>NC_135235.1:258793891-259412737 GCF_051348905.1 Ranitomeya variabilis | reverse complement strand
AATCGTCTTCTCTGAGGAGACGCATCTCTTGGCCTCCAGCTCGGTCCTTGCAGGAACTGCTAGTTCTAGAGTTGGGACTCTGCTCTGTTCCTCGGTTTCAGTCATTTTCTCAGTGTTTGGTGAAGCAGCTCGGGGTCCATCTTGCATCGATAGCTCCTCCATAATCCGAGGTGTGTTCACCCGGCTCGTATCTGATGGGATGTTACTGGATAAGGACTTTGGAGGGGAAAAAAAACAAGTTGTGCTTAACGAATTAATGGCCAAAACCCCTAATTTTACATTCTTTAGCAGACAGAGCAGAGAGATCCATCACAGAACGCTTATACATTTGTGTCAGAACTTGCAGGAAGAGGAAAAAAACTATAACAAAAACATTCAGTGCAGAAAGAATACAGAAACGGAATCCATTGTCAGGAGCTGACACATTGGTAGTTCTCCATAAAGCAAGGACTAAACACTTTGTACAGGGGCTGAGCTGCAATACCGCTCACAATCTACAGACAGGAGGCCCTGATATTCCGAAGAAAGCAGCCATGTTTTCTAATCCTTAACAACCCCTTTAAGCTTTATTTACTTAAGAATGGACAACCCCTTTAAGTGACTATTTGACCCCTTTAAATGTGATCCGTTTCTCACCCGGTGGCCGGACCCCAGGCTGCTCTCCATCTTCTTCTTCCTGGAGATTTCGGGGTTCCAGTGACAGACCAGACTATCGTTCTGCACGCTGTAATTCTTGTTTCCAATGAGCCAGTATGTTTTCATCTTCCCTTTCCCCTGAAATGAAAAACCAACATTTTCCTATTTATAGACACTTTTTCAGTCCTGTTGCTGTTTTCAAGCTCTATATTTAGCCAAAAGGTATATTTGTGTCCATGAGTAGAATACAGGCTCTGCAGTGGAGACTGACACCATTATAAGGGGGGATATCATGCTGCCCGGCCGTGGATGTATGACATTAGGACAGCTGTATCCACCATATCCCAATTACCTTGACTTCAATCTCCCCACGGGGCTCAATCTCATAGGCGTTGTCAATGAGCAGGACCTGGAAGGTGGCAGAACTGATGTGGATCTTCTGAGCTGCGAGATAAAGACACCGACATTGTCTTCTATACAGACTGGGAATATGACGGGATGAGACACAGAAATGATCAATATAATACAACGGAATATCAAAAGAATCAGAAGATAAAATAAGTTCAGCATCTTAGGCCTTAATTTACATCCTGATTTTCACATATTCTTCTCCCTTCACATCCGAGGCACAAGGAGACATCTTGCTGGTTGTTACTTCTGTCCATCGTGTCCTGACAGCCGAGTTCTCAATGTAGCTGCCATTATGTAACGCCGTGGGGTCACCGGAAGCCAGCAGAATCATGAATGTAGCTTTGGATGGCAATGGAGAAGAAAACATCTCAAAACTCAAAAGCCACAAAAGAATAAGTAAAGTATATGAGGTGTTACCCAACATAGAAACATAGGTCTCATCTTACCCTCCGGGACCATCATAGCTCTGCAGCCCCTTTACAATCTGTACAGTGATGCTCCATTCAGCCCACTGCAACATAACTCCATACAACTGAATAGGGATGACTGCAGTACCCTGCACAACCAGGTAGTCAGGTGGCACTGTGCAGGGAAAAGCAGTACGAAGATCCAGTGTTGAAGCCTGTTCATTCTCAGAATCAATAGTGGTCCAAGTAGTCAGACGCTCATTGATCTTGGCGATATATTGTCACTTACTAAGATGGAAATATCTTTTGTAAGGCACTCTTATATACACTAATAATGCCTTCATATAGTACCCTAATAATGCCTTCATATAGTGCCCTAATAATGCCTTCATACAGTGTGTCACGGATCCCTACCTCGTGGTGTCACTTATTCGTCATGTGCCTGCTCTCACACGTGACTTGGGGTTGTGCCTGCAAGGGTTAATCTATCTCCCCACTCTCAGTCCAGCATTCAACCTCTGTCCTATGCTGTAATGGGAGCATAAATCACACCGACCCAGGCCACACACCCGCTCATACGCGCTGCTACCACTCATCGAATACACGGGCGATGAGTCCCAGAAATAATAATACTAATAAAAATATGTCTATCACTCATAAGGCTCACACTCCTTAGGGTATGGATTCTTTAGAACATTCAAGGTTCAACTTGTTAAAGTTTTATACTTTAATAACAAAAGGGTCAGTGCTTACAATAAGAAAAGGTATAAAAAATATATCTAACTGGTAGTTTCTTCTGCTCCCTGAGGGTAGGACGAATGTAGATTGGATCACAACAGCTTCTCAGGCTGCCCTCATCGTGTGAACACAATTCTCCGTCTGCAGCCTAAATTTATAACTTTGGTCTGAGGTCAGGTTTCTAGACCAGCCCCTCAGGCCAATATCATAACTGCTGCCTGTTTGATTGGGCCATGGCCGCTCTACTAATGAATATATTATTTTCTCTTGTGGAAAGGTTCTCAGGGATAGATTCCCTCAGGCCACAATTAGCGTCTTCCCTCCAAGACCTAGAAGGTGCCAAATGTTGCTTTTCTTCTCGGCCCTAGCTAGACCCCCTGGTGAGATATGGAGACTGAATTTCTACACTTCTATAGGAAGTACCTATTAACACCTAGGTGCAACTTGCCTTCAGGACAGATGTTACATTATCACTAGTCACACATATAACCCTAGACATATGCCACTACACACATATAGATATATATATACACATATGTCACCACACAGTGCCCTAATAATATCTCCATACATTGCCCTAATAATGCCTTCATATAGTGTTCTAATAATGCCTTCATATAGTGTCTTAATAATGCCTTCATATAGTGCCCTAATAATGCCTTCATATAGTGCCCTAATAATGCCTTCATGTACTGCCCTAATAATGCCTTCATATAGTGCCCTAATAATGCCTTCATATAGTGCCCTAATAATGCCTTCATATAGTACCCTAATAATGCCTTCATTTAGTGCTCTAATAATGCCTTCATATATTGCCCTAACAATGCCTTCATATAGTGCCCTAATAATGCCTTCATATAGTGTCTTAATAATGCCTTCATATAGTGCCCTAATAATGCCTTCATATAGTGTCCTAATAATGCCTTCATATAGTGTCCTAATAATGCCTTCATATAGTGCCCTAATAATGCCTTCATATACTGCCCTAATAATGCCTACATATAGTGCCCTAATAATGCCTTCATATAGTGTCCTAACAATGCCTTCATATACTACCCTAACAATACCTTCATATAGTGCCCTAATAATGCCTTCATATAGTACCCTAATAATGCCTTCATTTAGTGCCCTAAAATGCCTTCATATAGTGCCCTAACAATGCCTTCATATAGTGCCCTAATAATGCCTTCATATAGTGCCCTAACAATGCCTTCATATAGTGCGCTAATAATGCCTACATATACCGCCCTAACAATGCCTTCATATAGTGCGCTAATAATGCCTACATATAGTGCCCTAATAATGCCTTCATATAGTGTCCTAACAATGCCTTCATATACTACCCTAACAATACCTTCATATAGTGCCCTAATAATGCCTTCATATAGTGCCCTAATAATGCCTTCATATAGTGTCCTAATAATGCCTTCATATAGTGTCCTAATAATGCCTTCATATAGTGTCCTAATAATGCCTTCATATAGTGCCCTAATAATGCCTTCATATAGTGTCCTAATAATGCCTTCATATAGTGTCCTAATAATGCCTTCATATAGTGCCCTAATAATGCCTTCATATACTGCCCTAATAATGCCTACATATAGTGCCCTAATAATGCCTTCATATAGTGTCCTAACAATGCCTTCATATACTACCCTAACAATACCTTCATATAGTGTCCTAATAATGCCTACATATAGTGTCCTAATAATGCCTTCATATAGTGCCCTAATAATGCCTTCATATACTGCCCTAATAACAGCACAATTCAGTGTCCTAATACTATAATACCACTATACCATAACCCATAAATACCGCATACAGTGCTGTAGTAATACCATTATAAAGGCAATAACATTGCCACCATACAGAGCCTTAATAACTCCACTGTACCATGCCCTAATAATACCACCATACACCTCTCTAATTCCACATAGAGTGCCCTAATAATACTTCCATACAGTCCGCTAATACCACCTTGCATACCCTAATAGCATTGTAAAGTTTCCTAATAGTACCCCATGGAGAGCCCTAATAATACCGCCATACAGTGCCCTGAAAACATTCTATTCAGGGCCAGTAGCGCCCCCTTCAGCACTGACAGATGTACAGTGTGTGACCAGGGCGTCTGATTTACCCTTGGGGTCATACTACACATCATACATACGTAGGCTTGTAGACTCCATCCGGGACGCCGTGTTCACTGTGTCGCCAAACAGGCAATAACGAGGCATCTTGTATCCAACAACTCCGGCAACACAGGGACCTGCAACAACACAGCCGGACCCCATTACCTGACTGCGAGGTATGAGAGGGGGCTACGGGCGGGGACACGGTGGTCTGTACAGGGCAACATAGTCATTTTTTAATTATTTATTAATACAAGTATGAAAGGCACTAATATCTCAGAAATATATATTCCGTATCTATCTCAGCTATCTAATTCCTGAATTCACTTGCGCCTGAACAAACATTGATCGTGTGCACTCACCCTAATGGCTGCAGACAATCTGCAGCACAGAAGACTCCCCAAACCATCATTGTGGGAGCGTAGCCTTATAGAGAGAAGATACGGAATATATTTGCTCAGTTAAAATAACACACGACATATGAGCAGCTATAACGACACGTCAGCAAATATTACAAGTAACGGAGGCTGGAAATATCATAAAGCCACAACCAGATCCGATGCAGCCGCCGCTGCCAAGTCGCCTGCCAGGAACATAATAGGTAAACCATGCACAGCTCAGACAGTACGGCCGGCCAGGAACCACTACAGTGACGGCTCCTGCAAGAACGGCATTCATTCCTGGAAAGATGCGATATTATCACTTTAAGGCCACGTTCACACCGTCAGTATTTGGTCAGGATTTCACATCAGTATTTGTAGCCAAAACCAGGAGAGGGTGATAAATGCAGAAGTGGTGACGAGTTTCTATTCTACTTTCCCTCGGATTGTTCCTCTCCTGTTTATAAACACTGATGTAAAATACTGACCAAACACTGACCAAATACTGACCAAATACTGACCGTGTGACCGTGGCCATTAGGAAGTTTAGGCTGGAACATAACATCGAGAGACAGTGCAAATACTTCATAAATACTGTGCTGAATATTAAGTATATGTCTTATACTCCATTCACATCCAAAGCTGCATTCAAAATTCTGCTGGCTGTCCTCGTAAATAGGACAGAGGTCCTAAGCTCCCACAATGCACTGCTCTCTAATAACTTGAACCTACAGCTCTGGATGTGACTAGAGAAGAAAGTATTTATATTTATATATTTAAAGGGGAATGCTCCCTACTGGTTACACAGACCATCGCAGTGACAGGGGAGGCTGGTGAGATACATGACGGTGACAGAGGAGGCTGGTGGGATACATCACAGTGACAGGGGAGGCTGGTGGGATACATCACAGTGACAGGGGAGGCTGGCAGGATACATGACGGTGACAGGGGAGGCTGGTGGGATACATGTCGAGGACAGGGGAGGATGGTGGGATACATCACAGTGACAGGGGAGGCTCGCAGGATACATGACGGTGACAGGGGATGCTGGTGGGATACATCACAGTGACATGGGAGGCTGGCGGGATACATGACGGTGACAGGGAGGATGGTGGGATACATGGCGGTGACAGGGAGGATGGTGGGATACATGGCGGTGACAGGGGAGGATTCTGGGATACATGACGGTAACAGGGGAGGATGGAGGGATACATGACGGTAACAGGGGAGGATGGAGGGATACATCACAGTGACAGGGGAGGCTGGCAGGATACATGACGGTGACAGGGGAGGCTGGTGGGATACATGACAGTGACATGGGAGGCTGGCGGGATACATGACGATGACAGGGAGGATGGTGGGATACATGGCGGTGACAGGGGAGGATTGTGGCATACATCACAGTGACAGGGGAGGCTGGCAGGATACATGACGGTGACGGGAGGCTGGTGGGATACATGACGGTGACAGGGGAGGATTGTGGGATACATGACGGTAACGGGAGGATGGAGGGATACATGAAGGAGACAGGGGAGACTGGTGGGATACATCACAGTGACAGGGGAGGCTGCTGGGATACATGACGGTGACAGGGGAGGCTGACGGTGACAGGGGAGGCTGGTGGGATACATGGCGGTGACAGGGGAGGCTGGTGGGATACATGACGGTGACGGGGAGGCTGACGGTGACAGGGGAGGCTGCTGGGATACATGACGGTGACAGGGGAGGCTGCTGGGATACATGACGGTGACAGGGGAGGCTGACGGTGACAGGGGAGGCTGGTGGGATACATGACGGTGACGGGGAGGCTGCTGGGATACATGACGGTGACGGGGAGGCTGCTGGGATACATGACGGTGACAGGGGAGGCTGACGGTGACAGGGGAGGCTGGTGAGATACATGACGGTGACGGGAGGCTGGCGGGACACTTGCAGAGTTCAGTATTAGTGACTTGGACAGCGTACATTGGACACGTTGCAGTGCGTTCACACCATAAAGCTGTTCTTGTCGTCAGACGTACCGCTGTGCACTCCCACCCTCAGCTGCAGCCTCTCGCTCGGCATGTGCGGAATGATCACTTGCCGGACGGCAGCCACCAAGTCCAGGGACATCTTAGCGATTTCATCAGCGTGTTTTTCGTTGCTCCTCTCCGGCAGCCCGCTGACCACCATGTAGGCGTCACCGATTGTTTCCACCTATAGCAGGTGATGAGGAATCGTTACAATGTATCTCTGCAGAAAAGATTATGCCACATATATACAGGAGTGACAGGCTGCAAATGTATCGATGAATGAATCTGTCACTGGGGCTCTCCCCTGTAAATAAGGACATATATGCAGGGGGAACTCGATATCTTACAGATAAAGGGGTCTTTTCTAGGCATTAACTCTTTTAAAGTGACACTCCAAGTAAAGGAGTAAAGGTTGCAAATTTCCTTTTTTTTCTGGTTCCAACAAAAAAATTTTTAATTTAAACATTACGAAATGTTCAACTGTGGAAACTTCAGCAGGAAAATTTTGCCTTTTTTTAGCCCCACCCTGAGCGTTACTTTCCTGTCCCAGGTCGGTCATCAGGACTTTTTTCGGTCCTGGGTTGCAGTTGTCTTGACTCGACCGAGAACCTGTGCAAGGGAAGAGCGGAGTGAAACTTTGGGGGTCGTCTGGAAACCTCCGGTCTGGGAAGAAAGTGGAATTTCAGTTCCTGATACTTCTGTCTATAAATGGGGGGTTCTAATATCCCTGATCATGTTGAGGGGTCCGGCATAGATTAGGAACCCCCACTAGGTGGCAGTAGCAAGGTGGTTTTCTGCCTTTCTGGGGGCTAACTAGCAATAAAACTCTTAGCACAGTTTGATAGTTTTCCTCCTGTGAAGAGCAGAACAAAAATGGTTACCTCAATGAACCACAAAAAAGAATTTGTGATAAATATTGACCTGTCCATTCAAGGACATTTTAGCTATAGTATGAAATCCTGTTTTTCTTGTCTGTGGAATTGCCTTTGTACTGTTTGTTGTGAAACTGCCGCCCACGAAACTGTTTTTTCTTTTTCCTGTTTTGTCTCTTTGTTTAAACATGCAAAACTTGTATAACCACTGAACCTACCGATACAACTATATAAAGTAGGGATAGCACCTTGAAGGCAGGCGTGCTTCAGAGACTTCCCAGTGATACACTATACAAGACGTGTCTTGTGTATTATTTCTGGTGATTCCCCACTTCCAAAGGCTGCTCCGACTGAGTGTGATCCTGACATTTCCTGGCGCCTGAACAGGGACCCGAGGTCTGTGTATTCCTTCAAGAACACCGGCAGAATACGAACGAAAAGAGAATCTGGGATAATGGACGGCAGATGAACAAAAACCTGGCCAGGTAAGAGACACTGTTAGATCTCTTATATCTGCCCTGCACTGTCCGTAAGATTTTCTGTGTCGTGTTCTTTAGCGGGTAGTTCTAGTAGAGGAGGATACCTATAGCTCGGGTTCTTGAACTATTTAGGAATTGATCACCTCACGGAGTACGGCATTGAATGAGAGTGAATGTGAATAAAAGGTGTGTGGAAGTTGGGAATAGCCCTATAAGCCGCCCAGGGTGTTGAAACAGAAGAAGTGACTGTCCCACTGGGCAACGTGGTTGCGTCCTTTCGGGGAGACCTCCGCGCCTATGGTTCAATCTCTGACCCTGTCTTTGACAAAAACCTGGTGACGGATAAGTGTATGATAGTATGAGCCCAGGACAGATAAATTAGCCTGGGACAAGAATACGTTGTGTATGATAGTATGAGCCCAGGACAGATAAATTAGCCTGGGACAAGATACGTTGTATGTTCTTTTTCTTTTTCTGTCTGGTTGCATTTGTGTTGTTTGCTATAGGTGTAGGAATCAGGATTTTCTTACATCAACACAGTTTAAACATCCTAGCTCCTTAGGAAGAAGGTAACGAGGTATTCTCATACCCAAACGCCACCTAGGGCAAGAAAAGACATCCTAGCTCCTTAGGAAGAAGGTAACGAGGTATTCTCATACCCAAACGCCACCTAGGGCAAGAAAGCTCAGGATAAGAAAATGGGGAATAAGCAAACAAAGTCGGAACCAGAAGAATTAGATATCTATACTATCATAAAGGAGAGAAGTGGTGAAGATGCCACTAAGGGGCTGAGAAAGATTTTTAGTAAGTTTGGAGTTACTAGGGCAGAAGCTTTTAGTAGAAAACTATGGGAAGGAATTCAGGAAAGAAAAAAAGGCATAATCAGAGACAAGAAATGGATAGATCAGATCCAAGCATTGATTGATGTATCTAGGGTAGCAGAAAATGAGGGATGGACATATAATCAACAGAGTAAAAAGTGGTGTATTAGACCCGCAGGCTGTGGAGAAAAACAAAATGTGGAATCTAAAAATACCCCACCCCCATACCTTAACCCACATGCCCCATCTTTTCTCCAAACACCACCTCAAAGTTTAGCCGGACCAGGAGGATGGGTATGTCCGCACTGTGGACAACAAAATCCAGACTGGAGAAATGATTGCCTAGCCTGTGGTACACCTAGACATGGCGCTGTACTTGCCCCTGTTAGGGTAGTACCAAGACCCTTTAGGGAACCTGGTGCTGACGGAGTAATGGGAACTAGATACCAAAAAACTCGACAATATTTCCCTTGGTCCCCCGCTGAAGGCATGTCTCTCTTGCATAACGCACCAGATCCCACCCAGTGTCCAGTTAGATTTGCACAATATATACAGCAAATTATGCAGACTCACGCAGGAGTTTGGGCAGATGGAGAAGAATTATGTAGAATGAAAATGACTCCTGGACTTTTCCAGGAGCTATTAGCAAATCTACAGGTACATAGGCCCCAAGCAGGAGATGGTGCCTTACAAACGATAGAATCAGGTACGCAATTTGTAGATCACTTAATGGTTTTCATGAGGGAGAGACAGAGGCAGAGAGGAACAACGGGAGTGGTGGCTCAGAAATCTGGACAATCAGTAGACGAATATTATCTAAGTGTAGAAAATAATTTCAGAGATGAAGGCATGGATCTAACCGCTCCAGGAATGATGAGGTTAGTTACAAAAACCTTTATAGATGGATTGTCTCCAAAAGTGAAGGAAAAGCTTAAGGCCGCAACCCCTGATTGGAGAACCTTGGAAGACCCACACCTGGCTAGACAGAAAGCTGTAGGGATAGAAATGGACTTAAGAGAAAATTCTAAGCCAGTAAGAATTGCACAGGCTAATACTGGCTCTGCTAATCAAAAGTTTACTTGTCATTACTGTAAGAAGCCAGGACATTTCCAAAGGGAATGTAGGAAGAGAAAAGCAGATATAGATTCAGGAACCTTTGTACCCAAAAATAGGATAAATAACCCAGCGCCTGATCAAACAGACAGCTCAGAATGACTGAAGGTTATGCAGGTCTCTCTTCCTTCTAGAAGACCAATAATACAAGTTGAGGTTGAGGGTAAAAATGTACCTTTTCTGATAGATACGGGAGCAACATCCTCCATTTTAAATCAGGACTTTTTACCATATCCTGACAATATATCCTCAAAGGTTACATATGCAGAAGGGTATGATGGTAAAATTCAGGCGTTGCCCTTTACAAAACCTTTAAATGTGAGCTTTGGCCCTAAAACTTTTGTATCCAAATTTTTATTTGCTAAAGGTGCACCTACCTGCTTGTTGGGTACTGATGTCTTAAGTAAAATGCATGCAAACATCCATTTTAGAGAAGATGGCACAGTTATGCTGACCATCCCTGAAGATGCAGAAACTCTGGAACCATATGTTAGAATACAGGCAATGGAGGATTTTCCCGAAATTTACACTCAACAAGCAAAAATTGACTTGTCTCGGGTTCCTGACAGCCTATGGGCAAAAGGAGACACTGATGTAGGATTCTTATCAGTAGCTCCTATACTGTTAGAAACTGCCCCGGGAACCATTTTACCTCAGCTCAGGCAATACCCCATCAGCGCCCAGCAAGAACTGGCGATTTCTCAACAAATTCAGGATTATGTGTTACAAGGTGTTTTGGTAGAAATCAGGTCACCCGCCAATACACCCTTATATCCTGTTAAAAAGAAAGTGTCCTCCAAAGAAACTATGGTGAAATATCGCATGGTGCACGACTTACGGGAAATCAATAAGGTTTTGGCACCGGTCACCCCTGTGGTACCGAATCCTCATACCTTACTGTCTCAAATTCCCAGCACTGCTGCATATTTTACGGTAATTGACTTATCAAACGCATTTTTTTCTGTGCCACTACATAAGAACTGTTGGCATTTGTTTGCCTTTACATTCAAGGGTAAACAATTAGCATGGACAAGATTGCCACAAGGTATGGTACACTCACCAACTTTGTACTCTGAAGCAATGCAGACCGTGCTGAAAAATTTCACCCCAGAACCAGGAGTAGTCATTCTACAGTATGTAGATGACTTACTTATTTGTTGCCCTGATGAGCAGACGGCAGTTACCTCAACTGTTAATTTCTTAATTTTCCTAGCGCAAGAAGGCTGTAAAGTAAATAGACAGAAACTCCAGGCTTGTCAACAAACAGTCGTGTTCTTAGGTCACTGCATATCACAGGGCATCAGACACCTCACACCTCAACGTACGGAAGCCATACGTAACATGCTTGAACCCAGGAATCACAAACAGCTGCGTGCTTTCCTGGGTATTGTTTCACACTGTAGACAGTGGATCATACATGCAAGTCAACTCATGCAGTCTTTATATGACTGTATTGCCAACACGCCATATTCACTCAGTGAAGAGGCTAAACAGTCATTTTCCTCTTTGAAAACAGCACTGGTATCAGCTCCGGCTTTGGGACTCCCAGACTACACTAAACCTTTTCAATTGATGGCAGCTGAGATATCCTCACATGCTACAGGGGTGCTCACACAAAAACATGGAAACAAACAGAGACCTGTGGCATACATATCAGCTCATCTGGACCCTGTAGCTAGAGCCGCACCTTCTTGTGTAAGGGTACCGTCACACATTGAAATTTCCATCGCTACGACGGTACGATTCGTGACGTTCTAGCGATATCGTTACGATATCGCAGTGTCTGACACGCAGCAGCGATCAGGGATCCTGCTGAGAATCGTACGTCGTAGCAGATCGTTTGGAACTTTTTTTCGTCGCTTGATCACCCGCTGACATCGCTGGATCGTTGTGTGTGACAGCGATCCAGCGATGTCTTCGCTTGTAACCAGGGTAAACATCGGGTAACTAAGCGCAGGGCCGCGCTTAGTAACCCGATGTTTACCCTGGTTACAAGCGTAAACGTAAAAAAACAAACCGTACATACTCACCCGTCGGTGTCCTTCCTTCAGGTCCCTTGCAGTCTGCTTCCTGCTCTGAGTGCCAGCCGGAAAGTGAGAGCAGATCACAGCGGTGCTGCGCTCTGCTCTCACTGTACGGCTGCACTCAGAGCAGGAAGCAGACGGCAAGGGACCTGAAGGACACCGACGGGTGAGTATGTACGGTTTGTTTTTTTCGTTTACGCTGGTAACCAGGGTAAACATCGGGTTACTAAGCGCGGCCCTGCGCTTAATTACCCGATGTTTACCCTGGTTACCCGGGGACTTCGGCATCGCTCCAGCGCCGTGATTGCAACGTGTGACCGCAGTCTACGACGCTGGAGCGATAATCATACGACGCTGCGACGTCACGGATCGTGCCGTCGCAGCGATGAAAATTTCAATGTGTGACGGTACCCTAAGAGTAGTAGCCGCAATTTCACTGTTATTAGATAAAGCTTCTGAGATTGTTCTTGATCACCCACTTCTAGTTCAGACCACTCATGATGTACATGGCATTCTTAACCAGGTCCAACCTAAACATATTTCAATGGCCAGACACCTCCGTCTCCAATGTTCCCTACTACTGCCGCCCAACATTTCCTTTGCCAGGGTTCAGACTCTTAATCTAGCGTCTTTACTCCCTATAGAGTCTGAGGGGCAGGCTCGGACTGGCCCACCGGGGAATCGGTGGATCCCCCGGTGGGCCCAGGCACTGACACCTGCTGGCAGGGCCCCCACTGCTCCAGGGGCCCCCACTGCTCCGGGGGCCCCCCTGGCCGCCCCCCACCCACCCTCCTTGAAGACGATACTCACCCTGCTCCAGCGATGGTCTCGGCGTCTGCTCTGCACTGCATCTTCTTCCTGCTTGTGCGGTCACGTGGTACCGCTTCATTAAGGCCATGAATATGCGCATATTCATGACTTTAATCAGTATCACATGACCGCACAAGCACAAGCAGGAAGAAGATGCAGTGCAGAGCAGACGCCGAGACCATCGCTGGAGCAGGCAGCAGGGTGAGTATCGTCTTCAAGGAGGGTGGGAGGGTGGCGGCCGGGGGGCCCCCAGAGCGGCCCCCGGAGCGGCGGGTGCCCCTGGAGCAGTGGGGGACACTGGAGGGGGGGGGGGGCAGAATGCTGGACACCCACTGGGGGCAGATTGCTGGAGACACACTGGGACAGAACGCTGGACAGACTGGGGGCAGAACGCTGGACAGACTGGGGGCAGAACGCTGGACAGACTGGGGGCAGAACGCTGGACAGACTGGGGGCAGAACGCTGGACAGACTGGGGGCAGAACCCTGGACAGACTGGGGGCAGAACGCTGGACAGACTGGGGGCAGAACGCTGGACAGACTGGGGGCAGAACCCTGGACAGACTGGGGGCAGAACGCTGGACAGACTTGGGGCAGAACGCTGGACAGACTGGGGGCAGAACGCTGGACAGACTGGGGGCAGAACGCTGGACAGACTGGGGGCAGAACCCTGGACAGACTGGGGGCAGAACGCTGGACAGACTGGGGGCAGAACGCTGGACAGACTGGGGGCAGAACGCTGGACAGACTGGGGGCAGAACGCTGGACAGACTGGGGGCAGAACGCTGGACAGACTGGGGGCAGATTGTTGGACACACGGGGGTAATATGCCGGACACACTGGGGCAGATTGCCGGACACACTGGGGCAGATTGCCAGACATACTGGGGCAGATTCCTGGACACACTGTCTGGGGGCAATGCTGGACATACTGGGACAGATTGCTGGACACTGGGGCAGATTGCCGGACATACTGGGGCAGATTGCTGGATACACTGTCTGGAGGCAATGCTGGACACACTGGGGCAGATTGCTGGACACTGGGGCAATATGCTGGACATACTGGGGCAGGTTGCTGGACACACTGGGGGTAATATGCTGGACACACTGGGGTAGATTGCTGGACACACTGAGGGCAGGACTGGAGGCATGGGCAGAATGTAGATACAGGGCATGATTGGAGACACTGGGCAGAATGAAAGACATGGGGCAGGATTGGATCATGGGGCAGGATGGATACGATGGAGACAGATGGGGCAGGATGGGGAGATCATATGGGGTAGAATGGATACTCATGAGGGCAGGATGCGAGAACATATGGCTGGAGCCAGGAATGAGATAAACGGGGCCAGGGTGGGGAATATTATTACCATAGGGGCTAATTAAGGGATATTATTACTGCAGTGATGTATTTATTTTATTTTTTGAGTATACTGTTTTAATTGGGGGGGCGGTCCTGTTACTGTGTAGAGTGACACTATGTCGCCTCTTTTTCTTCATGTGGTGTAATGCAGAAGTTGTGAAAAATTAAGTAATGTGTTCTGCAAGTGGAGCTCGAGATAACTGTGTTATTTCCTGCAGAAATGAGTCCTGGCTGGAAGAAATGATGGCGGTCTGTGCTGGATGAAAGATGAAGGACTTCACCTAGAGACGTCACTGGTGAGTCAGTGTTACCTATACACTGACACTATACACTGTATACTATATACAGAGCTCCTGTGTATAATGTCACCAGTGATCACTGTATTACCTATACACTATATACAGAGCTCCTGTGTATAATACCACCAGTGATCTCTGTATTACCTCTACACAGACACTGCATACTAAGTACAGATCTCCTGTGTATAATGTCACTTAGGCTGCCGTCACACATTCAGTATTTGGTCAGTATTTTACATCAGTATTTGTAATCACACGTAATTGCTCTATGTTTTTACAAAGACAAATCCCTTCAAAACGAAGGGTATATGTACCACCCAGCAAAACTTCCACATATAGTGGGATCTATGCAATAAAGCGATCTCCACTATGGTACTAATATAAAATAAATTTTATTGAACATAATGTTAAAAACACAAATAGGATAAAATTACTACATGTAAGAAAGGTACACAATCCAATAAAAGGGACTATACTGCCATGGGAGATTGCAAGATGGCTCAGGCTGAATGCAGTATATATACAATGAGAAATACCTATGCTATGATATGAGAGTCCATGGATGGAAAGCTGCCTCTATCAACGATACCTAGCTTAATAATATGGTGTCCTAAATCAGACCCCTCAAAAATACATGGCATATGCTAGAGGGACGCCGGGGTCATTGCAGCAGGCGAACAGTAAGGTAATATCCTTTTACTACCTCTAGCATATGCCATGTATTTTTGAGGGGTCTGATTTAGGACACCATATTATTAAGCTAGGTATCGTTGATAGAGGCAGCTTTCCATCCATGGACTCTCATATCATACCATAGGTATTTCTCATTGTATATATACTGCATTCAGCCTGAGCCATCTTGCAATCTCCCATGGCAGTATAGTCCCTTTTATTGGATTGTGTACCTTTCTTACATGTAGTAATTTTATCCTATTTGTGTTTTTAACATTATGTTCAATAAAATTTATTTTATATTAGTACCATAGTGGAGATCGCTTTATTGCATAGATCCCACTATATGTGGAAATCAGTATTTGTAAGCCAAAACCAGGAGTGGGTGATAAATGCAGAAGTGGCGCACATGTTTCTATTATACTTTTCCTCAAATTGTTCCACTCCTGGTTTTGGCTTACAAATACTGATGTAAAATACTGACCAAATACTGCTAGTGTGACAGCAGCCTTATGGTGATAGTATTGTGTTTTTTTTTTGTTTTTTTTATTTCTGATCAGTATTGTAGTATTCAGTCACTATGTGGTGGTAATATGTGGTCTGGAAATGGTGTTGTGGTATTTGTCCCTTGTATGTGCTATTTGGTCACCAAGTGGTGGTAATATGTGGTGTTGACACAGTGCGGTGGTATTTGTCCCTTGTATGTAGTATTATTCGGTCACTATGTGGTCTGGTCATGGTGTGGTGGTATTTCTTCCTGTATGTGGTATTATTGGTCTTGGTATAGTGGATTGTGTTGTGTATGGCGGTCATTTGTTCTCTCTGATATTAATTAGGAGAAGATTCTTTATTTCCATTAGAGTTTTAATGCTTTGTACACAGCGGCGGAGATGCACTTAAAGGGGTTTCCTGTGGAAAAAAGTAATCACCTCTCCACAGGATAAGTGATAACATATTGATTGGTGGGGGTCTGACTGCTTGG
Source organism: Ranitomeya variabilis (assembly GCF_051348905.1). Lineage (NCBI taxonomy): Eukaryota > Metazoa > Chordata > Amphibia > Anura > Dendrobatidae > Ranitomeya > Ranitomeya variabilis. The sequence goes on along the minus strand of NC_135235.1, from coordinate 259,396,591 downwards.
ACCCACTCAGCAAAATGTGGAACTTTTCATCCCCATTAGACTGGAGTGGCATGTCCGACTAGATCACTGATCCATTCATTCCCTCAGTGGCTTCACTTGTTTTTTTCTGGAAGCCGCAAAGAGAATGAATGGAGCTGCGGTCAGAAATCCCACCTGCCGCTGCATTTTAAAATAGTGATAAAAGTGTCCTGTCAGGGATAAAACTTCCCCATTCTTCCGATCGGTGCAGTTTCTAATGGTCGGATCTAAGCGATCACCTATCCTGTGGAGCCCATGGATCAGTGATAACTTGTTTTACCTAGAACCACATTAATGTAAACTACCGTAATTATACATCCCAGTTATTGGGGCACACGGTAGATGTGCAGCAGCCGCCGGTGTTTTACAGCCGATGCTCCACTATAATGACAGATATTTGCATATAGCTGTAGGGTGGGCCCCTAGAGTCCATTCCTCTGGTGGGCCCCAGACACCCCAGTCCGACGCTGCTGAGGGGGGTACCATACCTGAGGAAACTGCACTCTCCAACTCCTTTGACCCATCAAAGTCAATGCATGATTGTGTACAATTAATGGAACAAGAGACTCAGGGCTTATGTAATGTATGTGACAAGCCACTCTGTAATGCTACATTTGAACTTTTCATAGATGGCAGTAGATATGCAGATATGAATGGACAATTTCATACAGGTTATGCGGTAGTAACTCAGCATGAAGTGCTGAAAGCAGAACCTCTCCCTGCTAATCAGTCTGCACAAGAAGCAGAACTTACGGCATTGGTTGAAGCTCTAAAAATAGCCAAAGATCAGACAGCAAACATATACACTGATTCTAGATATGCACATGGCATTATTTTCGATTTTGGCGTAATATGGAGAGCCAGAGGTTATATGACTGCTTCAGGCCAACCTGTTAAACATGCCTCCCTCATTAGACAGATTCTGGAGGCAGCACAAGAAACTAAAGAAATAGCGGTGATAAAGGTAGCTGCACATGTGAGACTCGACACCGAGGAAGCCAGGGGTAACGATAAAGCCGACAAGCAGCAAAACAGGCAGCACGTAAACCCTTACATCATGCCCACACACTAGATAGCTCTGAAGATGATGAGGAGAGATTGAAGGAAGCTCAGAAACAGGTAGACGACGAAGAACGAGGGCAGTGGCAGAAAAAAGGGGCAGAAGATCAGCAAGGATTATGGAAAAAAGGAACTTTGTTGTGTTTACCCAGAGCCTGGTACCCCGCAGTGGCAAGTGACCTCCACCTACCCACGCATGTGTCGGCAAATGGTATGACGCTCAAGGTAAAAGAAAGGTGGTTGGCTCCAGGCTTTGGTAATTTTGCTCGGAACATGTGTGCTGCATGCGCTATATGCCTGGCACACAATCCAGGTCAGACCATTAAAACCCCAACCAAGCATCATGTAAGACCACTGTATCCCTTTCAAAGACTCCAGATCGACTACATCCAACTTCCTAGGTACAATGGATACGAATATGTGCTTGTGTGTGTGGACATGTTCTCAGGGTGGCCAGAGGCTTATCCAGTTCGTAAAGCCTCAGCAAAAACTACTGCCATTAAAATAGCACATGAACTGATACCCCGTTACGGCATGCCTGAGGTGATCGAGTCAGATAGGGGTACCCATTTTACTGGGGAAATATTCCAGAATGTTATGAAAATGTTGGGAGTAGAAAACCAGTTTCACACTCCGTATCACCCACAGAGTTCAGGTAAAGTGGAAAGATTAAATGGAACAATAAAATTAAAAATCCAGAAGGCCATGGCAGAAACAGGAAAGCCTTGGACCGAGTGTCTACCACTTGTCCTGTATTCCATCCGAAACGCCCCAAGGGGGAAGGCTAAGCTGTCACCACATGAGATTCTTTTTGGTAGAGCAGCAAATTTGGGTTGTTATTTTCCACAACAACTGATGTTGAATACTGAGACTTTAACTGCTTATGTACAAGAATTACAAAAACGTTTAACTAAAGTGCATTCGCAAGTTTTTGCTTCCCTTCCAGATCCAGAAAATCTCGAAGGAGGCCACAAGTTGGAACCTGGTGATCAAGTCTACGTGAAAAGACACACCAGAAAGACTCTGGAACCGAGATTTGACGGACCTTTCCAAGTCCTGTTAACAACTCCAACAGCAGTCAAGCTTGAAGGAAAGGCATCATGGATACATGCAAGCCATTGCAAAAAAGCAGTATAAGACTCATGATATTGATGTTAATAATGTTAACCTCAACGGAATGCATGTATGTGGGAATCCCGCAGCCGGGTACTGTAGCCCCTTGGGACAAAAACCCTCTTGGTGTATGCTTCAGAATGTATCTAGTTTTGTGGATTTGGCTCACAGATTGGTATTGCAGCACTCAGCTTTGTGGGATCTGCCTGAGGGTACATTTTGGATATGCGGAGAAGGAGCATATAAATGGCTTCCCGTAGGTATAAAGGGTACTTGTACATTAGGACGCCTAACCTCGGCTACTTTCATAATTTCAAATAAACAAGTGAATATGCAAGCCGTGCCCAAGCACACATTGTATTAAAGAGCTGCAGATAACTCACCACGTCCCTCGGGGAGGCCGCATATAGTACAAATGGGAATTCCCAACAAAATTGCTAGTACCATTTTTATTTATCCTATGTTAACACAGATGTGGGATAAATTAGTTAGAGCCACGGATTATCTAGATGATCAGATTTGGGATATATTGGACATATTAAATACTAGTATAGCTGTACAGAATCAGCTTATAATAATCACTAACCAACATACCCTGGTATTGGATTACCTAACTGCCTCACAAGGGGGTATGTGTCAAATCATCGGACCCACCTGCTGTCATTATATAGACCCAAATAGTACTATGAGTATGAGATTTAAATTAGAAGACGTACAACGACTCAGGGATCAGTATGACAAAGACAATGACCAAAATAAGGATAGCTGGTGGTCAAATACCTTTTCTTTTCTTAACCCGGCCAATTGGTTCAGAGGGATCGGTGGGTGGGTTACCGGGATTATGCAAAGCCTAATACATACAGTTATGGTTATTGTAATTATATATGTATTATTCAAGGTTGTACTCAAGGGTATCTCGGTATGCACAAATAAATTTTGTGTAATGGATACGAGAATATAAAGTTGTTTTTTTTTTGTTGTAATATCACAAAAAGAATGACTAAAATGATCGTCTATATGACAAGGTTTTGAATGGAATATGTCAAAGGGGGGATTGTGAAGAGCAGAACAAAAATGGTTACCTCAATGAACCACAAAAAAGAATTTGTGATAAATATTGACCTGTCCATTCAAGGACATTTTAGCTATAGTATGAAATCCTGTTTTTCTTGTCTGTGGAATTGCCTTTGTACTGTTTGTTGTGAAACTGCCGCCCATGAAACTGTTTTTTCTTTCTTTCCTGTTTTGTCTCTTTGTTTAAACATGCAAAACTTGTATAACCACTGAACCTACCGATACAACTATATAAAGAAGGGATAGCACCTTGAAGGCAGGCGTGCTTCAGAGACTTCCCAGTGATACACTATACAAGACGTGTCTTGTGTATTATTTCTGGTGATTCCCCACTTCCAAAGGCTGCTCCGACTGAGTGTGATCCTGACATTTCTAAAGTTTTTGATCCGGAGTGTCACTTTAAAAGATTGGCCTGATGGATTGGAAATTACTTTAGATCTTCTAGTTGTTCTTATAATCTGGAGATCGGGCCTCAAAATCTTTGCAGGTATTAAAAGGATATTCCATTGACCCCCAAAGGACTTTGCACCTGTAAAACAACAAAATTGTAGAGTTCTCCCCCTTCCCATTCCACTGTTGCTCTGGTCTCTGTATTTTGGCTGCCACAGTTGAAAGTTGACAGCTTGCATCAACGCTGCAGCCAATCGCTGATCTTGGTGGCTTGTGCGGTCTACATCAGCGGAAACCCCCTTTAATGCAAATTGAGCTTACATGAGCCCCCCAATCAGAAAATGTATAGATTGGCCAAAAAGGTACAAATGACTGACAGAAGATGTGGGGGTTCAGGTCTCCCCCCTAAAGAGCAGTTTATCCAATGAAGTGACATGACCCCCATTTGTGCTGACAAGACCCCTTTAACACTGGTTCATACCCACCTTATACACATTGTACGACTCTATTCTGCTGTCAAAGCAGACGTACAGGTTATTCAGCATCTCCACCACCTGTAGAGGGGTGCAGGAAGCCGAAATAGAAGTGAACCCCACAATATCTGAAAAAAAGATGGTGACCTGGAGGGGACAAAAATATAAGAAATGATGATATAATACTGTGCAGTGAGGAATGGGGAGCCGGGACGTGGTTGTCAGATCTGCTGCCAACCTCTGCGTCCAGGGCCGTGTTCACACATGCAGAAATGTTGCTCTTTTCTCTGTGACATATTTCCGCACGTGTCAATAGTAATCTGCTCAGATTATTGCTGCATTTTTTTAAATCTTTTCCCCTTTTTTATGTTTTTTGTACAGATTCCAAGCAGTATTTCTTTTATTCCTTTTTCTTTGTGATTCTGCACTTACAAACCTGTGTATTTTTCAGTTTCCCCCATAGAAGCTTCAAATGAAAAAAATGCACAGATTCAACTTGTTCCATAAAAGCTCAGCGGGCAGGAGGATACGATCAAGGAATGAAAGGTTCACCATTCAGGAGCCAGGGAAAGCTGGGTGCAATGTGTGTTCAATGGTGGACACTTTCCTAGTGTAACACAGCTGGATACAATGGCCACGACTCGCCCGACTGTGATCAGGATGGCGCTCTATGAAGATCAAGGCGCACGGCCAATTATACAGACAATGGCGGCCGGTTAGGATAATGACTCTCCGCTCCCTGCACACAATGTCTGACATGGAGCGCAGTCATTATCTGATGGGGGTTATGAGCACAAGCTGGAAACATAGGAGAAAGCGCAGCATTATATTGTCTCAGATTGGCAGATTTCTACGGTAGGACAGTCCTCGCTGTGTCAGTGGAGGACGCCGGGTGTCATTTACATGCACAGATATTGTATTGTTAGAGATATGAATAGGAATATTTAGGTTGGTTTTCGATCGTCTTGATAGGTCATCAATGTAAGAATGGTGGTGGTCCGACACCCAGCCCCCCCACAGATCAGATGCACAGAGCTGGATCAACACAGCGCCATACAGTGTGTAGTGGTCATACTCGGTATTGCAGCTCAGCCCCTATGGAAGTGAATGTGGTTTGACCTGCAGTTCCGAGAATGGCCACTACATGGTGTATGGAGCTCTTCTGTTCTGACTCAGATGTCGGACATAATAACATTGCAGATTGCACGATCTAAAGGAACTATCAAGGGGCTATTCTGCTGAGGGCAGGTGATGGCGTCCCCCTGGATATACCTGCTTGCACTGATCGGTGGGATCCATCTATACCAAACACAATGATTTATTTTGAGCTAATTCCCCTGAAGATTTTTTTCCATCTTGTGCTGATGAAGTAAATATCTGACATGAATCATGTGGGATAATCTCGTGAATGTGGCAGAGTTGTACGTCCACAGCCCCTGGGGTCCATGTAGCTGTATGGGGGTCTCAGCAATGTGCCGTCACTCTCGGTGGGCTACCCTTGTGCCCATTTATGTAGTGATGCACAGGACATAGACTTTGGCTTTCTCTGGCACATGCGGTATTTTCCATCATGATTGGAGCAAAAAAAACTATGAAAGTGTCAAACGTTTGATTGAAATTTGGCCGATAATACCATACACTCCATATACATGAATGGCCAAAAAATTCCAACCAAACAGGTCACATTGTGGGAAACCATAGTCTGACCTCAGCCATCATGAACCATTTTGTCTGTCCTCTATCTTATGTGTATGGGCCGCTTTAACCTGACCCCCTAAAGGAGTTGCCTAAGATTAGAAATAAGTTATCAGTTTGTTGTTCTCCGGGATCAGCGCCACTCCTGGTACTAGGCTGTGTCTGGTATTTCAGCTCTACCCCATTAAAGTTAATATCAGATACAACCAATGGACTTTTTTAATTTCAAACAATCCCTGTAAGGCTACGTTCACATTTGCGTTGTTGGGCGCAGCGTCGGCGACGCAACCAACAACGCATGTACACAACGCAGCGTTTTGCGACGCATGCGTTGTCATAAGATAGTAAGGATCAGGACTTTCGGCGCAGGGAAAACGCTACAAGTAGCGTCCTCTGCGCCCTGTCTTGTGCGTCAATATGACGCATGCGTTGTAAAACGCATTACAACGCATACCGGCGCATGTCCATGCGCCCCCCATGTTAAAGATAGGGGCACATGACGCATGCGTCGGTATCCGTCAGCGACGCTGCGCCCAACAACGCAAATGTGAGCGTTACCTAAGGTGCATGCAGAGGCAAGTGGTCTGACTACAATGAGGCCTTAAGGGTGAGGAGGATATTGGGGGTCGCGGGCTGTCGGCACATACTAGGAGTTGTACAATAGCTGGAGAGGAGCCATAGACCGACCTGATCATAGCTTTCTGCCTCCACATGCTTATTCTTCCTCAGCTGCTTGGCTACAGATTTGGGCAGCATCTGATGGAGCAGATCTTCTGCCAAGCGTCTCTCCTTCTTAAGATCTTCCGTCCTTTCCTTAAGGTTCCTGGCGTAGTTCTGTATCCACTCAGTCATCTGCTTAAAAGAAACCATCACGATGGGGTAAATAAGGCAGGACACGGTCAGGAGAGTCACCTTCAGGCTCAGTGTAGACAACGAATCTTTTGATTTGTTCCTTAGTTTTTCAAAACCTTCCCAAAATAAGCATTTCTGTATGGAGACCAGACCGGCGGCCAACTCTAAATTACCGGAGCATGACGGACGGGTACATAATGGTCTCACAAAGGACACGTCCTGGAAGTGACCCAGGTAGACGGACACGTTGTTATTACGTGCACAGCACATCTTCATGGTGTCCGATAAGAACAAGGCATAGTTCAGCTTGGTGGTGATTTCATACATTAGAGAAGAAGACAATGGTCTGTGGTGGATCACGCGATGAAAGTCCTCAGTGACTCTCATCAGGAGGTGAAGAGACGCCATGTCTGCCCAGTTGGGGTTCATTTCCGCAGTTATGGACTTACTTATCTCATCTAATAAATCAGTAACGACCATAGATAGTGAGTCGCTAACGTCGGAGCCGTTCACACGCCTGACTATAACCTTATCCATGAATGAGTGACAGGTGGCGTGGACATCATCTGCTTCCAGACATCTCAGGGTCTCAGAATGTGGTTCTTGAGTCTCTGTACACAATGAGCGCACCTTGTGTACTATCACAGTCTGCACGTCTGTAGAGTTCAGGTCATCCCAACAGCAGAAACTTCTCTGGTCTTGGAGAAATTCTATGACCCTTATAGCGGTAAAAACCGTACAGGAGGAGAAAGCTTGAAGAGCGGCCTTGGTGTTCCTCCATTCCTTAATACAGTCATGGAGGTCAATGGAGACGGAGCCAAGGAGGGTGACCAGAGAAACCAGACAGGCTGCCAAGATCCTTCTAACGGTTCGACTGCTTCCAAGGGAGCATGGAGGCGAGAACCTGAGGGAATATGGAACATGAGTCACAATGATGTCTTCACCCATTGTCCCTTTATTAAAATAAGACTTAGATAAATATCCCCCTTACTGGTCCTATATCCTGTCCCGATACACTTGGGCTCCGTTCACATCACTGCAGTCTTGGGACCCATCGGGAGTTTGTCTAAAACACGCTTTTACATGGATTCCCAGAGAAAGGTCAGAAATGCAGTGTGAACAGGGAATTTGTACTTTTATTTCTTGGATAAATCCTTTATTATTAAAAAAAATATAAAAAATTGATAACTAAATACAGTGGGGCAAAAAAGTATTTAGTCAGTCAGCAATAGTGCAAGTTCCACCACTTGAAAAGATGAGAGGCGTCTGTAATTTACATCATAGGTAGACCTCAACTATGGGAGACAAACTGAGAAAAAAAAATCCAGAAAATCACATTGTCTGTTTTTTTATCATTTTATTTGCATTTTATGGTGGAAAATAAGTATTTGGTCAGAAACAAAATTTCATCTCAATACTTTGTAATCTATCCTTTGTTGGCAATGACAGAGGTCAAACGTTTTCTGTAAGTCTTCACAAGGTTGCCACACACTGTTGTTGGTATGTTGGCCCATTCCTCCATGCAGATCTCCTCTAGAGCAGTGATGTTTTTGGCTTTTCGCTTGGCAACACGGACTTTCAACTCCCTCCAAAGGTTTTCTATAGGGTTGAGATCTGGAGACTGGCTAGGCCACTCCAGGACCTTGAAATGCTTCTTACGAAGCCACTCCTTCGTTGCCCTGGCGGTGTGCTTTGGATCATTGTCATGTTGAAAGACCCAGCCACGTTTCATCTTCAATGCCCTTGCTGATGGAAGGAGGTTTGCACTCAAAATCTCACGAAACATGGCCCCATTCATTCTTTCATGTACCCGGATCAGTCGTCCTGGCCCCTTTGCAGAGAAACAGCCCCAAAGCATGATGTTTCCACCACCATGCTTTACAGTAGGTATGGTGTTTGATGGATGCAACTCAGTATTCTTTTTCCTCCAAACACGACAAGTTGTGTTTCTACCAAACAGTTCCAGTTTGGTTTCATCAGACCATAGGACATTCTCCCAAAACTCCTCTGGATCATCCAAATGCTCTCTAGCAAACTTCAGACGGGCCCGGACATGTACTGGCTTAAGCAGTGGGACACGTCTGGCACTGCAGGATCTGAGTCCATGGTGGCGTAGTGTGTTACTTATGGTAGGCCTTGTTACATTGGTCCCAGCTCTCTGCAGTTCATTCACTAGGTCCCCCCGCGTGGTTCTGGGATTTTTGCTCACCGTTCTTGTGATCATTCTGACCCCACGGGGTGGGATTTTGCGTGGAGCCCCAGATCGAGGGAGATTATCAGTGGTCTTGAATGTCTTCCATTTTCTAATTATTGCTCCCACTGTTGATTTCTTCACTCCAAGCTGGTTGGCTATTGCAGATTCAGTCTTCCCAGCCTGGTGCAGGGCTACAATTTTGTTTCTGGTGTTCTTTGACAGCTCTTTGGTCTTCACCATAGTGGAGTTTGGAGTCAGACTGTTTGAGGGTGTGCACAGGTGTCTTTTTATACTGATAACAAGTTTAAACAGGTGCCATTACTACAGGTAATGAGGGGAGGAAAGAGGAGACGCTTAAAGAAGAAGTTACAGGTCTGTGAGAGCCAGAAATCTTGATTGTTTCTTTCTGACCAAATACTTATTTTCCACCATAAAATGCAAATAAAATGATAAAAAAACAGACAATGTGATTTTCTGGATTTTTTTTTCTCAGTTTGTCTCCCATAGTTGAGGTCTACCTATGATGTAAATTACAGACGCCTCTCATCTTTTTAAGTGGTGGAACTTGCACTATTGCTGACTGACTAAATACTTTTTTGCCCCACTGTATAACAAAAATAGCAACAAACGTACAATTTATTTTTAATATTTTGTTTTAGCTTCACTACAATCTTCATTCAGTGATTTTTTTTTTTTGTACTTGAACAGATGCAAAAATTATCAGAAATTCAGTAATGAAAAAAATATTTTTTTAGACTGTGTGTGGTGCATTTATATGTCGGTCACTGTAAATCCCCCTCATCACTCATCTCAGCGAGACCCCGTCTCTGCCATTAGTAAATTGTAATAAGATGAAGCAGTAGTTATGGGATTAGACATTTTACCGCTCTTAGATATTTTTTAGGACCTTTTCCTCATACGTTTACTAGAATAAATATATTTTATGCTCCTTTATCCTTGTTGAAAAATAGTTGGAGAATAATGCTTACTGTAATTTTTGTAGAATGTAATAGTTTATAAATAATGAGTAATTCAATGGAATAATATCTTGAAATAAATCCTATAAAGATAATATTACATATGCGCCTGTGCACATCTTTCATCTCTTAATATTCTTAATATTAAGAATATAATATTCTTAATATTGCAAATGAAGACGATAAAAATGTTCATGATTGCAGATATCAACTTTTTGGTTGTTTTTTATGTATTATTTCTACAGAGTGGGAAATTTGCTGAACTTCTATTGCACTAGAATTTAGCTTTATGTTACACAAATATACAAAAATCATGTAATGACGTCTGCAGACTGTGCAACAACTGTCTGGTAGGCGGCACCCATGCCCCTGAAGCTGGCTCCACTGTTTGTATAAATCCCATAGACATAAATTTAGAAATTCCTAGAAATGCGGACAGCCGCAAACCTGGAACAGAGGGGTCACCCCTATTCCAAATGCAAACACTCCCCAAATGTTAGCCGACTCTCATCCATTGGATGTTTGGTGTAGTCTTTCTGCCATTTTGCATTTTAAAAGCTTGAAAATATGATATTGTTCTTTAGTTAGTGATGTGGAACCACGTCTCAGCATGCATTCCTATTAACTGGGTGTGACGATATAGCATTTAATCTTAATTATCCAGACATCTATTTTCAATAAACCATGAGGCATAGACTGTTATCTTTATGTTGACTTTTGAATTTATGTCTTTGGTTGGTCAAGAAACACAGACTATTGTTCATATACCCCCAGAAGAAGGATAGGTGAAACGTGCGTCGGGGTTAGACGCAGCAGGGAACACACGCCACTCAGGTAATTTTTGCTACTTTAGACAGTGGTTATTTACTAGGCACAAAGCCAGTCTTTTCTATTTGAGCTTCATATGGGAACTTAGGGAAGCAATCTTTATGGAGATATGTGCGGTTGTATGATACAAATATACATGGTAAATTTAGGTCTATCCATGAAGTATGGTTGCTATTCCAGAGGGAATATATAACCCTGCCATGCAATATATATTAATTGAGTAATATGGAATAATTTGTGGTGTGTTATTACCTGCTGGTCCTCTAGTTTGGCTTGAGGCATCCAGTATATACTTGAATGATTTTATGTATTTGGAATAAATAAACTTTATTGGTTTTATATATACACTCCTTGTTCCTTGATTGGTTCTGGGTAGAGATGATATATTGTTCATACCAACCTGAATTTGACTCTGGAGTTGCTGATTGTTGCAAGATCATATAGAGACAATGAGCAGTCACCAAACAGCAACTCCAGAGTCATATTCAGGTTAGTATGAACAATAATCTGTGTTTCTTGGCCAACCAAAAGACACAAATTCAAAAGTCAACATAAAGATAACAGTCTATGCCTCCTGGTTTACTGAAAATAGACGTCTGGATAATTAAATAATGAAATGCTGTGTCATCACATTGGGTATCTCCCAATACGCCTGGAGGACCCAGCAATTGATGATTGTGTTCAGTACCTTACCTGCAGTCCTCACACAGGATCTCCGGGTGAGAGCTTCTCTTCCCCTTCACTGACATCTTACTATGAATCAGGTTCATCTTACTCTTCAGGGAGGCAGAAGACAGAGCTGCAGAGATGAACAAGTCACTTCTTCCACTTGCCGGCTTCTCAGACATGATGGAAGTTGGTAAGGAGAAATCCCAGCAGATCTGTATTTGGTGGAGGCAGAATGAGTGTATCTGCACCTTCCCCAGCGGGCGATCCAGGAGCTTCTAGATGTCCCCAGCCAGATGTCGCTCAGATCTGTAGTCCCACCTAATCTCATTACAGGGCAATTCATTCACACGGGAGCAGGGAATTTACAAAGCTGGAGAAGGATTTATATGTGAGCGATGATGGAGGAGACTGATCGCATCTTGTAAGTAATTATATAAGACGATATGCACATAGTAGGACGGATGGATGGAAAGTATGTAACAGCACGTTATCCATGTCATGTTTGCAAAATGCCGTTGTATAGTGATTGTGCGCATGCATCTGCGGATTCATATAATACTTAATAAGTAGTGCCGGACAATTTCTAGATTTTCTGGAATGGCTGCCCCATTGCGCTGCATCCTATCCACCCATCTTTCCAAGACAGCTCCCCTTGTAAACAAAGTATAATTGGATCCCGTGCTTCCTCAGTTCATTTGAGGACTAGGCACAATCCCATCTATAAAATAAAATTCTCCTTGCCTTTTACATAGTTACATAGGTTGAAAAAAGACCTCGGTCCATTAAGTCCAACCTTTCTCCACCAATTATACATTTGTCACTTATTTAGCTATAACCCACAATATTATGTAATAGACAAAATCTCCCAGCTCTTTTTTAGAAGCTGTTATAGTGTCGGCCATTACTACCTCCTATGGTAAGCATGCTACATGACTGCTCTAACTGTAGAGAACCCTTTCTTATTTACTCTGCCCCCTGGTCCTTAGTATGGTCTTTGGAAGGAATAAGTCATGTGCCGTCCTTTGTACTGACCAAACATATATTTATACATGTACATGAGATCTCCTCTGAGGCATTTTTTAAACTAAAGAAGCCCAACTTTTCCAACCTCTCCTCATATGAGAGGTCTCCATCCCTTGAAATAATCTAGCTGCCGCCTTTGAACTGACTTTAACGTCTGAAAATCCTTTTTAAAATATGGGGCCCAAAATTGGATCCTGTACTCTAGATGGGGCCTCACCAGTGATTTATAAAGGGGTAACAATAAGTTGGGATTTATCTCTTTTTACACATCCAAAAATCTTGTTGACTTTTGCAGCTGCTGCTTGACATTGAGTACTGCTGCTCAGCTTACTTATAACCAGAATCCCCCGTCCTCCTCCTGTTCTGTAGTCTCGAGTATAGTTTTTATATGGTTTAAGTTGAGGTAAATAGAGGTAACTGCTCATTACTGGGGGACTCTGCATCTAGCAGGAAACTTTAATGTCAGTTCGGAAAAACAAGCACCAAAAGATACAAAGACGTTGCAAGAAAAAAAAAAAAAGCAAGGACACGATATTAATTTTTGGACAATACTGCATTTCATTTTCTTTGATTCACGATAAAAACTATTACTGAGGGAACAAGAATGATTGCTAGAAATCATTGCGATTTATGCTGCAGTTCGGCCTGTTCAGGATGCCTGCTGTGTATCAGCGCAAGCCCACCAGATACCCACGGAGACAGCAGTGCAAAGAAAAATGGCTATCACTGCTGCACCCGGATGATGAGCTTCAGGGGGAGCTGCAGACCTACAAGACAATGTATCACGTTGTTTACAAATAGAATTGTCACATTGGATAATGGTGGATACAGGATGAGATTATGAGGAGCACAATGTGCTAGATAATTGAGCAAAAGGACAAGCTTTGAAGTTGAAAATGACAGGGTGACAGCTGAGCCCGGACACCACTCCAGAACCCATACACCGGCATCACAGCGACATGTAATCCACAAATCAATAAAAATACATTGTGGAGATTAAAACAATGGCATCAAAATTCTTATTTCAATGGGTTGTCCAATACTTTCACATCACAGAGAAATCGGCATTGTACAAGTCAACTTCTAATTCAAAATCGTCATAGTTCTTATAATTTCACATGGCATAGGGGCGCTGTACACAGGAACATGGGTACAGGGCGCTATTGTACATACGGAGCAGTATTGTAGTAGTTATATTCTTATATATAGGGGGCAGTATTATAGTAGTTATATTCTTATATATAGGGAGCAGTATTATAGTAGTTATATTCTTGTACATAGGGGCAGTATTATAGTAGTTATATTCTAGTAAATAGGGGCAATTTTTATTGTAAAAACAAACAAATACAGTTGAATTTAACACAATTCTTCAGTAATACAATACTAAATTCACTTGGATTGTGCAAACATTCATTACATTTCCAGATTACACATGTAAAATTAACTTAAGAGTCCATACTTCTGGTTTGAGGGAAAAAAAAAAAAACACATTGCAAAATGAGCTCATCATATTTGCACCCAGTGACACATCCTTTCAAAACTTTCCATTTCCTAATGATTTTACCTATCTGAGTTCAGATATTATCTGGTTGACAGCGTCACAGATCTGAGTCGGAGTTATTCCGCCCACCACCTGTCTCCATTTCAGACTCTTCCCGAGTGCCCTCAGGTTAGGGCTTCCGCTTAGGCGGCGGACAGTCCTCTACGTCCCTATCACACTCTGCGTCAATTCTTTTAAGGTCATCTTCAAAATCACCATCAGACTCAGACAGAACATCAAACCTATTGGATATGACCATTACCTCTGCAGAACTCTGGACTTTCCTCCTGGCTCCTGGACCAGTATCATACTTCTCAGGTTTACGAGAGGTCTTGTCCTTTTTCTTCCTTTTAGGCTATGTTCACACGATGCGGTTTTTGCTGCGGATCCGCAGCGGATTGGAAGCTGCGGATCCGCATCCTTTTTCCATGCAGGGTACAGTACAATGTTACCCTATGGAAAAAGAAAAACGCTGTTCCGACGTTCCTTTTTTCCGCCTGAAAATCCGCGCTGATTTTCTGCGGAAAAAAAGAAGTACCATGTCAATTCTTTCTGCGGATTCCGCAGCGGGTTTCCACCTGCACCAATAGGAAAAAGCAGCTGGAAACCCGCAGTGGAATCCGCAGTAGAAAAAGGACTGAAAACCGCAGTGAAAACCACCGCAGGTTTTGCACTGCGGGTTTCACAAATCAGGACCTGAAAAATCCGCAGCAAAAAAAGGATCGTGTGAACAAGGCCTTAGTCTGATTATTGCTATTTCCTTCAGACACAGATGGTAGTACTGAAGTAATATGTTCCTGTGACTGCTGCTCCTGAGGCACAACCTCCATGCTCCCCTGTGCACCCTCTGAACCCTGCTGCTCTGGTGTGAGCTGAGCAGACCCCTGGTGGACCTCCGTTCTGGTCAGTATTTCCCCTGACAGTAAAGCTGCCTCCTCCAGAATCTCTGCCCCTGCCACCAAATCCTCATCAGGAAAGTCCTTACAGATATTATGCCAGGCATCTGGACAGTCCCTGTGAGGGTGGCCGATCTTCCCACAGAGGTTGCACCTGATGTTCTGGCAGTCTGCAGCTACATGGCCGACTTCCCTGCACAGGCTGCACTTCACCACAGAACAGGTATTTGCCAGGTGACCTTTCCCACCACATTTAAAGTACTTACGGGGCTGCCCGGGGTAGAAAAACACACACCCCTCTCCCCCCCAATAAAGGAGTTGGGTAAGTGGGCAGTGATATTATTACACTGGCGCAGTTTCACCAAGACCCTCCACCCTCCCGTCCAGATACCATCGCTGTCTCTGCTTTTGGTGAGGTCAGAGACCAGGTCACAATGCCTCCGGAGCCACACCACAATGTCCTGCGGGGGAACAGACTCATTCCAGAAGATCACATTTACGGTAACCGTATCTGGCTTAGAGATGGGAATAAAGCTGAACTTACTGCAGCCCTCAGTGTCTCTAAACTTGGGGAAGTTAGACCAGAATCTGTCCAGGTCAGTCAGACTCATGAGCTTAAAGCTGACGTCATAGCCCTGCCTGTCTGGAAGATTAATCACTGCCAAGATGCTGACCGTCGCGAACCCCATCTGGCGGCACAGGAGCTCCCTGACCACAAACCTCCTGTCTGGCAGGTCCTCCTTGGCACCTCTTTGCCGGAAACGCACCACATTTCTCCGTTTAAACGCCTGGCCGGTATAGTTGGCACCAGAGGTGAAAGACGGAGCACCACGTCTCCAGGCATTACTGGGGGGAACCTGCGGGGTCACACTAGGGTGAGGTTCTGCAGCAGGGGGGCTGCCACACCTTGTGTGCTCGAAATTAATGGGGGGAAATCACAGACATTATCATGCACGGTTATCATCAACATTAATGTCATTATCAGATTGTACAACGTCCAAAGATACTGTGCTCCCCCAAGCCCTCAGATACAGCGCGGTTATCCCCAGCATCAGAGCCCTGCTGGGCACCATCAGTAACTATCAGCACATGTCCACTGCCCAACTGTTGTGCTTGGCATTCTGAGACTTGTAGTCCCTCTGCTGAAATCTGCACTGAATCTGCAGCAGGCTGCTGCGCTGGACATCCTGAGACTTGTGGTACCTCTGCTGGAATCTGCTCTACATGCTGCTGCTTGGGATCTGCCACAGGCTGCTGGTGCAGTATTTGACCCTTCTGGAAACAGAAGCTTGCGGGCTGCAGCACTGGCCGTACCTGCTTCTGGGGTCCACCTGGGACAATGTCTGACCCAGAACCTGCAGAGTTCTGCTTGTGTGACATAAACGGTTCCTGGTTCCTGTAAGTTTCCGCCATCGGCCCCATCCTCTCTAGGACACAGTCTATGTCCCCCACCACTTTTGCCAGCCATACACCCAGTGAGTTCAGACTCTGGTCACACACGGTGTGATCCCCGGTGTTAGCAGCCTTTACCTCATAGAGAGCGCCTGCTTCTGCAGCAGGCTTTTCTGCTGGTGTAACTCACCGAGATTCTTGAACAGTCCTGGGATCTCCTCTGCAAGCTGCAGCTCAGGTGCACATGGTGTCTCCTTCTGGGATTCTGCTTTCAGTAATGTCCCTGGCTGCTTGGAAACAGATGTCTCCTTGATTTTTACCACCGCTGATTTCGTGGCTCCACAGCACTTTTACTGATGCCACCTGACTGCGACCTTGTGTGTCCAGAGCTCGCCATGCTGGTCACCACATGTTTCTCCTGGAGTTTCTGTCTCTCCATTGAAGTTCTCCACGGCTTGTTGGGAGTGAGCTGCACACCTGAGGCCGGTGATGGCATCTCCTGAGCTGCAGGCTGCTTTCCTCCATTCAGCTTCTCACCAGTAGATTTCTTTTAGATTTCTCCTAATCGCACTTCACTCTGCTTGCCTTGGCTGGACGACTGCTTAACTGGAACTTTCTTACCTACAACCATGGCTTTTCGTTGTACCATTACTTTACTCACTTTCTTGCTGCTGTTATTACTTCCATTCTGAGCTTTCTTTCCCTCAGAAATCACTGTGGGATCTTTATCCTCATTAGAAACAGCTTGGGAGTTTCTTCCAAGTGTAGGCCTGGAAGCCTGGGCCTTACTTGGGGAGTTTCGCAGCCCAGGGTGGTCCCTCCCTAGGCTTGCTCCAGACATCAGGAGAGCTACAAACACACAACCTCACAGCTAGGAGGCAGTATTATAGTAGTTATATTCTTGTACATAGGAGCAATATAGCAGTTATATTCTTGTACATAGGGGACAGTATTATAGTAGTTATATTCTTGTACATAGAAGCAGTATTATAGTAGTTATATTCTTGTACATAGGGGACAGTATTATAGTAGTTATATTCTTGTACATAGGAGCAGTATTATAGTGGTTATATTATTGTACATAGGAGCAGTATTATAGTAGGTATATTCTTGTACATAGGAGCAATATAGCAGTTATATTCTTGTACATAGGGGACAGTATTATAGTAGTTATATTCTTGTACATAGAAGCAGTATTATAGTAGTTATATTCTTGTACATAGGGACAGTATTATAGTAGTTATATTCTTGTACATAGGGGCAGTATTATAGTAGTTATATTATTGTACATAGGAGCAGTATTATAGTAGTTATATTCTTGTACATAGGGGGACAGTATTACAGTAGTTATATTCTTATATATAGGGGCAGTATTATAATAGTTATATTCTTGTACATGGGGCAGTATTATAGTAGTTATATTCTTGTACATAGGGGGCAGTATTATAGTAGTTATATTCTTGTACATAGGGGCAGTATTACAGTAGTTATATTCTTGTACATAGGGGCAGTATTATAATAGTTATATTCTTGTACATAATGGCAGTATTATAGTAGTTATATTTTTGTACATAGGGGCAGTATTATAGTAGTTATATTCTTGTACATAGGAGCAGTATTATAGTAGTTATACTCTTGTACATAGGGGCAGTATTATAGTAGTTATATTCTTGTATATAGGGGCAGTATTATAATAGTTATATTCTTGTACATAGTGGCAGTATTATAGTAGTTATATTCTTGTATATAGTGGCAGTATTACAGTAGCTATACTGCATCCTATGTAGAATAATATAGATCTATACCATATGCAGCACAATACACATTTTTATGAAAAGTAAAAACAGGTTGAAAATGTTTTAAAAGGTCGGATTTAATTTAATACAAAATTTACAAAATGAAAAACCTCAATCCAAACCACATCACTTTTCAATCATCAGGGATTTTGCTGATTCTTGTAGTCCTTGGCTTATATGTCATCTGTACATAGCAAGCAATATTATTACCACTATCATATTCACAATTATTCACAAAATAAAAGTCTATTTCACTGCATTTAATTAAATATCAAAACCATTGGAACAAATCAGACAATATGTTAGTAACTTATCGACTATTTAGGTAGTGAGGCAGAATGATGAGGCACTATAATATATTCCTTGTGGTCATCGTGGCGCCTCGTTCCTGGTATGGAGGTGACGCTCCTTTTCAGCCTTCACATTGTGCACATACTAGGTAGAAAGCTGCCAATATTTCGCTAACAATTTACAGATCTCGATACTTTGTAATATGTAAGTGACACAACCATACTGGTTACTCTGGGCGCCAGGTTGATTCGGGTCCTGCAGCAGAGCGGCCTCTTCTGGTTCAGCTGGTGATTTCTGAATCATTGTGAGCTGTCAATCAGACAGTATCATCTTCCTGTTTAATCAATAAGAAATATTAATATCTTACACCTTAACTATTATGACTACCGGCTATAAACTGGCCATATTAAGAGGAGAGGTCAGCTGTTCCTTCTACCTCTGAGGGCTTCTCCAGGATCAGTAAGGTAATGTATGTACACAGTGACTGCACCAGCAGAATAGTGAGTGCAGCTGTGGGGTATAATACAGGATGTAACTCAGGATCAGTAATGTAATGTATGTACACAGTGACTGCACCAGCAGAATAGTGAGTGCAGCTCTGGGGTATAATACAGATGTAACTCAGGATCAATAATGTAATGTATGTACACAGTGACTGCACCAGCAGAATAGTGAGTGCAGCTCTGAAGTATAATACAGGATGTAACTCAGGGTTAGTTATGTAATGTATGTACAAGAGATTGCACCAGCAGAATAGTGAGTGCTGCTCTGGGGTATAATACAGGATGTAACTCAGGATCAGTAATGTATGTACACAGTGACTCCACCAGCAAAATAGTGAGCGCAGCTCTGGAGTGTAATACAGGAGGTAACTCAGGATCAGTAATGTAATGTATGTACACAGTGACTGCACCAGCAGAATATTGAGTGCAGCTCTGGGGTATAATTCAGGATGTAACTCAGGATCAGTAATGTAATGTATGTACACAGTGACTGCACCAGCAGAACAGTGAGTGCAGCTCTGGGGTATAATACAGGAGGTAACTCAGGATCAGTAATGTAATGTATACGGTGACTGCACCAGCAGAATAGTGAGTGCAGCTCTGGAGTATAATACAGGATGTAACTCAGGATCAGTAATGTAATGTATGTATGCAGTTATTTCACCAGCAGAATAGTGAGTGCAGCTCTGACTGCTAATACTAGTAAGCAATAGGAGACATTTACTACAAATTATTGGTTAAGCAAATTAAACCCAATCACACCAGATTTATTGTAAAAAGCTGCCAAATTACCAAAATCACCAAAAGAAACCCAAAAATGTTTCCATAAAAATAAGCTGAGACAATTAACAAGTGAAAGTAAACCAAATGCAAAAACTGTACTACAAAGGTTCTTCTGGATATTGAGGAATTGAAAGGGGGGTGACTGCCACTTAAAGGGGATGTCAAAAGACAATGAATGGAGTGGGGAAGCACATATGGCGCCACCTCTCCATTCTTAAGGAGCATTTCAGTGCTTTGTTCTGGGGATAGGAAGGAGTCCCTGTAATCAACAATTTATCACCTACCCTTAGGAATAACCCTTTCAATGTACAAGAAGTAAAACTATACCCTGGTAGTGGAAGCAGGAGATGACAGAAAGGCTCAGCTCTACCAGTGGACCTTCCAGTTAATTTGCAGCCCTGGTCCGGAGTATAACACACATGCATCTCAATATTCTGAGATCACATTTATCATTGTGTTATGTACAGAGTCTATTACACGGGGTGACACATCAGCCTTAGTGCAGGGCAGGACTGATCCGCCATGGCTCTTGAAAGGTTCTTGCTATATTGCAGAAAGTGCATAATCTTCAGTCTTTAGAAACACTTGTATTCCAGGTAAAAGACTAGAAAATATTCAGCATTGACTCAGTGCTTTGTATTTTATGGAAACTGTGCAAACCACCACCACCACCACATGCACACACACCGCACAAGTCCCCCGATCTGCAGGCTGCATCAGCAGGCAAAGTGTAGCTAACAGGAAGAAGGAGGCAGCGCTGGTCTAAGAAGCAGCCGGCGTTATACCTTACTCCTGAAGAGCGGCTTTGCCCCCGGTCCACAGTACTCATTGTAAATGAGCTTAAACAGGAAGAGGTGGAAGAGGGTGATCAGAGAGGCCACACTGAACCAGAACAGGAACGGCAGGCCGGGGTACTGTTTGGCCATGTGCTCTTCGTGGGCCAGGATTTCCTTCAGGTGAAGCGTGTGCCTCAAGTCCTGCAAATGGGTCAGTTCTGTTGAGATGTAAAGTAACGGGGTTAAGGGCTGAGTGACCAGCACAGGGAACGTGTGTCCGCGGATTTCGGAGGTCAGTTCTATCGGCTCATTTAAACATCCGGCTTCGCAGGCGTAAAGCTTCACTAGCTTGTCCTGGAACTTCACCGACACGTGCAGAAAAGGCTTCTCCTCCTGGTCCAGCAGGACGGCCAGGTTGATAAGGTCCTTGTTATAATGTATCCCTCGTAGGGAGTAACTGTTGTGAAGGACGTGAGGGTCAGACTGGAACTGCAAGTGGTTTTCAGTGAACTGCAGGCCACCAAAGCTCAGCATCATACCCTGCATGAGTCCGTGGGCCCCGGCCATCACCAGGCTTTTGCAGCCTCTCTTCTGTAAGGTCAATTTCCAGAGGTCCCAGAGTTGCAGTAGCTGTGTAATCCCACTCAGCTTACTGGGCCACAGATTCTCTGCGTGCATCGTAGCATGGCCGCTAGAGCAGTGGTCAGCGTAATTCAGAGAAAGCTCCATTTTCTCTCGCTCCTCGTTGCTTACAAGGGGATCTACCAGAGGAGCCAGGGAACAGGAAAGAATATAGTACAGTGTGATGTTGATGGTATCGCTGGATGGAGTGTGGGCATCCTTAATCTTTCTCATTTCAATGCCTGGAGAAAAATAAATATCACTAAAGATATTCTGTCATCAGATTTCACAATATAAATTGCATACATTATTAAAAAGAACTCAGACTCATTGAGGCTGGTGTACTTGCTATGAAAAGCCATGTAAGAATGGCGGTTTAATCCTTTTTCAAAGTTTTCCTGCCGGATAATAAAAAGGTGTCTGGTTCTAGATAAAGTAGAGAGCAGCTAACAGTATCCGGAGGACCCCACACGTACGTTACATTACTGATTGATATGGAAAATGTGCAATGCTTCATTTCACCTGTGGGGACACTGCTGGGGAATTTCACGTCAGCAGCTTATCAGGAGTCCAAGCAGTGGGATCTTACTGGGGGACTGGCTGCTAGTTTTGTCTGCAACCAAAAGAGAGATCTGCTGAATGAGTCAATTCTGTTTCTAGAATAATCTAGGCTGCTTTCTATGACTCAGTACTCGCAAAAAATAACTACAGAGCATCAGTACGCCCAGTGAGTAGTCACGTGTCACTGAGGACTTCACGCTGTTTGTACTGTACACATAGAAGACTCTGCCTATTACCAGCAGGAACTGGGAACAAACTTCCTCCTAATACTGGATGAACCCATCAGAGGTGACCTTCCTCACACCAGACATTTACACAAAGCAAGGCTGAAACAATCTGGCTGCTCCATCCTCTCTCTGAATGGAAAATGAGTTACCAGTGAGCTCGTTCTGGTCTGTAACGCTTATGCTGTATGTATCATAGTACACAGCAGGCTGCAGAAAGAGACAGCGGTGAGTACATCAGTGAGAACCCTCTGAGTCCATTAGTAAGAACCCTCTGAGTCCATCAGTGAGAACCTTCTGAGTCCATCAGTGAGAACCCTCTGAGTCCATCAGTGAGAACCCTCTGAGTCCATCAGTGAGAACCCTCTGAGTCCATCAGTGAGAACCCTCTGAGTCCATCAGTGAGAACCCTCTGAGTCCATCAGTGAGAACCCTCTGAGTCCATCAGTGAGAACCCTCTGGTCTGTAACCTTAATCTCTCTTCTTTTGATCCATCTACTAAGCTGATTTTTGACCAAGTTGTAAATTAAGCTTTGATGTGGTCATAAGTCAGCTTAGAAGATGGATCAGGAGAAGAGAGAACAGCAACACAAACCGTCAGAACAAGCTCATGATTTACTGGTTATTCATTCTGCAATTTACTAGGTGCTGTGCTATGTAACAGCCAACCCATCCAAATTAGCAAAAATTAGCTGAGCGACATGTACGATAGATATATAGAGACACAGACATCTTACCTGAAACAAACAAATCTGACCAAATCTGTTGGTGCTCGCTGTAGAGGTCGTCCGGTCTCATGCGCATCACCTCCAGCATCTCCTTCTTTGCAGACTCTCGTAGTTTACTGAAGTTCTCCTCCAGCTTTCCTGAGTCTATAGGTTCAGACGTATATACGACAGAGAGCATAGTTTCATCGAATTCAGACTTGGGGGGGACCTGCACTCGGGTCAACAGCTTCTTAGTCGCGAGTACGACCAGAATACTCTTCCCATCTTCTATGGACACCCGTCCAGAGGAGAGGAGGAACTGTCTATCCTGCACTTTCTCTACACTGGTGGAAAACTTGGCTCCGGAAAATGGCTTCTGGGAAGAGACATCGAAAACCGCCACCTTGTCGCTGGGGTTGGAGATGTGGATGCGCTGAATGTACAGGTGAGGCCGACTCCTGTGTGCCAAGAAGTCTTCGCGGACAGAGACACAGTCACGGTGGGAGTCCGTCAACTCGATTTGCAAACAGCGAACCGACCTTATCAGACCTTCCTTATAGAAGAGGGCAGAGGCGCGGACATCTGCTGTCGCCCCCGAGCTCTTCATGTTTATTACAGGGGAATAGTCCGTCATACGGAACGGCACAGAGGGAGAAGACACCCACAAGTTATTCTTCACAACGTCCACCAGAAGAAAGCCATTCCCGACCATAGCCGGGCCCTGCAGTTTGGATTCCTCTCCTGGGAAGGAGACCGTCATTAAGTCGCCCCTGTCTGCCAGTGTCTTCCATTGTTTAGTCTGGGTCTGTAGACACGCCCCAGGGCCACTTCGGGGATGGCTTGAGTACCACAAGGAACGGAACAAGGATCCAGTAGACAAGTACCAGTACATCAGTGAAAGAAAACCCAAGACGGCAAGGATGCGGCGGGCCCAGCTGCTGGAGAGCAGGCCTGGGAAACCTTTGATCCTCTGATGTAACCACATTTGGGATGGAGTCTAGTGATGACGTCTGAAGAAACCCAAGTCTGGAGTAAGAATGGAGGAGGCAGATGAAAATCTCCGGGTCACGGATGGTGAATCATTGTGGGAGGGAGCAGCAGTGGTCTCTCCAGGGCGGTCACACTTCATCTGCAGCACATGCCTCCAGCAACCGCCAACAGCGCACAAGACACCGGACCTGGAAAATATGTCATTTACATATATGTTACATCCCACTCACTCCCGAGACCCCCAATACTAGAGTCTGACCCCTGACCTTCAGAGAGGCACCATATACTGACCCCAGACCTTCAGAGAGGCACCATATACTGACCCCAGACCTTCAGAGAGGCACCATATACTGACCCCAGACCTTCAGAGAGGCACCATATACTGACCCCAGACCTTCAGAGAGGCACCGTATACTGACCCCAGACCTTCAGAGAGGCACCTTATACTGACCCCAGACCTTCAGAGAGGCACCTTATACTGACCCCAGACCTTCAGAGAGGCACCATATACTGACCCCAGACCTTCAGAGAGGCACCGTATACTGACCCCAGACCTTCAGAGAGGCACCATATACTGACCCCAGACCTTCAGAGAGGCACCATATACTGACCCCAGACCTTCAGAGAGGCACCATATACTGACCACAGACCTTCAGAGAGGCACCGTATACTGACCCCAGACCTTCAGAGAGGCACCTTATACTGACCCCAGACCTTCAGAGAGGCACCATATACTGACCCCAGACCTTCAGAGAGGCACCGTATACTGACCCCAGACCTTCAGAGAGGCACCTTATACTGACCCCAGACCTTCAGAGAGGCACCTTATACTGACCCCAGACCTTCAGAGAGGCACCATATACTGACCCCAGACCTTCAGAGAGGCACCATATACTGACCCCAGACCTTCAGAGAGGCACCATATACTGACCCCAGACCTTCAGAGAGGCACCGTATACTGACCCCAGACCTTCAGAGAGGCACCTTATACTGACCCCAGACCTTCAGAGAGGCACCTTATACTGACCCCAGACCTTCAGAGAGGCACCATATACTGACCCCAGACCTTCAGAGAGGCACCGTATACTGACCCCAGACCTTCAGAGAGGCACCATATACTGACCACAGACCTTCAGAGAGGCACCGTATACTGACCCCAGACCTTCAGAGAGGCACCTTATACTGACCCCAGACCTTCAGAGAGGCACCATATACTGACCCCAGACCTTCAGAGAGGCACCGAATACTGACCCCCGACCTGTATGCCACCAACAACAAAGTGTAAGACACCGGACCTGGAGAATATGTCATTTACTTATATGTTACACCCCACTCACTCCCGAGACCCCCAATACTAGGGTCTGACCCCTGACCTTCAGAGAGCCCCCTTCTCCCTGACCCCTACAGCGCCTCACAGCGGCCCATCAGGTTACTGCACATTACACACAGGGCGCAGCTGGCACCGGGCCTGCGCCCCCCTATCCCCCGAGCTCCCCCACAACACACCGCTTCCTGCAGTCCACTCACCGGCCCGGTCGCCGCCGTCACTCGCATGAAGCCCGGGCAGCAGGTCTCCACCTCGCAGTTGTCTGCAGTCTACACAACAACACGGAAGTGTCGCCGGTCACCGCCAACCATCGCGATGACGAGAAACTTCCCGGCGTCCTCCGCTGTCAGAAAGGGTCACGACTCACGTGATAGTCACGCGTGCAGCGCCTGTCACATGACGGGGCTGAGGGAGGCGCAGCGCCTCTAGTGGTCACATGCGGGATTTCCTCTGTGCTGTCATGCAGCCCCCTGACCTAGGTGACGACCCCCATCACCATCGTCACTATCTCTGCCTGCTGTCAGTGAATCTGGACTTTATACACCTGTAGTGGCCCGATACATGCAGTTCTGTCACCTGCAGGTGTAAGGAGCTGCACCCACTCTGTAAATGGCTGTGGACTACTTTCACACTAGCGGTTTTTTTTGCATACGTCGCAATGCGTCGTTTTGGCGAAAAAACGCATCCTGCAAAGTCGTCTTCAGGATGCGTTTTTTCCCCATAGACTAACATTAGCGACGCATTGACACACGTCGCAACCGTCTTGCGACGGTTGCGTCGTGTTGTGGCGGACCGCCGGCAGCAAAAAACTTTACATGTAACGTTTTTTTGTGCCGACGGTCCGCCATTTACGACCGCGCATGCGCGGCCGGAACTCCGCCCCCATCACCCCACAATGGGGCGGCGGATGCGTGGAAAAACAGCATCCGCTGCCCCCGTTGTGCGGCGCTTGCACAGTATGCGTCGGTACGTCGGGCTGACGCAGGGGGATGGCCCCGTACCGACGCTAGTGTGAAAGTAGCCTTAGGCTACTTTCACACTAGCGTTTTTCGGCGGACGTCGCAATGTGTCGTTTAGGAGAAAAAACGCATCCTGCAAAGTTGTCTTCAGGATGCGTTTTTTCTCCATAGACTAACATTACCGACTCATTGCAACGTATTGCCACACGTCACAACCTTCGTGTGACGGTTGCGTCGTGTTTTGACGCACCGCCACCACAAAAAAACGTTACATGTAACGTTTTTTGTGCATCTAGTCTGCCATTTTCGACCGCGCATGCGCGGCCGAAACTCCGCCCCCTCCTCCCCGGACCTTGCAATGGGGCAGCGGAAGCGTCCTAAGACTGCTTCCGCTGCCCACATTGGGCATTTTTTGCACAGTATGCGTCGGTACGTCGGGCCGACGCAGCGCGACGGCCCCGTACCGACGCTAGTGTGAAAGCAGCCTTATACAGCCAGCACCCGCCTCTGACAGCAAACGCTGGCGATCTCCCCTATCACAGCTCTACAACCACTGAAACGCTGCTGTCAGTCTCTCACAGGGGCATTGGAGTCGCTCAATCCCACCACCCTGATCCCTATATATGTGGGTTATTAGGAAAAAGAAATTGTGGGTAAGAATGAATTCCAATAATTAAAGGGGTTGTCCAATGCAAATCAATAAGTCTACAGTCCCTCTGTGTGAGTGCAGACGTATGATCCCCTATACACACACTGTGCGCTGCGAGGATTCGCCAGTTTCTGACCCAGGACTGGAGGATATGTATGAGTTATACCTACTCCCGGCCAGCAGGGGCCTCACTCTCCATACACTTCGCCCCGACTAGTGACACCTCTAGCCAGTGGGCGTGTCTGACTAGAGGGTGTGGCCTTGCTCCATAGAAGTGTATGGAGAGTGAGGCCACGCCCACTGGTCGGGAGTATGTATAACTCATAGACACTGGTCCTGGGTCAGAAACCGGCAAATCCTTGTAGCACACAGTACATGCGCTGGGGAAATTCTCAAGTCTAAAGTCACACAGAGGGACTGCAGACTTAAGTGGTGTAGACAACCCCTTTAAGGATGAATCCAGAGAGGAAAAACTTTGCTTGTATCGACGTGAATAATGATGATGAAGATCCTCCATTTTCCTTAGTATATTTTTGGTGTCTCAATCATTATTGTAGATGGTGATCCACACATTTACAGATAGGTTCACACATAATACCCAGGTCGTCCTGGAATTTGGGGAAACGTAAAATGTAGATTAATTTCAACCGAGTTTGAAATTGTAGTGGAGGGTTAAAAATAAAGAGTTTGTGACAGTGTTTTTCACATAGCTGCCTCGGTGCTTCTTTTTTTTTTGTATTCAAATCATTTGGATTTCCCTGCCAAACAAAAAATGAAATCATCTACCGTATGTACCTGGCCCACAAATTAACTTTTTCCACCAATGGGGATAAAATCTGTTAGGAAGACAAGTCTCTGACAGCCCCAGGAAGATTTTTGATACAAGGGTGCGTAACATGCCCCCATCGCTGTTCCCTGGAACTGTAGGTAGAGAGTCTCCCTGAAGAAAAATAGAATTGTGGGTATGAATTAATTCCAAAAAAATGGAGGATGAATCCAGAGAGATTTCTCACATGTGGCTGCAATCTCAGTTTTCCACCAGTCAATCCTTGGTGACATTGAATTTTCTTACATATTTGCACAATGATTAGTTAATGTACATCATTGTGATCCGACCCATTACTTCCTGTATATCAGAACTTTCAATATTCCTTCCTTTATATAATTACAACATTAATAATAATCATCATTATTGATCAGAGATGTATTACTCCCATCTCTCTTTATATTATCTCCCAAGCTTTTAGATGGAATCTTCCACTTTTTTAAACACTTTTTATCATGTATATTCAAATGGTGTGATTAATAAAGTCAAGTGATATTATACACTGTGTATGCCGTCATTTCTGTAGGTTTTGCGCTTCTACATTGTGGGAAAATCTGTTCAGTTTTAAGAGCCTTGAAGTGACACAATTGCAACAAAACTTCTGCTGCATAAATATGCAATATTTATCTTCATTATTGATCAGAGATGTATTACTCCCATCTCTCTTTATATTCTCTCTTATGCTTTTAGATGGAATCTTCCACTTTTTTTAAACACTTTTAAAAACTTTTTTAAAATATGTAAGAAAATTCAATGTCACCAAGGATTGACTGGTAGAAAACTGATATTACAGCCACATGTGAGAAAACTCTCTGGATTCATCCTCCAATTTTTAAGGAATTCATTCATACCCACATTTTATTTTTCTTCAGGGAGACTCTCTACCTACAGTTACAGGGAACAGCGATGGGAGCATGTTGCGCACCCTCGTATCAAAAATTTTCCGGGGGCTGTCGGAGAGACAAGTCTTCCCGTCAGATTTTATTTAATCAATTAATTCAATCAGAGCCCCTTCATAATACAGCGGGAAACAGAAAACTATTTTTTTTACAGATCCCATATAAAATCGGGGACACACAGGATTACAGTACGGACACAGATTTGTATGGGTCTCAGATTTATTCCAACACAGTAAGCAGAGATCTTGAGAATGTATATAATAAAGCTGAAAACATTTCACCATGCACGGATTCAACTTTCCTTACATAAAACCATGGATGGCCTTTGCTTTGTACAGTATGATTATTTCTCCATTATTTTTTGCTTGCACCGAAAAAAATCAAAAACGACAATTTCTAGACATCTGCTCCAAATGACTGATAAAAGGTGGCACATTCCTTTCACAATTCACTTCCTGTCTTCTAGTTGATTTTTCTAGACGGTTTTGCTTATTTTACTGAGGTTCTGTAACAACGAGCCTCTGTTCTGCTCCCTCCAGGGCGCGCTCTCTTATTATCATCTCCATGGAGCCTTTTTCCTCTGCTTTTCTCTGCTGCAGGAAGCTGGAATCAATATGGTCTTGCTGAAATACAATTACTTAGTCTTCTACATGGGAAGGAAAGCATATAAAATACATGAACTCCGGTAAAGAACATCCCAAAAAGTAAATGCAAAGCACATGAGAAAGGGACAAAGTTAAGCCATAGGACCTCGCATTTAAAGGGGATATGGTATAAATGTCTGATCCACAGGGGCTGATCGTGGGATTCCTACAGATCCCCACTATTTTAGCCCTCAATTGTTTAACTATTGGAAGCAGCTGAATGTTCTCCCAGTTGCTTCCTTACCAGTACATTGGGGTCCCCCATCCAGATCCCCGAGCATCAAACTTTTATCCAATGTTCGAATAACTTTCAACTAGACTCAAACTGTAGTCATCGAAATTCAGTTCTCCCAAGAGGTGGGAATCACACAGGAGCACCCCGACATATTAGGTAAATGTCTCTTGTTGGTTCAGCATGTCATGCTGGTAATTGTAGTTTCACAACAGTAGAAAGAGACACTGTTTGGAAACCATTGCAATATATGGTGATCAGGCCCAATTCATCATCACATTTCCGCCAGTTTTCTGACATCAATACCTCTCAATTAGGTACTTTTTGATACGCAACAAATTCATCACACAATTTGCATCTATTTTCGAGTTGTCTTTTGTCATTTATTGTTCTTATTCTTACGGTTATGTGGCTTTTCCACACATATGAGACTGATTCAAGAAATTTGACTTTTGAAAAAGTCATCAAATGTGGCCCAACTCTACTCCATTCCTCCCTGGAGTGATTTTATGTACACCAAGTGAAAAGTATAATATTTTGAGACACTTTGCAAAACATGCAACCTTTTCATACTAAAAGTTGCAAAAACAGGAAAAAAGATGATTTTAGGTTTTGCACAAAATTCATCAATTGTGTGCTCCATTGTGCTGAACCTGGTGGGAAAAAAAAAGTCAGCAAAAACCCCAAGTCAAAGTATAAAAATTATTTAAAGAATGCAAGTGATGAATAGGGCATATAGACATTAAAAGGATGGATAAAAACTGTATTTGGTTTTTGTAAAGAAAAAATGTTTGACCATATTCTGCTGCTTGCATGTATTACATCACACTGCAAGCTGCTCAGTGCTGCTCAGTGCTGATTCTGACAGAGACTCCTATCAGCTCAGTCTCCAGCCCCTCCTGGTTTACTCTGATTGCACTGCCAAGCTCAATTCTGATGTGATATTTGAGCTTAGATTCACCTTCTGGAGAAGACAGGAGGACTGGAGACTGAGCTGTCAGGGAGCCGGGCGATTGGGTTTAACACCGAACAGCAATGAGCAGCTTCCAGTGTACTGTACTAAATGCAAGCTACAGAAACGGAAAAAGTGAAAACATGACCACAGCTTCTAATAGGGATAGCCCAACAATAGGCATTTCACAGTAGAAATTCCATCTCTGGGATCATTACCTTTCAGGAGATCACCCCAGTATAAATGAAGAAGCTTGGGCCAACAGCTAATATTAAGAGAAGGGAAAGCACAATTTGATTGTTGGGATCAGTCTTTGCATTTATAAATGAAAGGATATTGGGATATTTTCCAAAATGGGAGCCATATTATTTCCACCTTTGCATTACTTTATAAAATTGTTTGCAAACGTCTCTTTAATACTAAAGACTAATCGCTGATCACATAAGAATAGTTGCCCCATATTCAGCCGCCATGTTAAGTCTCGCCCTCAGTTTGTGGGTCGGTTAGATTGTAAATACCATAACTTGGGGCCCTGACTAGATAATGACTTTATCCACTTGTTACATATCAGGGGCTATTTCTCAGGTTCTAACACCCAGGTCAGCCCTGATTTCTGCATATCTATATGCCCCCTACATGATACCCATCATATGGGATTTACAACATTTGTATCTTCCAACTCCATAGATATAAGTGGAAATAGGTTTTTATGGGAGGAAAGCTACTGTTCCTGAATCATTGCATCACGCCACCCCCGATAAATGAAGAAGAGATACTTGGCTGCATTCAGATTCACAGGCCAGTGGCGTCCAGAAATTGTGCTTGTGACTATAGCACTCGTGCACCTTACAGTGTGTGCCATTCAAACTAGCACTTGGGCATCTTGCAATTTTTTGTTTTTCAGTTTGTGGAAAATCACTTATGTACGCTAACACATTGACTTAATCACCTGAATGATGCTGCCATTTGCTAAATCCTTAATAATGTCTAATAATAAATTTCAATTTGTTGCACATGGTTCATAAGCAAATAATATGTTATGATGTAGATGTACCCAAGAACAAACCTCCTGATGAAGCCTAGTGCAGTGAAACGCACGTCGAGGTTCTGGACATATAAGCTCACGCTCGCCATGTCTCAATGTATAGCCTCTACATAACATATGTTTCTGTACTCATGCGCTTGTATCATTATATATATGCATGTACGATATATTAGAGCATCTATTTATATATACTGTGTCTTATTTTAAATCTTATGTTTGCCTGGACATTTTATATTCTATGCAATAGTATGGATCCATGGGACGAGGGCGGTGCTTTATAGTGTCTGTATCACTGTCCACCTATTCCCTTAATGCTCATTCATCTAACATTCCCTTAATGATTATTATATCCACTAATGAACAATCTTTGATTATTAATATACATCTAGTTACTCTTTTTCTTGGTATTTGAGCCTTTTAGGAGGACGGATCCAGGGACTCTTCATCCATTCATCCATTCTGGATCTATGTACATAAGGTTTCCTATCATTGTCTTACAGTCTTACCATTCCTAACCATTATTTTTTTTATTTTTGTAACTATTAAATTATAAGTTGCATACATTGATTTTATTAGTGCCTCTCTCTTTCATTTTCCTATTGGGTATATTTCTCATTTTTATTTGTCCTTTTGGAATAATTAGTTTTGGTTCTATGTTCATGAACAATGTTTGCATATGTGACCGTTTGATTACTATAAATTACCTTTTACAAATAAGCCGAATAACAAAAATAAATAACAACTACACAGAGATAAAAGTTACAAACATGAATGAACTCAGGGATGAATATTCCAAATAACAAAGATATAAAGTAAATATTGACATAAGAGTGATAATAAATATGATAATAAATGAATCTAGTGTCTAGTGGGCCATGCTTGTGTGTGGGGGGCAGTGATTTGGGCTGAGGGGGGGGGGGGCTCTGCACACTTCTCACGTGCTGCACGTACTCCCTGTAACATCTGGGCTGGGACAAGCAGTGACTGGCAGGGAGTGAAGCACAGTCCCTGTATACAGACATAGTCCCTGTATACAGACATGGCTGCTGCTGCTGCTTTGTGCTTGGCAGTCATTCTCTATGTAGGTGACACTGTGAGCTGCACTCTGTGCTGCAGAGCTGTCACTCATCCCCTCCCCCTCCCTGCACAGAAGCTTTCCTTATTACTCTCCTGGCTCTGCAGCCTCTGGCCAGGTGTCTGGAAAGTTCTAGCATCCAATAAAGTCAGCTCCTTTCCCAGATTTGGAACCTTCTGGAATAAATGGCTCCAGATGACAATTTAAACAGGAGGTAAAATTCTTCTAATGTTTCAGAATCTTTCCATTAACCCTGTAACTCCTGGTTGTGGGAGCGAAAGAGTTTCCAAAGTTTCCTTGTCATGACTTGTGGGTGGGGCTTCTGAACTTTTTGGGCCAATCAGGGAGTGTGTCCCTGAGTGACGTCTGCAGAGGGCGTGGTTATTGCGTGGCAGAGTCCTGGGGGGAAGCAGGGGGTCTCAGTGGAAGCTGCTGTGGAAGGTGCGACATGTTCCTGAGCTCGCTGCTCCTCAGCTGTGTGGCCCTGGGGGCCCTTGGCTCCAGCCCAGGGGGTGAGTTCTGATATTTGGCCATTCCTGGTCTCTTCCCTATACATTAGACACATGTGACACAGGGGTCTCTGACATCACACCCATGTGTGGGGGCACTGGGGGACCGTGCCCAGATCTGGCTCTTCTTTCACTGTAGAAGTTACTAGAAATGTTACTTTGTTCTCACAATGTCACAGACAGAAGAGGTTACATTGCTGCCAACCTGGATACAAAGTTACAATAGTTAAACATCGCTCCTGTAAATACCCTGGGGACATTCATGGGTTCTGTCAGCCTGCTGAGCCTTGCAGTTCTGTCTCTGATATCATGGGTACAGATTAGCTGCTGCTGCAGAACCTCTTAGATTTCAATTGTAAGATACTCTGTATGAGGATGAGAATGTGTCCTGTTTCCAGTGAGAATCTATAATGGTGGGATGATCGCAGACCAGTTATCATATAGGTAACATACAAATGTGGGGGGTCAGACAGATCCTGTGCGGCCGTCACCCCCACCAGTACATTTTTATAATCAGCGTTATAGAGGATAGAACTAGCAGATCCCAGTCGGACCGAAGCCAGGGATAGTCCCAGTCCATAGAAGCATCATTAGCCATGCTCCACAGCACTGAGGTTATGGTTCTGTGACTGCCACATGTTAATGGGGTGCACTATTACTTTATACATGCAGCTTCATAATGTCCCTGGTGCAGACCCCAAGATCTCGTGGATGATTGTGCGATTCATACACATTCATATGGACATGTGCATTCACTGATTTCTACAGATACACAAGTGTTGTGGCCCACCAGGGTAGATGTCAGGGGCAGCACTTATGAATTCAGGGAGGTTGTCAGTAAATTGTCACACTAAATTTATGTTCACATCTTATTCTGCACCTGCATTTGGTCCATAAATCAGGGAAACCTCCCGGGACAGGCTCCAGATGCCTCCATTTACCCTACAGGTGCCAAAACAGAAAATAAAAAAAAAACTTAATGGACTGAACATATGAACATCA
The DNA here is from genome assembly GCF_051348905.1 of Ranitomeya variabilis. Lineage (NCBI taxonomy): Eukaryota > Metazoa > Chordata > Amphibia > Anura > Dendrobatidae > Ranitomeya > Ranitomeya variabilis. The sequence continues at coordinate 259,363,027 of NC_135235.1, read as the reverse complement.
AGTTGGTTTACAATAGAAAATAATAAGAACATTTTTTTAAATATTTTTAAGCAATTTTTCAGTTGTTTCTTTTAAAGGAGACTTGCTCCAAAAACTCAGTGAGAACACAGCCCAAGTCCCTTGGGTTAACGGGTAGCGATGGCAACACCATGCGGGGAATGATGCATTGCATTGCGCTCATTTACAGAAACAGATAATGTTGGAGCCTCCCCAAACCCGTATAATAACCAGAGACCACTGCAAAGGAATATATCCCCTATGGTGGACAGATGACCCGGCATCCATCCGGACAGTGGTCACCATCGGGCACAAACCTCCTGAACGTCTGCTCCTGACAATGGCCACTAATGTAGTGTGGACCGAGCCTTCTATTACAAACAAAACTGATTTCAGTAATAGGGGAACGTGGGTAAAAGTCATTTTTAACAGCCTAAAATAAAAAAAAAAACTACTCCTAGCACACGCACATAGCTTTATAAGGTGACATATTGTGGACAGGTGCAGCTAAATCATCCTTTTCCAGGGAGATTGAGGCATTGTATTAGATGCACAGATCATTTTGGAGAAGGATTTTGCAGGCTGGGTGTAGAATGTGATGAATAGAATAGATGCATTCATTCCCCATCGCTGCCGGAAGCCCCCGCCGGCTCTGCGCAGCCCACCGATAACAGCAAAATCAGCTCACATCTGTAACCTCACACTTTAAAGGGTGCAGATGGCCATAAATACTTTCCTTGTTCTACACTAGACTTCTTTTCCCCCAAGAACTTACTAAAAAATGAATTCCAGTAATTCTCGGCTGGGACAAAGCTTTATTTTAGTTGTGCAGCAGTGATGGAGGTGACAATATGACTTTTCTGTAATAATTCAGGACTGGGCTGACTGTATTTCCAATTTGCCAAAGTGTAAAGAGATTGCACTTACACTATGACATCTTTTCTGGCGATGGATGGAGAATAGGCATTCCCATTCTTGAGATACGTGAATGTCCCATCACTGAGACCACGACATATCATCATTTTCATTGATATTGATAAAGTATTTAGGTCCTAAATTGTTAGTCTTCACGGGAAAAATGGTCCCCATGTGTTGTAAAAAGGGTTATCATCTTAGCAATTTTGTACTTATCCACAGCATAGAGGATAACTGTCACGAGTGTGTCACGTCCCCCTGGAAGACCTTGAGGAAGACGGTCACATCAGATAATGAATTTCTTTAGAGATGGTGTGAGTTGTGTCCCACCATGCATTTAGTTTCCTCTGGTGCTGAAGAGGTTAACGACCCTTTCTATGCTGGTCAGAAACATGCAGATCCATTTCAGTGCTTCTGATCTGGTCATTCCTATAAAAACTGTTCAGACCTTCTTGTCCCTGTTGGTGAAAGATTTTTCTTCCTGTGCAGTGTGCTAAAGTTCAGTGGTTGGAGTAGAGTTTTTGCAGTAGTGTTCTGTGCTTTGCTGTAGTACGCGTGTGTTTATTTTCTGGTCCCTGTTCCCATTTAGTTCCTCCCTCTTGTTGGTTAGTGCTTTTGTATGATAGAGGTTTTCTGTTATCCCTGTTTTGTCTTTGTGTTTTGTTTGTCTTACATTTCTGTCCCAGGCCTCATGGTGTGGTGGAGGGGACAGATCAAAGTTTTAACAGGAGCACAGTAAGGTAGGAGACTCAGGCCTTTCTACCTTCAGGAGTAAACCCAGGACAGTTAGGATCCCAGTTCCAGGGACAGTTTGAGGCCCCCTTCCTTACCGAAGACCGTCACAACGTGACATTAACTTACTGATTACAGTGGGTATCACTGATGGGACCACCACTGATCTAGAATATGTGGGCTACTGTCTTAACGTCATAATGGCCACTGAGGTGCTCTATTGCCTCATTTATTGTCTATGAGACAACCAGAGATAGCAATGAATTGAGTGGCATCATGAATACAAAGGCATCACTCCATTCAAATAGGAAATTTCAGAGCCCCCTTGTAGAGATTGGTCGGAGTCTCCAGAGCAGGAAGTTATCACCTGTCTTGTAGATAAGTGATAAATGGCTAAGATGGCAATGACCCTTCAACACTACTTGTGTGTGACCACAATGTTTTCCTATGAGAAAAAAGTTGTATCTATTTCCATCAATCTCAGGAATCACAGACGTGTAGGGACAGTAGATATTGTAGCAGATACTACCTATTGCTCTGCATTGGGGTCTTAACTGCCAGGATGACTACTTTCCCTCATTTACCCTTCTCCTTTTTTCCAGACAATCTTTTGGTCCTAACTGTGGCCACTGAAGAGACTGACGGCTTCAGAAGATTTCAGAGATCTGCGCAATGCTTCAACTACAAAGTGAAGGTGTGTGATAAACGGGTTCTGACCCTCAGGGCATCTTCAGGAGGAATTCCAAGACTGACAGAGGAAATACTTCTGGACTGACTAAACAAAGAGGAAAAATCCATAGCCCAAAGAAGTAACGAATGAAGACAAAGGAAAAAATATACCGATCTTTGTTCTGGTGATAAACTCATTCAGGACTTCAAAGGGGCTCAAAGTTTTGTTTAAATATTGTATAATGGCAATATCTGCAGATTGTATCCTTCTGCCTCACAGTTTGTAAGATCTCGGCTTTCTTTCAGGAGAACATCAGCTGTGTTTTCCTAAAGACCTTTTTTTCTTGTCTTTCTTTTTTGAACTGTATATATAATTTAGTGATCGGAAGTTGCCCACAGAATGGTCAGGTCAGTTCTTTTTAGCCTCTTCATGGCTTTCAAAGTCTGAAGGGGTATATAGATGATCAAAAAGATGGAACATATGCACAGCAAGTGGTTTTGACATTGCAGTGGATATGTTCTTTATAGATATTTGTAAATGCTTTTTCAGGCGGAAGGAGCATGTAAAGTACACCATGTACACACTTAATGGTGGGTTTGTTTCTATGCTTTGCTTGAGCAATCAATAATATTTACTGTAATACTTTCCCTGTGGAGATGTCGCACTTGGTGAGATATTCCCCAGAAATCACCGCTGATGCTGGGGGTCCCCAAAAGTCATCACCTAATCACAATAGTGCAATGCTTTAGAAAAGAAAAAGTTTGATACAAATCTACCAATATTTTGCATGACTTCTGTATCAATGTTTTGTTCCATCACGTCTTACTCTCCAGTCGCATTCTGAGCTATTTAAAAAAACTCTTCTGGTTTCTTGATCCCATAGAGCAGTGCGTTGTGGACGCTGGTCCTGAGTATTTGTAGATACCTGTACAGATAATGCGGCAGTGATATCACAGTACCTCCATATTTGCTTTCCAGGGATGTGCCTGCTCTAGGTTTAGGGTTTATTAATACTCCATTTCTAATTTGACCGCAGGTGCTGGGTCATGGAGAAGAATGGCACGGGGATGGCCAGAAAGTCCGACTCTTGAAAACCGCTTTGGAGCAACATGCAGATAATGAAGACCTCGTCATTCTCTTCACTGAAAGGTATGAACAAAGGGCAGACCCCGAGCATAACGTTGATATGAAACCTGAGGTACGAGGTGTATGGTGCCTCAGTGATGTCGCAGGTTCTCACTTTTTGTTACATTGCTTTTATACTCTCACAGTTATGATACTGTATTGGCCTCAAGTCCGGCCGAGCTACTCAAGAAGTTCAAGCAGACTAAAAGTAAAGTGGTTTTCTCAGCAGAAGCAGCAGCTTATCCTGAGCGACGTCTGGAGCCCAAGTATCCCTCTGTGCGAGAGGGCAAGCGCTTCTTAGGCTCCGCAGGTATACGCTCATTAACTGTCCTAATTACACGTGAGCTGGGACCCCCACTGCTCCCGGGAACTAAGGAGCCATTGTTCTCTGTTGTGTGCCTTACCCCATTCTGTGCTGGTCCGAGGTTTTCTCACTTGGAATCCTGAGCTCAGCGCCAAGGAACAATCGCCAATGATTTCAATTCCTTTTCGGGGAAAGTTAAATGTCATTTGTACTGATTAGTCCCTTCTTCCAGCTTTCATAGGTTATGCTCCATATCTGCATAAACTGCTGGCGGACTGGGACGGCGCGGATGATGTCAGCGACCAACTGTTTTACACCAAGATCTTTTTAGACCCAGTGAAAAGAGTAAGTGAGAACAAGAAGTATTGTCTCGTCCTGACCCAGCAGCAAGGAATAGGTCAATCCTGTCATTAACAAGTCATATACAGTGTCGTGTAAACGTTTGGACACCCCTGGTCAAAATTACCGTTATTGTGAAGAGTTAAGCAAGATGAAGTGAAATGATCTCTAAAAGGCTTAAAGTTAAAGATGACACATTTCCTTTGTATTTTAGGCAAAAAAAAAATATAGTTATTTTCTACATTTTAAAAATTTCAAAAAGGAAAATGGGCCAATGCAAAAGTTTGGACATCCATGTAGATTTGTGTGCTCTGATAACTTTGACAAGGTTTGTTCTCTATCATCATAAGGAAAGGCCAGGTGATGCAAATTTTCCAGCTTTATAAGATGGGTTTTATAACCTTGTGCCACAAACCTGCAGCCATGGGTTCTTCAAAGCAGCTGCTACTGAAAATGATGAAGGCCGATAAAGAAGGAGAAGGATATCAAAAGATAGCAAAGAGATTTCAAGTTGCCCTTTCCTCATTTCGAAATGTAATTAACCCCTTCATGACCCAGCCTATTTTGACCTTAATGACCTGGCCGTTTTTTGCAATTCTGACCAGTGTCCCTTTATGAGGTAATAACTCAGGAACGCTTCAACGGATCCTAGCGGTTCTCAGAGTGTTTTTTCGTGACATATTGGGCTTCATGTTAGTGGTAAATTTAGGTCGATAGTTTTTGCGTTTATTTGTGAAAAAAATGAAAATTTGGCTAAAATTTTGAAAATTTTGCAATTTTCAAATTTAGAATTTTTATTCTGTTAAACGAGAGAGTTATGTGACACAAAATAGTTAATAAATAACATTACCCACATGTCTACTTTACATCAGCACAATTTTTTAAAAAAACATTTTTTTTTTGCTAGAAAGTTATAAGGGTTAAAATTTGACCAGCGATTTCTCATTTTTACAACGAAATTTACAAAACCATTTTTTTAGGGACCACCTCACATTTGAAGTCAATTTGAGTCTATATGGTTGAAAATACCCAAAAGTGACACCATTCTAAAAACTGCACCCCTCAAGGTACTCAAAACCACATTCAAGAAGTTTATTAACCCTTCAGGTGCTTCACAGCAGCAGAAGCAACATGGAAGGAAAAAATGAACATTTAACTTTTTAGTCACAAAAATGATCTTTTAGTAACAATTTTTTTATTTTCCCAAGGGTAAAAAGAGAAACTGGACCTCAAAAGTTATTGTACAATTTGTCCTGAGTACGCCGATACCCCATATGTGGAGGGGAACCACTGTTTGGGCGCACAACAGGGCTCGGAAGGGAAGGAGCGCCATTTGACTAATTCAATGAAAAATTGGTTCCAATCTTTAGCGGACTCCATGTCGCGTTTGGAGAGCCCCTGTGTGCCTAAACATTGGAGCTCCCCTACAAGTGACCTCATTTTAGAAACTAGACCCCCCAAGGAACTTATCTAAATGCATAGTGAGCACTTTGAACCCCCAGGTGCTTCACAAATTGATCCGCAGCAATGAAAAAGTACTTTTTTTTCACAAAAAATTTCTTTTAGTCTCAATTTTTTCATTTTCACATGGGTAACAGGATAAAATGGATCCTAAAATGTGTTGGGCAATTTCTCCTGAGTACACTGATACCTCATATGTGGTCACAAACCACTGTTTGTGCACACGGCAAGGCTCGGAAGGGAAAGAGCGCCATTTGACTTTTGAATGGAAACTTAGCTCCAATCGTTAGCGGACACCATGTCGCGTTTGGAGAGCCCCTGTGTGCCTAAACATTGGAGATCCCTCACAAGTGACCCCATTTTGGAAACTAGACCTCCCAAGGAACTTATCTAGATGTGTGGTGACAACTTTGAACCCCCAAATGCTTCACAGAAGTTTATAACGCAGAGCCGTGAAAATAAAAAATAATTTTTCTTTCCTCAAAAATTATTTTTTAGCCCGCAATTTTTTAATTTCACAAGAGTAACAGGAGAAATTGGACCTGAAAAGTTGTTGTCCAGTTTGTCCTGAGTACGCTGATACCCCATATGTGTGGGGGGGAAACCACTGTTTGGGCACACATCGGGGCTCGGAAGGGAAGTAGTGACGTTTTGGAATGCAGACTTTGATGGAATGGTCTGCGGGCATCATGTTACGTTTGCAGAGCCCCTGATGTGCCTAAACAGTAGAAACCCCCCACAAGTGACCCCATTTTGGAAACTAGACCCCCCAAGGAACTTATCTAGATATGTGGTGAGCACTTTGAACCCCCAAGTGCTTGCACACAGAATTTTACAACTCAGAGCCGTGAAAATAAAAAATCATTTTTCTTTCCTCAAAAATGATGTTTTAGCAAGCAATTTTTTTATTTTCACAAGGGTAACAGGAGAAATTGGACCCCAATAGTTGTTGCCCAGTTTGTCCTGAGTACGCTGTTACCCCATATGTGGGGGGGGGACCACTGTTTGGGCACATGTCGGGGCTCGGAAGGGATGTAGTGACTTTTGAAATGCAGACTTTGATGGAATGGTCTGCGGGCGTCATGTTGCGTTTGCAGAGCCCCTGATGTGCCTAAACACTAGAAACCCCCCACAGGTGACCCTATTTTGGAAACTAGACCCCCCAAGGAACTTATCTAGATATGTGGTGAGCACTTTGAACCCCCAAATGCTTCACAGAAGTTTACAACGCAGAGCCGTGAAAATAAAAAATAAGTTTTCTTTCCTCAAAAATGATGTTTTAGCAAGCAATTTTTTATTTTCACAAGGGTAACAGGGGAAATTTTACCCCAATAGTTGTTGCTCAGTTTGTCCTGAGTACACTGATACCCCATATATGGGGGTAAACCACTGTTCGGGCACAAGTCGGGGCTCGGAAGGGAAGTAGTGACGTTTTGAAATGCAGCCTTTGATGGAGTGGTCTGAGGGCGTCACGTTGCATTTGCAGAGCCCCTGATGTGACTAACAGTAGAAATCCCCCACAAGTGACCCCATTTTGGAAACTAGACCCCCCAAGGAATTTATCTAGATGTGTGGTGAGCACTTTGAACCCCCAAGTGCTTCACAGAAGTTTATAACGCAGAGCCGTGAAAATAAAAAAAATAATTTTTTATTCCTCAAAAATTATGTTTAGCAAGCAATTTTTTATTTTCGCAAGGGTAACAGGAGAAATTGGATCCCAATAATTGTTGCCCGGCTTGTCCTGAGTATGCTGGTACCCCATATGTGGGGGTAAACCACTGTTTGGGCGCACGTCGGGGCTCGGAAGGGAGGGAGCACCATTTGACTTTTTGAACGCAAGATTGGCTGGAATCAATGGTGGCGCCATGTTGCGTTTGGAGACCCCTGATCTGCCTAAACAGTGGAAACCCCTCAATTCTAACTCCAAAACTAACCCCAACACACCCCAAACCCTAATCCCAACTCTAGATATAACCCTAACCCCAACACACCCCTAACCACAACCCTAACCCCAACACACCCCTAACCCTAATCCCAACCCTAACCACAACCCTAACCCCAACACACCCCTAACCATAATCCTAATCACAAGCCTAATCTTAACCCTATTTCCAATCCTAGCCTTAAAGGGCCACTGTCACCCCCCCTCCAGCCGTTATAAACTAGACCTGCGGATTTTTCAAAAATGGTGCGGAAAAATCTCACACGAATCCGCAATGTGGGCACATAGCCTTAGGGTTGGAATTAGAGTTAGGGTTGGAATTAAAGGGCCACTGTCACCCCCCTCCAGCCGTTATAAACTAAAAGAGCCACCTTGTGCAGCAGTAATGCTGCATTCTAACAAGGTGGCTCTTTTAGTTTTAGGTTCAAGTATACCCAAAATAAAGTGATTTGATACTTAGCCACAATTCCTGTCTCTAGCCAGGGAGGCGGGTCCTCACTCCCCAGCTCGAACCGCTCCTCTGCCGTCACTCCAATCTTCATGGTCTTTCGGCACCGCCCCCTCAGCGCTGTTTACGTTTCAAAACCGGTGTCTGCGCTGTGGACTACTGTGCTGCACAGGCGCTGTAAGCTCTGGCCGTCTGACGTCACAGCCAGGCTTGCAGACTGCGCCTGCGCGGGCAGTGCGGCCACCCACCTCTGGAATCTCAGCCCCGCCCTGTGTTATGCATTATGCACAGTGCGGGGCTAGGATTCCTGGGCATGCGCACTGCGTGTCAGCCTGTGCATAATGCATAACACAGTGCGGGGCTGGGATTCCAAAGGTGGGTGGACGCACTGCGTGCACGCGGCTACCTGTCCTCACTTGGACCCTTTCACCGGACGCCGATAAGACTGCATTCACGAGTGGGAGCCACAATCCTTGCCGGTCATATAACAAATAGACAGATACCCCTTGAGAAAGGCAATAAGTGCCGAAACGTTGGGGACACTTCTCATATGTCTACGACTGTGACCATTTCTTTTTGTATGGTATCCCACCATTTTTTAAGTGAAATATAAATAATAAAAATATAACAATTGTTTGAAGCATTTTTGGTGTGCCGGAGTGATCTATAGCAGATTGGATTCTAATTTCTCCTGAGCACCCCCACTAAGGATAGTGAGCACCCTTGTTACCTTTTTATACTATAATACTGCTCCTATGTACAAGAATATAACTACTATAATACTGCCCCTATGTACAGGAATATAACTACTATAATAGTGCTCCTATATACAAGAATATAACTACTATAATACTGCTCCTATACACAAGATTATAACTACTATAATACTGCTCCTATACACAAGATTATAACTACTATAATACTGCTCCTATACACAAGAATATAACTACTATAATACTGCCCCTGTGTACAAGAATATAACTACTATAATACTGCTCCTATGTACAAGAATATAACTACTATAATACTGCCCCTATGAACAAGAATATAACTAATATAATACTGCCCTCATGTACAGGAATATAACTACTATAATACAGCCCCTATGTACAGGATTATAACTGCTATAATACTGCTATGTGAAAGAATATAACTACTATAATACTGCCCCTATGAACAAAAATATAACTACTATAATACTGCCGCTATGTACAAGAATATAACTACTATAATACTGCCCCTATGTACAAGAATATAACTAATATAATACTGCCCCTATGTACAAGAATATAACTATTATAATACTGCCCCTATGTACAAGAATATTACTATAATACTGCTCCTATGTACAAGAATATAACTACTATAATACTACCCCTATGTACAAGAATATAACTACTATTATACTGCTCCTATGTACAAGAATATAACTACTATAATACTGCTCTTATGTACAAGAATATAACTACTATAATACTGCTCCTATGTACAATATAACTACTATAATACGGCCTCCTATGTACAAGAATATAACTACTATAATATTGCCCCTATGTACAAGAATATAACTACTATAATACTGCCTCCTATGTACAAGAATATAAGTACTATAATACTGCCCCTATGTACAGGAATATAACTACTATAATACTGCTCCTATGTACAGAATATAACTACTATAATACTGTCCCTATGTACACAAATATAACTACTATAATACTGCCTCCATGTACAAGAATATAACTACTATAATAGTGTCCCCTATGTACAAGAATATAACTACTATAATACTGCTCCTATGTACAAGAATATAACTACTATAATACTGTCCCCTATGTACAAGAATATAGCTACTATAATACTGCCCCTATGTACAGGAATATAACTACTATAATACTGCTCCTATGTACAGAATATAACTACTATAATACTGCCCTTATGTACAAGACTATAACTACTATAATACTGCCCCTATATACAAGAATATAACTACTATAATACTGCCCCTATGTACAAGAATATAACTACTATAATACTGCCCCTATGTACAAGAATATAACTAATATAATACTGCCCCTATGTACAAGAATATAACTATTATAATACTGCCCCTATGTACAAGAATAGAACTACTATAATACTGCTCCTATGTACAAGAATATAACTACTATAATACTGCCCCTATGTACAAGAATATAACTACTATAATACTGCTCCTATGTACAAGAATATAACTACTATAATACTCTTGGAGCCTTTCACCGGACGCCGATAAGACTGCATTCACGAGTGGGAGCCACAATCCTTGCCGGTCATATAACAAATAGACAGATACCCCTTGAGAAAGGCAATAAGTGCCGAAACGTTGGGGACACTTCTCATATGTCTACGACTGTGACCATTTCTTTTTGTATGGTATCCCACCATTTTTTAAGTGAAATATAAATAATAAAAATATAACAATTGTTTGAAGCATTTTTGGTGTGCCGGAGTGATCTATAGCAGATTGGATTCTAATTTCTCCTGAGCACCCCCACTAAGGATAGTGAGCACCCTTGTTACCTTTTTATACTATAATACTGCTCCTATGTACAAGAATATAACTACTATAATACTGCCCCTATGTACAGGAATATAACTACTATAATAGTGCTCCTATATACAAGAATATAACTACTATAATACTGCTCCTATACACAAGATTATAACTACTATAATACTGCTCCTATACACAAGATTATAACTACTATAATACTGCTCCTATACACAAGAATATAACTACTATAATACTGCCCCTGTGTACAAGAATATAACTACTATAATACTGCTCCTATGTACAAGAATATAACTACTATAATACTGCCCCTATGAACAAGAATATAACTAATATAATACTGCCCTCATGTACAGGAATATAACTACTATAATACAGCCCCTATGTACAGGATTATAACTGCTATAATACTGCTATGTGAAAGAATATAACTACTATAATACTGCCCCTATGAACAAAAATATAACTACTATAATACTGCCGCTATGTACAAGAATATAACTACTATAATACTGCCCCTATGTACAAGAATATAACTAATATAATACTGCCCCTATGTACAAGAATATAACTATTATAATACTGCCCCTATGTACAAGAATATTACTATAATACTGCTCCTATGTACAAGAATATAACTACTATAATACTACCCCTATGTACAAGAATATAACTACTATTATACTGCTCCTATGTACAAGAATATAACTACTATAATACTGCTCTTATGTACAAGAATATAACTACTATAATACTGCTCCTATGTACAATATAACTACTATAATACGGCCTCCTATGTACAAGAATATAACTACTATAATATTGCCCCTATGTACAAGAATATAACTACTATAATACTGCCTCCTATGTACAAGAATATAAGTACTATAATACTGCCCCTATGTACAGGAATATAACTACTATAATACTGCTCCTATGTACAGAATATAACTACTATAATACTGTCCCTATGTACACAAATATAACTACTATAATACTGCCTCCATGTACAAGAATATAACTACTATAATAGTGTCCCCTATGTACAAGAATATAACTACTATAATACTGCTCCTATGTACAAGAATATAACTACTATAATACTGTCCCCTATGTACAAGAATATAGCTACTATAATACTGCCCCTATGTACAGGAATATAACTACTATAATACTGCTCCTATGTACAGAATATAACTACTATAATACTGCCCTTATGTACAAGACTATAACTACTATAATACTGCCCCTATATACAAGAATATAACTACTATAATACTGCCCCTATGTACAAGAATATAACTACTATAATACTGCCCCTATGTACAAGAATATAACTAATATAATACTGCCCCTATGTACAAGAATATAACTATTATAATACTGCCCCTATGTACAAGAATAGAACTACTATAATACTGCTCCTATGTACAAGAATATAACTACTATAATACTGCCCCTATGTACAAGAATATAACTACTATAATACTGCTCCTATGTACAAGAATATAACTACTATAATACTCTTATGTACAAGAATATAACTACTATAATACTGCTCCTATGTACAATATAACTACTATAATACTGCTCCTATGTACAAGAATAGAACTACTATAATACTGCTCCTATGTACAAGAATATAATTACTATAATACTGCCTCCTATGTACAAGAATATAACTACTATAATATTGCCCCTATGTACAAGAATATAACTACTATAATACTGCCTCCTATGTACAAAAATATAACTACTATAATACTGCCCCTATGTACAGGAATATAACTACTATAATACTGCTCCTATGTACAGAATATAACTACTATAATGCTGCTCCTATGTACAAGAATATAAATACTATAATACTGCTCCTATGTACAAGAATATAACTACTATAATACTGTCCCTATGTACAAGAATATAACTACTATAATACTGCCCCCAATGTACAAGAATATAACTACTATAATACTGCTCCTATGTACAAGAATATAACTACTATAATACTGTCCCTATGTACAAGAATATAACTACTATAATAGTGCCCCCTATGTACAAGAATATAACTACTATAATACTGCTCCTATGTACAAGAATATAACTACTATAATACTGTCCCCTATGTACAAGAATATAGCTACTATAATACTGCCCCTATGTACAGGAATATAACTACTATAATACTGCTCCTATGTACAGAATATAACTACTATAATACTGCTCCTATGTACAAGACTATAACTACTATAATACTGCCCCTATGTACAAGAATATAACTACTATAATACTGCTCCTATGTACAGGAATATGTTCCTTGTGATAGTGTGGATATTGTGCGGTGCATAGTGATCTTTTAGTGTTAGATTTTGACAATTGTTATGACATGTTGTGCGGATTTCCGGCAGGTTAGGACAGTTCAGTATAACTTACAGTTCAGTAATCTCCTTGTTCCTGGGCTGCTGCTCACATTGCATTATTAAATGAATAAAATAATAAGTGACAGCTGCAAAAAAATTCTATTTGTTTCCTCTATTAAGGAGAAGATTAACATCACCTTAGATCACAGATGTCGAATCTTCCAAAATCTTCAAGGTTCTGAAGGTAAATTTTTTTATATATATTTATACAGTTTGATTTTGGGTGAGGTTTAACCCTTTAAAGTTACAGCATATTTTGTGTAATTTTTTCTTGTTGTTTTCATAACTTTTATGTTTTTACCATCTGCAATAGGAGGACTTGTTTTTTTTTTGCTGGAATAGTTGTGATGTACAGCGTGTATGTAACCTAAAGCAGACCCGCCTTCACAATAATAACTGCATAAATCTCTTAGACCTAATGAGGCTGGTGTAGTTATTTGTGAAAATTCACGTCAGAATAGCTATATAATTCCGATGCTAGAACTAGATTCCTTTTATTTTTTCGTTATTTTTTTCCACGCAATAGGGACATAGACCAAAATCGGTACATATTAAAAAAAAATATGGATACAATAGGTTTGTGAAAAATGGGCGTCTGAATGAGGCCTAACACAGTCCGCAGCTTGTGAGCAGTGCTATTCAAATAAGGTCAATAATGGACAAGTCTTCTCATGACCCTCCATTCGGTGTCAAGTTCTGGCCAAGAACACGGTAATAACGCTAAGCTTGTGCTCATACACATCTGTACAGTCAGAGCTGCAGTGTAAAGCATGGGGGACATAGACCTCTGAGATAGGATGTGGACTGCAATATAAAGTGCATTGAAAAAAAAAAATACATTATTGCATTAGGATTTTTTTTTTCCCCAGGGGACGTTGTTTTAAAGTTTGAGAATGGGAGAGTCAGAGGTCGAAATATGGTTTATGACACTCTCCCTGTACTAATACATGGAAATGGACCATCCAAGGTAATGTTTCATATTGATCACTTCATATGCACAGAGGTATTATACAGGAAAATCTGGCTGAATAAAAAAAAAACCAGCAGCTCACCTGTTTCCAGATGTATAAGGGTATGTGCACATGTTGCGGATTCGTGTGCGGATTTTGCAGCGCGGATTCAGTAGAATCCACAGGTAAAATGACCTGCGTTTTACCTGCTGATTTGCTATGGATTTGGCAGTGTTTTCACACCTGCAGAATCCTATAAGGCTGCGTGTCCACGCTCAGGATGGCCGGCGCTATCGCCGCAGCGGCGAAGCCGCTCGGCGCTAAGCCCCGCCCCCTTTCTGGGACGCGATCATGCCGGATGTGTACAGTACACATCCGGGATCATCGCACCCCTCGCCATAGGGCCCTGTGATATTACCTGCGGCGACGCAGCGTCGCCGCAGGTAGCACGGACATGCTGCGATCTGAAAAGACGCGCAGCATGTCCGGAGTCGCAGGGCCGCCGCGTGCGGGTTTCCACGCATAGTGGACACGGGATTTCACAAAATTCCCTCCACTATGCTGGAACATCTGGCCGCTGCGTGTTTGACGCTGCAGCGTCAATCACGCAGCGTTTACTTACCGTGGACACTCACCCTAATGGATTAGGTCTAAAACGCTGCGGAATCCGCACAAAGAATTGACATGCTGCGGAAAATAATCTGCAACGTGTCCGTGCGGAATTTTCCGCAGCATGTGCACAGCAGTTTTTGTTCTCCATAGGTTTACATGCTACTGTACAACACATGGAAAACTGCTGTGAATCCGCAACGTGTGCACATACCCTTAAACTCCAGAGCCTCAATCACTAGTCTACTGGTGGAGATTACCGTATGTGCTCATAATTACATTACATTACTTATCCTGTAATAATCTGCAGTTACATCCAGTATTATACTCCAGATCTGCACTCACTATTCTGCTGGTGCAGTCACTGTGTACATACATTACATTACTGATCCTGAGTTACATCCTGTATTATACTCCAGAGCTGCACTCACTATTCTGCTGGTGCAGTCACTGTGTACATACATTACATTACTGATCCTGAGTTACATCCTGTATTATACTCCAGAGCTGCACTCACTATTCTACTGGTGCAGTCACTGTGTACATACATTCATTACATTACTGATCCTGAGTTACCTCCTGTATTATACTCCAGAGCCGCACTCACTATTCTGCTGGTGCAGTCACTGTGTACATACATTACATTACTGATCCTGAGTTACATCCTGTATTATACTCCAGAGCTCCACTCCCTATTCTGCTGGTGCAGTCACTGTGTACATACATTACATTACTGATCCTGAGTTACATCCTGTATTTTACTCCAGAGCTGCGCTCACTATTCTGCTGGTGCAGTCACTGTGTACATACATTACATTACTGATCCTGTGTTACATCCTGTATTATACCCCAGAGCTGCACTCACTATTCTGCTGGTGCAGTCTGTTGTGAATTCTGCTCTTGGGCTCCCTCCGGTGGTTGTAAGTGGTAGCGCTGCTGTCTCTGAATCGCAGCATTTATCAGGTGTGTTCACTTTCTGCAAATCTGACTGGGCTATTTAGTCTTGCTTCACCCTTTAGCCAGTGCCAGTTGTCCATTGTTTCCTGGAGGATTCACTTCCCTGCCTGGTCTCTCTTGCTTGCTGATCTTTTCAACCAAGATAAGTGCTGGCTTGTTTTCTGCAGTCCACATGCTGTGGGCCTGATTGTTCTAGTTACCTTCCATGTTTTGTCTTGTCCAGCTTGGTCTGTATAAGGATTTGTTTAACCAAGCTGGTATCTTTGGAGATGCAGATATACCCTCCATGCCTTTAGTTAGTTGTGGAGTTTTGTATTTTCTGTGGTGGATATTTTCTAGTGTTTTAATACTGACCGCATAGTACTCTGTCCTATTCTTTCTATTTAGCTAGAATTGGCCTCCTTTGCTAAATCCTGATTTCAGTCTGCGTATGTTATTTCCCTCTCTTCTCACAGTCAATATTTGTGGGGGGCCGTCTATCCTTTGTGGGGGATTTTCTCTGAGGCAAGATAGTTTTCCCCTTTCTATCTCTAGGGGTAATTAGTCCTCCGGCTGTGTCGAGATGTCTAGGGAGTGACAGGTACATTCCACGGCTACTTCTAGTTGCGGTGTTAAGTTCAGGGTCTGCGGTCAGTACAGGTACCACCTTCTCCAGAGTACGTCTCATGCTGCTCCTAGGCCACCAGTTCATAACCGTACAACTGGCCAACAATGAGTTAACCGCATCTCAGAAGAAGGGAAGGAAAGTGCTGAGCCATTTTTTTTTCTGTAGTCTGTTGTGTTGGGTTTTTTTTTCTTCCCTCTTTACCTCTGGGTGGCTCAGGAGTTCGGCGCTGATATGAATGGTTTCAGGGATTGGCTTCTCGTGTGGATCAACTTGCTGCTAGAGTACAGGGTATTTCCGATTATATCGTTCAGACTCCGGTTTTAGAGCGTAGAATTCCAACTCCTGATTTGTTTTTTGGGGATAGGTCCAAATTTCTGAGCTTTAAAAATAACTGTAAACTGTTTTTTGCTTTGAAACCCCGTTCCTCTGGTGATCTGTTGTGAATTTGGATTCTGGGCTCCCCCGGTGGCTACTGGTGGAATTGAACTGGTGTCTTCATCTTCTCTGTTCACCTGTTCCCATCAAGATGTGGGAGTCGCTATATAACCTTGCTGCTCTGTTAGTTGCTTGCCGGTCAACAATGTTATCAGAAGCCTCTCTGTGCTTGTTCCTGCTCCTAGACAACTACTAGATAAGTTGGACTCTTGTCCATGTTTGTTTTTGCATTTTGTTCCAGTTCACAGCTGTAGTTTTGTTACTGTGTCTGGAAAGCTCTTGTGAACAGGAATTGCCACTCTGGTGTTATGAGTTAATGCCAGAGTCTTAAAGTAATTTCTGGATGGTGTTTTGATAGGGTTTTCAGCTGACCATGAAAGTGTCCTTTCTGTCTTCTGCTATGTAGTAAGTGGACCTCAAATTTGCTAAACCTATTTTCATACTACGTTTGTTATTTCATCTTAATTCACCGCCAATACATGTGGGGGGCCTCTGTCTCCTTTCGGGGTATTTCTCTAGAGGTGAGCTAGGACTAATATTTTCCTCTGCTAGCTTTATTTAGTCCTCCGGCTGGTGCTGGGCATCTAGAATCAACGTAGGCATGCTACCCGGCCACTGCTAGTTGTGCGTTAGGTTTAGTTCATGGTCAGCTCAGTTCCCATCTTCCAAGAGCTAGTTCCTATATATGCTGATGCTATGTTCTCTTGCCATTGAGATCATGACAGTTTGACCGGCCCACAAAGTGTTAATTGTATTGGCTGAAGTAGGAGGAAAAGAAGTCTGAGGAACCTTTTTTTTTTTTTTTTTCCTCTCTCTTACTCAGAGTGTGCTGCCTAGCCATAATTGCAGCCTGCTGCTTCTTTCCTCCTCTTAATCCTTGAATGGCTCTGTGTCCACCTGTTTGTAATGGATCTTCAGAGTGTAACTGCAGGTTTGAATAATCTCGCCACGAAGGTACAAAATTTGCAAGACTTTGTTTGTCATGCACCTGTATCTGAGCCGAGAATTCCTTTGCCGGAATTTTTCTCGGGGAATAG
Organism: Ranitomeya variabilis; assembly: GCF_051348905.1. Taxonomy (NCBI): domain Eukaryota; kingdom Metazoa; phylum Chordata; class Amphibia; order Anura; family Dendrobatidae; genus Ranitomeya; species Ranitomeya variabilis. Next base: position 259,345,525 of record NC_135235.1, on the reverse strand, counting down.
ATCTGGGTTTCAGAATTTTCGAAATAATTGCAAATTATTTTTGTCCCTGAAATTTCGCTCTGCCGGAGACCCTGCACAGCAGGTCAGGATTGTGATTTCCTTGCTCCGGGGCGACCCTCAAGACTGGGCTTTTTCATTGACACCAGGGGATCCTGCGTTGCTCAATGTGGATGCGTTTTTTCTGGCCTTGGGGTTGCTTTATGACGAACCTCATTTGGAGCTTCAGGCAGAAAAAACTTTGATGTCCCTATCTCAGGGGCAAGATGAAGCGGAAATTTACTGCCAAAGATTCCGTAAATGGTCTGTGCTTACTCAGTGGAATGAGTGCGCCCTGGCGGCGACTTTCAGAGAGGGTCTCTCTGATGCCATTAAGGATGTTATGGTGGGGTTCCCTGTGCCTGCGGGTCTGAATGAGTCCATGACAATGGCTATTCAGATCGATAGGCGTTTGCGGGAGCGCAAACCAGTGCACCATCTGGCGGTGTCCACTGAGAAGTCGCCAGAGAGTATGCAGTGTGATAGAATTCTGGAAAAATGGGTTGTGTTTCTATTGTGGTGATTCTACTCATGTTATATCAGCATGCTCTAAGCGCACTAAAAAGCTTGATAAATCTGTTTCCATTTGCACCTTACCGTCTAAGTTTATTCTATCTGTGACCCTGATTTGCTCTTTGTCATCTATTACCACGGACGCCTATGTCGACTCTGGCGCCGCTTTGAGTCTTATGGATTGGTCCTTTGCCAAACGCTGTGGGTATGATTTAGAGCCTTTGGAGACTCCTATTCCTCTGAAGGGGATTGACTCCACCCCATTGGCTAATAATAAACCACAATACTGGACACAAGTAACTATGCGTATTAATCCGGATCACCAGGAGATTATTCGCTTTCTGGTGCTGTATAATCTACATGATGATTTGGTGTTAGGATTGCCTTGGCTGCAATCTCACAACCCAGTCCTCGACTGGAGAGCTATGTCTGTGTTGAGCTGGGGATGTAAGGGGGCTCATGGGGATGTACCTGTGGTTTCCATTTCATCATCTATTCCCTCTGAAATTCCTGAGTTCCTGTCTGACTATCGTGATGTCTTTGAAGAATCCAAGCTTGGTTCGTTACCTCCGCACCGAGAGTGCGATTGTGCCATAGATTTAATCCCGGGTAGTAAATACCCAAAGGGTCGTTTATTTAATCTGTCTGTGCCTGAACATGCTGCTATGCGAGAATATATAAAGGAGTCCTTGGAAAAGGGACATATTCGTCCATCGTCATCTCCCTTAGGAGCCGGTTTTTTCTTTGTGTCAAAAAAAGACGGCTCTTTGAGACCATGTATCGATTATCGGCTTTTGAATAAAATCACTGTTAAATATCAATACCCATTGCCGTTGCTGACTGATTTGTTTGCTCGCATAAAGGGGGCCAAGTGGTTCTCTAAGATTGACCTTCGTGGGGCGTATAATTTGGTGCGAATCAGGCAGGGGGATGAGTGGAAAACCGCATTTAATACGCCCGAGGGCCACTTTGAGTATTTAGTGATGCCTTTTGGTCTTTCAAATGCTCCGTCAGTTTTCCAGTCCTTTATGCATGATATTTTTCGCGATTATTTGGATAAATTTATGATTGTGTATCTGGATGATATTCTGATTTTTTCGGATGACTGGGACTCTCATGTCCAGCAAGTCAGGAGGGTTTTTCAGGTTTTGCGGTCTAATTCTTTGTGTGTGAAGGGTTCTAAGTGTGTTTTTGGGGTACAGAGGATTTCCTTTTTGGGATATATTTTTTCTCCCTCTTCCATTGAAATGGATCCTGTCAAGGTTCAAGCTATTTGTGATTGGACGCAGCCCTCTTCTCTTAAGAGTCTTCAGAAATTTTTGGGCTTTGCTAACTTTTATCGTCGATTTATTGCTGGTTTTTCGGATATTGCTAAGCCATTGACCGATTTGACTAAGAAGGGTGCTGATGTTGCTGATTGGTCCCCTGATGCTGTGGAGGCCTTTCGGGAGCTTAAGCGCCGTTTTTCCTCTGCCCCTGTGTTGCGTCAGCCTGATGTTGCTCTACCTTTTCAGGTTGAGGTCGACGCTTCTGAGATCGGAGCTGGGGCAGTGTTGTCGCAGAAAAGTTCTGACTGCTCCGTGATGAGGCCTTGTGCCTTCTTTTCCCGTAAATTTTCGCCCGCTGAGCGGAATTATGATGTTGGGAATCGGGAGCTTTTGGCCATGAAGTGGGCTTTTGAGGAGTGGCGCCATTGGCTTGAGGGGGCCAGACATCAGGTGGTGGTATTGACTGACCACAAAAATTTGATTTATCTTGAGACCGCCAGGCGCCTGAATCCTAGGCAGGCGCGCTGGTCATTATTTTTCTCTCGGTTTAATTTTGTGGTGTCATACCTACCGGGTTCTAAGAATGTTAAGGCGGATGCCCTTTCTAGGAGTTTTGAGCCTGACTCGCCTGGTAACTCTGAGCCCACAGGTATCCTTAAGGATGGAGTGGTATTGTCAGCCGTTTCTCCAGACCTGCGGCGGGCCTTGCAGGAGTTTCAGGCGGATAGACCGGATCGTTGCCCACCTGATAAACTGTTTGTTCCTGATGATTGGACCAGTAGAGTCATCTCTGAGGTTCATTCTTCTGCGTTGGCAGGTCATCCTGGCATTTTTGGTACCAGGGATTTGGTGGCAAGGTCCTTCTGGTGGCCTTCCCTGTCACGAGATGTGCGAGGCTTTGTGCAGTCTTGTGACGTTTGTGCTCGGGCCAAGCCTTGTTGTTCTCGGGCTAGTGGATTATTGTTGCCCTTGCCTATTCCTAAGAGGCCTTGGACGCACATCTCGATGGATTTTATTTCAGATCTGCCTGTTTCTCAGAAGATGTCTGTCATCTGGGTGGTGTGTGACCGTTTCTCTAAGATGGTCCATTTGGTTCCTCTGCCCAAGTTGCCTTCTTCTTCCGAGTTGGTTCCTCTGTTTTTTCAAAATGTTGTTCGTTTGCATGGTATTCCTGAGAATATCATTTCTGACAGAGGGACCCAATTCGTGTCTAGATTTTGGCGGGCATTCTGTGCTAGGATGGGCATAGATTTATCTTTTTCGTCCGCTTTCCATCCTCAGACGAATGGCCAGACCGAGCGGACTAATCAGACCCTGGAGACATATCTGAGGTGTTTTGTGTCTGCTGACCAGGATGATTGGGTTGCTTTTTTGCCATTGGCGGAGTTCGCTCTCAATAATCGGGCCAGCTCTGCCACTTTGGTGTCCCCGTTTTTCTGTAATTCGGGGTTTCATCCTCGATTTTCCTCTGGTCAGGTGGAATCTTCGGATTGTCCTGGAGTGGATGCTGTGGTGGAGAGATTGCATCAGATCTGGGGGCAGGTGGTGGACAATTTGAGGTTGTCCCAGGAGAAGACTCAGCTTTTTGCCAACCGCCACCGTCGTGTTGGTCCTCGGCTTTGTGTTGGGGATTTGGTGTGGTTGTCTTCTCGTTTTGTCCCTATGAGGGTCTCTTCTCCTAAGTTTAAGCCTCGGTTCATCGGCCCGTATAAGATATTGGAGATTCTTAACCCTGTTTCCTTCCGTTTGGACCTCCCTGCATCCTTTTCTATTCATAACGTTTTTCATCGGTCATTATTGCGCAGGTATGAGGTACCGGTTGTGCCTTCCGTTGAGCCTCCTGCTCCGGTGTTGGTTGAGGGTGAGTTGGAGTACGTTGTGGAGAAAATCTTAGACTCTCGTGTTTCCAGACGGAGACTCCAGTATCTGGTCAAGTGGAAGGGATACGGCCAGGAGGATAATTCTTGGGTGAATGCATCTGATATTCATGCCTCTGATCTGGTTCGTGCCTTTCATAGGGCCCATCCTGATCGCCCTGGTGGTTCTGGTGAGGGTTCGGTGCCCCCTCCTTGAGGGGGGGGTACTGTTGTGAATTTGGATTCTGGGCTCCCCCGGTGGCTACTGGTGGAATTGAACTGGTGTCTTCATCTTCTCTGTTCACCTGTTCCCATCAAGATGTGGGAGTCGCTATATAACCTTGCTGCTCTGTTAGTTGCTTGCCGGTCAACAATGTTATCAGAAGCCTCTCTGTGCTTGTTCCTGCTCCTAGACAACTACTAGATAAGTTGGACTCTTGTCCATGTTTGTTTTTGCATTTTGTTCCAGTTCACAGCTGTAGTTTTGTTACTGTGTCTGGAAAGCTCTTGTGAACAGGAATTGCCACTCTGGTGTTATGAGTTAATGCCAGAGTCTTAAAGTAATTTCTGGATGGTGTTTTGATAGGGTTTTCAGCTGACCATGAAAGTGTCCTTTCTGTCTTCTGCTATGTAGTAAGTGGACCTCAAATTTGCTAAACCTATTTTCATACTACGTTTGTTATTTCATCTTAATTCACCGCCAATACATGTGGGGGGCCTCTGTCTCCTTTCGGGGTATTTCTCTAGAGGTGAGCTAGGACTAATATTTTCCTCTGCTAGCTTTATTTAGTCCTCCGGCTGGTGCTGGGCATCTAGAATCAACGTAGGCATGCTACCCGGCCACTGCTAGTTGTGCGTTAGGTTTAGTTCATGGTCAGCTCAGTTCCCATCTTCCAAGAGCTAGTTCCTATATATGCTGATGCTATGTTCTCTTGCCATTGAGATCATGACAGTGATCCCATCCAGCAGGTTAAAATTGTTATATCTCTGCTGCGTGGTGACCCCCAGGATTGGGCATTTGCCCTTGAACCTGGGAATCCGGCGTTGCTTAATGTAGACACCTTTTTTCAGGCGCTAGGGTTATTGTATGACGAACCTAATTCTGTGGATCATGCTGAGAAGACCTTGTTGGCCCTGTGTCAGGGTCAAGAAGCGGCAGAATCATATTGCCAGAAGTTTAGAAAATGGTCTGTACTGACTAAATGGAATGAGGATGCCTTGGCGGCAATCTTCAGAAAGGGTCTTTCTGAATCCGTTAAAGATGTTATGGTGGGGCTCCCCATACCTGCTGGTCTGAGTGATTCTATGTCTCTGGCCATTCAGATTGATCGGCGCTTGCGCGAGCGCAGAAGAGTTGTGCACACTATGGCATTGTCTTCCAAGCGGAGTCCTGAGCCTATGCAGTGTGATAGGATTGTGTCTAGAGCTGAACGACAAGGATTCAGACGTCAGAATAGGTTGTGTTTTTACTGCGGCGATTCTGCTCATGTTATTTCTGATTGCCCTAAGTGTACCAAGAGAATCGCTAGTTCTGTTACCATCAGTACTGTACAACCTAAATTTCTGTTATCTGTGACCCTGATCTGCTCATTATCGTCATTTTCTGTCATGGCATTTGTGGATTCAGGCGCCGCTCTAAATTTAATGGACTTAGAATTTGCCAGGCATTGTGGTTTCCCCTTGCAGCCTTTGCAGAGTCCTATTCCTTTGAGGGGTATTGATGCTACACCGTTGGCTAAAGATAAACCTCAGTTTTGGACACAGCTGACCATGTGCATGGCGCCAGCCCATCAGGAAGATTGTCGTTTTTTGGTGTTGCATAATTTGCATGATGCTGTTGTGCTGGGCTTCCCATGGTTACAGGTGCATAATCCGGTATTAGATTGGAAATCTATGTCTGTGACTAGTTGGGGTTGTCAGGGGGTTCATGGTGACGTCCCTTTGATGTCAATTGCCTCCTCCCCCTCTTCTGAAATTCCTGAGTTTTTGTCAGATTTCCAGGATGTATTCAATGAGCCCAAGTCCAGTTCCCTTCCACCGCATAGGGACTGTGATTGTGCTATTGACTTGATTCCAGGCTGTAAGTTCCCTAAAGGCCGACTTTTGAACCTGTCTGTGCCAGAACATACCGCCATGCGGAGCTATGTTAAGGAGTCCTTGGAGAAGGGGCATATTCGGCCATCTTCTTCACCATTGGGAGCAGGTTTTTTTTTTGTTGCCAAAAAAGATGGCTCCTTGAGACCCTGTATTGATTATCGCCTCTTGAATAAGATCACGGTGAAATTCCAATACCCTTTGCCTTTGCTTTCTGATCTGTTTGCTAGGATTAAGGGGGCTAGTTGGTTTACTAAGATTGACCTTCGAGGGGCATATAATCTTGTTCGTATTAAGCAGGGTGACGAATGGAAAACTGCGTTTAATACGCCCGAAGGCCATTTTGAATACCTTGTGATGCCATTCGGACTCTCTAATGCTCCATCTGTGTTTCAGTCCTTCATGCATGATATATTTCGGAATTATCTTGATAAATTCATGATTGTATATTTGGATGATATTTTGATTTTTTCAGATGATTGGGAGTCTCATGTGAAACAAGTCAGGATGGTATTTCAGATCCTTCGTGATAATGCCTTGTTTGTGAAGGGGTCTAAGTGTCTCTTTGGGGTGCAGAAGGTTTCTTTTTTGGGCTTCATTTTTTCTCCCTCATCTATAGAAATGGATCCGGTTAAGGTTCAGGCCATTCATGATTGGATCCAGCCCACATCCGTGAAGAGCCTTCAGAAATTTTTGGGCTTTGCTAATTTTTATTGCGAGTTTCATTGCCAACTTCTCCAGTGTGGTTAAACCCCTGACCGATTTGACGAAGAAAGGCGCTGATGTGACGAATTGGTCCTCTGCGGCTGTTTCTGCCTTTCAGGAGCTTAAACGCCGATTTACTTCTGCCCCTGTGTTGCGTCAGCCGGATGTTTCTCTTCCTTTTCAGGTTGAGGTTGACGCTTCTGAGATTGGGGCAGGGGCCGTTTTGTCTCAGAGGAATTCTGATGGTTCCTTGATGAAACCGTGTGCCTTCTTTTCTCGAAAGTTTTCGCCTGCGGAACGCAATTATGATGTCGGCAATCGTGAGTTGTTGGCTATGAAGTGGGCATTTGAGGAGTGGCGACATTGGCTTGAGGGGGCCAAGCACCGTATTGTGGTCTTGACCGATCATAAGAATCTGATTTATCTCGAGTCTGCCAAACGGCTGAATCCTAGACAGGCCCGATGGTCCCTGTTTTTCTCCCGTTTTGATTTTGTGGTCTCGTATCTTCCGGGTTCTAAGAATGTTAAGGCTGATGCCCTCTCTAGGAGCTTTTTGCCTGATTCTCCTGGGGTCCTTGAGCCGGTCGGTATTCTGAAGGAAGGGGTGATTCTTTCTGCCATCTCCCCTGATTTACGACGGGTTCTTCAGGAATTTCAGGCTGATAAACCTGACCGCTGTCCAGTGGGGAAATTGTTTGTTCCTGGCAGATGGACTAGTAAAGTGATTTCGGAGGTTCATTGTTCTGTTTTAGCTGGTCATCCTGGGATTTTTGGTACCAGAGATTTGGTTGGTAGGTCCTTTTAGTGGCCTTCTTTATCACGGGATGTGCGTTCTTTTGTGCAGTCCTGTGGGACTTGTGCGCGGGCCAAGCCTTGCTGTTCCCGCGCTAGTGGGTTGCTTTTGCCTTTGCCGGTCCCTGAGAGGCCTTGGACGCATATTTCTATGGATTTTATTTCGGATCTTCCGGTTTCCCAGAGGATGTCAGTTATCTGGGTGGTTTGTGACCGGTTTTCTAAGATGGTTCATTTGGTACCTTTGCCTAAATTGCCTTCCTCTTCTGATTTGGTTCCTTTGTTTTTTCAGCATGTGGTTCGTTTGCATGGCATTCCGGAGAATATTGTGTCCGATAGAGGTTCCCAGTTTGTTTCTAGGTTTTGGCGGGCCTTTTGTGCTAGGCTGGGCATTGATTTGTCTTTTTCTTCCGCATTTCATCCTCAGACAAATGGCCAAACCGAGCGAACTAATCAGACTTTGGAAACTTATTTGAGATGCTTTGTGTCTGCTGATCAGGATGATTGGGTGGCTTTCTTGCCATTGGCCGAGTTTGCCCTTAATAATCGGGCTAGTTCTGCTACATTGGTTTCACCCTTCTTTTGTAACTCTGGTTTTCATCATCGTTTTTCTTCGGGGCAGGTTGAGCCTTCTGATTGTCCTGGGGTGGACTCTGTGGTTGGCAGGTTGCAGCAAATTTGGGCTCATGTTGTTGACAATTTGGTGTTGTCTCAGGATAGGGCTCAGCGTTTTGCTAACCGTCGTCGGTGTGTTGGTTCCCGGCTTCGGGTTGGGGATTTGGTCTGGTTGTCTTCCCGTCATGTCCCTATGAAGGTTTCTTCCCCTAAGTTTAAGCCTCGGTTTATTGGCCCTTATAGGATTTCTGAGATTATCAATCCAGTGTCTTTTCGTTTGGCCCTTCCAGCCTCTTTTTCAATCCATAATGTTTTTCATAGATCTTTGTTGCGGAAATATGTGGTGCCCGTTGTTCCCTCTGTTGATCCTCCTGCCCCGGTGTTGATTGATGGGGAGTTGGAGTATGTGGTGGAGAAGATTTTGGATTCTCGTTTTTCGAGGCGGAAGCTTCAGTATCTTGTCAAATGGAAGGGTTATGGCCAGGAGGATAATTCTTGGGTTGTTGCCTCCGATGTTCATGCTGATGATTTGGTTCGTGCCTTTCATTTGGCTCGTCCGGATCGGCCTGGGGGCTCTGGTGAGGGTTCGGTGACCCCTCCTCAAGGGGGGGGTACTGTTGTGAATTCTGCTCTTGGGCTCCCTCCGGTGGTTGTAAGTGGTAGCGCTTCTGTCCCTGAATCGCAGCATTTATCAGGTGTGTTCACTTTCTGCAAATCTGACTGGGCTATTTAGTCTTGCTTCACCCTTTAGCCAGTGCCAGTTGTCCATTGTTTCCTGGAGGATTCACTTCCCTGCCTGGTCTCTCTTGCTTGCTGATCTTTTCAACCAAGATAAGTGCTGGCTTGTTTTCTGCAGTCCACATGCTGTGGGCCTGATCGTTGTAGTTACCTTCCATGTTTTATCTTGTCCAGCTTGGTCTGTATAAGGATTTGTTTAACCAAGCTGGTATCTTTGGAGATGCAGATATACCCTCCATGCCTTTAGTTAGTTGTGGAGTTTTGTATTTTCTGTGGTGGATATTTTCTAGTGTTTTAATACTGACCGCATAGTACTCTGTCCTATTCTTTCTATTTAGCTAGAATTGGCCTCCTTTGCTAAATCCTGATTTCAGTCTGCGTATGTTATTTCCCTCTCTTCTCACAGTCAATATTTGTGGGGGGCTGTCTATCCTTTGTGGGGGATTTTCTCTGAGGCAAGATAGTTTTCCCCTTTCTATCTCTAGGGGTAATTAGTCCTCCGGCTGTGTTGAGATGTCTAGGGAGTGACAGGTACATTCCACGGCTACTTCTAGTTGCGGTGTTAAGTTCAGGGTCTGCGGTCAGTACAGGTACCACCTTCTCCAGAGTACGTCTCATGCTGCTCCTAGGCCACCAGTTCATAACAGCAGTCACTGTGTATGCATACATTACATTACTGATCCTGAGTTACATCCTGTATTATCCTCCAGAGCTGCACGTACTAATCTGCTGGTGCAGTCACTGTGTATGCATACATTACATTACTGATCCTGAGTTACATCCTGTATTATCCTCCAGAGCTGCACTCACTATTCTGCTGGTGCAGTCACTGTGTACATACACTACATTACTGATCCTGAGTTACATCCTGTATTATACTCCAGAGCTGCACTCACTATTCTGCTGGTGCAGTCACTGTGTATGCATACATTACATTACTGATCCTGAGTTACCTCCTGTATTATACTCCAGAGCTGCACTCACTATTCTGCTGGTGCCGTCACTGTGTACATACATTACATTACTGATCCTGACTTACATCCTGTATTATCCTCTAGAGCTGCACGTACTATTCTGCTGGTGCAGTCACTGTGTATGCATACATTACATTACTGATCCTGAGTTACATCCTGTATTATCCTCCAGAGCTGCACTCACTATTCTGCTGGTGCAGTCACTGTGTACATACACTACTGATCCTGAGTTACATCCTGTATTATACTCCAGAGCTGCACTCACTATTCTGCTGGTGCAGTCACTGTGTACATACATTACTGATCCTGAGTTACCCCCTGTATTATACTCCAGAGCTGAACTCACTATTCTGCTGGTGCCGTCACTGTGTACATACATTACATTACTGATCCTGAGTTACATCCTGTATTATACTCCAGAGCTGCAGTTTTGATTCTTGCTGTAGGAATCAGTAAGCTTATCAGCACATCCCTCCCTACTTGGCTGCACTATTAGAATGCTGGAGGGCAGCTTGCATTTTTTGTACCATTTTAATGTATATTATTATTTCCGCCTTGGAAATATAATCAGAGGCTATACCCTGAACCCCTTGGTCCTGATGTTAAACTGTTGATATTTTCTGTGGCTGTGTTTTAGCTTCTTATGAACTACCTGGGAAATTATATTCCTCGCGTCTGGACCTTTGAGACCGGCTGTGTCATCTGTGACGAAGGTTTGAGAAGCCTGGATGGATTAAAGGTAAAGCTACTGAACTTCCATCAATCTGGAACTTTCCAAGTAGATTGGTTATTTCTTGATATTCTTATTCATTCCTTAGTCCTTTCTCATCCTCTGGCGATTGGTTATAGATACCGGAGTACTTTTGGCCGCTGCAACAAAGACCTTTTAATAAAGTGACCAAGTATATGCAGGATTCCATCCATGGATTTCTCCATTTCCTCCACTCCGTGCTGTAATTTTCTCTTTTTTTTGTCTTTTATGAGCAGCAAAGTTTTTCTCCTTTTGCTTTTAGACTGATGACTCCTTCCCATTGGTCGTGGTTGGCGTCTTCATTGAGCAGCCAACGCCATTTCTTTCTGAGTTTTTCAAAAGACTGAATAACCTTCAATATCCGAAGAAAAGGATCCAACTATACATTGCCAATCATGTAAGCCAGGGCTGTAATACCAATAGGCCGCAGTGTGAGGCTACAGGTGGATAGCTGCTTAGTCCATGCTGGCGATCAATATTCATCTGTTGGATTCAGGTTATTGAATAGTATCTGGTTAGATTTAAGATAGTTTATGGTACCTGGCTGGGTTAAGCTTGGTAAATGGTAACTGTATGACATAATCGTGAATGCAAATGTTTTGATTATGTTTGATACCTGGTTGGGTTGAGGATGGTTACTGCTAGCTGATTAGTTAAGGGTTTGTAAATTGTTGAACTTGGTGAATTACGAAGATTGGTCAAGGTTGGTAAATGGTAAGTAAGTGGGTTGTGCTTGATGAAGACTAACTGGTTGGATTGATATTGGCCATCGGTAGCAGGTTGTATTGTGCTTGGTGAATGGGATCTGGTTGGATTGATATTGGCCATCGGTAGCAGGTTGTATTGTGCTTGGTGAATGGGATCTGGTTGGATTGACATTGGCCATTGGTAACAGTTGTAATGTGCTTGGTGAATGGGATCTGGTTGGATGGATATTGGCCATCGGTAGCAGGTTGTATTGTGCTTGGTGAATGGGATCTGGTTGGATTGATATTGGTTATCGGTAGCAGATTGTATTGTGCTTGGTGAATGGGATCTGGATGGATGGATATTGGCCATCGGTAGCAGGTTGTATTGTGCTTGGTGAATGGGATCTGGTTGGAGTGATATTGGCCATCGGTAGCAGGTTGTATTGTGCTTGGTGAATGGGATCTGGATGGATGGATATTGGCCATCAGTAGCAGGTTGTATTGTGCTTGGTGAATGGGATCTGGTTGGAGTGATATTGGCCATCGGTAGCAGGTTGTATTGTGCTTGGTGAATGGGCTCTGGTTGGATTGATATTGGCCATCGGTAGCAGGTTGTATTGTGCTTGGTGAATGGGATCTGGTTGGAGTGATATTGGCCATCGGTAGCAGGTTGTATTGTGCTTGGTGAATGGGCTCTGGTTGGATTGATATTGGCCATCGGTAGCAGGTTGTATTGTGCTTGGTGAATGGGATCTGGTTGGATTGATATTGGCCAGTGGTAGCAGGTTGTATTGTGCTTGTGAATGGGATGTGGTTGGATTGATGATGGCCATCGGTAGCAGGTTGCATTGTACTTGGTGAATGGGATTTGGTTGGATTGATATTGGCCATCGGTAGCAGGTTGTATTGTGCTTGTGAATGGGATCTGGTTGGAGTGATATTGGCCATCGGTAGCAGGTTGTATTGTGCTTGGTGAATGGGATCTGGTTGGATTGGTATTGGCTATCGGTATCAGGTTGTATTGTGCTTGGTGAATGGGATCTGGTTGGTTTGATGATGGCCATCGGTAGCAGGTTGTATTGTGCTTGGTGAATGGGATCTGGTTGGATTGATGATGGCCATCGGTAGCAGGTTGTATTGTGCTTGGTGAATGGGCTGTGGTTGGATTGATGATGGCCATCGGTAGCAGGTTGTATTGTGCTTGGTGAATGGGATGTGGTTGGATTGATGATGGCCATCGGTAGCAGGTTGTATTGTGCTTGGTGAATGGGATGTGGTTGGATTGATGATGGCCATCGGTAGCAGGTTGTATTGTGCTTGGTGAATGGGCTGTGGTTGGATTGATGATGGCCATCGGTAGCAGGTTGTATTGTGCTTGGTGAATGGGCTGTGGTTGGATTGATGATGGCCATCGGTAGCAGGATGTATTGTGCTTGGTGAATGGGCTGTGGTTGGATTGATGATGGCCATCGGTAGCAGGTTGTATTGTGCTTGGTGAATGGGATCTGGTTGGATTGATGTTGGCCATCGGTAGCAGGATGTATTGTGCTTGGTGAATGGGATCTGGTTGGATTGATGATGGCCATCGGTAGCAGGATGTATTGTGCTTGGTGAATGGGATCTGGTTGGATTGATGATGGCCATTGGTAGCAGGATGTATTGTACTTGGTGAATGGGATCTGGTTGGATTGATGATGGCCATTGGTAGCAGGATGTATTGTACTTGGTGAATGGGATCTGGTTGGATTGAAATTGGCAAGTGGTGACCAGTTGAGTTCAACAATTGTTACTAGAAGAATTACTCCAGTATCTTAACTGTTTTAAACCCCCAACATGTCCTCTGTCCCCAGGAACCTCATCACCAGAAACACGTGGAGAAATTTCTTCAGTTGCACAGTTCAGAATACATCAATGTTAAATATGTAGGACCTGAGGAGGCGCCTAACTTTGCTGAAGCTCGTAATGCTGGAATGTAAGTAACAACAAAATGCAGAAATTTTTTTTTTTTTTTTTGTGCGGAGAGGCGATTGACAACTAATATGGTGTCCATTGTATCAGATGTGAGATTTCTTTTAAAATGAAACTACTAGCCAAATTTTCATAACCCCACAGTGTGTGTTCCTATAAGCTACTTTACTGGCGTTCCTAAGGAATTTCTTAAAATATGATGGGTGTCAATCCTTCCCTTACCAAAGGACTGGGCGGAGATGGCGGGGACACTGGCTCTTTCTTACTCTTATTACCTGGCTGGACTCTATTTGCATCTATTCATCATTTGTGGTTTTTTTAAGTCTCTTTCTTTGTTTTAGGTTACGCATTGTCGCTTTTTGCGCCTAGTTCTTCAAGATAACGCAAAGGGTTTATTAATTTGTCGCAAAGTCAAAATCATCATTATTTTTGTCTTTAACCTTTTTTTGTTGCAATAATTCCTGGGATACGTAAAATCACATCTAAAAAAGGCACAAATTTAAAGAATGTGTGTGTGTAGATAAAAACTGGAATGACAATCTGTGCAATAGGATCGTATCCGGATTACAAAGGAAATAGGAAAACGGGATTTGCTCACATGGGGGGTTGTGAAAGTTATTACCACTTTGTTAGCTCAAGACAGCTACTGCAGATCCAAACAGATGGTCCACAAACTTGGAGATGAAAGTGGATGTACAACTGCGCTTCCGCTGCTGCGCTCATTGTGGTTTGTCCTGATGAAGAGGTATGATCACCTCAAAACGCATGGACAAATAAAACCGCATCTGGTCTCCTATAGGATTCTCAGCAGCTCAGTTTTACATCCACTTTCATCTGCAAGTTTGTTAATGAAAAGGATTGCAGCGCAAATAGAAACCGGCACAAAACACCGAGACAAAGTAAAGGTGCAAATGCAATTGCGTATCAGGCCTTATACAATGATAAAGATTACATGACTTTACTGTAATGCTAGCTGCATACTATGTATACTTACTTCTGATGTGTACAATCTATATATATATATATATATACATACACACAAGTGTACTTTTAATTTTTTTATTGCCATTGTAGAACTTTTTCCAATAAAATGTTCCGTAAATTAAAAAAAAAAAAAATAATTAGCGTATTCTTTTTAGGGACATTTGCCGCCAGAACCCAGAGTGTGAATATTACTTTTCCATTGACATCCAGGTGGTTCTGAAAAATGCCAGCGTGCTACGGACTCTCATAGAACAGAACAAGTAAGTTGGTGACCATAAATACCATGTGGGTGAATGTTGGTAGAAGGAGTTATCCTCTTCTATGTCTTCTCATCTCTCGTCAGGTCGATCATTGCTCCTATGGTCAGTCGCAATCAGGATCTATGGTCAAACTTTTGGGGGGCGTTGAGTCCAGATGGGTTTTACGCACGGTCGGAGGATTATATTGACATTGTGCAGAGGCAAAGAGTGTAAGTAACGGAGCAAAACTGCAGGGTAATAAATACATTGTTAGAATAATTGTCCGGAGACCGAGCTGCAGATGGACCTGCGTTATGGGGTAGCATCGCTTAGCAAAATGCACCAGTATAATTTTTGGACATGCTGAAGACACTTTTACTCCTTATGTTTTGAAAAAAAAGTTTGCAATTTAAAAAGTTATGCCCAGGAATGATACCTATTATATAGCTTTTGGCAGCCCTGTGGTGGCTTAAACATGTCGAATTGCCCCCAATGATTGACCGTTCCTGTGTTTTTCAGTGGAATCTGGAATGTTCCGTACATAACCAATGTGTACTTGGTGAAAGGCAGCGTCCTCAGGAAAGCGCTCAGCCTGTACGATCTCTTCCACAGTGCGAACCTGGACCCGGACATGGCGTTCTGTGACAATCTGCGCAGAAAGGTCAGTAACAGGATCAGATGGAGACGAGCACTTTATTGTATTGTGGATGATTTCATTATTATCCCCTCTCACTCCCCCCAAAAAACTTCCTTGTGTTATCTGCTAGTCGCAAGCGGTCTCAGCTGGTCCAAACTTATGAATGACCGTTCTGCCAGCTCCTGTATCAGTAAAGCTTTGGACATGACAGGTTCTGTTTAAAGGATAAGTCAGCAAACACGCCATCTACCTGCCAATAAAAAACGGTAAAATCCTATTGGGTGTCCTCACTGGAGCAGCAGGTACAGGGCTAAAATGAAGTTATATCCTCCCTGCACCTGCTAGAATACAGTCATCGGGGAGGTGCAGGCAGCGATTATACAATAAGTGTGTCTGTAATCACTCGCCAGCACATTGATTGACAGCCTGCATTACAGCACGTGCCGAGCAGTCTGTCAATCAGTGTGTTGGGTAGTGATCACCATTGCGCTCACTGTGTACTGAGCGGTGACTTTTACCACTACCTGCACCGACCCCGTAACTGGAAGCAGCTGGCCACAAAAGAGGCTATAAGTTCATTTTCTCCCTGCAGCTGCTGCTTCACTAAGGCAGCCGACCAGGATTATTATTTATCCTATATCTGCAGGTAAATAGTGTGTTTGGACATGATAGTTTTCCTATAAAAAGTTATTTTTGTTGCAGCTGCCAATGATAGAGAAAAGTCCTGTTGTGGTGGTAACATTCTCAGCCATATATGCAATCATCGTTTCCATTCACTGAAGAAAGCAGAGACTCTGAAGCTGGTGTGGAATTGTTAGAAAGTTTCAGATTTGTATAATATATAATGATAAAGGGGCTTTATGTAGATAAAAGTTTAAAGGTGAAATATCCCACAGCAATTTTACTACTGAAACTAGATTATGCAAAACCCCAAAACCTGAGCTGGTAAAATTGGTATATATGCAATGCATAGGAGCATGTTCACACAGATACATTCTAAGATTGAGACAATATGTAGCCTGCTGTAAATAAGTACATCAATATTAATAGCACATACATATAACATAGGGTACTTCATAAACATTGATTTGATCAGAAAAAGCATAAAAGCCATCCGAGCGTGACAAGGTGTACCCCAATCTGGACAGTCCTAATCTCTAGAATCCAAACCTCGACTCATGTCAGACAACCTCTGTGACGCTAGTCACTACTCACGGACAAGCTGTGAGGCAGGGTAGCCAAACTTTCTTGGTCAGACACCAAGAGAGCACATAATAAACAAAAAGGGGAAAAACAAAAGCGAAGTCAGGTCGCGGTCCAAGGTCAGAATACCAGGATGACAGCAGATCAGAGCAAAGGGGCTAGGAAAACGGATGCTCAGAACGAGGTCCAAGGTCAGGCAGCGATGGGTCAACAAACAACACAGAAATACAAGGCAAATGTTACATCTGCTGGGTAGCTGGGTAATCACTTGGAACAGGGAACACCCGAAGCTCAGTACTTGCCAGTCTCCGATTGGATGGCGGAGCTGTCAGTCAAAATACCAACAGCTCAGCACGCCTTGGCACTAGATTGGACAACTGAGCTGTCAGTCACTGCGTCCAACACAAACTGATCAGAGGAATCGTGACAACCTCAACGTAGATGGGGGCAGGGAAGACCCGGGGTCTGACCATTCAGGCACCCAGCCTTGGGAAGCTTTATGAATAAAATGCCCAGTTCATTGGTCTTCATCTTAGGTTTTGCTAGTAATCTTGGCCTGGAAGCTCACTGAGGGTGTTGATTTTGTCCCCCAATGCACTTTCCGTCTAATTTGCACATGGATTCAAAGCTTTATTTTTCGGTGCTGGCACAATGGATTGCTACGAGAGAGGTATCATATTTATTGCTGCACTAAGACATATACAGCTGAACCACTGGTTTCTGCCCTAAAACCCCCACTGAGCTAATCTTTCAGGATGATTTAATTCCTCACTATTTTCAGGATCTTTGCTTGCCGTCAATGAATGAGACCACTCCTGTTTATATTGGACTACTGTTTGTATCTGGGCAATGCTCCATCAGGTAAACTCAGCCGGAGGAGCTACAGAAATTTCTCTGCTACAATTGTAAAGAAATGCAAGAGCGCAATAGGGTCTTATCCACGTTAAAAGGTTAATAATTAAATGTAGAACCACTCGCCTGATGTGATTGTGTGAAACAGAACACTTATAGAGCCGAAAAACCAGATGCAGCAGCTTCCATGAAAACAGTAGATTTAAGTAGCGGGATCAGGAGGGTTCCTGCGCTCTCCGGAATACGACACAATTAGTAGTAAAAAAGTTTCAGGTTTATTGTCGGCGTGTTTCACTAGCTCCTTTCTGAGGACAATTTTGCCATTTGCAGCAGCTTTATAGCTTTTCCCTCCAGATGAAGGCGTCTTCTTATAATCACATTATCATTCACCTTCAGGGGGTCTTCATGTTTGTGACTAACAGACAGTTATTTGGCCACATCCTGACCTTGGAAAACTATAGGACGACTCACCTCCACAACGACCTGTGGCAGATATTTCAGAACATCCAGGTAAGAAGCTTTTATCCTACAGGAATAACGATGACATTGGAAATTCAATAATTGATATTAACGAAAAACATTTTTTTTCTGATTTACAGGATTGGAAAGAAAAATACATTCACCCCAATCACACATTTGTCCTGAAAGGCAAACTGATAGAATCGGTGAGTCTTGGGCTCAAATTTTGCAATTTGTTTTTTCCCTAATGAAATGGTCCGAATATTACAATGCTTTTTCTGTCTGAGCCATGAAATATGAGAATAATGACTGATCGAGGCTCTCCTCCTGTTCACTACTACAACGGTGCAGATTCTAATGGGCACAATTCAGACTTTAGGAGATTCTGCAATTTAAAAAAAAAAATTGGACATTTAAGTGCAGCAAATATTTTTTTTTCTTTTCTGCCCTCAGCCGTGTCCAGATGTGTACTGGTTTCCATTATTTACGGAGACTGCATGTGATGAACTTGTGGAGGAAATGGAAAACTATGGCCAATGGTCAGGAGGAGATAACCAGGTAAAGGATTAAATAACTGCCCTAAAACATAATTGTCTAATATAGTGATGTTATTATTAGAGATGGACAGTAGGTGGTGCTGTTGTCTATCAGCATGAGTACAAGTCTAGTGCCACCTACAGTCTGTGAAAGGGTATTACATAAAACATTTTACTCTTGCAGGATGCGAGATTGCAAGGGGGATATGAAAATGTCCCAACGATTGATATTCACATGAACCAAATTAGTTATGAGAAGGAATGGCAAAAATTCCTGCTGGACTTTGTGGCCCCCATTACAGAGAAAATGTTTCCAGGTTATTATACTCA
This sequence comes from Ranitomeya variabilis, assembly GCF_051348905.1. Classification (NCBI taxonomy): domain Eukaryota; kingdom Metazoa; phylum Chordata; class Amphibia; order Anura; family Dendrobatidae; genus Ranitomeya; species Ranitomeya variabilis. The sequence continues at coordinate 259,327,286 of NC_135235.1, read as the reverse complement.
GGTAGGTACCACTGTGGAGTAGGGGGACGAGTTTGAGTCTCCAAGTGGGACTTACTGGACATTCCTTTTTTGTTAGAAGAGTCCCCCAACGATAAGGTGGCCCCAGGGTATTCCACCACCGACACCCTCAGAGGTCAGCTGTAATCTGTAGGAGGCACTCACCAACTGGGCAAATGTTCAATTCCCCTGCAGCGCCACCAGAGGCGAAAAGTATTATTACACCCTACTAATGCCAGTGACAGTTGTGTCTGTAAGACATATAGTAGCCAGTCACATGCGTATATATGAGGGTGTCCTTAAAGGTAATGTGTGTTGTTTGTGTTTGTTTAAAAAAATCTTTACATTTTCATCTTTGAAAAAAAAACAAAACCCTCCATACCACCCAAAAGAAAAACACACACATTAGTCTTGCAGTTTTCACTCTGGTCACTGAGCTTACATGAGTAGATAACACAGGATCCTCCACTCACAATAGGTGATGTCACAGCTCACCTCCTCCTCCAGTAAAATGACTGATAACACCTCTATATACAGTAGATGACACAAGATCCACCAGTCACAGTAGGTGATGTCACAGCACTCCTTCTCCTCCTGTACAATGACTGATAACACCTCCATATACAGTAGATAGCACAGGATCCACCATTCACAATAGATGATGTCACAGTTCACCTCCTCCTCCTGTACAATGACTGATAACTCCTCTATATACAGTAGATAACACAGGATCCACCATTCACAATAGGGGATGTCACAGCTCACCTCCTCCTGTACAATGACTGATAACACCTGTATATACAGTAGATAACACAGGATCCTCCACTCACAATAGGTGATGTCACAGCTCACCTCCTCCTCCTGTACAATGACTGATAACACCTGTATATACAGTAGATAACACAGGATCCTCCACTCACAATAGGTGATGTCACAGCTCACCTCCTCCTGTACAATGACTGATAACACCTCTATATACAGTAGATAACACAAGATCCACCATTCACAATAGGGGATGTTGCAGCTCATCTCCTCCTCCTGTACAATGACTGATAACACCTCTATATACAGTAGATAACACAGGATCCACCATTCACAATAGGTGATATCACAGCTCACCTCCTCCTCCTGTACAGTGAGTGATAATACCTCTATATACAATAGATAACACAGGATCCACGATACACAATAGGCGATGTCACAGCTCACCTCCTCCTCCTGTACAATGACTGATAACACTTCTATATACAGTAGATAACACAGGATCCACCATTCACAATAGGTGAGGTCACAGCTCATCTCCTCCTCCAGTCCAATGACTGATAACACCTCTATATACAGCAGATATCAGAGGATCCACCAGTCACAGTAGGTGATGTCACAGCTCACCTCCTCCTCCTGTACAGTGACTTATAACTCCTCTATATACAGTAGATAACACAGGATCCACCATTCACAATAGGTGATGTCACAGCTCACCTCCTCCTGTGCAATGACTGATAACACCTCTATATACAGTAGATAACACAGGATCCTCCACTCACAATAGGTGATATCACAGCTCACCTCCTCCTCCTGTATAATGACTGATTACACCTCTATATACAGTAGATAACACAAGATCCACCATTCACAATAGGTGATGTCACAGCTCACCTCCTCCTCCTGTACAATGACTGATAACACCTGTATATACAGTAGATAACACAGGATCCTCCACTCACAATAGGTGATGTCACAGCTCACCTCCTCCTGTGCAATGACTGATAATACCTCTGTATACAGTAGATAACACAAGATCCACCATCCACAATAGGTAATTTCACAGCTCACCTCCTCCTCCTGTACAATGACTGATAACACCTGTATATACAGTAGATAACACAGGATCCACCATTCACAATAGGTGATGTCACAGATCACCTCCTCCTCCTCCTGTACAGTGACTGATAACACCTCTATATACAGTAGATAACACAGGATCCACCATTCACAATAGGTGATGTCACAGCTCGCCTCCTCCTCCTGTACAGTGACTGTTAATACCTCTATATACAGTAGATAACACAGGATCCACGATACACAATAGGTGATATCACAGCTCACCTCCTCCTCCTGTACAATGACTGATAACACCTCTATATACAGTAGATAACACAGGATCCACCAGTCACAGTAGGTGATGTCACAGCACTCCTTCTCTTCCTGTACAATGACTAATAACATCTCTATATACAGTAGATAGCACAGGATCCACCATTCACAATAGATGATGTCACAGCTCACCTCCTCCTCCTGTACAATGACTGATAACACCTCTTTATACAGTAGATAGCACAGGATCCACCATTCACAATAGATGATGTCACAGCTCACCTCCTCTTCCTGTACAGTGACTGATAACTCCTCTATATACAGTAGATAACACAGGATCCACCATTCACAATAGATGATGTCACAGCTCACCTCCTCTTCCTGTACAGTGACTGATAACTCCTCTATATACAGTAGATAACACAAGATCCACCATTCACAATAGGTGATGTCACAGCTCACCTCCTCCTGTACAAGGACTGATAACACCTCTATATACAGTAGATAACACAGGATCCACCAGTCACAGTAGGTGATCTCACAGCTCACCTCCTCCTCCTGTACAAGGACTGATAACACCTCTATATACAGTAGATAACACAGGATCCACCAGTCACAGTAGGTGATCTCACAGCTCACCTCCTCCTCCTGTACAATGACTGATAACACCTCTATATACAGTAGATGACACAGGATCCACCATTCACAATAGGTGATGTCACAGCTCACCTCCTCCTCCTGTACAATGACTGATAACACCTCTATATACAGCTGATAACACAGGATCCACCATTCACAATAGGTGATGTCACAGCTCACCTCCTCCTGTACAAGGACTGATAACACCTCTATATACAGTAGATAACACAGGATCCACCAGTCACAGTAGGTGATCTCACAGCTCACCTCCTCCTCCTGTACAATGACCGATAACACCTCTATATACAGTAGATGACACAGGATCCACCATTCACAATAGGTGATGTCACAGCTCACCTCCTCCTCCTGTACAATGACTGATAACACCTCTATATACAGCTGATAACACAGGATCCACCATTCACAATAGGTGATGTCACAGCTCACCTCCTCCTGTATAATGACTGATAACACCTCTATATACAGTAGATGACACAGGATCCACCATTCACAATAGGTGATGTCACAGCTCACCTCCTCCTCCTGTACAATGACTGATAACACCTCTATATACAGCTGATAACACAGGATCCACCATTCACAATAGATGATGTCACAGCTCACCTCCTGTACAATGACCTTGCCCTTTGCACACTGGTCTCAGAGGATGCACCCTATACTCTCCCATACAAGCCAATGAATATCTCTCAATGTGGTTGCAGTAAAGTGAATTCTGAATGCTCCTAACAATTGGTCACATGAGATGCTGACGCCATATTTCTGTACATCAAATAGAAAAAAAAATATAAAAAAATCAGAAAGCGACTACACATCAGAATCTTTTTTCAATGAGTAGAAGTAATATAGGCGACATTTCCTGTAACTCAGTAGCACAGGAGCGTCACCTCCTCATTTCTGTATATACTTTTGCAGGCTCAGTTTGATTTGGCGTTTGTCGTACGGTACAAACCCGATGAGCAGCCGTCTCTTGTCCCGCACCACGACGCCTCGACCTTCACTATTAATGTAGCATTGAACAGCGTGGGAAAGGATTACGAGGTCAGTAAAAAAACAAAATGTCTGTCTGATGACTTTAGTTTATCTTGATGCTTTAGGTTGTAGCGATTGTGTTTGCAGCACATTTACATGTTCCAATAGCGGACATTTGTGAAATGCAATCCGATCTGTAGTCATCTAACAACCTGCTCAGACAGGCCAGCCGCACTTCTATCCGATTAATAGGATGGTTTAGCATACCTTGTTATTGGCAGCACATTTCCTGATTACACAGGAAGATGTGCTGCCGAGAACAATTATATTAAAACCATCTCTCCTGATGAAAGAGCTTTTTGTTTTGATTTGGTGATTGCCAACTGGTCTAAATGGGTCTTAACTCTATAAATAATAATGAATATGCATTTGGAGTCCTGGCTCTGAGGACTCTGCATACAAAGGCCGTCACAGGAGCTGCAAACATCTACTCAACGCCTGAGAAAACCCCTTGGAATGAGGGATCATCTGTATCAGAAGATTTATAATTGTTATATCCTTACCATATTTTTTTTTGCAGGGAGGTGGCTGCAAATTCCTCCGCTACAACTGTTCCATAACGGCCCCGAGGAAAGGATGGGCCTTGATGCACCCTGGACGACTCACCCATTACCACGAGGGGCTCCCCACCACGAAAGGAACCCGATACATCGCAGTGTCCTTCGTGGATCCTTAAACTAAACACTTGTCTTACAAGAACTCCAGAGAAGTTACAATGTAACACTGATAAAGTATTATGAGGTTGAGGCCGTGTTAGCAATTACCGGGTGGCATAATTAGCATTATCGTTTTGGATAAGTACCCTATGAAAAATGGCGAATACCATGAGGATTCTTTTATTTTTTTCTATATATGTAAAGTTTATGATGCTTTGTTCTCCATGTTTCCCTGATACAATTAGTTCCTGTATATTGCGCACACTTACCAATTGAGTCCACTTTTAGCCCAATTGAGGCCAATTTTGGCCCACGCATGAAAACTAAGTGTGAACTGAGCCTAAGCAGGGCAATCTGTGTATTACTGATCTGAAATGTCCTCCATGAGATAACCTTACCCCTGCACAAGCAATGGCGTGCAAAACATTATGAAAGATGCACATTATAGTACTAACATTCTGTTTTTATTAGTATGCAGATTAGTTATATAGCTCGTTAGCTATAGTTCTTTTCCCCTTTGAGAAGCGAGTGTGTGCCCTCCAGTTCACCTAAATTACAGATCACTAAGATCTGACGGTGCAGCAATAGCCCTCCATGGTTTGCAGTATCCCTCTTTTCTTGCGCAGGGATAGGTGCTCCCTGAAATGTTATTTCACGGTTAGAGAAGTTGATTCTGCGCTTATTAGCAGCGTCTTTATATCATCGGAAGTATTGATCGATGTTTATTTATTGCCTTCCCTTGCAGGTGTTCTCTATGTACAAGCATCAGCTATATTGTAGCATATGTATATAAAAAGTTACTGATACAAAAACTTGGCTAAAAAGCGCAGAATGGGCAACTTGTTCTCGGTAATAAAGGTGGAAAGCTCGGCTGACGTCACCTCCCGCCATGTTTGCTTCTGTAGTGCACAGTTCACCTGGTCCGTGTCCTCTGGGATGTTATTTTATGCATTGGGTTTTGGAGCCTCGGAGATTTGATATTTGTATATTTTGTAACAAGCAGCAGACGGATCTACAAACCGTGCCCTGGTCACAGTCATCACATCCTCAGTGTTTCTACAAGAACCTTTACTGTCTGTACAGTTCGTCAGGACTTTTACATTAAAAGACTTGTTATTTTGTCAGTGAATTGTTGTTTGTGTTTTATTTTGCATCTAAATATGGAGATGGATAGACCTGGATAAATGGGGCTGGATCCGAAACCCGGGGGTGCGGACCCGGAACTAAAAGTCATTTGAAGTTTTGCTCTCTAGTATTCGGGATACAGATCCACCTGGTTAAATCACTAGTAAAATGTCTAGTCGATACAGCTGAAAGTAATGGAGGACGCTCACTCTCCCATGATTCTTCCTTGGCATCTGATGTCTCAGCGCAGCAGGCACGATGATGTCACTACATGGCGTCTGCTATGCTAAGATGTGCAAGCCACTTCAGAGCACTCACTGCAGAGACCGGAGCAGCGGGTCAACACGGAAGAGAGGTGAGTTTGTTTGTTTGTTTTTTTTGAGTAAATTGTGGTGGCCATAATACTGTATGGAGAACTATAAGGAGCGCATTAAACTGTATGGAGGAGTATAAGGAGTGCATTACACTGTATGGAGGACTATGGGCAGTGCACTACACTATATGGAGGCCTATGGAGCACATTATACCATTATACTGTGTGGAGGACTATGAGGAGTGCATTAAACTATACGGAGGACTATGGAGAGTTCATTATACCATATGGAGGACTATAGTGAGCGCATTATACTATATGGAAGACTGAGGAGTGCATTATTCTGTATGGAGGACTATAGTGAGCGCATTATACTGTATGGCAGACTATGGGGAGTGCATTATACTATATGGAGGACTGTGGGAAGCACAATATACTGTATGGAGGTCTATGGTGAGTGCAGTATACTGTATGGAGGACTATGGGGAGTGCATTGTACTATAATGAGGTCTATAGGGAGTGCATTATACTATATGGAGGACTATGGGGAGAGCATTATACTGTATGGAGGGCTATGGGGAGCGCATTATACTATATGGAGGACTTTGGGAAACAATATACTGTATGGAGGACTATGGAGAGTACAGTATACTGTATGGAGGTATATGGGAACTACAGTATACTGTATGGAGGACTATACTGGTGCATTATACTATAATGAGGTCTATGGGGAGTGCATCATACTATATGGAAGACTATGGGGAGTGCATCATACTATATGGGGAGCGCATTATACTATATGGAGGACTTTCGGACACAATATACTGTATGGAGGACTATGGAGAGTGCAGTGTACTGTATGGAAGACTGGGGAATGCAGTATGCTGTATGGAGGATTATGGGAACTACGGTATACTGTATGGAGGAATATAGGGAGCACATTATACTGTATGGAGAACCATGTGGGGTGCATTATACTGGATAGAGGACTATAGGGAGTGCATTATACTATACAAAGGACTATAGGGAGCGCATTATACTGTATGTAGGACTATAGGGAGCGCATTATACTGTATGTAGGACTATAGGGAGCGCATTATACTTTATGGAGGACTATGGGGAGTGCAATACACTATATGGAAGACTATGGGGTGCAGTATATTATATGGAGGATTATGGGGTGCATTATACAATATGGGGAACTAAAGGGTCCATTATACTATATGGAGAGCGTTGTGGGAACTATTATATTTGGAGGGCATTATACTGTATGCAAGAAATTATACAGTGTGATGGTTTGTGTGGGGTCCATCATACTGTGTGGAGGGCTAGTGGGGGCCATTATATAATGTGGTGGGATGTGGGGGCTATTGTACTCTATGTAGGATCCATTTTACAGTACTGCATGGAGGACTGTGTGGGGGTCACAGTAGTGAGATCATACTATATTGGGATCACCATACTTTGCTGGGGAAGTTGAGGTGGGTTACAGTAGGATAATCATACTGGCGTGTGAAGGGTACTGAAGAGGAATTCACTCTGGGCGTATCATGCAGTGTTTAGAGGGCTCCTTTGTTGGGATCATACTTTTTGGGTGCAACAAAAGGGGGGGGCTTCAGCAGGAAGAAAATTACTTTGTAAAGTCTGGAAAGTATTGCTCTTCTGTGGTTCTTCTTATTCTTATTTTATTTTTTTGTTGGGGGGGGGGACATTAGAACTTCTGCTATGGGGCTCCATGTACATCCCTGCTTAGTGTTGTCCCTAAAAATCATGGAGGTCATGCAAAATACTAGATGTAGTAGTTTATGATGTGGGGTGTACTCATTTTTTGCATCAACTAATTTGAGTAAAAGTGAAGATTCTGGAATTAAACTTATATTATTAACATTACTTTCATACTATGGGTTAAAAAAAATGATCTATGAAACTCAACCTTGTCAAATTTTTGGAAATTGTTCCTGTATTAAGTGATTCAGGAAGAGTAATATTAATTTTAAAAGGGGGTGTACTTATTTATGCTAAGCACTTTGTGTCTTATTGCTTACTAAAAAAAAAAACGAATTTTTTTTTTTTGTCTTCGCCTACATCACATCGTACTCCTTTACACAATGTATTTTAGTAGAAAGTTGGGTAGGACCCCACTGGTTTTGTATGAAGACTGTAACCATAGAGACACATAACGCTGCATGTAAGCTGTATACACAAAACGGTAGGAGACTTTTAATGAAGACTATTTGTGAAGCTGGTGGTGGTGGTTTCGTTTAGTGTTTAGTTCCTGTGTGAGGTTCCTGGACAGGGATAGTCGTCATTCGCAGTGTGAGTGCGGACAGTGTGTGCAGCTCTGAGGGGCAGTATCTGTCCACAGCTCTGTGACAAATTTCTTATTTGCTCATAAAGGGGTAGGGGCTGTTTACCTGGTAAAACACAATGTAACAGGCTGGAATATATTGTGTTATGTCATCGACACGTCACACTGGGACTCGGGCAGTATTTATGTGCGGCTGCGGCTATTGCCAGAGGTAGATGGACTACAGGTCACAGCAAGAAAGGATGAAGAACCTCCATATCATCACCGGGTAAGTGACTCATCACCAAATACGACTCATATAATACATCCAAAAACCAGATGTTACAACACAACCGCCTGCAGTAAAAGAATAGGGAATTATTTGGTGCTGCCTTTATTTGTTTTTGCTTTTTTTTTTTTTAAAGAAATCTGTATAAGTGGATATGGGGAGACCGGCACCAATATATATATATATATATATATATATATATATATATATATATATATATATATATATATATATATATTATAGAGAAAGGCTGAAGCAGCACCAGTCCCAATCTCGCCATCCTTTGTCCAGTAATACTATTCCATTGAGGGATTTTAGGGCTTTGACGCCTTTTCCATCCATTGCTTCTCATTAGTTCTGCATATCTTTCAGAGCTCTTCTGTGTGTCTTGTCCCCTGCACCTTCTTGTACCTTTCCATTTTGGAGAAGTAGACTGGAGCCCATCCCAGAAGCCTCTGCAGGTAATGATTAATATTCTCATATTAAACAAGTAGCGGCAGCAGTGATGTCTGCAGACAAGAACATGTAAAGGGCATCATCCCATATCCGGATACTATTATTGTCTTATGAAAAAAGTATTTAAAAAGTTTAGTTGCTTTTTTAGTTCATTTTTGTGGAACAGTTTCTATAAAAAAAAGAAAAAAAAAAAAAGAAAGAAAAAGCTTTACTCACCCTCCCCAGGTCCTGTGCCGAGTCTGTGCCAGTGCTCATGATGTCTGGGTTTCTCAGTGAGCTCAGCGGGTCTGCTTGTGTGGATGGCAGGGGCAATGGAGCTTAGTGTTTGGCTGCAGCGCTGTCAACGCACTGTTGCCAACAACAGACCTCATGAGCAGCAACAGAAACTCAGCTCTGGACCTGGGGATGGTGAGTATAAGTTCAAAGTCACACGGCCGTATAACTCCGACCCATACAACCAAAGTCAGAGTGCAAAGTACCTAGAAAAACGCCACTCAAAAGAGTATAAAATGTAAACATTTTTATTAAGGACTAAATGTAAAATTCAGGCAAATTCTTACGTGAATCATGGAAGTTCATTAGTATACCCTGCATTGTCTGATATAGACTACCTTGCTGCCCTTTACTTTCTGTGAAAACCCCCTCCCACCTTTATCTATTTGATGTTATCCCCTTTTGAATCCTCTTACATGTCCCATTTACTCAATGGTTCATGTCTTTTTTATATTTAATCTAATATAATATATAATTGCCTAGAATACTACTTCCTGCAATTTGTGCCAACTTCCGTGGCTTTGTCCGGAGCTATTGTCCGGAGCTATTGTCCGGAGCTAATGTCCGTAGCTAATGTCCGGAGCTAATGTCCGGAGCTAATGTCCGGAGATAAGTGACGTCACCAGTGTCCTACACCCAGGCAGAGCACAGTGGCCCCAGGCAGAGCACAGGGGCCCCAGGCAGAACATGGGGCCCCAGGCAGAGCACAGGGGCCCCAGGCAGAGCACAGGGGCCCCAGGCAGCATATGGGGCCCCAGGCAGAGCACAGGGGCCCCAGGCAGCATATGGGGCCCCAGGCAGAGCACAGTGGCCCCAGGCAGAGCACACACCAAATCGGAGGCCGAGGGGCCCCGCCAACCAAATCGGAGGCCGAGGAGCCCCGCCCACCAAATCGAAGGCCGAGCGGCCCCGCCCACCAAAGCGGAGGCCGAGGGGCCCCGACCACCACATCGGAGGCCGAGGGTCCCTGCCCACCAAATCGGAGGCCGAGGGTCCCCGCCCACCAAATCGGAGGCCGAGGGTCCCCGCCCACCAAATCGGAGGCCGAGGGTCCCCGCCCACCAAATCGGAGGCCGAGGGTCCCCGCCCACCAAATCGGAGGCCGAGGGTCCCCGCCCACCAAATCGGAGGCCGAGGGGCCCCGCCCACCAAATCGGAGGCCGAGGGGCCCCGCCCACCAAATCGGAGGCCGAGGGTCCCCGCCCACCAAATCGGAGGCCGAGGGTCCCCGCCCACCAAATCGGAGGATAAGGGGCCCCGCCCACCAAATCGGAGGCCGACGGGCCCCGCCAACCAAATCGAAGGCCGAGGAGCCCCGCCCAACAAATCGAAGGCCGAGGGGCCCCGCCCACCAAATCTGAGGCCGGGGGTCCCCGCCCACCAAATCGGAGGCCGAGGGGCCCCGCCCACCACATCGGAGGCCGATGGGCCCCGCCCACCAAATCGGAGGCCGATGGTCCCCGCCCACCAAATCGAAGGCCGAGGAGCCCCGCCCAACAAATCGAAGGCCGAGCGGCCCCGCCCACCAAAGCGGAGGCCGAGGGGCCCGGCCCCGCCCACCAAAGCGGAGGCCGAGGGGCCCCGACCACCACATCGGAGGCCAAGGGGCCCCGCCCACCAAATCGGAGGCCGAGGGGCCCCGCCCACCAAATCGGAGGCCGAGGGGCCCCGCCCACCAAATCGGAGGTCGAGGGTCCCCGCCCACCAAATCGGAGGCCGAGGGTCCCCGCCCACCAAATCGGAGACCGAGGGTCCCCGCCTACCAAATCGGAGGCCGAGGGTCCCCGCCCACCAAATCGGAGGCCGAGGGTCCCCGCCCACCAAATCGGAGGCCGAGGGGCCCTGCCCACCAAATCGGAGGCCAGGGGTCCCCGCCCACCAAATCGGAGGCCGAGGGGCCCCGCCCATCACATCGGAGGCCGATGGGCCCCGCCCACCAAATCGGAGGCCGAGGGTCCCCGCCCACCAAATCGGAGGCCGAGGGTCCCCGCCCACCAAATCGGAGGCCGAGGGTCCCCGCCCACCAAATCGGAGGCCGAGGGTCCAAACCAACCAAATCGGAGGCCGAGGGTCCCCGCCCACCAAATCGAAGGTTGAGGGGCCCCGCCCACCAAAGCGGAGGCCGAGGGTCCCCGCACACCAAATCGGAGGCAGAGGGACCCCGCCCACCAAAGCGGAGGCCGAGGGGCCCCGCCCACCAAAGCGGAGGCCGAGGGGCCCCGCCCACCAAAGCGGAGGCCGAGGGTCCCCGACCACCAAATCGGAGGCCGAGGGTCCCCGCCCACCAAATCGGAGGCCGAGGGTCCCCGCCCACCAAATCGGAGGCCGAGAGTCCCCGCCCACCAAATCGGAGGCCGAGGGGCCCCGCCCACCAAATCGGAGGCCGAGGGGCCCCGCCAACCAAATCGGAGGCCGAGGAGCCCCGCCCACCAAATCGAAGGCCGAGCGGCCCCGCCCACCAAAGCGGAGGCTGAGGGGCCCGGCCCCACCCACCACATCGGAGGCCGAGGGTCCCCGCCCACCAAATCGGAGGCCGAGGGTCCCCGCCCACCAAATCGGAGGCCGAGGGTCCCCGCCCACCAAATCGGAGGCCGAGGGTCCCCGCCCACCAAATCGGAGGCCGAGGGTCCCCGCCCACCAAATCGGAGGCCGAGGGTCCCCGCCCACCAAATCGGAGGCCGAGGGTCCCCGCCCACCAAATTGGAGGCCGAGGGTCCCCGCCCACCAAATTGGAGGCAGAGGGACCCCGCCCACCAAAGCGGAGGCAGAGGGACCCCGCCCACCAAAGCGGAGGCCGTGGGGCCCCGCCCACCAAAGCGGAGGCCGAGGGTCCCCGCCCACCAAATCGGAGGCAGAGGGACCCCGCCCACCAAATCGGAGGCCGAGGGGCCCCGCCCCCCAAAGCGGAGGCCGAGGGTCCCCGCCCACCAAATCGGAGGTCGAGGGTCCCCGCCCACCAAATCGGAGGCCGAGGGTCCCCGCCCACCAAATCGGAGGCCGGTCCCCGCCCACCAAATCGGAGGCCGAGGGTCCCCACCCACCAAATCGGAGGACGAGGGGCCCCACCAACCAAATCGGAGGCCGAGGAGCCTCGCCCACCAAAAGTAAGTGCAGCCCCAAAAGTAAGTGCGCCCCCGGGTGCAAAAGTAAGTGCGCCCCCGGGTGCAAAAGTAAGTGCGCCCCCGGGTGCAAAAGTAAGTGCGCCCCCGGGTGCAAAAGTAAGTGCGCCCCCGGGTGCAAAAGTAAGTGCGCCCCCGGGTGCAAAAGTAAGTGCGCCCCCGGGTGCAAAAGTAAGTGCGCCCCCGGGTGCAAAAGTAAGTGCGCCCCCGGGTGCAAAAGTAAGCGTGCCCCCGGCCCCGGGTGCAAAAGTAAGCGCGCCCCCCAGTCCCGTGTGTGAAAAGTGCTGCTGTAAAGCTGGTAGCGCTGTTCAAGCACCATGTATTTCCTTCAGGAAATGCCCATCTAATATATAATTGCCTAGAATACTACTTCCTGCAATTTGTGCCAACTTCCGTGGCTTTGTCCGGAGCTAATGTCCGGAGATAATGTCCGGAGATAATGTCCGGAGCTAATGTCCGGAGATAAGTGACGTCACCAATGTCCTACACCCAGGCAGAGCACAGGGGCCCCAGGCAGCATATGGGGCCCCAGGCAGAGCACAGTGGTCCCAGGCAGAGCACAGGGGCCCCAGGCAGCCTATGGGGCCCCAGGCAGAGCACAGTGGCCCCAGGCAGAGCACAGAGGCCCCAGGCAGCATATGGGGCCCCAGGCAGAGCACAGGGGCCCCAGGCAGCATATGGGGCCCCAGGCAGAGCACAGTGGCCCCAGGCAGAGCACAGGGGCCCCAGGCAGAGCACAGGGGCCCCAGGCAGAGCACAGGGGCCCCAGGCAGCATATGGGGCCCCAGGCAGAGCGCAGGGGCCCCAGGCAGCATATGGGGTCCCAGGCAGAGCACAGGGGCCCCAGGCAGCATATGGGGCCCCAGGCAGAGCACAGTGGCTCCAGGCAGAGCACAGGGGCCCCAGGCAGAACATGGGGCCCCAGGCAGAGCACAGGGGCCCCAGGCAGAGCACAGGGGCCCCAGGCAGCATATGGGGCCCCAGGCAGAGCACAGGGGCCACAGGCAGCATATGGGGCCCCAGGCAGAGCACAGTGGCCCCAGGCAGCATATGGGGCCCCAGGCAGAGCACAGTGGTCCCAGGCAGAGCACAGGGGCCCCAGGCAGCTTATGGGGCCCCAGGCAGAGCACAGTGGCCCCAGGCAGAACATGGGGCCCCAGGCAGAGCACAGTGGCCCCAGGCAGAGCACAGGGGCCCCAGGCAGAACATGGGGCCCCAGGCAGAGCACAGGGGCCCCAGGCAAAGCACAGGGGCCCCAGGCAGCATATGGGGCCCCAGGCAGAGCACAGGGGCCCCAGGCAGCATATGGGGCCCCAGGCAGAGCACAGTGGCCCCAGGCAGAGCACAGGGGCCCCAGGCAGCATATGGGGCCCCAGGCAGAGCACAGTGGTCCCAGGCAGAGCACAGGGGCCCCAGGCAGCCTATGGGGCCCCAGGCAGAGCACAGTGGCCCCAGGCAGAACATGGGGCCCCAGACAGAGCACAGGGGCCCCAGGCAGAGCACAGGGGCCCCAGGCAGCATATGGGGCCCCAGGCAGAGCACAGTGGTCCCAGGTAGAGCACAGGGGCCCCAGGCAGCCTATGGGGCCCCAGGCAGAGCACAGGGGCCTCAGGCAGCATATGGGGCCCCAGGCAGAGCACAGGGGCCCCAGGCAGCATATGGGGCCCCAGGCAGAGCACAGTGGCCCCAGGCAGAGCACAGGGGCCCCAGGCAGAACATGGGGCCCCAGGCAGAGCACAGGGGCCCCAGGCAGCATATGGGGCCCCAGGCAGAGCACAGGGGCCCCAGGCAGCATATGGGGCCCCAGGCAGAGCACAGCGATATTTTGGACCACTGTGCGGTGTTTCAGACCCCCTGTGTGATGTCTGGGGCCCTGTTCTTAAGTATATTAAAGATTAAAGTAACGTATATTAAAGTATATTATAGATCAAATTTGACACGTTTATGAGCACCATTGAGTGATATACTCAAGAATGACATAATTTTTCAACATTTTATGGTTTCAAACTGTAAACACTCAGAGTTTTTTTTACTTCAACCAGAAAACCTTAACGGTTCATAAAAAACTTGACTGTTCAGGATATGATAAAAGTCATAGTATTCTGAATCTTTAACTTATAAAGATACCTTTACATGGGGTGATTATTGGTTCCAGAGAGGCTTTCGGCCGATAATCGTACACATGGCTGGTGACAGGACAATACAATATAAACGTTCAAAGGTAAACACTGATAACATTAAAATCTAATATATAATTGCCTAGAATACTACTTCCGGCAATTTGTGCCAACTTCCGTGGCTTTGTCCGGAGATAATGTCCGGAGATAAGTGACGTCACCAGCGTCCTACACCCGCTCAGGGTGGACAAAGATATATGCCTTCGTGGTGCGCGGCACTTTTCTGATTGGTTGCCGCCTGCCGCGAGCGACCAATCAGAAATGTGCCGTACTGTCAAGAATTGTCAAGAGCTGGTGAGTGCAGCCATTTTTTGTTCTTTCTTACTATTATTTATTAATTGTATTATTCTTACATTTGAATAAATAAAGTATATATGGATTCTAGACTCCCGATTCTTTAGAATCGGGCTGCCATCTAGTCCTTAATAAAAATTTTTTTACATTTTATACTCTTTTGAGTGGTGTTTTTCTGGGTACTTTGCACCCTGACTTTGCTGTATATGTTAGTAGAACCCACCGGTTATTGATCTTTATATGGTGGGAAAACCCCTATAACTACAATATGTTTATATGTGTTTTGGATATTTTACAGCCATAACTCAGACAAGGATTGCCACACAATGCTCAGACTGGCCGCCATCTCCCCTGACCGCGTGTATTCCTACTCCGACAGCACTTTTTTGAGCGGCACTTGGCTTACTCTCGAGCAGAGAGGTGTGCAGGCTCCATAGCGAGTCCATGGGCTCATGCAATTCTCTGCTGGCGCTTCAGCACAAACCGAGCTCCTGCTTTTTTGGTTGAGTGATCGTAGGGGTCGGATCAGAACCGGACTAATCAACACTACTATAAAAGGGGCTAAAACATGTCAGAAAATGTCTCAAAGTTTAGTTTTTCCTTTAAGTGTTCGGTTCCCACATTATTATGACTTTGCTCTGCAGACAACGTTGAATGCTTTCTGGATTACATGGAGCTCTGGGTCCCCCGCAGACAGATGGACGGGCTGCTGCTCTGGCTGTCACAAGTGATGAGGTTCCCAGGTACTGATACAAGGGAGGATGACATGATATCCTCATGTAAATCACATGCAAATGACCAAACAGATCATCCAAGATATATATCACTGATACAAGGGACTTAAAGGGAACCTGTCAGAACGTTTTCACGTGTGGAAGTAGCGGCCTGGCTGTATAGGCACTTGTCCCCATTCTCCCCTTCAATAAAAATGATACCCTTTTTGTGACAAAATGATGTGCCATTCATGACAAATCGATGGAGTAGAAGACATAAGCAAATCAGACTAAGAGTGCATTGGGGGCGTGTGCAAGTGCATGGACACACCCCCAGTGCACATACATAAATTCAACAAATAACAATTTTATTGGGGGATGAGCAGCTACACAGCCATAATACTATGTCCATATGTACAACATGTTGATAGGTTCCCTTTACAGGAGTTGTTCCACCAATATATACTAGATACACATTATAGATAAAAATAAAAACAATGAATATTTTCAATTTACAGCTTGTTAAAAATAACCCAGTGCAGAATTCTGACATTTACTTACAAAGTCGCCATCTGGTCTTCACAGTATATAGCAACATGTCCTACTCAGCTGAGAGCTGGCTGACTGACATGCTGCCTATCTCCGCACAGGGACCACCTGACTCCACAGTGACCCCCCCCCCCCGTCTCTGCACAGTGACACCCCCATCTCTGCAGTGACCCCAGTCTCCGCACAGTGACCCCCCCGTCTCCGCACAGTGAACCCCCTGTCTCTGCACAGTGACCCCCCTGTCTGCACACAGTGACCCCCCTGTCTGCACACAGTGACCCCCCCATCTCCGCACAGTGACCCCCCCTATCTCCGCACAGTGACCCCCCTGTCTCCGCACAGTGAGCCCCCCTGTCTCCGCACAGTGAGCCCCCGTCTCCGCACAGTGACCCCCCCATCTCCGCACAGTGACCCCCCCGTCTCCGCACAGTGACCCCCCTGTCTCCGCACAGTGAGCCCCCCTGTCTCCGCACAGTGAGCTCCCCTGTCTCCGCACAGTGAGCCCCCCTGTCTCCGCACAGTGAACCCCCTGTCTCTGCACAGTGACCCCCCTGTCTGCACACAGTGACCCCCCTGTCTGCACACAGTGACCCCCCCTATCTCCGCACAGTGACCCCCCTGTCTCCGCACAGTGACCCCCCTGTCTCCGCACAGTGAGCCCCCCTGTCTCCGCACAGTGACCCCCCGTCTCCGCACAGTGACCCCCCCGTCTCCGCACAGTGACCCCCCTGTCTCCGCACAGTGAGCCCCCCTGTCTCCGCACAGTGAGCTCCCCTGTCTCCGTACAGTGACCCCCCCGTCTCCGCACAGTGACCCCCCTGTCTCCGCACAGTGAGCCCCCCTGTCTCCGCACAGTGAGCTCCCCTGTCTCCGTACATTGAGCCCCCCTGTCTCCGCACAGTGAGCCCCCCTGTCTCCGCACAGTGAGCCCCCCTGTCTCCGCACAGTGAGCATCCCTGTCTCCGCACAGTGACCCCCCTGTCTCTGCAGAGCAGTCAATGTAAATAACTTTCTGCTCTCAACTCCAGAGTGCACAATGAGGGGGGCCCTGCTCATTGCTATACACTTTGAGGCGACATACTATGGAAGAAAATGTCTCAACTTTTTATTAGAGCTTTAAATTAAAAGGCTCATTTCCAAAAAGTCAAATTATCCTTTAACCATAGGAAAGGGAATAACTTGCTTATCGTTAGGGTCTGGCTGCTGGGACCCCCAGGGATCCCAAGATTGGTGTTCTGCAATGGAGTAGAGGAGCACGTGCTCGGCCTCCGCTCAATTCATTGTCTACGGCACTGACGTAATCAGAGTGCTGTACGTGGCAGTCCCGCTGAATGCATGCCCAGGACAGGGCTGCAGAGCCCCCAAACTCGGCATCTCTGGGGGTCTCTGATTTTTTGGCAGTAAATAGCTAGTAGTATGCATAATTTCACTATCCGTACAGTGTGTCCGATATGGATAATTAATAGGCGCACTGTCACTTCATGTTTTCTTGTGCAAGTAAGTGAATAGAACAGTAAATTCCCAGCGCAAAGCTCCATACCTGTCATCTGTCCTTTGTCGCAGTAAACCTCAGCTCAATAGATCGATCAAATCGGCTGATCTCCCGCTGCCGCTACGCCCTGGATATGGATTCTAACGGAAACATCATCTTCAGGGTTCATTACTCCGCCTGCAATGTACAAACACAGGTGGGCAAAAATGCCAATTAAGAAAAAAATTCTGTTAATATATTGCCATTTCTTATATAGATGCCCATGTGGGACGGACACAGACAGCACAGGGCCCTGCTGACAGGACAGTATTTGGGTCACTTACTCCTTAAGTGCTCTCCATACAGAAATTCATTAGTTTAGGACAGTGTTCCCCATCTCCCGTCCTCAAGGCCCACCGACAGGTCATGTTTTCAGGATTTCCTCCTTGATAATTGCATCACCTGCACAGGCAATAATTCCATCACCTGGGCAATACTAAGGAAATCCTGAAAACATGACCTGTTGGTGGGCCTTGAGGACTGGAGTTGGGAAACACTGGTTTAGGAGATCACTAGAAGCCTGATATTGAAGAGGCAGGTGGCCCCTTTACCTACTGGACCCCTTTGCAGCAGCCACTTTACTCATACATTAATAAAACGTTCACCTACGGGACGCCCTATTCCTCTGCACTGCTGGCCGTGCCCCTTGCCGGTCTCCTCGCTTCCTCTTTCAGAGGGGGATATCGCTTGACATCAGCGGCCATCGATTGGCAGCAGTCTTGGCTTTCCGTTCGATCCAGAAGAGAGCGCGAGGAGACTGTTTCTTCTGGCTTGGATGGAAAGTCGAGGCCAACAGAATCCCTATGTCCGCTATAATCCTACTTTTAGTGGCAATCAAAGAGGATCTGCTGCCCAGGAACAATTTGTGTCCATCTCTGATCTCTCCTGATGTTTGTATGTCTAGAACGGATTCCACATTTTGGAAATTCACATGGTGAGGAAATCGTCAAAAGGAAATGGTCGGAGTGATCGTTACAGCATGAGATGCCCTGCAGTGACTGCAGCCATGGGCAGAGAGAAAGTGCGATGTGACCCAAACTATATCCAGGTACCATCTGCTGAGGGGACGTGATATTATACCCCGTAACTCATAATATTGTCTATCCTCACATCGTCTACGTCTCTGTTGTAGGTGTCACGGCCGATGCCCCTGGAGAATGCTGGTGATCAGGTATATCTCTCTTCTGACTTATCTTCCGGTCCAGGAAGGTTCACAACACGTTTTTTTTTTTTTTTTAAACTATCTGGACACTTTGTGATTATTGCATATTTAGCATGTAAAGGAGCGCTCTGGGCACACAGATATGTCTATTGTAGGGCATGCGTGGTGCAGAGTATGTCACAGAAAACAGTAGACAATATCTGTACCCGGCCTCACTTCCGCCGTCATTGCACTATAGCAGATCAGGTTCATTTACTTGGCATGTTGTACATCTGCAAATTAATCTTCAAAATAGAATATACAGAGCACTGAGCTAGTAATACTGCGCGAAGGACCGTGAACAACAGATGACTTCTATTATTATTGCAGCATCCATGGCTGTAACTATAGCTGCCATTGTAAATACCAGGAACACAAAAAAAGCAACATTGTGCACAATGTATAAGGCTGTTGCAATACCGTTTGTGGCCATTAGGCGGCGATGCATCAATTAGGGAACATATAATTCATTATTATTATTATTATTATTTATTGTTATAGCGCCATTTATTCCATGGCGCTTTACAAGTGAGGAGGGGTATACATAATAAAAACAAGTACAATAATCTTGAACAATACAAGTCATAACTGGTACAGTAGGAGAGAGGACCCTGCCCGCGAGGGCTCACAATCTACAAGGGATGGGTGAGAATACAGTAGGTGAGGATAGAGCTGATCGTGCAGCGGTTGGTTGATCGGTGGTTACTGCAGGTTGTAGGCTTGTCGGAAGAGGTGGGTCTTCAGATTCTTTTTGAAGGTTTCGATGGTGGGCGAGAGTCTGATGTGTTGTGGTAGAGGGTTCCAGAGTAGGGGTGATACGCGAGAGAAATCTTGTATACGATTGTGGGAAGAGGAGATAAGAGGGGAGTAGAGAAGGAGATCTTGTGAGGATCGGAGGTTGCGTGTAGGAAAGTACCGGGAGATGAGGTCACAGATGTAAGGAGGAGACAGGTTGTGGATGGCTTTGTACGTCATGGTTAGGGTTTTGTACTGGAGTCTCTGGGCAATGGGGAGCCAGTGAAGGGATTGACAGAGGGGAGAGGCCGGAGAATAGCGGGGGGACAGGTGGATTAGTCGGGCAGCAGAGTTTAGAATAGATTGGAGGGGTGTGAGAGTGTTTGAGGGGAGGCCACAGAGCAGGAGGTTGCAGTAGTCAAGACGAGAGATGATGAGGGCATGGACTAGGGTTTTTGCAGATTCTTGGTTGAGGAATGAACGGATTCGTGCAATATTTTTGAGTTGAAGTCGGCAGGAAGTGGAAAGGGCTTGGATATGTGGTTTGAAGGAGAGATCAGCGTCAAGGATAACCCCGAGGCAGCGAGCTTGTGGGACTGGGGAGAGTGGGCAGCCATTTACTGTAATGGATAGGTTCGTTGGGGGGGTCACGTGAGATGGGGGAAAGATGATGAATTCTGTTTTGTCCATGTTAAGTTTCAGAAATTTAGCGGAGAAGAAGGATGAAATAGTGGACAGACATTGAGGGATTCTGGTTAGTATGGTTAGTAGGGAGGTGATATCTGGTCCAGAGATGTAGATCTGTGTGTCATCAGCATAGAGGTGATACTGAAAGCCATGAGATTCTATGAGCTGTCCCAGGCCAAAGGTGTAAATGGAGAAGAGCAGGGGCCCAAGGACTGAACCTTGTGGGACTCCGACAGAGAGGGGGCGAGGTGAGGAGGTGGTGTGTGAGTGGGAGACGCTGAATGTCCGGTCTGTTAGGTATGATGAGATCCAGGATAGGGCCAAGTCTGTGATGCCAAGGGATGAGAGGGTCTGTAATAATAGGGAATGGTCCACTGTGTCAAAGGCAGCTGACAGGTCGAGGAGGAGGAGAACAGAGTAGTGTCGCTTGCTCTTGGCGGTTAAAAGGTCAGTGGTGACCTTAGTTAGGGCAGTTTCAGTGGAATGGTGTGGCCGGAAGCCAGATTGTAAGCGGTCAAAGAGGGAGCAAGAAGAGAGATGGGAGGACAGTTCAAGGTAGACGTGTTGTTCCAGTAGTTTTGAGGCATAGGGGAGAAGTGATATAGGGCGATAGCTAGATACAGAGGATGGGTCAAGAGAGGGCTTTTTGAGGATAGGTGTGATGGAGGCATGTTTAAAGCTTGAGGGGAAAACACCATTTGTTAGTGATAGGTTGAAGAGATGGGTTAGGGTTGGGATGAAGATTGTGGTGAGGTTTGGGATGAGGTGGGTTGGGAGCGGGTCAAGTGCACAGGTGGTGAGATGCGATCTTGAGAGTAGAGTGGCGAGTTGATCTTCTGTAATGGTGGAGTAGTTGGTTTTGGAGGTGGAGGGTAGGGAAGTTGGGAGGAAGGGCTCTGGGGCTTGTTGACCAAAACTGTCTCTGATGTTATCAATCTTCTGCTTGAAGAATGAGGCAAAGTCTTCAGCAGAGATAAGTGAGGAGGGAGGAGGTGCTGGGGGATGGAGGAGAGAATTGAAGGTGTTGAATAACTGTTTAGGGTTGTGAGACAGGGAGGATATGAGAGATGAGAAGTAGGTTTGTTTAGCTGTGGCGAGTGCGGTCTTGAAAGTAGTGAGGGACTGTTTGAATGCGATTAAGTGGTCGTTGGAGTGGGATCTTTTCCATCTGCGCTCAGCAGCCCTGGAAGCTCGCCTCAGTTCTTTGGTCAGGCTGGTGTGCCAGGGCTGTCTGTTGATTTTGCGAGCTTTGGTATGTGTAAGTGGGGCAGCAGATTCCAAAGCTACAGCTATTGTGGTGTTATATAGAGCGGCAGCGTCATCCGCATTGTGTATGGAAATTATGTCTGTGAGAGGGAGGAGGGATTCAGAGAATGAATGTAGGTCAAGATGTTTAAGATTTCTGCGAGGGTGTGAAAGTTTGTGGGGTGGGGACTCTAGACATGGAGTGGAGAGAGATGAGAATGTGAGAAGGTTGTGGTCAGAGAGAGGAAGAGGCGAGTTAGAGAGGTTAGATAGGGAGCAGAGGCGGGTGAAGATGAGGTCCAGTGTGTGACCATCTTTGTGAGTGGCTGCAGAAGACCATTGAGTGAGGCCGAAGGAGGAAGAGAGAGATAGAAGTTTAGTGGCAGCTGAGAGGGAAGTGTCAATGGGTATGTTGAAATCGCCCATGATGATAGTGGGGATGTCCGCAGAAAGGAAATGAAGTAGCCAGGTGGTGAAGTGGTCAAAGAAGGTGGTGGCTGGCCCTGGGGCGCGGTAAATGACAGCCAGTTGGAGGTTGGAGGGGGAGTAGATGCGCACAGAGTGCACCTCAAAGGAAGGGAGGGTAACAGAGGGTGGCAGTGGGATTGGGGTGAAGGAGCAGTTATCTGACAGGAGAAAACCAACTCCTCCACCATGCTTGCTGCTGGGGCGGGGTGTGTGAGAAAGGTGGAAGCCACCGTAAGAGAGTGCAGCAGGGGAGGCCGTGTCAGAAGGGGTGAGCCAGGTTTCGGTGATGGCGAGGAAGGAAAGTTTGGTAGTAACAAAAAGATCATGGATGTAGGAAAGCTTGTTACAGACAGAGCGAGCGTTCCACAGAGCTCCTGTTAGTGGGACTGGGGAAGCGGGGGCTGGGCGAATGGGTATAAGGTTAGAGAGGTTACGGAAGTTTGTGATGGAGCGTGGATGGGAGGTAGAAATGACTGTGGGAATATGGTGAGGAGGACCAGGATTTGGAGAGATATCACCAGCAGTGAGAAGGAGCAGAGATAGTGTTAGCAGGTGGGAGCAGGAGAGAGCGTGAGGGGGCTGCCTGTGCTTTGAGACAGAGGATTGTATGTTAAGGAACAGTTCTGAGGAGGAGGTGAGATGGATGGGGAGGATTGAAGAGGAGATGAACAGTTCCTTACTTGGTGTGGGGATTGGGGGAGGTTGCAGAAAGTGAAAGATTATAGGGGTAAAAGTGACAACAAACAGAAACATTGTTTACAGTGACTGGCCAGTTACCTTCAGTTCCAATTCAGGTTTTAATTCTAATGTAATCCACACTTTTAGAACACACTGCTAGAAATCACACTGCAGACTAAAGTCCTGCGGACTTGTGCTATGCAATATATGGAAAACTAAGTGCGGTCAGGTGTGGAGCAGAGAGGAGTGGTCTCTGCTCATCTTGGTCAGAGAATTAAGGGTCGACCAGATGCATACAATCAAGACTAAGTAAACAAGGTCATAAATATCACACAGTAAGTTGGGGGTTAGCTGAAAGGCATACCATCACAATGCTAGGAGCAGGGGAAAGTCTATGCGCAAAGCTGGGTGATGTATTATGTGCGCTTCATGTAGGAGAGCTGGATGAACATACCATCACAATGCTAGGAGCAGGGGAAAGTCTATGCGCAAAGCTGGGTGATGTATTATGTGCGCTTCATTCATGCATGATACTTTGCTTTCAATCTAATTCTCTTATTTCAGGACTGGTTTTTACTATTTCGAGGGGAGATTGAGGTCTCTGTGGGGGACGCAAGTTTAATTGGTGTGGAAATAGAGATGAATAAATCCTATGTAACGGTAAAAGGACTGCGGGACCTGCTGCTGAGTTCCAGAGAGGTAATTTACAGATTATTTATAACTTCACTCAATATGACAGAGGCGGCACTGACAAAAATGGAGGCCAGCAGAATAGTGAGTGCAGCTCAGGAGTATAATACAGGATGTAACTCAGGATCAGTAATGTAATGTATGTACACAGTGACTGCTCCAGCAGAATAGTGAGCGCAGCTCTGGAGCATAATACAAGATAAACAGAGAAATGATCCAGCTGGAAGTGGAGGCAGTTCAGACTTTGTGAGACTTTATTAGACAACTAAAGCGATAAATAGTTCTTCAAAAAGAAAAATGTTTACATAGCAAACACCTGGCACACCAGTGAGGAGGATCAACGTGTTTCAACTAAGAAGTCTTACTCATGATCTACCAGGTAGATAATAATAATAATACAGGATGTAACTCAGGATCAATAATGTAATGTATGTACACAGTGACTGCACCAGCAGAATAGTGAGTGCACCTCTGGGGTATAATACAGGAGGTAACTCAGGATCAGTAATGTAGTGTATGTACACAGTGACTGCACCAGCAGAATAGTCAGTGCAGCTCTGGGGTATAATACAAGATGTAACTCAGGATCAGTAATGTAATGTATGTACACAGTGACTGCACCAGCAGAATAGTCAGTGCAGCTCTGGGGTATAATACAGGAGGTAACTCAGGATCAGTAATGTAATGTATGTACACAGTGACTGCACCAGCAGAATCAAGTTTAAAGAACAAGACGAGCACTCTCGCTAATGGTGGTGCAGACTGTACATGGAGGGATACTCCAGACTGTAGTTATATAACAACAGTCGCACTCAAAGAAAGATTTTCAAAGATTTTAACTGAACAAACGTGGTTTTCTTTATTACAAACACCAAAATAAAGTATCACCGCAGTGTTTCAAGGTATGTAACGTTTCGACCCACAGGGTCTTTTTCAAACCTTTAGACTGTAGGAGCAGAGTGAAGGATAAAGGTCCCTGACACACCACCACCGCAGACACCAGTTCCTCCGCTGCCATAGCCCCAAACGGGACTCCTGCACTGATCCAGGGACCTTTATCCTTCATTCTGCTCCTACAGTCTAAAGGTTTGAAAAAGACCCTGTGGGTCGAAACGTTACCTACCTTGAAACACTGCGGTGATACTTTATTTTGGTGTTTGTAATAAAGAAAACCACGTTTGTTCAGTTAAAATCTTTGAAAATCTTTCTTTGAGTGCGACTGTTGTTATATAACTGCACCAGCAGAATAGTCAGTGCAGCTCTGGAGTATAATGGAGGATGTAACTCAGGATCAGTAATGTAATGTATGTACACAGTGACTGCACCAGCAGAATAGTGAGCGCAGCTCTGGAGTATAATTCAAGATGTAACTCAGGATCGGTAATGTAACGTATGTACACAGTGACTGCACCAGCAGAATAGAGAGTGCAGCTCTGGAGTATAATACAGGATGTAACTCAGTCCATATTGGTTTGGTGTTAATATGACTATTTCTAGCAGTCGTTGTAAGAATCCTTAAAGTATTTATCATGTGATGCATTACAATGTGTTTTCTAGTTCTTGGACAGACAGGCGGAGGTGCTTCCCCTGTGGATTGGACATGGGGTTTATGTATATTCTCTAGAAGCTTCCTGCCCTTTGGGTAAGTGACACTGGGAGATGTATAAAACTAATGCCAGATTTCAAGTTTCATTTTTCAGAGTTCTTTGGGGACGCAGTAGCAATCTGATTGTTAAATCCATTTTTTATTTGTTTTCATCACACATAAAAAGCGACACAAACAAAAAAAAAAACATATTGACTGTTGTGTTTGATTAAAAAGCAAACCTGGGTGACTGGGAAAATATGAACAAAATAGGTTGATTGTTCTAATATACTAAACACATGATAAAACCTGCCAGACATTATGACCATTTGGAGAAAAACAAATACCAATAAAGGAAAACTGAACTTGAAATCATACAGTTCCAGCCTTGTCACTTGCATGTAGGCTCTGATACAGGTGTTTCTCACAAAACTAGAATATCATCAAAAAGTTAATTTCAGTTCTTCAATACAAAAAGTGAAACTCCTATATTATATAGAGTCATTGCACACAGAGCGATCTATTTCACGTGTTTATTTCTGTTAATGTTGATGATTATGGCTTACAGCCAATGAAAACCCAAAAGTCATTATCTCAGTAAATTAGAATACTTTATAACACCAGCTTGTAAAAATGATTTTAAAATCTGAAATGTTTCCTACTAAAATGTATGTTCAGTAAATGCCCTCAATACTTGGTCGGGGCTCCTTTTCCATCAATTACTGCATCATTGCGGCGTGGCATGGAGGCAATCAGCCTGTGGCACTGCTGAGGGGTTATGGAAGCCCAGGTTGCTTTGATAGCAGCCTTCAGCTCGTCTGCATTGTTGGGTCTGGTGTCTCTTGACAATACCCTATGGATTCTCTTTGGGATTAAGGTCAGGCGAGTTTGCTGCCAATCAAGCACAGTGATACTGTTGTTTGTAAACCAGGTATTGGTACTTTTGGCAGTGTGGACAGGTGCGAAGTCCTGCTGGAGAATTAAATTTCCATCTCCAAAAAGCTTGTCGGCAGAGGGAAGAATGAAGTGTTCTAAAATTTCCTGCTAGACTGCTGAGCTGACTTTGGTCTTGATAAAACACAGTGGACCTACACCAGCAGATGACATGGCTCCCCAAACCATCACTGATTGTGGAGATTTCACACTAGACCTCCAGCAGCTTGGATTGTGGCCTCTCCACTCTTCCTCCAGACTCTGGGACCTTGATTTCCAAATGAAATGCAAAATTTACTTTAATCTGAAAACACCACCTTGGACCACTGACAACAGTCCGGTTCTTTTTCTCCTTGGCCCAGGTAAGAAGCTTCTGGCGTTGTCTATTGGTCATGAGTGGCCTGACACCAGGAATGTGACACTTGTAGCTCATGTCCTGGATACGTCTCTGTGTGGTGGCTCTTGAATCAATGACTCCAGCAGCAGTCCACTCCTTGTGAATCTCCACCACATTATTGAATGGCCTTTTCTTAACAATCCTTTCAAGGCTGCAGTTATCCCGGCTGCGTGTGCACCTTTTTCTACCACACTTTTTCCTTCCACTCCACTTTCCATTAATATTCTTGGATACAGCACTCAGTGAACAGCCGGCTTCTTTAGCAATGACCTTTTGTGGCTTCCCCTCCTTGTGGAATGTGTCAGTGACTGCCTTCTGGACATCTGTCAGGTCAGCAGTCTTCCCCATGATTGTGGAGCTACTGAAACAGACTAAGGGACCTTTTTAAGCCTTTGCAGGTGTTTTTTGTTAATTATTCTAATTTACTGAGATAATTACTTTTGGGTTTTCATTGGCTGTAAGCGATAATCATCAACATTAACTGAAATAAACACGTGAAATAGATCACTCTAATGACTCTAAATAATGAGTTTCACTTTTTGTATTGAAGAACTGAAAGAAATTAACTTTTGGATGATATTCTAATTTTGTGAGAAGCACCTCTACCTCCCCATCATTGAGGCTTGTGAGTTGACTACTGCAGTTCCCATTTGCATTGTGGCTGTATTGACAATGTACCATATTGTGACTTCCTATACACTTATCTTATGTGTTAGTTCACGTCTTATGTTGTGTCCAGCTATAATTATGTTCTACATGTTTTTTACTGTCTTCCGCAGTGCCACCACTATACCAACCATGTGTCTAATAAAGTTTTTTTTCTCCGGATAATAACGGCATGATTTATGACCAGACAGTTTGGTTTTTCTTTATTGGTATTTGTTGTATTAGATGTAGATTACCCCCTTTCCAAATAAAAGCCGCCTGGCAAGGAGTTTGACCTTCCAGTGATCATGTTGTGGCCACTGCAGGGAGACGTAGCATTACCCGGCTGACTCTGGTCCCTATAACTTGATGTTACTTTCCTCCACAAGTGACGCGGGGCCCAGGAGCAGAAGTCACATTCCACATCCCAAAGCAGCGCATGGGTTTAGTAAAAAGAGGGTCATACAGCACAGAAACCGTGACCCTGAAGAACATTGTGGTTTTACCCCCTATTAACGTCACCGTGACTGAGAACAAACACTTTGTGATGGTGAACGCCCAGGCTGCCGACCTTCTCCGATCACAGGTGAACTTTTACCATTTTGGTTACTGAACACTGCAACTTTTAAGCATCAGACGTCTATTTTTCACATATGTGTTCAATCTCTGGTTTTCACAGATACAACATGCACCCATTCTAACCGATTGAGATGTTCAAGTCTGTTTTTTTTGTGAAACTTGTGTCCGCAAAAAAAATAAATAAATAAATTTAGAGACATGCCCATTATTGATTGGAATTGCAAATCAAACTCACCCATCATCAATGAGATCGTGACCATCACAGAAACCACAAGGATTGCATCAGTGTGCTCCCCCCGATTAACATTGCAATTAATAGGAGAAACGTTGCAATTTATTGAATTTTATCATAAGTGAAAATCACTAATGGTAAAAACTGATACTGACCAAACACTGATGACACCCGGACTTGTATTTTACATATGTGAGAAACACCCGACGGCTAAATCAGGCCTTATGTTTGGTATAATATAGCAAAACAAATCTGCACCAAAAAAAAAAAAAACATAAGAAAACATTTTTTTTTATTATTTTATTGTGTGTACTGATCATAGCCAACACTATATAACTCTTCATGTGTCCTTAACGTTAACAATAAGTGGAAATATATATTTATATATCTTTCCTCGCCTTAAAGGATTGCATTACGCGAGATAACAGACAGGGGATCCAGGATTTTTACAGTTTGGATCTAGTGCTGGAATTTGCAGAAATTGCTCATCCAATGAATTGGACGCTAGAAAACTATTACGAGTGCACAGGTGAGAACGCTGGAAACAAGCAGATGAGGGGGTGGCAATTTTTTTTAGGGTTTGCCAATTAAAAATAAAAAAGTAAGATAAAGCATTCAGTGTGCAGTCTGAAGGTCATATAACAAAGAGTCGTGGGACTTATAAGCTGCGATGTTGGGCCAGCGGACGGCTTGTGGTGTGGTTACATTGACTGATTGTGTGGTGCTCGTCTTATGTCACCATGGCAGACCAATATCATTTAGCCCTTAGGGTATGTGCACACGCTGCGGATTCTGCTGCGGATCCGCAGCAGATTTGACGCTGCGGATCCGCAGCAGTTTTCCCAAAGTTTACAGTATCATGTAAACCTATGGGAAAAAAAAAACCGCTGTGCACAAACTGCGGAAAATTCCGCGCGGAAACGCAGCGGATTATTTTCCGCAGCATGTCAATTCTTCCTGCGGATTCCGCAGCGGTTTTCAACCAGCACCAATAGGAAAGTACAGTTGAAAACCTGCAGAGGAATCCACAGAAGAAACCGCAAGAAAATCCGCAGTGAAAACCGCAGTGGTTTTGCACTGCGGATTTTCCAAATCCGCTGCGGAGAAATCCGCAGCAGAATCCGCAACGTGGGAACATACCCTAAAGGGTAATTACTTAGCCTAAAAAGAAAGGCAGCAGTCAGTGACAGCCATGGTGCCAGGCACAGTGTCCCGCACACCGTACCAGCTCAGCCCATCACACTTACTCAGTACATACCTTGACATTCTCCTAATAAATGTACTAAGCCTGGTATTATACTCAATTATCTTACCACAAATCCAAGCTCAGCATAATGTAGGGGCAGAGAACCAGATTCCAGCGATAAGTCATTCACTGTGCTGTGTATTGTTTCAATAAAATCACTGTTTTATCAGCAGGAGATTATCACTAGAGCATTCTGGACTCTGCTTTATCTGCAGAAGACAAAACTGTAGTTCTATCACAACTGCTGCACCCTGTACACTAAGTGATACATCACTGGATTTAGGGTCTCTACCCCTACATCATGTTAGTGTCATATTATATAGCAAATACAATATTGTATATGGAAGTAGCTGCTCCTAGTTTGCACCTGTTCACATTAGCTTGGAAGTTGCCAGTCAGTCTTTTTGGCCATATTATATAGCAAAAACCTGTAGATAGATTCCCTTTAATAAGTGCAGCAGAAAAGTCACATTTTGCACACTTTTAGGACACGTAATGGTGCAGTTTATGCCAAGAAGTAGTCCAAATATATTGACAAGTGTGTACCATTTACACAGTGAAACATTAATGTGTGTCAATAATAAGTGGCCTAATAAAAGAATTCATGAACTGTGTTATTCCAGGGCCGACGTCAGACGCAGTCCAGCAAGAAACTGGCTCTAAAAACAACGAAAAAGTGGAAACATCTGCAAATAACACAGTGACCGGCACATTAACAGAGGAAAACAATGCAATTCAATCCAATGCAGAATATCCATTATCTTCAGGTGCTGATCCGAGTAGATCGGATAATATTACATCTGCACTGAACAAAGCAACAGAAGATGATTTTAAAGAGGGATCTGTCGAAGACTTGGACATCAGTGGGTCGGGAGACGACAAAGACAAGAGTTCTGAGCAGATCAGTGCAACTGAAATGACTGAACTGGGAAACCTAACGTTAAATATCACTAATGGCTCCTGGACTTTGGTCACCAAACAGCCAGGTCCCCCGGAACGTCTCCAAGACAAACACGGCGAGATCTCCAACGTTCCTCTTTCCAACTCAACTGTGACTGAGGAGTCAAAAAAATTAAGATCAACCAACGTGACTTCTACATTGGCAACTACAACTTGTTCCCTTGAAATTGGAGGGAAACATAAGACATCTAACATGGAATCTTCAGAGGAGGCGAGACGGACAGTGGTCCATTCATTTGTGATCGGGGATGGAGGATCGGAGGCATCTTCAGCCGTCGTTAAGCAGAAAGACACCATAAACCCAAGGAATTCTCAACAAGTTTCTAGTAAGCAAAGTCCTTCAGAAAAAAGGGCAAAAGATGATGCGGACCTGTGGGAAGTGCTGATTGGAGACACACTTATGGAACTTTTAGATGAGACAACAAGAGATGGGTTTCTATCACCTATGTATAGACATCGCGCATCGAGCAGAAGAGACACCGGGTCTTTAGAAAAAGCTAAAACTGAAAAGGTTCCGGAGAAGAAGACGGATGAAACTTCTGGCTCATCAGTAACACCTCAAAGGAGATCAGCGAGAGATCTACAGCACATGTCTGAGGATGGCGTCCTCTCCAGCAGCCATATAGACTGGCGGATATACGGAAGTCCTCACGAGGACCTGCTATATAATACGAGAAGTGATGACATAGAGATGATCAGGTCCGCAGAGCAACTCATAGTGGAGGAGTGAGCGGATAATGCGGAACATTTGTATGGTAAATGTATCTACGGCCATTAGTCCTTGTCGTACATGTGCTGTACGCTTTTTATATGGACAGGACACACACTTTTTGTTATTCATTTTTTTGTAATCGGATGGTTCACCAGAAAAAAAAAAAAAATAGTAGATGTCTTGCTATGGTCCATTTTGCAAACAGAACTCTCCCTCACTGGATCTGTACGTGGTCCTTTTTTCATGGTCCAGTTTCTAGGAGACGCTTGTAACCAGATGACATACGGGTGGTACAACAGGGATGCAAAGAACGCAAACACACGGAAAAAAAGTGACCATCACACACATAAAAAAAAAAAATAATAATAATAAAATGTTCCATTTTTGGTGGACACAATATGGACAGGTATGAATAAAGCCTTACCAATACACTGTTATTTCTAGTATTAAAAGAAAAAATATATTTTCTGTATTTTTCTACAAATTTCAGGGAGATTGCATGGTCAATTAAAAAAAACAAAAAGACAAAGCACATCTGAATTTTATTTGATCCCACCTTGCTTCTGCACTAAAGAATATATTACAAGACTTCTTAAAAGGGGTTTTCTGGTCAAATTTATCAGAAAAAAAAGGTCCATCCTTGCCCCCACTTATTAACCCAATTCCTTACTGTTTATCCATTCTCGCGGCCCTACCTGATAATGCAGCCCAGTCCCACTCATGTTTGTGGAGGCTGTGGTGTTCGCTGGAGTCTACAGTCCCCTTTGCATTAGTGATCGCTGGGGTCAGACCTTCCTGATCAAACAATACCTAAATAATATTTTATCTTTCCCTTTAAGCTCCTAATATGTTACTAGATTTCACTAGATTATCATGAGACCTTGTGGTCCTTTGTGAATAGTTTCCTTTAAGAAAGTTTTTCAAAGTAGCACCTAAAAAAAAGTTAACACCAGGTTGCTCAGTTTGCAGTATGACCAGTAGAGGGCAGCACAGCACCATGCGTTACCCAGCGTATAACGCAGAATTCTCAGAAATCCACAGAATATAGAAATAAATTATCAAACAATTTAAAGCCTCGGTGCAATCATCTGCTCGGCTGAGATTTTGGGTCCTCGCGGAGCTACCTGCATTGTGTTCCTTTCTCTCCTGGATTGAATGTTTTTACATTATTGATATCACCCGTTGCCTAAAGCAAAACAATACTTGTCTATGGGGGGACGGTACGGTCTCGGAGATACTTAGCAATTAATGATCTGCATTCCAGCTTTTTGGGGAATAAGTGTGTTAATTATTACATTTCTTATTACTTTCATGAATGTTGAATGTGCTCTGTTCAATCTTCCCCAGTCCTGTGTGAACAAGAAAAATAATGTGATTCAATGTAAAATAAGGCCTTCTCATCTACTGCAATCAGTAATCTTCTGTCTCAAATGTTGATTATAGATTTTAAAGCATACCTTACATTTCACACGACTTTTTAGAATAAGCCGTCATGTGTAGGCTATAATAGAGCTGTGCTGAGCAGTGTAGATGTGAATCCAGTTCTGGGGTGAGATAAAACACTTACTTGAAAGCAGCTGCATGGAAGACATTGTGTGTTACCTTCCTCCATAGCTGGATTTGAAGCTGCATACAGAGTATGTGTATACACCAAGCTTTCTCCTGGCGAAGTTGCTTCTGAAAAAAAGCCGGTGGTCTAATTTCTGGAGCGGTTTTGCCGGCAATTTTGCCGTCTGCATCTTTTATTCTATATGTTAAACTGTAAATAGTAAGATTGAACATTACTTCTTTTAACCACTTCACAGTTTCCAAAACCTGAAGCGAATAAAATAAGTAACAACCGACTGAGTATGGGCGCAGCAATGTAGTTTTGATTTTGCTGTGCATTCTTACCCTTTTTCAGCCAGATTCTGCTTCAAAAAGATGTGTACACATACCCTTGCTGGAAAGCCGCAGCGCTGCTCGGTGGGTCTCTCTGCCACTCTGTTACTCTGCTTCTCTTTCCTTCTCGCCCTCCATTCTCCATAGACTTTAATTGGCAGCTGAAACCGATCCGTCAGCGAGCTGTCAGCTCCTTTTTTTTATGCACCGGTAAGTGGCATTTCACCAATTTTTCAGAGTGCATCAGATGATCGGTTCAAGAGACAGGGGAGAGGAGAAGAGGAAAAAGAAAAAAAAAAAAAGCATATTTCTGTAAAACTATATACTAGAAAGTTTGATAAATTCACTAGTGTTACAGATTTATGCAACGTTAATGGAAAGGACAGCGACCATTAAGCACAGGTATCTCAGAAAAGGATTCCAAATCTGGAAGTCGGTAGGTCGCACTGCCTTGGTTCGGAGTCCAGTCCTCTGTGGCAGCCGGTCTTCACTTCCGCACCCGGCATCATGGACACCTCTGGTGCTTACTACGTCTGGAGAGTTACGATGTCACGTGAAGTTGCAAATATTTCTCATCACTTAGTCCCTAGTCACACCTATGTTAGAAGCATACTTTAGGTTAGGAAGGTAAACAGTATACTTGGACCATAGATACCTACAGTATGTGCACATTAATTGCTTATATATTGTGCATATTTTAGCTTAAAATAAAATGGTTAAAAAAAAAAACACAAGTTCAGATTTGTTCCTGGCCACCAAGCTGAAATTCTGCCTCAATGCACAGTTCTATTTCACTAAGTGACACCATATTCACTGTCAGAATAATAAAAAAAAAGTCAGCAGCAAATTGTAGGCTAATCTTATCAGATTTTCACTGCAGATTTCATTAATTGCAATTCATACATTCTTGAAACACGGACTGTACTCAGACCTGTCCTCACCATGGATCACGCACGGCCTGTCTCATATATGCTGTGACCAAGTCACTGGTAAAGTACTGCAGAGGAGATATGTAATGGTGTCAGTGAAATAATAGCCAGAGTTTTTCCTCCAGCACACTAAGTACTGGAGGGGGTTAAGCTAATTTGTTATAATGGGCTGGCTTTTATGTGGACATCCATAGAGTGGGTGGGAGGATGTCCACCTTATCTCCACCCCAGGGTGTGGTCTGGAGCCTTAATTGTTGACGTCCAGAGGTAGTACTAGTTAGCATTCGGTAGGAGAGTGGAGCTCCAGTGCATTGTGTCCTGAGAATGAAAGCTGAACCTTTGGATGCCGATTACTGCTAAACGGGTGGATTTCCGGCACATGAATGGACTGTGTACTATTTGGTTTTAATTTTCCTGTTTTGCCCTGGGGGGCCGTGTTTACTTTGCCCTCATCGTGGTTTGTGCCATGTATACATAATAAACCCGTGAAAGGACTTAAAGAGACAGTGTTCCTGTACCTACCTCTGTGTCAGCTGAGTGAACCGCTCTTCTACAATGCTTAAGAGAGAAGGAGATCAGGCAGTCGTCGGGTCGGGTACTGAGATCCGAGCACAGTCTGTTCTATGGAATTGTGAAAACGGACTAACTTCCCCACTAAAAATCAACACCGAAATCCACATCCAGTGCATGCAGATTTTTATCCTGGATTTTGGTGCAGATTTTAGGAATTTTTTTTTAATGCTGTGTGCACACATACCCATGACCTCCTCTTTCTAATGAATTGATCATGCAATCACAACAAAAAAAAATTCATGAAAAAAAAAAAAAAAAAAAATGAAAATCATGGAATTAATGAAATACATGAAAGGTTTAACTATTTTCCATTCTGGATACCTTCATGTCATTTATCAATCCTTCTGCCTTCTTTAATAATAAAACAACTTATAAACCCGTGTGATCAAATATGCCGACAATTCTGTGATATTAATGTCGGAGCAGCGTCTTCACCTCCGGCGGGGATTGTATTTTGTGCTTTTTTTTTATAAAAGGAATCATAATTTTAATTCCCACCGTTTAACCCTTTGTACGTGCCATGTCTCATTAGCGCTACCCATTTATTCTAATACCCAGTCTGGGGCCTATAAAATGGAATTAAAAATGTTTCTAACATAATTGTAAGCTGGACCATCAGTTTTATTATGTCTATATGGCAGGTACCAGGACACACAATCCAGCCATTTAAAATATTAAAAAAAAGAAGAAAAATCCCCCAGTCCGTGCTGAAAACGCGCTTCTGCTAATTGCAACTTATTGCAGTTCCTGAAGATGTTTTCATAATTTTTAATTTCTTAAATAATGAGACGTGTGATTGCTGGGGACACAGGAGGACACTAAGGTTGAAATGAACTTGAAGGTTGCTGATATTGCAGAAGTTAAGAAAAAAAAAATAAGAGCAAAGAAATGACTGAAGCGTCTCCAAACTTACGGCAAACACACCTTGCTATAAAATATACCATGGGGTACGGTACGGGCAACAACCAATAGACAAGGAAGAGCTGCAGTATAGGTAGAGGGGCTAAAAGGCAAAAGTATCCCGCCAAGCTGGGGCTCGTCACATCCACAGGTGGTGAAAACGCTAAGAATTTTACAATTGGATTTACAGCAGGAAAATCTGCAGCGTAGTAAAGCCGCAGCAAAGTAGATGAGATCACAAAATCTGCAGCGGAAATTAAACTTGTGGAGCAGATTTTAAAAGGGTATATTCACACAGGTTGATTTTCTTTACAGATTTTCTAGCTTTGATAAAAGGATGAAAACTGCATTATAACTCTGCAGCATACACGGCCATGCTGTGGACTGAGGATGTAAAGTGTAGTTACTAATGCCGGTACAGGGATTGCACAGAAATCCGAGGCAGAACAGCAGCGGCTCCTCAGTCCCCGATGGATGAACCCTACGGATCAAAGATGAGAATATAACTAATGGTCTCTATAAAGTACAGACCTGCACAGCGAGAGGCAGAGTCACTACTGCCGGTCCACTGGTGGTCTGTGTGCCGCCATTGTGTGCTTCTCTAGGGCAGCAGTGCTGTGAAGCCCTCCGCTATGTGACACACAATGAAACCTGACAATTTGCTTTCTCTTGAATTGGGTATTTCTGTATATGACAGAAAAAAAACCCTCTGAATAAATAATAATAAATAAATAATAATTAATAATAATAATAAATAAATATAATAATAATAATAAAGTCCCTCTTCTACGGGTGCCATATTACATCTGCATACAATCCAGAGCCTGGAGACCACCAGGCAGAGAACCATGGACGCTTCCTATGACACTTTTCTCTGCTGGGACCAAAGACCCTCAGTAAGTGACAACGTAACACTGTCTCCCCATATTCACCAGTGGTGACTCTGCCGATCAGATTGCCTGTTAGGCAATTCCTGCATGGTTTCCGACTGTCAAACAGTCACAAGACATACAGCCGCAAGGACGCAAGCATTTTTTTCAAGCACCCCGAAGTCACTTGGTTAGCACATGAGCATGCTCAGATAACACCTTATCCCAGCACGTTCGCTCATCACTAGTTCCCTTCAAATATCGGCCCGATCCTTCAGAGTGAATGTAGTTGTACATGTTCCCTCCTATTTCTATCCAACTGCAATCTGGGTTACGTTATGGAGTCAATTGTGTATCACTGGCGCTCTCTGGTCATTCATTAAGGACCTTTCAGCAGCATTATTGCACCGGATTGAAACCAAAGATGGGGGGTGAAGTATTAGCAGCTATCACAGCGCTGTCATGGACCGGCGGGGGTACGATCGCTCCGGGGAGGCCTCTCCTGTTCTGCACATGTTGAGTGGAAGAGACTTGGGAACAGGAAGTTGCACAGATTGGGCCAAATCGTTTTATTTATGTGGTTTTTCATAATCCTTTGGATTAAATTTCAGAAAATTTCACAGTTAGAGTTGTACAAAGAAAAAGTTTCCTTTTATGTTCGCATTTTAAAGAAAAAAACATAACAAAGCATGGAGTGGAAACAGATGTGCTTCCCAGGATCCAGATGTGGCACGTGTGAAGGAAGGCGGAAAGGGAAAAACAGCGGAAAAACAGTAGCAAGATTAACATGTGCTGCCTACAGCAGTGCCGATATCTGGAGGAATCCACCAGAGGTTAATAGAGGACATATTGAGATAATTAGCTTCATGTAGAGCCGAAAACTAGTAAACAGCAAACTACTTAAAGGGACAGGCAACGTGGAAAAGTAAGAGAAGATGGTCTGTGCAGATCTGATCAAAACTACGACACTTGTACACACAGGCGCACTGAACATCCAGCAATCCTGCCAGCTTGAGAGCAGTGCTAACAAGTTCTATAGCGAACAGCTTGCAAGCGTGCGCTCCTTGCCTACGAAACCAGCAACAAGCTGTAAAATAGATTATTAAAAATGACTCCGTTCTTGCAAAATTAGATTATTATTTTAAATTATGGGGTAATTGCAAAGTTGCTTGTTTGCACTTCGCAATTTTATCTATTTACCCCTGATGTGGAAATTGTGTGAAACATGCGTCAGGCTGGCCAGGCTTCTTCCGTACCTTACCTCTGGATGGTATTATTATATCTGACTCTGTATTTTACATGTACATGGTTTTACTATACAGGTATATGCGCTTTCATTACCAGTATGGCTGCCACCTCTGGTGTCACACATATACATATAGTTATCCTTAAATTTGGTTTATTCTGGAGGTTTTTACAACACCTGCCACCTAGGCCATATTTCTCCTCTTTGTGCCCACAACCTACTTACATTCTCCTACCTCTCCAGGTCCACAATCTCCACTCCACAAACTTGCACATCCTCGCAGAAATCGCAAACACCTTGACCTACACTCACTGTCTAAGTCCCTTTTCTGCTATCACGTTATATAACACCACAACAGCTGCAGCTCTCAAATAGGTCGCCCCCTCACACATACAAAAGCTCGCACAATCAACAGGCAACCCTGGCACACCAGCCTGACTAAAGAACTGAGGCGGGCCTTCCAGGGTTGCTGAGCGGGGATGGAAAAGATCCAGTTTCAATGAACACTTCATCACAATCAAATTGTCACGACTCTGTTGTCGGGTATCCCAGGGTCAGGTGCTCCTTCCCTGTCCCTAACGCTAGAGGTGCCCTGACTATGCCAGTTTCCCAGATTACTTCTAATTGTGAAGATGCCGGGGTCACGTACCTTGCCGAGCTCCGGAATTCACCCTCAGTTGGTTCCCTTCCCCTACCCAGGGAAGAGGGGAGTAATAGTGTATGGCTATGGCTACCTCCTCTCAGCTAACGACTTTGCCTCATTTTTCAATCACAAAATTGATTACAACAGAATAAGCTGTGGCCTACAGTCCCCACAGTCCCACTTCATAACTACTCAGCCCACCTCCTCCAAAACCAGCTTCTCTGCCATTACAGAAGATCAACTTTCCTCTTTGCTATTCAGATCACAACTCACCACCTGTGAACTTGACCTGATCCTGTCCAACCTCACCCCAAACCTCACCACAGTCTTCATCCCAAGCCTAACCCTTCTCTTCAACCTATCACTAAGGCTTCTTTTACACTTACCATGGTTTTGCATCCAGTTTTTGCATCCCCAAAAGATTTCTATGGGGCCGCAATAATCCCATGGTGTGCCGTATGGCTGTGAGGGCCGTATTTACGGCCATGAAAAAAGATAGTGCCTGTTCAATCTTCTCCCCGGCTTATGGACATGACCCCCATTGAAAATCAATGGGGCCGCAAAAATAACGGAAGCTTGTTTTTGCGGTGCACCGTGACTTCCGGTTTTGCAGAACGCCTTTATTTTCCCAATACTTTTTCCGGAATATTGGAAACCTGAAAAACGGCGATCCTCAAGTTTTTTGCTGTCTGTTATTGCGGCAGACCGTGAAAATTGTGGCGATATGGCCCGCAAAAAAGTCCCGCAATAACGGGCCACAAAAATCCCGGTAAGTGTAAAAGAAGCCCAACAATTGGTCTTTCCTTCATGCTTCAAAACATGCCTCAATCACACCCAACCTCAAAAAGCTCTCCCTTGACCCATCCTCTTTGTTTAGCTATCATCCATATTACTTCTTCACTATGCCTCATAACTACTGGAACAGCAAGTCCATCTTGAACTGTCTTCCCACCTCTCCTCCTGCTCCCTCTTTGACCACTTACAATCTGGCATCCGATCACATCATTCCATTGAAACTGCTTTGACTAAAGTCACCAATGACCTACTAGCTGCCAAATCCAAGCAACACTACTCTGTCCTCCTCCTGGACCTGTCCTCTGCCTTCGACACAGTAGACCATTCCCGCTTACTACAGATTCTCTCATCTATAGAAAACACAGACTTGGCATTATCTTGGATCTCTTCAAACCTAACAGACCGGACATTCAGTGTCTTCCATATCACCCCCTATCTGTCGGTGTCCTGCAAGGTTCAGTTCTAGGACCCCTGCTCTTCTCCACCTACACCTTTGGCCTGGGACAGCTCCCACGGCTTTCAGTATCACCTCTATGCTGATGACAAACAGATCTCTCTCTTTGGACCTGATATTACCTCCTTACTAACCAGAATCAGACAATGTCTTTCCGTTATTTAAACTTCCTTTTCTGATAGATTTCTAAAACTTTACATGGACAAACCAGTATTCATCATCTTTCCCCCCCATCTCACTCAACCTCCCCACTATACCCATCCATCATCGGCAATGGCTGCCCACTCTCCTCAGTCCCACAAGTTCACTGCCTCAGGGTAACCCTTGCTCTGCCTCAGGGTAAAACATGACTCTGATCTCTCCTTCAAACCACATATCCAAGCCCTTTCCACCACCTGTCAACGCCAACTCAAAAATATTTCCTGCATCCGCATATTCCTTAACCAATAGTCTGCAAAAACACTAGTCCATGCCCTCATCATCGCCCACCTTGACTACTGCAACCTCCTGCTCTGTGGCCCTTTAACACTCCCGCACCCCTCCAATCTATCCTAAATAATTCTGCCTGGCCAAGTTTCCGTCCCCCCCGCTATTCCCCGCTCTGTCAATCTCTGCATTGGAACCCCATTACCCAGAGACTCCAGTTCAAAACCATAACCATGACATACTAAGCCATCCACCTGTCTCCTCCATCCATCTGTAACCTCGTCTCCTGGTACCTACCTGCACGCAACCTCCGATCCTCACAAGATCTCCTTCTCTACTCCCCTCTTATCTCTTCTTCCCACAATCGCATACAA
Organism: Ranitomeya variabilis; assembly: GCF_051348905.1. Taxonomy (NCBI): domain Eukaryota; kingdom Metazoa; phylum Chordata; class Amphibia; order Anura; family Dendrobatidae; genus Ranitomeya; species Ranitomeya variabilis. Next base: position 259,287,641 of record NC_135235.1, on the reverse strand, counting down.
GATTTCTCTCGCGCATCACCCCTACTCTGGAACGCTCTACCCCAACATGTGAGATTCTTGCCTACTGTGCAAACCTTAAAAAGGAACCTGAAGACAGACCTCTTCTGAAAAGCCTACAACCTGTAGTAACCCTAGTTCTACCATACTTCTGCAAGACCAGCTCTGACCTCACCTACTGTGTCCTCACCCATCCCTTGTAGATTGTGAGCCCTCGCAGGCAGGGTCCTCTCCTCCTGGACCAGTCCGTGACTCGTTTTGTTCAAGATTATTGTATGGAATAGCAAAGTGTGAAAAATAAAACATAACTTTTAATTCACATATGTAAAAACTACTATAGTAGTGTAAAAATGAGAACACCATCTCTCATGAATAAATATTTAAATGAATATATCTGCATAGTGGTGGATAGAGTATCTGTAAACACAATATAGATCTGCAAGAAAAGTTTGATACGTATGCCTAAAAAAAGTGGTCACATATAATGATATTAGATAATTAGGAAACCATTTGCTACCGAGGAAATACAATTGGAAATCTCACCCAAAGTTCAGATGCACAGGGTCGATAGGAAATTTCTCATCCCAACAAACGCCAGACATGATCCTCCTCAGGTCAAAGGGGGTAGAGCTGGGAGTGCCCTAATAGGCCCTTAGGCTACTTTCACACATCAAGTTTTCAGTGTCAGGCTAAATCCGGCGAATTTTCAAAAAACCGGATCAGGCGAATGTTGCCACTGGATCAGGTTTTTTTCCCATAGACTTGTATTAGTGCCGGATTGCACCGGATGACATTGCGTTTCGTCCGGTTTTCGCCGGATCCAGGAAACCTGCAGCTTCCGGTTTCTTGAAAAAACGTTCATTGCAACGTTTTTTGTCTCCGGCGAAAAATCCTGAAGCGCCGGATCCGGCGCTTCTGGCTGTTTGCTACAATGAAAGCCTATGGGAGTTGGAAGGTGCCGGATCCGGAAAAAGGCGGATCCGGCGGCCTGATCCGTTTTTTTAAACTGAGCATGCTCCAAATTATTTTTTTATCCAATAATCTAGATAGGTTAGCCGGATCCGTAATCGCATCAGTTTTTCAAAATCTGCGCCGGATCCAGTTTTTCCAACATCCGCCGGATTTAGCCTGACACTGAAAACCTGATGTGTGAAAGTAGCCTAAGGGTAGATATCATAACCCTGTATGGCCCAAACTCCCACCCTTACAACGGCAGTCCACAGCTAACCCTCAACAAAACTGACCCCCTAACAGCCCTGCGAGCCTCCCACATGTGCACGCTTCGTAAAAATGTCCACTGCCCACCCTGCTAGTTATCAGAATAGCGTGGCAGGTGCCAGTAGTACTCCGTCCTGCCGTCATTCCCTGCCTTTCCCACAAGATGGCCCTGTTTCACTACACAAACAACGTGCACCTGATGCATCTCTCTCATCAGGTAGCACTGAGGCATCAGATCCTTCATGCCTCTGAAAAGTTACATTGCTTTTTGTCTGTACCTCCTCTTCCACTATCCCTATAGCCAAGAAAAAAAAAAAAAGGAAGACAGTGCATATGAAATATGTTTTCTGTCTAACGTAAGTGAAAAACCTCCCAACGATATTCACGGACGCATAGACTTCTATGGGTGATTGTTATCCGTGATGCAGATAAAGAAAAAAAAAATGGACATGGGAATGACCCATAATCTATAATGGGTACATGTCCTGTCTGTGAAAAATGGACAAGGCCTTAGCTGAAGTGGTGAGCAAATTATTTTTTGTGAGGAACTCATTGTGGATTTTACTCTCTGCAATGCAAAATCAGCATGAAAAATCCTTAGCAAATCTGTCCCCTGCTCTAGAAAAGCACTATTTATCCCGATAACTGTTTTGTGCCAGCAGACGAACCCCCCCTCCTCAGCTCAGGATCAGGGAACACTGCTTTAGGTTATATTCACACATAGAAGGTTTTCCTGCAGATTTAATCTTTTACATTGCCGAAGAAAAATCCAATAATTCTGAAAAAATAAAAAATAAAAAATGAAATAATGCAGATTTGAACATAGAAGTTTTCAGCAACGTATTTATGAGATTCATTAATATCTCGTCTACGTAACTGGTTTAGATAATGTACAGTAAACAAACGAGGAGCTGCACCCGAGACAATCCAACAGTCTGCAGCAGTTTATGGACTGGTTAGCACAGGTCGAATATGCTGCCGATTCTGTAAGATTTTCTGACACAAGTGGATGAAGTTTTATGAAATGTAAATCGATGCGTGGTGGAGAGAATCTGCAGCATGAATTAAACTGTGCATGTCAAATTATGCTGCAGATTTAATTCTTTGCAAAAAAAAGGTGAAATTTGTAACATTTCTGCAGCAAAATTTGCACAATTTAATGCAGAATTCGGTGTGAAATTTCTGTCCTGTGTGAACATCTCCTGACAGAATTTTAAGTCAGTATTTTCCCTATTAAAATCTTTCCAATTTTTTTTTCCCCAAAAGAGGAAATAAATTGATACTCAACCAGTTATTTGTATGTTCACACACAGTTCTTTTGATACCGGTTATTGGCAGATTAAAAAAAAAAATGGAACAAAAAAAAAACCACGGAATAACAGCCTACATTTCTGTTGTGTTTAAATGCATTTTTTTAACTAAGCAATTTTGATCTCAATGGAGAAAAACTGCAGTAAAAAAAAGCTTTTAATTCTTTTTAATGGGAATGAGATGTTGCTTTTACTTTAAAACGTTGCATTTCTTCTTGCACAGAAAAATTGCACTTGGAAGAACATGTTACGTGTGAACGAGCTCTTACCCGAGACACAGGAGGCAAAACCAGGGTTTAGTAAACCTGCGCCTCGACGCGCTCTTTGTTGTCTACATATTCAATGTTTGCTTCTCAATTTAGGATATGAGAAATAGCTTATCACTCAGCGGCTGAGAGCCATGCCAGCATTAATACGGTAACACATATTAGGTGATATAAACGTTGCCTGAGTTTATCTTCATTAAACTGTAAAAAGAAAAGAGCGCCGCAGTGATTTTTATGATAGAGTGAAATTATAAAGAAACTTTGAGGAGATTCACAAGTGCTGACATTTTTAAAATTTCCTCATATTTCATGCGTACATTTTTTTTTCCCTTCTCCTTTTTAATGTTTGCAGTTTCTGTTGAGCAAGCGTAAAGAAATCAAATCAATATGGGTTCAAATAAAAAGGGGAATTTACCGGCTGTCCCCAATATAATACAGTCCGGTGGTGGAGTATCAGATATTCTGTATTAGGCTACTTTCACACTAGTGTCGTGCACTGCACGTCGCAATGCGACGTGCCAACGCAACGACGCTAGCGTTGAAAGCGCCGCACAACGGGGGCAGCAGATGCAGTTTTTCAACGCATCCGCTGCCCCATTGTGAGGTGCGGGGAGGAGGGGGCGGAGTTCTGGCCGCGCATGCGCGGTCGGAAATGGCGGACACGTCGCACAAAAAACCGTTACATGTAGCGTTTTTTTGTGCTGACGGTCCGCCACAACACGACGCATCCGTCGCATGACGAATGCTACGTGTGGCAATCCGTCGCAATGCGTCGCTAATGCAAGTCAATGGAGAAAAAACGCATCCTGCAAGCACTTTTGCAGGATGCGTTTTTTCTCCAAAACGACGCATTGCGACGGAGGCCAAACGACGCTAGAGTAGCCTTACTGGACAGCTCCCCCCCAAAAAAAATTAAAAATTCATCTTGAAAGGTTCGCCCTAATGCTCAAACAGTGGGAGAAATTCTTCTTTATACCGCTGACCATTGCCAACCATTTAGTCCATACGTCGCCATTATTAAGAGCTCTGCTTGCTGTCAGAAAAAGTAACCTGATCTGATCAGCATCGGGGTTCTCAGTTTCTGCAGGTACAATATGCTGTTTCCATTTACTTATAGTAAGCGGTGATCTTGAAATCTGTCACAAATAGAAGGACAAAATATAGCCAAAAATTGCAGACCTTTTAATTATGCATCAAGCTCTACAGGTCCAAAGAGCCTTAGGTCGGGTTCAGACTGGTGTATCTGTCAGTGCGTTTACAGATTGCATTGACTGCGGGTCTCCTGACACAAACTTACAGCTTCGTAGAGACACATACGAGGCTGTAAGTACGCGATCAGTCTGGGAATTGCGATCCGTATATGGACCGTGAAATACACCCATCTGATCTCTGCCTTATAAACAGTTCATTGATAGATTCTCAGTTAACTCCTCAATAGATCGTACAGCACGGAGGCTTTAAAAAAAGACAAATACCACAATTTATGATATCCTATTGTAACTATGATTTTTATGCCTGTACAGTGGGGGAAAAGTATTTGATCCATTGCTGATTTTATAAGTTTGCTCACTGACAAAGACATGAACAGTCTTTAAATTTTAAGGGTAGGTTAATTTTAACATTGAGAGATAGAATATCAAAAATAAAATCCAGAAAAATCATATTGTATAAATTATATAAATGTATTTGCATTTTGCAGTGAGAAATAAGTATTTGATCCCTTTGTCAAATACTTAATACTTGGTGGCAAAACCCTTGTTGGCAAGCCCAGCAGTCAGACTTTTTTGTAGTTGATTATGAGGTTTGCGCATGTCAGGAGGTGTTTTGGTCCACTCCTCTTTGCAGATCATCTCTAAATCATTAAGATTTGTTGCCTTGGCTGTATGTTTTGGGTCATTGTCTTGCTAGAAGACCCAGCCATGACCCATTTTTAGGGTATGTGTCCACGTTCAGGAAACGCTGAGTTTTTGACGCAACGTTGAGCAGCATGCATAAAAAACGCAGCGTCCAGATGTTACAGCATAGTGGAGGGGATTTCATGACATCCTGTCTCCACTATGCAGTAAAAGACGCATGCGGCACACCCGAGAAAACTCACATGCGGCGCGTCTTTTAAGAACGCAGCACGTCCTTACATTGCAGAAAAAACTCAAGGACAACGCAGGTGACTTGCCAGTGACCTCAGGTGCAGATTTGGTCAGGATTTTACCTGCATAAAATCCTGACCAAATCCTGAAGCAATCCTGAACATGGACACATACCCTTAGGGTATGGCTCCACGGTACGGAGGGGCGGCGGTATCGCCGCAGCGGCGAAGCCGCTCGGCGCTAAGCCCCGCCCCCTTCCTGGGACGCGATCATGCCGGATGTGTTAACTCTTCACATCCGGGATGATCGCTCGCTCCCATAGGGCCCTGTGATATGCCTTGCGGGGACGCTGCGTCCCCGCAAGGTGTACGGACATGCTGCGATCTGAAAAGACGCGCAGCATGTCCGGAGTCGCAGGGCCGCCGCGTGCGGGTTTCCACGCAGAGTGGAGACGGGATTTCATAAAATCCCCTCCACTATGCTGGAACATCTGGACGCTGCTTTTTTGACGCTGCAGCTCTGCGCAGCGTCAAAAAAGCAGCGTTTCCTGACCGTGGAAACATACCCTAAGGGTACGTGTCCACGGTCAGGATGGCCGGCGGTATCGCCGGAGCGGCGAAGCCGCTCGGCGCTAAGCCCCGCCCCCTTTCTGGGACGCGATGATGCCGGATGTGTTAACTGTACACATCCGGGATCATCGCACCCTCACATAGCGCCCTGTGATATTACTTGCGGCGACGCAGCGTCACCGCAGGTAGCACGGACATGCTGCGATCTGAAAAGACGCGCAGCATGTCCGGAGTCGCAGGGAAGTCGGATGCGTGTTTCCACGCATAGTGGACACGGGATTTCATAAAATCCCCTCCACTATGCTGGAACATCTGGAGGCTGCGTGTTTGACGCTGCAGCTCTGCGCAGCGTCAAACAAGCAGCGTTTACTGACCGTGGACACATACCCTTAGGGTATGTGTCCACGTTCAGGAAACACTGCCTTTTTGACGCAGCATTGAGCAGCATGCATAAAAAACGCAGCGTCCAGATGTTACAGCATAGTGGAGGGGATTTCATGAAATCATGTCTCCTCTATGCAGTAAGGCCGGCGTCACACTGGCGAGTTTTACGGACGTAAGAGCGCAGAAACTACGTCCGTAAAACTCGCATAACATACGGCACAATTATTCTCAATGGGGCTGCTCCTATTAGCCGTATATTACGGTTCAGTATTATACGGCTTTCTACGGCCGTACAAAATCGCAGCATGCTGCGTTTGTCAGCGTACTGCGCAAAAAAATCGCCAATGAAAGTCTATGGGGGCGTGAAAAATACGGATTCCACACTGACCAGCAGTGTGACTTGCGAGAAATACGCAGCGGTGTTAGTGAAAAGTCGGTAATTCAATTGCCGGCTTTTAATTTCTCCTGCACAAACCCGACAGGATATGAGACATGGTTTACATACAGTAAACCATCTCATATCCCCTTTTTTTTTGCATATTCCACATTACTAATGTTAGTAGTGTGTATGTGCAAAATTTCAGCGCTGTAGCTGCTGAAATAAAGGGTTAAATGGCGGAAAAAATTGGCGTGGGCTCCCGCGCAATTTTCTCCGCCAGAATGGTAAAGCCAGTGACTGAGGGCAGATATTAATAGCCAGGAGAGGGTCCATGGTTATTGGCCCCCCCCGTGGCTAAAAACATCTGCCCCCAGCCACCCCAGAAAAGGCACATCTGGAAGATGCGCCAATTCTGGCACTTGGCCACTCTCTTCCCACTCCCTGTAGCGGTGGGATATGGGGTAATGAAGGGTTAATGCCACCTTGCTATTGGAAGGTGACATTAAGCCAGATTAATAATGGAGAGGCGTCAATTATGACACCTATCCATTATTAATCCAATTGTAGGAAAGGGTTAAAAAACACACACACACATGATTTAAAAGTATTTTAATGAAAAAAACACAGCGGTTGTTGTAATAATTTATTGTACTCTCAGTCCATCAGGAACACCCTCGCTTGGAAAAATAATAAACGCACAAGATACATACCTTCTGCTGTCAGATCAGGTCCCACGAAGTAATCCATCTGAAGGGGTTAACTAATATTACAGGCAGAGCTGCGATAATCCACTCGCTCTGCCTGTAATCCCCGGGTGCTGAAAGGAAAGCAGTGATCTATACTTACATTCAGTTGCGGTGATGCGCCCCTGCTGGATGTTCTCATGAACTGCAGCCTGGGAACTTTTTCCCACGCTACAGGTCATATGAGGACATCCACCAGGGGGCGCATCACCGCGAATGAATGAAATGTAGGTCAATGACCTACATTTCCTTCAGTCGCGGTGATGCGCCCCCTGGTGGATGTCCTCATATGACCTGTAGCGTGGGAAAAAGTTCCCAGGCTGCAGTTCATGAGAACATCCAGCAGGGGCGCATCACCGCAACTGAATGTAAGTATAGATCACTGCTTTCCTTTCAGCACCCGGGGATTACAGGCAGAGCGAGTGGATTATCGCAGCTCTGCCTGTAATATTAGTTAACCCCTTCAGATGGATTACTTCGTGGGACCTGATCTGACAGCAGAAGGTATGTATCTTGTGCGTTTATTATTTTTCCAAGCGAGGGTGTTCCTGATGGACTGAGAGTACAATAAATTATTACAACAACCGCTGTGTTTTTTTCATTAAAATACTTTTAAATCATGTGTGTGTGTTTTTTAACCCTTTCCTACAATTGGATTAATAATGGATAGGTGTCATAATTGACGCCTCTCCTTTATTAATCTGGCTTAATGTCACCTTACAATAGCAAGGTGGCATTAACCCTTCATTACCCCATATCCCACCGCTACAGGGAGTGGGAAGAGAGTGGCCAAGTGCCAGAATAGGCGCATCTTCCAGATGTGCCTTTTCTGGGGTGGCTGGGGGCAGATGTTTTTAGCCACGGGGGGCCAATAACCAAGGACCCTCTCCTGGCTATTAATATCTGCCCTCAGTCACTGGCTTTACCATTCTGGCGGAGAAAATTGCGCGGGAGCCCACGCCAATTTTTTCCGCCATTTAACCCTTTATTTCAGCAGCTACAGCGCTGAAATTTTGCACATACACACTACTAACATTAGTAGTGTGGAATATGCAAAAAAAATGGGGATATGAGATGGTTTACTGTATGTAAACCATGTCTCATATCCTGTCGGGTTTGTGCAGGAGAAATGAGAAGCCGGCAATTGAATTACCGGCTTTTAACACATATCGCGCTGAATGAAATCTAAATACAGAATATATATATATGTGTCTCAATGACATATATATATATATATATATACTGTATATATGTTTTCCCGAACATTTGAGCACATAAATCCATTAGATGTCGGTTTTGCAAGCCTGCGCGAAAATCTCGCAGTACGGATGCCATACGGATTACATACGGAGGATGCCATGCGCAAAATACGCTGACACACCCTGACTACGGATCACTATTTTGGGAACATTTCACCGTATTTCGGCCGTATTACGGCCGTAAAATACGGACCGTATTGTCTTACGCCGAGTGTGACGCCGGCCTAAAAGACGCATGCGGCACACCCGATAAAACTCACATGCGTCGCCTCTTTTAAGGGTATGTGTCCACGTTCAGGATTGCTTCAGGATTTGGTCAGGATTTTATGCAGGTAAAATCCTGACCAAATCTGCACCTGAGGTCACTGGCAGGTCACCTGCGTTGTCCTTGAGTTTTTTCTGCAATGTAAGGACATGCTGCGTTCTTAAAAGATGCGCCGCATGCGTCTTTTACTGCATAGTGGAGACGGGATTTCATGAAATCCCCTCCACTATGCTGTAACATCTGGACGCTGCATTTTGTATGCATGCTGCTCAATGCTGCGTCAAAAACGCAGCGTTTCCTGAACGTGGACACATACCCTAAGAATGCAGCATGTCCTTACATTGCAGAAAAAACTCAAGGACAACGCAGGTGACCTGCCAGTGACCTCAGGTGCAGATTTGGTCAGGATTTTACCTGCATACAATCCTGACCAAATCCTGAGGCAATCCTGAACGTGGACACATACCCTTAACGTCCTGGCGGAGGGAAGGTGGTTGTCACTCAGGATTTTATGGTACATGGCTCCATCCATTCTCCTATTGATGTGGTGAAGTAGTCCTGTGTTACCAATGGTTTTCTTGGTGACTGTGGTCCCAGCTGCCTTGAGATCATTAACCCCTTTACCCCCAAGGGTGGTTTGCACGTTAATGACCAGGCCAATTTTTACAATTCTGACCACTGTCCCTTTATGAGGTTATAACTTTGGAACGCTTCAACGGATCCCAGTGATTCTGACACTGTTTTCTCATGACATATTGTACTTCATGATAGTGGTAAAATTTCTTTGATATTACCTGCGTTTATTTGTGAAAAAAATGGAAATTTTGAAAATTTCGCTATTTTCCAACTTTGAATTTTTATGCAATTAAATCACAGAGATATGTCACACAAAATACTTAATATGTAACATTTCCCACATGTCTACTTTACATCAGCACAATTTTGGAACCCAAAATTTTTTTTTTAGGGAGTAATAAGGGTTAAAAGTTGACCAGCAATTTCTCATTTTTACAACACCATTTTTTTTTTTAGGGACCACATCTCATTTGAAGTTATTTTGAGGGGTCTATATGATAGAAAATAACCAAGTGTGACACCATTCTAAAAACTGCACTTCTCAAGGTGCTCAAAACCACATTCAAGAAGTTTATTAACCCTTCAGGTGTTTCACAGGAATTTTTGGAATGTTTAAATAAATATGAACATTTAACTTTTTTTCACAAAAAATTTACTTCAGCTCCAATTTGCTTTATTTTACCAAGGGTAACAGGAGAAAATGGACCCCAAAAGTTGTTGTACAGTTTGTCCTGAGTACGCCGATACCCCATATGTGGGGATAAACCACTGTTTGGGCGCATGGCAGAGCTCGGAAGCGAAGGAGCGCCATTTGACTTTTCAATGCAAAATTGACTGGTATTGAGATGGGACGCCATGTTGCGTTTGGAGAGCCACTGATGTGCCTAAACATTGAAACCCCCCACAAGTGACACCATATTGGAAAGTAGACCCCCTAAGGAACTTATCTAGATGTGTAGTGAGCACTTTGACCCATTAAGTGATTCAGAGAAGTTTATAATGCAGAGCCGTAAAAATAAAAAATCATATTTTTTCACAAAAATGATCTTTTCACCCCCAATTTTTTATTTTCCTAAGGGTAAGAGAAGAAATTGGACCCCAAAAGTTGTTGTACAATTTGTCCTGAGTACGCTGGCACCCCATATGTGGGGGTAAACCACTGTTTGGGCGCATGGGAGAGCTCGGAAGGAAAGGAGCGCCATTTGACTTTTCAATGCAAAATTGACAGGAATTGAGATGGGATGCCATGTTGCGTTTGGAGAGCCACTGATGTGCCTAAACATTGAAACCCCCCACAAGTGACCCCATATTGGAAACTAGACCCCTCAAGGAACTTATCTAGATGTTTTGTGAGAACTTTGAACCCCCAAGTGTTTCACTACAGTTTATAACACAGAGCCGTGAAAATAAAAAATCCTTTTTTTTTTCACAAAAATTATTTTTTAGCCCCCAGTTTTGTATTTTTCCAAGGGTAACAGTTGAAATTGGACCCCAAAAGTTGTTGTCCAATTTGTCCTGAGTACGCTGATACCCCATATGTGGGAGGGAACCACCCTTTGAGCGCATGGCAGAGCTCAGAAGGGAAGGAGCGTCATTTGGAATGCAGACTTAGATGGATTGGTCTGCAGGCGTCACATTGCGTTTGCAGAGCCCCTAATGTACCTAAACAGTAGAAACCCCCCACAAGTGACCCATATTGGAAACTAGACCCCCCAAGGAACTTATCTAGATGTGTTGTGAGAACTTTGAACCCCCAATTGTTTCACTACAGTTTATAACGCAGAGCCGTGAAAATAAAAAATCTTTTTTTTTTCACAAAAATTATTTTTTTGCCCCCAGTTTTGTATTTTTCCAAGGGTAGCAGTTGAAATTGGACCCCAAAAGTTGTTGTCCAATTTGTCCTGAGTACGCTGATACTCCATATGTGGGGGGAACCACAGTTTGAGTGCATGGAAGAGCTCGGAAGGGAAGAAGCACTGTTTTACTTTTTCAACGCAGAATTGGCTGGAATTGAGATCGGACGCCATGTCGCGTTTGGAGAGCCCCTGATGTGCCTAAACAGTGGAAACCCCCCAATTATAACTGAAACCCTAATCCAAACACATCCCTAACCCTAATCCCAATGGTAACCCTAACCACACCCCTAACCCTGACACACCCCTAACCCTAATCCCAACCCTATTCCCAACCGTAAATGTAATCCAAACCCTAACCTTAACTTTAGCCCCAACCCTAACCTGTTATGATCTGGTGGCCTAAGAGCAGCATGAGACGTACTCTGGAGAAGGTGGTACCTGTACTGACCGCAGACCCTGAACTTAACACCGCAACTAGAAGTAGCCGTGGAATGTACCTAGCGCTCCCTAGACATCTCGACACAGCCGGAGGACTAATTACCCCTAGAGATAGAAAAGGGAAAACTATCTTGCCTCAGAGAAAATCCCCAAAGGATAGACAGCCCCCCACAAATATTGACTGTGAGAGGAGAGGGAAAAAACATACACAGACTGAAATGAGAATTTAGCAAAGGAGGCCACTTCTAGCTAAGTAGAAAGGATAGGACAGAGTACTATGCGGTCAGTATTAAGACACTAGAAAATATCCACCACAGAAAATACAAAATCTCAACAGCTAACTAAAGATATGGAGGGTATATCTGCATCTCCAGAGATACCAGCTTGGCTAAACAAATCCTTATACAGACCAAGCTGGACAAGACAAAAACATGGAAAAGAACTGAACAATAAGGCCACAGCTGTTGTGAATTCTGTTGTGGGTTCTGCTCTTGGGCTCCCTCCGGTGGTTATAAGTGGTAGTGCTGCTGTTTGTCCTTCACAACAGTCATCAGCTGCTTCCACTTTGGACGGGGCTATTTAGTCTGGCTCCTTCCTTTAGTGAGTGCCAGTTGTCCATTGTTTTCTAGGGTTCCACATCTCTGCTTGGTTTCTCCTTCTGGATTGTCCAAATCATCAAAGATAAGTCCTGGCTCTGTTTTTGCAGTCCACATGCAGTGGACTTAATAGTTCTGTGAATTGCTATGTTTTTTCTTGTCCAGCTTTGTCTGTGTAACATTTATCCAGCCAAGTTGGAAGCTCTGGAGTCACAGAGTTACCCTCCATGCCTTTAGTTAGGTGTGAAGATTTTTGTATTCTCTGTGGTGGATTTTGTAGTACTTTTTATACTGACCGCACAGTACTCTGTCCTGTCTTTTCTTTCTAGGTAGCGTGGCCTCCTTTGCTAAATTCTGTTTTCAGTCTGCGTTTGTAATTTCCCTCTCCTCTCACAGTCAATATTTGTGGGGGGCTGCCTTTCCTTTGGGAATTTTCTCTGAGGCAAGATAGTATTCCTGTTTCTTTCTTTAGGGGTAATTAGTCCTCCGGCCGTGACGAGGAGTCTAGGGAGTGACAGGAACATCCCACGGCTACTTCTAGTTGATGTGTTAAGTTCAGGGTCTGCGGTCAGTATAGAGGCCACCTACTCCAGAGCTCGTCCATGCTGCTCCTAGGCCACCAGTTCATAACAGTACAACTGGACCAACGATGAGTTAACCGCATCTCAAAAGAAGGGAAAGAAAGTGCTGAGCCATTTTTTTTTCTGTACTCTGTTGTGTTTTTTTTTCCCTCTTCACTTCTGGGTGGCTCAGGAGTTAGGCGTTGACATGGATGTTCAGGGACTTGCTTCTCGGGTGGATCAACTTGCTGCTAGAGTACAGGGTATTTCTGATTATATCGTGCAGACTCCTGTTTTAGAGCCTAGAATTCCTACCCCCGATCTGTTCTTCGGGGACAGGTCCAAATTTTTGAGCTTTAAAAATAACTGTAAACTGTTTTTTGCTCTGAAGCCCCGTTCCTCTGGTGATCCCATCCAGCAGGTAAAAATTGTCATTTCTCTGTTGCGCGGTGACCCGCAGGATTGGGCATTTTCCCTGGAATCTGGGAATCCGGCCTTGCTTAATGTAGACACCTTTTTTCAGGCGCTTGGGTTATTGTATGATGAACCTAACTCTGTAGAGCATGCTGAGAAAACACTTTTGGCCCTGTGTCAGGGTCAAGAAGTGGCAGAGTCATATTGCCAGAAATTCAGAAAATGGTCTGTGCTTACTAAGTGGAATGAGGATGCTTTGGCGGCAATTTTCAGAAAGGGTCTTTCTGAATCTGTTAAAGATGTTATGGTGGGGTTCCCCACGCCTGCAGGTCTGAGTGATTCTATGTCTCTGGCCATTCAAATTGATCGGCGCTTGCGTGAGCGCAGAGTTGTGCACACTATGGCATTGTCTTCCGAGCGGAGTCCTGAGCCTATGCAGTGTGATAGGATTGTGTCTAGAGCGGAACGCCAAGGATTCAGACGTCAGAATAGGTTGTGCTTTTACTGCGGCGATTCTGCTCATGTTATTTCTGATTGCCCTAAGCGTGCCAAGAGAATCGCTAATTCCGTTACCATCAGTACTGTACAACCTAAATTTCTGTTATCTGTGACCCTGATCTGCTCATTATCGTCATTCTCTGTCATGGCATTTGTGGATTCAGGCGCCGCTTTAAATTTCATGGACTTAGAATTTGCCAGACGTTGTGGTTTTTCCTTACAGCCTTTGCGGAGTCCTATCCCTTTGAGGGGGATTGATGCTACACCGCTGGCAAAAAATAAACCTCAGTTTTGGACACAGTTAACCATGTGCATGGCGCCAGCCCATCAGGAAGATTGTCGCTTCCTGGTGTTACATAATTTGCATGATGCTGTTGTGCTGGGGTTTCCATGGTTACAGGTACATAATCCGGTGTTGGATTGGAAATCTATGTCTGTGACTAGTTGGGGTTGTCAGGGGGTTCACGATGACGTTCCTCTGATGTCAATTTCCTCCTCCCCCTCTTCTGAAATTCCTGAGTTTCTGTCAGATTTCCAGGATGTTTTCGATGAGCCCAAGTCCAGTTCCCTTCCACCGCATAGGAACTGTGATTGTGCTATTGATTTGATTCCAGGCTGTAAGTTTCCTAAGGGCCGACTTTTCAACCTGTCTGTGCCTGAACATGCCGCCATGCGGAGCTATGTAAAGGAGTCTTTGGAGAAGGGGCATATTCGGCCATCTTCTTCTCCATTAGGAGCAGGTTTTTTTTTTGTTGCCAAGAAGGATGGCTCCTTGAGACCCTGTATTGATTATCGCCTCTTGAATAAGATCACGGTCAAATTCCAATACCCTTTGCCTTTGCTTTCTGATTTGTTTGCCAGAATTAAGGGGGCTAGTTGGTTTACTAAGATTGACCTTCGAGGGGCATATAATCTGGTTCGTATTAAGCAGGGTGACGAATGGAAAACTGCGTTTAATATGCCCGAGGGCCACTTTGAGTATCTTGTGATGCCATTCGGACTCTCTAATGCCCCATCTGTGTTTCAGTCCTTCATGCATGATATTTTTCGGAATTATCTTGATAAATTCATGATTGTATATTTGGATGATATTTTGATTTTTTCAGATGATTGGGAGTCTCATGTGAAACAAGTTAGGATGGTATTTCAGGTCCTTCGTGATAATGCCTTGTTTGTGAAGGGGTCTAAGTGCCTCTTTGGAGTACAGAAGGTTTCTTTTTTGGGCTTCATTTTATCTCCATCATCTATAGAAATGGATCCGGCTAAGGTTCAGGCCATTCATGATTGGATCCAGCCCACATCCGTGAAGAGCCTTCAGAAATTTTGCTAATTTTTATCGCCGTTTCATTGCCAACTTCTCCAGTGTGGTTAAACCCCTGACCGATTTGACGAGGAAGGGCGCTGATGTAGCTAATTGGTCCTCTGAGGCCGTTTCTGCCTTTCAGGAGCTTAAGCGCAGATTTACTTCTGCCCCTGTGTTGCGTCAGCCGGATGTTTCTCTTCCTTTTCAGGTTGAGGTTGACGCTTCTGAGATTGGGGCAGGGGCCGTTTTGTCTCAGAGGAATTCTGATGGTTCCTTGATGAAACCGTGTGCCTTCTTTTCTCGAAAGTTTTCGCCTGCGGAACGCAATTATGATGTCGGCAATCGTGAGTTGTTGGCTATGCAGTGGGCATTTGAGGAGTGGCGACATTGGCTTGAGGGGGCCAAGCACCGTATTGTGGTCTTGACCGATCATAAGAATCTGATTTACCTCGAGTCTGCCAAACGGCTGAATCCTAGACAGGCCCGATGGTCCCTGTTTTTCTCCCGTTTTGATTTTGTTGTCTCGTATCTTCCAGGTTCTAAGAATGTTAAGGCTGATGCCCTCTCTAGGAGTTTCTTGCCTGATTTCCCTGGGATTCTTGAGCCCGTTGGTATTCTTAAGGAGGGGGTGATTCTTTCTGCCATCTCCCCTGATTTGCGACGGGCTCTTCAGGAGTTTCAGGCTGATAAACCTGATCGCTGTCCAGCGGGGAAACTGTTTGTTCCTGACAGATGGACTAGTAAAGTGATTTCTGAGGTTCACTGTTCGGTGTTGGCTGGCCATCCTGGGATTTTTGGTACCAGAGATTTGGTTAGTAGGTCCTTTTGGTGGCCTTCTTTGTCACGGGATGTGCGTTCTTTTGTGCAGTCCTGTGGGTTGCTTTTGCCTTTGCCGGTCCCTGAGAGGCCTTGGACGCATATTTCTATGGATTTTATTTCGGATCTTCCTGTTTCCCAGAGGATGTCTGTTATCTGGGTGGTCTGTGACCGGTTTTCTAAGATGGTTCATTTGGTACCTTTGCCTAAGTTGCCTTCCTCTTCTGAGTTGGTTCCGTTGTTTTTTCAGCATGTGGTTCGTTTGCATGGCATTCAGGAGAATATTGTGTCCGATAGAGGTTCCCAGTTTGTTTCTAGGTTTTGGCGGTCCTTTTGTGCTAAGCTGGGCATTGATTTGGGCTCATGTTGTGGACAATTTGGTGTTGTCTCAGGAGGAGGCTCAGCGTTTTGCCAACCGTCGTCGGCGTGTGGGTTCCCGGCTTCGGGTTGGGGATTTGGTCTGGTTGTCTTCTCGTCATGTTCCTATGAAGGTTTCTTCCCCGAAGTTCAAGCCTCGGTTTATTGGTCCTTATGGGATTTCTGAGATTATCAATCCAGTGTCTTTTCGTTTGGCCCTTCCAGCCTCTTTTTCCATCCATAATGTTTTTCATAGATCTTTGTTGCGAAAATATGTGGTGCCCGTGGTTCCCTCTGTTGATCCTCCTGCCCCGGTGTTGATTGATGGGGAGTTGGAGTATGTTGTGGAGAAGATCTTGGATTCTCGTTTCTCTAGACGGAGGCTTCAGTATCTTGTCAAGTGGAAGGGTTATGGCCAGGAGGATAATTCTTGGGTGTTGCCTCCGATGTTCATGCTGACAATTTGGTTCGTGCCTTTCATTTGGCTCGTCCGGATCGGCCTGGGGGCTCTGGTGAGGGTTCGGTGACCCCTCCTCAAGGGGGGGGGGTACTGTTGTGAATTTTGTTGTGGGTTCTGCTCTTGGGCTCCCTCCGGTGGTTATAAGTGTTAGTGCTGCTGTTTGTCCTTCACAACAGTCATCAGCTGCTTCCACTTTGGACGGGGCTATTTAGTCTGGCTCCTTCCTTTAGTGAGTGCCAGTTGTCCATTGTTTTCTAGGGTTCCACATCTATGCTTGGTTTCTCCTTCTGGATTGTCCAAATCATCAAAGATAAGTCCTGGCTCTGTTTTTGCAGTCCACATGCAGTGGACTTAATAGTTCTGTGAATTGCTATGTTTTTTCTTGTTCAGCTTTGTCTGTATAACATTTATCCAGCCAAGTTGGAAGCTCTGGAGTCACAGAGTTACCCTCCATGCCTTTAGTTAGGTGTGAAGATTTTTGTATTCTCTGTGGTGGATTTTGTAGTATTTTTTATACTGACCGCACAGTACTCTGTCCTGTCTTTTCTTTCTAGGTAGCGTGGCCTCCTTTGCTAAATTCCGTTTTCAGTCTGCGTTTGTAATTTCCCTCTCCTCTCACAGTCAATATTTGTGGGGGGCTGCCTTTCCTTTGGGAATTTTCTCTGAGGCAAGATAGTATTCCTGTTTCTTTCTTTAGGGGTAATTAGTCCTCCGGCCGTGACGAGGTGTCTAGGGAGTGACAGGAACATCCCACGGCTACTTCTAGTTGATGTGTTAAGTTCAGGGTCTGCGGTCAGTATAGAGGCCACCTACTCCAGAGCTCGTCCATGCTGCTCCTAGGCCACCAGTTCATAACACACAGCATGTGGACAGCAAAAATCAAGGCCAGAACTTATCTTTGTTGAAATGAACTGCAAAGCAGAAGAGACCAGGCAGGGATGTGAATCCTCCAGGAACAATGGACAACTGGCACTCACTAAAGGGTGAAGCAAGACTAAATAGCCCAGTCAAAATTGCAAAAAGTGAACACACCTGATAAATGCTGCGATTCAGAGACAGCAGCGCTACCACTTACAACCACCGGAGGGAGCCCAAGAGCAGAATTCACAACACTAACCCTAACTTTATCCCCAACCCTAACTGTTGCCTTAACCCTAGCCCCAACCCTAACCCTAGCCCTAACCCTAACCCAAATCCTAACCCTAGCCCTAACCCTTTCCCTAACCCTAGCCCTAGCCCTAACAATAACCCTAATGGGAAAATGGAAATAAATAAATCTTTTTAATTTTTTAATTTTTCGGTAACTAAGGGGGTGATGAAGGCGGGTTTGATTTACTTTTGTAGCAGGT
This sequence comes from Ranitomeya variabilis, assembly GCF_051348905.1. Taxonomy (NCBI): domain Eukaryota; kingdom Metazoa; phylum Chordata; class Amphibia; order Anura; family Dendrobatidae; genus Ranitomeya; species Ranitomeya variabilis. Next base: position 259,269,941 of record NC_135235.1, on the reverse strand, counting down.
TTTTTAGCGGATTTTTATGATTGGCAGCCGTCACACACTGAAAGATGCTTTTTATTGCAAAAAATATTTTTTGCGTTACTACATTTTGAGAGCTATAATTTTCCATATTTTGGTTTACAGAGTCATATGAGGTCTTGTTTTTTGCGGGACGAGTTGACGTTTTTATTGGTAACATTTTCGGGCACGTGACATTTTTTGATCGCTTTTTATTCCGATTTTTGTGAGGCAGAATGAGCAAAAACCAGCTATTCATGAATTTCTTTTGGGGGAGGCGTTTATACCGTTCCGCGTTTGGTAAAATGGATAAAGCAGTTTTATTCTTCGGGTCAGTACGATTACAGCGATACCTCATTTATCATTTTTTTATGTTTTGGTGCTTTTATACGATAAAAACTATTTTATATAAAAAATAATTATTTTTGCATCGCTTTATTCTGAGGACTATAACTTTTTTCTTTTTTCTTTGATGACACTGTATGGTGGCTCGTTTTTTTGCGGGACAAGATGACGTTTTCAGTGGTACCATGGTTATTTATATCCGTCTTTTTGATCGCGTGTTATTCCACTTTTTGTTTGGCGGTATGATAAAGCGTTGTTTTTTGCCTTTTTTTTTTTAGGTGTTCACTGAAGGGGTTAACTAGTGGTACAGTTTTATAGGTCGGGTCGTTATGGACGCGGTGATACTAAATATGTGTACTTTTATTGTTTTTTTAATTATTTAGATAAAGAAATGTATTTATAGGAACAATATATTTTTTTGGGGGGGGAATTTTTTTTTACACTATAACATTGCCCCAGGGGGGGACATCATGTTATAGTATAAGATCGCTGATCTGACACTTTGCTGTGCACTGTGTCAGATCGGCGATCTAACATGCACAGCTGCTGGCTTCCCGGTGCCTGCTCTGAGCAGGCGCTGTGAAGCCACCTCCCTGCAGGATCCGGATGCCGTGGCCATTTTGGATCCGGGCCTGCTGCAGCGAGGAGGAGGTAAGAGACCCTTGGAGCAACGTGATCACATCGCGTTGCTCCGGGGGTCTCAGGGAAGTACCCAGGGAGCCCCCTCCCTGCGCGATGTTTCCCTATACCGCCGGAACACTGCGATCATGTTTGATCGCAGTGTGCCGGGCGGTTAATGTGCCGGGAGCGGTCCGTGACCGTGCCTGGCACATTGTGCCGGATGTCAGCTGCGATAGTCAGCTGACACCCGGCTGCGATCGGCCGCGCTCCCCCCGAGAGCGCGGCCGATCGCATATGACGTACTATCCCGTCGGTGGTCATACGGGCCCACCCCACCTCGACGGGATAGTACGTCTAATGTCAGAAAGGGGTTAACAAGTTCCCCCGTGTAGTTTTAGGCTGATCTCTCACCTTCCTCATGATCAAGGATACCCCACGAGGTGAGATTTTGCATGGTGCCCCAGATCGATGTCGATTGACAGTCATTTTATATTTCTTCCATTTTCTTACTATTGCACCAACAGTTGTCTCCTTCTCACCCAGTGTCTTACTTATGGTTTTGTAGCTCATTCCAGCTTTGTGCAGGTCTATGATCTTGTCCCTGACATCCTTAGAAAGCTCTTTGGTCTTGCCCATGTTGTAGAGGTTAGAGTCTGACTGATTAATTGAATCTGTGGGCAGGAGTCTTTTATTAAGGTGACTATGTAAGACAGCTTTCTTTAATGCAGGTAACGAGTTGATTAGGAGCATCTAACTGGTCTGTAGGAGCCAGAACTCTAAGGGTATGTGCACACGTATAATAGTCCTCTGCGGATTTTTCCACAGTGGATTTGATAAGTCTGCAGGGCAAAAACGCTGCGTTTTTGCTGCAGATTTATCGCGGATTTACCGCGTTTTTTTCTGGCATTAACCAATCACAAGCCGTGACGTCACGGGAGGCTGGACACGCGCGCTTTTTAAAAAGCGCGCGTGTCCAGCCTCCAGTGACGTCCCGGCTTATGATTGGTCACGGCGCCATGTTGCCGGGACGCAGACCAATCACAGCAAGCCGTGACGAAATTACGTCACGGCTTGCTGTGATTGGTCCGCGTCCCGGCAACATGGCCGCCCTGACCAATCACAAGCCGGGACTTCACGTAACCAAGTAAAAGCACGAATTTTAAACAAACAACGCTGCCGGTTCCCTCGCTGAGGTCCAGGCTGCGTCGGACAGGTGAGTATAGCGATATTTTTTATTTTAATTCTTTCTTTTACACATTTATATGGATCCCAGGGCCTGAAGGAGAGTTTCCTCTCCTTCAGACCCTGGGAACCATCAGGAATACCGTCCGATACTTGAGTCCCATTGACTTGTATTGGTATCGGGTATCGGTATCGGATTGGATCCGATACTTTGCCGGTATCGGCCGATACTTTCCGATACCGATACTTTCAAGTATCGGACGGTATCGCTCAACACTAATTAAAACCCTTCCAAAAATATCCACAGCAGATAATACAAAAAGTTCCACAATCTAACTAAAGACATGGAATGTATATCTGCCACTCCAGAGAATCCAGCAAGACTGAGAAAATACTGACACAATCTAAGCTGGATAAAGAAAACACAAAGAATAGCACTGAATTGTGAAGCACACAACATGTGTGCCACAGGGAAAAAGAACCAGACACTTATCTTTGCTGATTTGGCAGAAAGGCAGGAGGAACCAGGCAGAGGTCCTACACCTCCCAACAACAATTGACAACTGGCAAGGACTAATGAATCCTGCACGCCTAAATACCCCAGTCAGATCTGCAATCAGCAGATACACCTGACCAGGACAGCAACTCAGGGGCAACTGCATTACCACCTACAACCACCGGAGGGAGCCCAAAAGCAGAATTCACAATACTGTCCCCTCCCACCTCCCACCCCCTGTGCGCCCGCCCGCTGTTAATAAAATACTCACCTGGCTCCTTCGAAGCGTCCTCTCTGCACCTTCTCCTGTATGAGCGGTCACGTGGTGCCGCCCATTACAGTCATGAATATGCGGCTCCACCCCTATGGGGTGACCGCTTATACAGGAGAAGCCGGCGGAGAGGATGCAGCGAGGGAGCCGGGTGAGTATTTTAGTAACAGCGGGCGGGCGCACAGGGGGTGGGAGGTGGGAGGGGACAGGGATCTTTATTTTAAACACGAAAAAAAAAAAAAAGGATTTTTCATATCTTCTCTCCAGCGAACGCTGCTGGAGAGAAGATATGAATGGCGGCTTCAGCACCACGTTGGGGGGACAGCGCTTACTGTAGCACTGCACGGCACACAGACTGCACACGGACAGCATCCGTGTGCGGTACGTGTTTTACACGGACCCATTGACTTTAATGGGTCCGTGTAATCCGTGCGCTCCCACGAAAACTGACATGTCTCCGTGTTTTGCACACGGACACACGGTCCGTGAAAACACGCTGGCATGTGCAGAGACACATTGATTTTAATGTGTCTACGTGAGTCAGTGTCTCCGGTACGTGAGGAAACTGACACCTCACGTACCGGAGCCACTGACGTGTGAAACCGGCCTAATGTAAACTCATGGGAAACTGTTGCGGACCCGCAGCTGCGGAAATGGAAACGGAAATCCGCAGCATGTGCACATACCCTTAATCGTTGGTAGGGGATCAATTACTTATTTCTCACTGCAAAATAAATGTATATAATTTATACAATGTGATTTTTTGGATTTTATTTTAAATATTTTATCTTTCAATGTTAAAATTAGCCTACCCTTAAAATTATAGACTGTTCATGTCTTTGTCAGTGGGCAAACTTACAAAAATCAGCAAGGGATCAAATACTCATTTTCCCCAGTGTAAGTGGAAAAGAAAATGCCAGATCCATAAAAAATATATTTTTTAAATTTTCTTTTTCTGAAGACAATCGAATTAGTGCTTTTTTTTAATTTTTTTTTGCAAGACGAGATCACCCTGAAGTGTAAATGATGTGTTAATTGTATTGACTTACAGAATAAAATTGATTGATGTAGGAGGCCCAGCTCTGGTGCCCCGAAATATACGGCAGGTAGCACTAAACCCAACACACAATCACATGATACATTTATGTTGCAGGGTGAAAAAAAAAACAATTTAAAAAAAAATGTGCGTCTGTCAAAATGCCGGACACTTCTGCAGAAGCCACTGTAAGGATCACGGCTCGGGCACTGCGCCGTGTTTTCCATTTATAACAGAGTCCAACTTCGCACGCGTTTTACATTCAAAAGACGATACAGGAATAAATAACAGAACATTTTCCACATTCCACAGAAAACAGTTCTCACGTCATATCTGCAAACACATCTGTCCTTCTTTGCCCAAACCATCCACAACATTTTTTTAAAAGCTTATTTTTTATTATTTTATGGATATCAAATGGCTGCTTGTTATTGAAAGTTGTTTCCCGTTACAGAAAAAACCAAGTTCAGAAACTAAACAAAAATTGACAAAGTTCAGATTTATGATGATTTTCATCTTTGTTTCATTCCGTTTGTTTTCACGGTTGCCATGGAAAACGACATCTTATTTACCAAGGCGGCCGCTGTTTAATAGGCATGTCTTCCGTCTTTAATAAACTCCGACTTCTGCAGGAAATGGCTGAGGGGATGAGAATGGCTAAGTCTATGTGAGATAGGAACTTTTTTTTTTCCTCCTCCTCCTAAATCTACACTTTTAATACAGAGGAAAAGAAAAAAGAATTATGAACCTTTGTTCTCCAAGACGAGTTATTTTGGGAGATTGATGGATATATACAAGATGATCTTTTGTTTAGGTTTTAAATGTTGTATTCAAAGCAAAATTAGTTCAATGTGGCGGTTTAAAGGGAAACGGACTATGTAAACAGAAAGGATCACAGTTCATACACCATAGATATTGCTGGGCACGTTATATCACATATGGTCCTCATCGCCCGACCGTTAAGATATACTAAAGAGAGCAGTCTACTTCAGAAAAAAAAAAATGATATATATATATATATATATATATATATACACACACACACACACACACACATATACACACACATATATACACACACATATATACACGCACAGCTCAAAAAATAAAGGGAACACTAAAATCCCACATCCTAGATATCACTGAATGAAATATTCTAGTTGAAAATCTTTATTCATTGCATAGTGGAATGCTCAGTAGTGTGTGTAGCCTCCACGTGCCTGTATGACCTCCCTATAATGCCTGGGCATTCTCCTGATGAGGCGGCGGATGATCTCCTGAGGGATCGCCCCCTAGACCTGGACTAAAGCATCCGCCAACTCCTGAACAGTTTGTGGTGCAATCTGATGTTGGTGGATGGTGCAAGACATGATGTCCCAGATGTGCTCAATCGGACTCAGGTCTGGGGAATGGACAGGCCAGTCCATAGGTTCAATGCCTTCATCTTGCAGGAACTGCTGACACTCCAGCCACATGAGGTCTGGCATTGTCCTGCATTAGGAGGAACCCAGGGCCAACTGCACCAGCATATGGTCTCACAAGGGGTCTGAGGATCTCATCTCGGTACCTAATGGCAGTCGGGCCACCTCTGGCGAGCACATGGAGGGCTGTGCGGCCCTCCAAAGAATTGCCACCCCACACCATTACTGACCCACTGCCAAACTGGTCCTGCTGAAGGATGTTGCAGGCAGCAGATCGCTCTCCACGGCATCTCCAGACTCTGTCACATGTGCTTAGTGTGAACTTGCTTTCATCTGTGAAGAGCACAGTGGCGAATTTGCCAATCCTGGTGTTCTGTGGAAAATGCCAAGTGTCCTGCACGGTGTTGGGCTGTGAGCACAACCCCCATCTGTGGACGTCAGGCACTCAGACCATCCTCATGGAGTTGGTTTCTAACCATTTGTGCAGACACATGCACATTTGTGGCCTGCTAGAGGTCTTCTTGCAGGGCTCTGACAGTGCTCCTCCTGTTCTTCCTTGCACAAAGGCTGAGGTAGCGGTCCTGCTGCTGGGTTGTTGCCCTCCTATGGCCTCCTCCACATCTCCTAGTGCACTCGCCTGTCTCCTAGTAGTGCCTCCAGCCTCTGGACAATACACTGACAGACACAGCAAACCTTCTTGCTACAGCTCACATTGATGTGCCATCCTGGATGAGCTGCACTACCTGAGCCACTTGTTTGGGTTGTAGAGTCCGTCTCATGCTACCATGAGTGTGAAAGCATAACCAACATTCAAAAGTGACCAAAACATCAGCCAGAAAGCATTGGTACTGAGATGTGGTCTGTGGTCCCCACATGCAGAACCACTCCTTTATTGAGTGTGTCTATATAATTCCCAATAATATCCATCTGTTTATTCCATTTGCACAACAGCATGCGAAATTGATTGTCAAACAGCGTTGCTTCCTAGGAGGACAGTTTGATTTCACAGAAGTTTGATTTACTTGGAATTATATTCTGTTGTTAAAGTGTTCCCTTTATTTTTTGCAAATTGTCTCTTCAGAGAGGAAGAGGACTAGAACTCTAGTGCCACCTATTGGAAGTAGCAATCCTAACAGTCAATGTCGACCCTTTAACGAGCCTTGTCACATGACTTAGGATAATAGCCAAACCATAATCTCAATTTGCAGACACTGTGTTTCGGGGTACTGCCCCTCGTCAGTGCAAATATTTCCCAGAGGAGCATTGCGGCTTTAAGTCTCCTCACCTCGACATGCTTATCATGTCACTCTCCGCAAGGAGAAACGATACTTCTTGGATCCCGGTCAGACGCCTCTCAATCAGCCAAACCAGATCTCCACTTTGCACTGACGAGGGGCAGTACCCCGAAACACATTGTCTGCAAATTGAGATTCTGGTTTGGCTATATCCTAAGTCATGTGACAAGGCTCGTTAAAGGGTCGACATTGACTGTTAGGATTGCTACTTCCAATAGGTGGCACTAGAGTTCTAGTCCTCTTCCTCTCTGAAGAGACAATTTGCATATTTCCCAGAGGAGCATTGCGGCTTTAACCCCTTCCCGACCTTTGACGCCACGTAGGCGTCATGAAAGTTGGTACCAATCCGACCTGTGACGCCTATGTGGCGTCATGGAATGATCGCGTCCCTGCAGATTGGGTGAAAGGGTTAACTCCAATTTCACCCGAACTGCAGGGACAGGGGGAGTCATACTTCAGCCCAGGGGGGGTGGCTTCACCCCCCCCCCCGTGGCTACGATCGCTCTGATTGGCTGTTGAAAGTGAACCAGCCAATCAGAGCGATTTGTAATATTTCACCTATGAAAATGGTGAAATATTACAATCCAGCCATGGCCGATGCTGCAATATCATCGGCCATGGCTGGAAAACCTAATCTGCCCCACCACCACCACCGATCGCCTCCCCAGTCCTCCTTTCTGCCCCGTACTGTGGTCCGCTCCCCTCCGTCCTCCTGTCCGCTTCCCCCATCCTCCTGTCCACTCCCCCCGTGCTTCGATCCACCCCCCGTGCTCCGATCCCCCCCCGTGCTCCGATCTCCCCCTCATACTTACCGAGCCTCGCGGTGTCCATCCGTCTTCTTCATGGGCGCCGCCATCTCCCAAAATGGCGGGCGCATGCACAGTGCGCCCGCCGAATCTGCCAGCCGGCAGATTCGTTCCAGGTACACTTTGATCACTGTGATAAAACCTATCACAGTGATTAAAATAAAAAAACATAGTAAATGAACCCCCCCTTTATCACCCAAATAGGTAGGGACAATAATAAAAATAAAGAAAATATATATATTTTTTCTTCCCCCACTAGGGTTAGGGCTAGGGTTAGGGTTAGGGCTAGGGTTAGGGTTAGGGTTAGAATTAGGGTTAGAACTAGAGTTAGGGTTAGATTAGACTATGTGCACACATGGTGCGGATTTGGCTGTGGATCCGCAGCGGATTGGCCGCTGCGGATTAGTAGCAGTTTTCCATCAGGTTTACAGTACCATGTAAACCTACTGAAAACCAAATCCGCTGTGCCCATAGTGTGGAAAATACAGCGCAGAAATGCTGTGTTGTATTTTCCGCAGCATGTCAATTCTTTGTGTGGATTCCGTTTTACACCTGCTCCTCAATAAGAATCCGCAGGTGAAATCCGCACAAAAAACACTGGAAATCCGTGGTAAATGCGCAGGTAAAACGCAGTGCCTTTTACCTGCGGATTTTTCAAAAATGGTGCAGAAAAATCTCACACGAATCCGCAATGTGGGCACATAGCCTTAGGGTTAGGGTTGGAGTTAGAGTTAGAGTTGGAATTAGGGCTAGGGTTGGAAATAGGGTTAAGATTAGGCTTGTGGTTAGGGTTAGGGGTGTGTTGGGGTTAGGGTTGAGGTTAGGGTTGGGATTAGGGTTAGGGTTGGGATTAGGGTTAGGGGTGTGTTGAGATAGGGTTGTGGTTAGGGGTGTGTTGGGGTTAAAGTTATATCTAGAGTTGGGATTAGGGTTTGGGGTGTGTTGGGGTTAGTGTTGGAGTTAGAATTGAGGGGTTTACACTGTTTAGGCACATCAGGGGTCTCCAAACGCAACATGGCGCCACCATTGATTCCAGCCAATCTTGCGTTCAAAAAGTCAAATGGTGCTTCCTCCCTTCGGAGCCCCGCCGTGCGCCCAAACAGTGGTTTACCCCCACATATGGGGTACCAGCATACTCAGGACAAACTGGGCAACAATTATTGGGGTCCTATTTCTCCTGTTACCCTTGTGAAAATAAAAAATTGCTTGCTAAAACATAATTTTAGAGGAATGAAAAATTATTTTTTATTTTCACGGCTCTGCGTTATAAACTTCTGTGAAGCACTTGGGGGTTCAAAGTGCTCACCACACATCTAGATAAGTTCCTTGGGGGGGTCTAGTTTCCAAAATGGGGTCACTTGTGGGGGGTTTCTACTCTTTAGGCACATCAGGGGCTCTGCAAATGCAACGTGACACCCGCAGACCACTCCATCAAAATCTGCATTTCAAAACGTCACTGCTTCCCTTCCGAGCCCTGACATGTGCCCAATCAGTGGTTTACCCCCACATATGGGGTACCAGCGTACTCAGGACAAACTGGACAACAACTTTTGGGGTCCAATTTCTCCTGTTACTCTTGTGAAAATAAAAAATTGCTTGCTAAAACATCATTTTTGAGGAAAGAAAAATGATTTTTTATTTTCACGGCTCCGTGTTGTAAACTTCTGTGAAGCACTTGGGGCTTCAAAGTGCTCACCACATATCTAGATAAGTTCCTTGGGGGTCTAGTTTCCAAAATAGGGTCACTTGTGGAGGGTTTCTACTGTTTAGGCACATCAGGGGCTCTGCAAATGTAACATGATGCCCGCAGACCATACCATCAAAGTCTGCATTCCAAAACGTCACTACTTCCCTTCCGAGCCCCGGCATGTGCCCAAACAGTGGTTTACCCCCACATATGGGGTATCATCGTACTCAGAAGAAACTGTACAACAACTCTTGGGGTCAAATTTCTCCTGTTTCCCTTGGGAAAATTAAAAAATTCTGGGCTAAAAAAATATTTTTGAGGAAAGAAAACACATTTATTATTTTCACGGCTCTGCGTTATAAACTTCTGTGAAGCAGCTGGGGGTTTAAAGTGCTCACTATGCATCTAGATAAGTTCCTTGGGGAATCTAGTTTCCAAAATGGGGTCACTTGTAGGGGAGCTCCAATGTTTAGGCACACAGGGGCTCTGCAAATGCGACATGGTGTCCGCTAATGATTGGAGCTAATTTTCCATTCAAAAAGTCAAATGGCACGCCTTCCCTTCCGGGCCTTGCCGTGCACCCAAACAGTGGTTTACCCCCACATATGAGGCATCTGCATACTCAGGAGAAATTGCCCAACAAATCTTAGGATCCATTTTATCCTGTTGCCCATGTGAAAATGAAAAAATTGAGGCTAAAAGAAATTTTGTGTGAAAAAAAATACTTTTTCATTTTTACGGATCAATTTGTGAAGCACCTGAGGGTTTAAAGTGCTTACTATGCTTCTAGATAAGTTCCTTGGGGGGTCTAGTTTCCAAAATGGGGTCACTTATGGGGGAGCTCCAATGTTTAGGCACACAGGGGCTTTCCAAACGCGACATGGTGTCCGCTAACGATGGAGATAATTTTTCATTCAAAAAGTCAAATGGCGCTCCTTCCCTTCCGAGCCTTACCATGTGCCCAAACAGTAGTTTACCCCCATATGTGAGGTATCGGTGTACTCAGGAGAAATTGCCCAACAAATTTAGGATCCATTTTATCCTTTTGCCCATGTGAAAATGAAAAAATTGAGGCTAAAATAATTGTTTTGTGAAAAAAAAGTACTTTTCATTTTTACAGATCAATTTGTGAAGCACCTGGGGGTTTAAAGTCCTCACTATGCTTCTAGATAAGTTCCTTGGGGGGTCTAGTTTCCAAAATGGGGTCACTTGTGGGAGGCCTCCAATGTTTAGGCACACGGGGGCTCTCCAAACGCGACATGGTGTCCGCTAAAGATTGGAGCCAATTTTTTATTCAAAAAGTCAAAGGGGGCTCCTTCCCTTCTGAGCCCTGCCGTGCGCCCAAACAGTGGTTTACCCCCACATATGAGGTATCAGCGTACTCAGGACAAATTGGACAACAACGTTCGTGGTCCAGTTTCTCCTTTTATCCTTAAGAAAATAAAAAAATTGATGCTAAAAGATCATTTTTGTGACTAAAAAGTTAAATGTTCATTTTTTCCTTCCATGTTGCTTCTGCTGCTGTGAAACACCTGAAGGGTTAATAAACTTCTTGAATGTGGTTTTGAGCACCTTGAGGGGTGCAGTTTTTAGAATGGTGTCACTTTTGGGTATTTTCAGCCATATAGAACCCTCAAACTGACTTCAAATGTGAGGTGGTCCCTACAAAAAATGGTTTTGTAAATTTTGTTGTAAAAATGAGAAATCGCTGGTCAAATTTTAACCCTTATAATTTCCTAGCAAAAAAAAATTTTGTTTCCAATATTGTGCTGATGTAAAGTAGACATGTGGGAAATGTTATTTATTAACTATGTTGTGTCACATAACTCTCTGGTTTAACAGAATAAAAATTCAAAATGTGAAAATTGCGAAATTTTCTAAATTTTCGCCAAATTTCCATTTTTTTCACAAATATACTCAGAAATTATCGACCTAAATTTACCCCTAACATGAAGCCCAATATGTCACGAAAAAACAATTTCAGAACTGCTAGGATCCGTTGAAGCGTTCCTGAGTTATTACCTCATAAAGGGACACTGGTCAGAATTGCAAATAACGGCCAGGTCATTAAGGTCAAAATAGACTGGGTCATGAAGGGGTTAAGTCTCCTCACCTCGACATGCTTATCATGTCACTCTCCGCAAGGAGAAACGATACTTCTTGGATCCCTTTATTTTTTGAAATATATATATATATATTTATATGCGCCTAAGGGGTACTTCCGTCTGTCTGTCGTGGAAATCCCGGGTTGTTGATTCGTCGTGACCAATCAGCGACAGGCACAGTCTGGCCGCGAATTGGCCCCTCCATACTCCCCTCCAGTCAGCGGCCACATAGGGTTTTAGCAGTCTGTTAATGCTGCTATTAACCCTGTGTGACCAACTTTTTACTATTGATGCTGCCTATGCAGTGGCTGTGTTACATACTACGTGGCTGTGCTATATAATACATGGCTGTGCTATATACTACGTGGCTGTTATATTATAATAATAATAATAATTTTTATTTATATAGCGCCAACATATTTCGCAGCAGTTTACAATTAAGCGGGGACATATACAGACAAATTCAATACAAGTTAAGACAATTTAAACAGTGACATTAGGAGTGAGGTCCCTGCTCGCAAGCTTACAATCTACAAGGAAATGGGGGGGACACAATAGGTGAAAAGTGATTGTTATTTCAGGTCTGGCAATTATAATAAATAGGGATTTTCATATAAAGCTGCATGATCCGGTCATCAGCCCGTGTGTTTAAATGTTATATTCTGCGTGGCCTGTGTTATATACTATGTCTCTGTGCTATTTTTTATTTTAATTTTTTTTTTTAACAGGGATATGGTGCGCACATTGCTATATACTACGTGGGCTGTGCAATATACTGCGTGGCTGTGCAATATACTGCGTGGCCTGTGTTATATACTACATCTCTGTGCTATATACTACGTGGCTGTGCAATATACTGCGTGGCTAGGCAATATACTACGTGGCTGTGTTATATACTACATGGGCTGTGTTATATACTACGTGGCTGTGATATATACTACATGGCTGTGCTATATACTGCGTGGCTGTGCTATATACTGCGTGGCTGGGCAATATACTACGTGGCTGTGTTATATACTACGTCTCTTTGCTATATACTACGTGGCTTGTGCTATATACTACGTGGCTGTGCAATATACTGCGTGGCTGGGCAATATACTACGTGGGCTGTGTTATATACTACGTCTCTGTGCTATATACTACGTGGCCTGTGCTATATATTACGTGGCTGTGCAATATACTGCGTGGCTATGCAATGTACTGCGTGGCTGGGCAATATTCTACGTGGGCTGTGTTATATACTACGTGGCCTGTGCTATATACTACGTGGCTGTGTTATATACTACATGGGCTGTTTTATATACTACGTGGGCTGTTTTATATACTACGTGGGTTGTGTTATATACTACGTGGGCTGTGTTATATACTACATGAGCTGTGCTATATACTACTTGGCCTGTGCTATATACTACTATACATATTCTAGAATACCCGATGCGTTAGAATCGGGCCACTAATATATATATATATTTTTAATTATACATACATACATATACATATATATTATATATACATCCCTATGGTAAATTCCAACACAGGGGGGCTATTTCAGGATCATCATCTGTTGGCCAGAGCAGAGAGCAATTAATTAGAGGGTCTCTCTTTCCCTGGAGGACTTGTCTTGTCCTGCATTACACTGAAGACTCAGTGGATTGAACTAACACTGTGTAATGTGTTATGATCCCAATGGCAAGGATCTCAGAGATTACATCAAAGTCTGCAAACATAAATACCAGCTCATAGGGACGTGGTAACTAGGCTGACCATATACCTGATCCTAGCACAAACACTAACAGTAGCCGGGGAACGTGCCTACGTTGATCCTAGACGTCTCGCGCCAGCCGGAGAACTAACTAACCCTATCAGGGAAAATAAGACCTCTCTTGCCTCCAGAGAAAAGACCCCAAAGTAATACAAGCCCCCAACAAATAATAACGGTGAGGTAAGAAGAAAAGACAAACGTAAGAATGAACTAGATTTTAGCAAAGAGAGGCCCACTGACTAATAGCAGAAAATAGTAAGATGACTTATATGGTCAGCAAAAAACCCTGCAAAATATCCACGCTGAACATCCAAGAACCCCCAAACCGACTAACGGTGAGGGGGGAGAATATCAGCACCCTAGAGCTTCCAGCAATATCAGGAATCACATTTTGTACAAGCTGGACAAAAATATGAACAAGCAAAATAACAAAAAATAAGAAAGCAGGACTTAGCTTATCTTGCAAAGAACCAGGACCTGAAGACAGGAGCAAACAGAAATGAACTGATTACAACGATGCCAGGCACTGGACTGAGAATCCAGGAAGTTTAAATAGCAACACCCCAGGCCTAACGAAGCAGGTGAGTACCAACCTGGTAAAAGACAATCCAAGTGCCAAATCACTAGTGACCACAAGAGGGAGCCAAGAAGTATAGTTCACAACAGTACCCCCCCTTTAAGGAGGGGTCACCGAACCCTCACCAAGACCACCAGGGCGACCAGGATGAGCAGCGTGGAAGGCACGAACCAAATCGGCCGCATGAACATCAGAGGCGGCCACCCAGGAATTATCCTCCTGACCATAGCTCTTCCATTTGACCAAATACTGAAGCCTCCGTCTAGAGAGACGAGAATCCAAGATCTTCTCTACCACGTACTCCAACTCGCCCTCAACCAACACCGGAGCAGGAGGCTCAACAGCAGGAACCACAGGCACAACGTACCGCCGCAACAAAGACCTATGGAACACGTTGTGAATGGCAAACGACACCGGAAGATCCAAACGAAAAGAAACCGGGTTAAGAACTTCCAAAATTTTATAAGGACCAATAAAGCGAGGCTTAAACTTAGGAGAGGAAACCTTCAGAGGGACATACCGAGAAGACAACCAAACCAAATCCCCAACACGAAGTCGGGGGCCCACACCACGGCGGCGGTTGGCAAAACGCTGAGCCTTCTCCTGTGACAACTTCAAGTTGTCCACCACATGATTCCAAATCCGCTGCAACCTATCCACCACGGAATCCACCCCAGGACAGTCAGAAGACTCAACATGACCCGAGGAGAAACGAGGATGAAAACCAGAGTTGCAGAAGAATGGCAAAACCAAAGTAGCGGAACTAGCCCGATTATTAAGGGCAAACTCCGCCAATGGCAAGAAGGTCACCCAATCATCCTGGTCCGCAGAAACAAAACATCTCAAATAAGCCTCCAGTGTCTGATTAGTTCGCTCCATTTGACCATTAGTCTGAGGATGGAAGGCAGATGAAAACGACAAATCAATGCCCATTTTAGCACAAAAAGATCGCCAGAATCTGGACACAAACTGGGATCCTCTGTCAGACACGATATTCTCCAGAATGCCGTGTAAACGAACCACATTCTGAAAAAACAATGGAACCAGATCGGAAGAGGAAGGCAACTTAGGCAAGGGTAACAAATGGACCATCTTGGAAAAACGATCACACACCACCCAGATGACAGACATTCCTTGAGACACCGGAAGATCAGAAATGAAATCCATGGAAATGTGTGTCCAAGGCCTCTTCGGGACGGGCAAGGGCAGAAGCAACCCGCTAGCACGAGAACAACAAGGCTTAGCCCGAGCACAAGTCCCACAGGACTGCACAAATGACCGCACATCCCGTGACAAGGAAGGCCACCAAAAGGACCTAGCCACCAAATCTCGGGTACCAAAAATTCCCGGATGCCCCGCCAACACCGAGGAATGAACCTCGGAAATGACTCTGCTGGTCCATTTATCAGGAACAAACAGACTGTCGGGTGGACAAGAGTCAGGTCTACCAGCCTGAAATCTCTGCAACACACGTCGCAAATCAGGAGATATGGCCGACACGATTACTCCCTCTTTAAGAATACCAGCTGGCTCCGAGACTCCAGGAGAGTCAGGCACAAAGCTCCTAGAAAGAGCATCAGCCTTAACATTCTTCGAACCAGGCAGGTACGAGACCACAAAGTCAAAACGAGAGAAAAACAATGACCAACGAGCCTGTCTAGGATTCAGGCGCTTAGCAGACTCGAGATACATCAGATTTTTATGATCAGTCAAGACCACCACACGATGCTTAGCACCCTCGAGCCAATGACGCCACTCCTCAAATGCCCACTTCATGGCCAACAACTCCCGATTACCAACATCATAGTTCCGCTCAGCAGGCGAAAACTTCCTAGAGAAAAAGGCACATGGTCTCATCACAGAGCAACCAGAGCCTCTCTGCGACAAAACAGCCCCAGCACCGATCTCAGAAGCATCCACTTCAACCTGAAAGGGAAGTGAGACATCAGGCTGGCACAAAACAGGCGCCGAAGTAAACCGGCGCTTCAGCTCCTGGAAGGCCTCCATGGCTGCAGGGGCCCAATTAGCCACATCAGAACCTTTCTTGGTCATATCCGTCAAAGGTTTAACAACGCTAGAAAAATTAGCGATAAAGCGACGGTAGAAATTAGCAAACCCCAAGAACTTCTGAAGACTCTTAACAGACGTGGGCTGAGTCCAATCATGAATAGCTCGGACCTTGACTGGGTCCATCTCCACAGCAGAAGGGGAGAAAATAAAACCCAAAAAGGAAACCTTCTGCACTCCAAAGAGACACTTTGAGCCCTTCACAAACAAAGCATTATCACGCAAAACCTGAAACACCATCCTGACCTGCTTTACATGAGAATCCCAATCATCCGAGAAAACCAGAATATCATCCAGATAAACAATCATAAATTTATCCAGATACTTCCGGAAGATATCATGCATTAAGGACTGAAACACTGAAGGAGCATTAGAGAGCCCAAAGGGCATCACCAAGTATTCAAAATGACCTTCGGGCGTATTGAATGCAGTTTTCCATTCATCTCCCTGCCTAATGCGCACAAGGTTGTACGCACCACGAAGATCTATCTTGGTGAACCACTTGGCACCCTTAATCCGAGCAAACAAGTCTGACAATAGTGGCAAAGGATACTGAAACTTAACAGTGATTTTATTCAGAAGCCGATAGTCTATACAAGGTCTCAAAGACCCGTCCTTCTTGGCCACAAAAAAGAATCCCGCACCAAGAGGGGAAGAGGATGGACGAATATGCCCCTTCTCCAAAGACTCCTTGACATAAGAACGCATCGCGGCATGCTCGGGTACAGACAAATTAAATAATCGTCCCTTAGGAAATTTACTGCCAGGAATCAAATCTATAGCGCAGTCACAGTCCCTATGAGGAGGAAGATCACTGGACCTGGACTCACTGAATACATCCTGATAGTCACACAAATACTCAGGAACCTCTGAAGGAGTAGAAGTAGCAATAGACACCGGCGGAGAATCGCAATGAATTCCCTGACAACCCCAACTCGACACAGACATAGCCTTCCAATCCAAAACAGGATTATGGGTCTGTAACCATGGCAGACCTAACACGACCAAATCATTCATTTTATGCAGAACAAGAAAAAGAATCACCTCCCGATGTTCAGGAGTCATGCACATGGTCACTTGTGTCCAAAACTGCGGTTTATTTTCCGCCAGTGGCGTAGCATCAATTCCTCTGAGAGGAATAGGAATTTTTAAAGGCTCCAGGACAAAACCGCAGCGCTTGGCAAACGACAAGTCCATAAGACTCAGGGCAGCACCTGAATCCACAAACGCCATAACAGGGTAGGAAGACAATGAACAAATTAAAGTCACAGACAAAATAAATTTAGGCTGCAAGTTACCAATGGAGACAGGACTGACAACCTTGGTTAGGCGTTTAGAGCATGCTGATATAACATGTGTAGAATCACCACTGTAAAAACACAGCCCATTCTGTCGTCTATGATTTTGTCGTTCGGTTCTAGTCAGGATTCTATCACATTGCATTGCTGGATCGGGGTTTCTATCACATTGCATTGAAACAGGTGTCTGTTCAGACAACACTGCCAGAGGATTAGCGGATTTGCGCTCCCGCAAACGCCGATCAATCTGAATAGCCAGCGCCATAGAATCATTCAGACTTGTAGGAATTGTGAAACCCACCATCACATTCTTAATGGCTTCAGAAAGGCCATTTCTGAAATTTGCGGCCAGAGCACATTCATTCCATTGAGTAAGCACGGACCATTTCCGAAATTTTTGGCAATACACTTCAGCTTCATCATGGCCCTGAGAGATAGCCAGTAGAGCTTTCTCTGCCTGAATTTCAAGATTAGGCTCCTCATAAAGCAATCCGAGCGCCAGAAAAAACGCATCAACATCCGCCAATGCCGGATCTCCTGGCGCTAACGAGAAAGCCCAATCCTGAGGGTCGCCACGCAAAAAGGAGATAACAATTTTAACTTGCTGAGCTGAATCTCCAGACGAACGAGGTTTCAAAGATAGAAACAATTCACAATTATTCCTAAAATTCCTAAATTTAAATCGATCTCCAGAGAACAGCTCAGGAATAGGTATCTTAGGCTCAGACATAGGACTGCTAACAACAAAATCCTGAATGCTCTGCACTCGTGCAGCAAGCTGATCCACACTAGTAATCAAGGTCTGAACATTCATGTCTGCAGCAAAGCTTACAGCCACTCTGAGAAAAAGGGGAAGGAAGAAAGAGGAGAAAAAAAACTCAGAACTCCTTTTCTTTTAATCCCACTTCTGCAATGCATTAACTATTCATGGCCTGGCATACTGTTATGATCCCAATGGCAAGGATCTCAGAGATTACAGCAAAGTCTGCAAACATAAATACCAGCTCATAGGGACGTGGTAACTAGGCTGACCATATACCTGATCCTAGCACAAACACTAACAGTAGCCGGGGAACGTGCCTACGTTGATCCTAGACGTCTCGCGCCAGCCGGAGAACTAACTAACCCTATCAGGGAAAATAAGACCTCTCTTGCCTCCAGAGAAAAGACCCCAAAGTAATACAAGCCCCCAACAAATAATAACGGTGAGGTAAGAAGAAAAGACAAACGTAAGAATGAACTAGATTTTAGCAAAGAGAGGCCCACTGACTAATAGCAGAAAATAGTAAGATGACTTATATGGTTAGCAAAAAACCCTGCAAAATATCCACGCTGAATATCCAAGAACCCCCAAACCGACTAACGGTGAGGGGGGAGAATATCAGCCCCCTAGAGCTTCCAGCAATATCAGGAATCACATTTTGTACAAGCTGGACAAAAATATGAACAAGCAAAATAACAAAAAATAAGAAAGCAGGACTTAGCTTATCTTGCAAAGAACCAGGACCTGAAGACAGGAGCAAACAGAAATGAACTGATTACAACGATGCCAGGCACTGGACTGAGAATCCAGGAAGTTTAAATAGCAACACCCCAGGCCTAACGAAGCAGGTGAGTACCAACCTGGTAAAAGACAATCCAAGTGCCAAATCACTAGTGACCACAAGAGGGAGCCAAGAAGTATAGTTCACAACAGTAATGCTTCAAATTCCCTGAGGAGGCACTGCATGGAAATTGAATGTATGCAATGCAATTTGTAGAGGTCACTTTCCCCAGCAAATTCACAACAATCTAAATTGAAGACCACAGCAGCAGAACCAGACCACTGTCCTAAGGAGACTGTGGTCAGCTTATTGTTAAAGAAAGCTTCCAAGGGAAGAGTCAGATGGCTGTATAACTCAGGCAATGATCGCAACGCAATGCTCGTACTGGCTGTCCTGAACCGAGGGTGATGGTTGCATAGAAATACATGCAGTCACGCTTGGGTCAGGAGAGCCACCGGCCAGTCCGTGCATTACACTGCGATGCTCGTCCGAGTAATACAGCCGTCTGACTCTCCCCTAAGGCTGGCATCACACTAGAGAGTTTTACGGACGTATGAGAGGCGCAAAAACTACGCATTGCACACGGACCAATGATTCTCTATGGGGCAGCTCCTATCTGCCGTATATTTTGCAGCCGTATTTAACGGGTATAGAAAATCGCAGCATGCTGCATTTGTCAGCGAATTGTGCAAAAAAATCCGCCAATGAAAGTCTATGGGTGCGCAAAAAATACGGATTACACACGGACCAGCAGTGTGACTTGCAAGAAATACACCAGACATCTCCAGGTGCCAGGACATGTGCCAAGCCCTCAATCAGGAAGCTGAGACATGCTAATTAGCTGAAAAAGCCAGACAGACATCCCGGAAGACTGGCGCACGCCTCCACGGAGTTGCACAGAGCATGGCCAACATAACCAATGTGGATATGCTCCTGGTCCTGGTCCAGGAAAGGCCCGAGATTTGGGACCAACGGGATGCCAATTATGCAAACCGGGCAAGGAAAGAGGCTGCTTGGAGGAGCATTTGTGGGATCCTTTTCCCAAATTTTGACCAGCGGCCACGTGAGGGACAGAGGCAACTAAGTAAGTACACTCCTGATTATCAAGTATTTCATATTGCAAACTGCAGTAAGAGCAATATTTGTTCGCAATTATTATTTACTAGATTGTGGCCCGATTCTAATGCATCGGGTATTCTAGAATATGCATGTCCCCGTAGTATGTGATTCGCGGCAGACTGTGC
This sequence comes from Ranitomeya variabilis, assembly GCF_051348905.1. NCBI lineage: Eukaryota > Metazoa > Chordata > Amphibia > Anura > Dendrobatidae > Ranitomeya > Ranitomeya variabilis. The sequence goes on along the minus strand of NC_135235.1, from coordinate 259,250,190 downwards.
CCGTCGCTGATTGGTCGAGGCAACCTTTATGACATCATCGTCGCCATGGCAACCATTATGACATCATCGTCGCCATGCTGTGCCCATCTCTGATTGGTCGAGGCCGCCCGACAAACCGTCGACCACTCCATATAAGGTATGGTCTACAAACCGCCGACCACTCCATATAAGGTATGGTCTACAAACCGCCGACCACTCCATATAAGGTATGGTCTACAAACCGCCGACCACTCCATATAAGGTATGGTCTACAAACCGCCGACCACTCCATATAAGGTATCCTGTTTGTAGACCATACCTTATATGGAGTGATTTCCAGGACAGACAGACAGACAGACAGACAGACAGACAGACAGAAAGACAGACAGACAGACAGACAGACAGACAGACAGACGGAAAAACCCTTAGACAATTATATATATAGATGTTAGCCTGATTTTGTCTGTATATTGCAGCATTTATGTAATGGTGCAGTACATGATAAAGGGGTTACATACAACATTTATATACAGTATGTCGCTTACAGTTAGCAAATTGACAATGACAGACTGGTATAGAGGGGACAGGACCCTTTTCTTGTGTGTTTACATTCTATGGTGTCCCCCTTTTATGGGATAGTGGTATTTGTGTGTTTATTTTGCTAATTGCAGATATTAAGTAAGAAATGCAGCTTATAATAGGGCATATTTAAATCTGTGAAATCACTGACACCTTGTGTTACCAATGTGCACAAGTCCTTATACATTATTTTCTTCTCTGTCATTACAGTGGATGATGTTATAAGACGCTGGAGAAGCATTCGGGACCAGTACCAAAGAGAAAGGCAGCAGCGGGCCAGGAGTGGCTCATCTGCTCCAGCCAAACGAAAATACATTTATTTTGACCGGCTGTCCTTTCTGGATCCCAGTATGGATCTCAGACAGTAAGTACAAACCTCACATCACAGTATACATATGTTAAGAATGGTCATAGATGATTGTAATTTTTTTTTTTCAATTTTTCGAATAACAGAACTCAATCCAACCTCACTGAGAGGGCGACAACAGGTTCAGATTCAGAGGCACTCATAGATCCTGTTGGTGAAGGAGAAGAGGTGGCTGGGCCATCTACGGCTCCTTGTATGAATCTCCCTCCGGATCCATCTTCGGCTGCCCCTCATGTTTCCCAACCACCTGGTCTTGATGCTGCAGCACCACCCACAGATGCACCAGCTTCACTGATGCCCGAGGATACTGGCCGCAGCAGCCCCACTGTTCTGCTTGAGGCCTCACCACAGCCTGCTGTGACCTCACGCCGTGGCTGCAGAAGGAGAGAGATTAGTGCAAGCCGAAGGAATGTGGACACTGGTGTCTTAAATTATTTGGGGAGGGCTACTCAGGATGAGGGTGAGGAGTCATTTGCACGTAGCCTGGCCCGGTATGTCCGTCCCATTCCTCGTGAGGTGAGACTACTTGTGAGAGGGTGCATGCAGATCCTTCTTGATGCATGCACCCCCCCCCAAATAACCCTAATAATTTGTTTGAGTACATAGAGAGTTGGCAGATGTCACCATGTAACGTCTTACGCATGCCAAGAAATCAACCAGTGCATGCTCAAGAGGGATCTGAAGCACCTCCTCCACGTGGGCCTACACCTCAACCCTATCCCCAACAAAACCCACCAATGTCAACCTCACAACCCTATCCCAAACAGAACCCACCAATGTCTACAAATTACCAAATGGCATCCTTCCAGCAACCTTACCAATGTGGACACTTGTCTAGACCCAGTGTTGGAGGCTGGTCCCAACCTGGGTTTGGACGACATGGTCATATTGGTGGGGGTTATGACTCACACGACTTCTATTATCGTCATGATGCCCATAGTATGAACCCTTATGGCCAGTACTCAAATGGGCAATCTGAGCAGAGCCAACAGGGATCACACCAACAGGGTGAAGGGCAATTGAGCCAACAAAGGCCACAAAAGCAGCAACCTGAACTGCCGCCATCACCTCCACCAACATATCAGAATCTATAAAAAAAACTGGTTGATTCTTGTTGCAAATTGTGTGTGATATACACACAAATTGATACTCTGCTGTGATAGCAATGTGTTTTTGCTTATTATTTGGCTCTGGCCAAATTTTAATGGCCACAAAAGCCATATGCTGGCAATATGGTTTTTGAAAGTTAAAAATTGGCTAAAAATATTTATAAAAACGAGTTTGAAAGCCAATTTCTTTGTGTTTGTCCAATCATTATGACATCATATACAATCATATTATGTTCCTCAAAATCTATTAATTAAGTCAAAACAACACACATAGTTCAGTAAGTAAAGAAAAAATTTCTTTTTTTCAGATAGTATAGTGATAAAGAAAACAATTACAACTGAGATACAGCATAATCCTGCCAAGGAGTAGCACCCTGAGGAGAAACAAAATAATTTGTGTAAGGGTACCGTCACACAGTGCCATTTTCATCGCTACGACGGCACGATTCGTGACGTTGCAGCGTCGTATAAGTATCGCTCCAGCGTCGTATACTGCGGTCACACGCGCTGGAGCGATAATTTCATGACGTATTTGCGATGTAGAAGCCGTTGGTTACTGTGCACACATCGTATACAACCTGTGTCACACAATGCAATCATGCCGCCACAGCGGGACACTAGACGACGAAAGAAAGTTTCAAACGATCTGCTACGACGTACGATTCTCAGCGGGGATCCGGATCGCAGTAGCGTGTCAGACACAGCGATATCGTAAATGCATCGCTGGAACGTCACGAATCGTGCCGTTGTAGTGATCAAAATTGCACTGTGTGACGGTACCCTAAATATCCATCAATTTTAGGCCAGAAAGGGGACACCGCGGGGGAGGGCCATGTGTTGTAGGACTACCCACATTAGTAAACATGTCTTCACCACTAGCAGCTGAGGAGCAATCATGATGTCTCGTAAAATTGTGTAAAACAACACACGCTTTTATCACTTCGTTAACATTAGCCTCACTCAGCTGAATGGCAGACTGGAGGACATGCCATTTGGCACACAGAATCCCGAAGGCGCACTCCACCAGTCGCAGCACCCTGGAAAGCCTCAAATTAAACACCCGCCGCCGGTGGTCCAGGTTGCGTCGGGGATAAGGCCTCATCACATGCCTCGTCAATTGGAAGGCCTCCTCTCCCACAAGAACATATGGCACTGCTTCAGCATTGGAGCCTGGGAGTTGTCGTGGTGGTGGGAGGTCAATCTGGTTTTCACGTAGCCGCTGACCCATAATGGACGAATTGAAGACCTTAGAGTCTCCAGTTCGCCCATAGGCCCCAATATCTACAATTATAAACCTGTAGTTACTGTCAACTACAGCTAACAGAACTACAGAGAAAAACTGCTTATAATTGTAGAATTGGGTGCCCGAGTTCGGTGGCTTACGCACCTGTAGCGCCCCCACTGCCGCAGGGCCAAGGGGTACCTGGTACCGGGCCTCTGAGTCTCTGCTCTGGGGTTGTCACGGTGGCTAGGCCCGGTCCGTGACCCTGCCGAGGGGCGTACAGTGATAGATATGATATGGATGGTGGTAGTGGTGGTGGTGGTGCGGTGCAGTAAATAACGAGGACACCAGGTTGCAGTCTCTTTACCTCTTTACTGAAGATCTCTGGGTCCTCAGTCCGGAATCCAGATAACCAGGCTGCGCAAGTCCGGCCGGTCCAATGGCACCTCCAGAGTTCTCTTAACAGGTGGAAATCTGTGCCTTCCTTCTAGCGCTAGGTGTTGCGGTCCTTCCCTGCTGTGCTTACGGAAAGTCCCCACAACTGTTGTGTCTGTTTCTTAAGTTCCCTCACAACTCGATTAGATGATGTTCTGCTAATCCTCCGTCCCTCCCTGGTGTTACGGTTAGGACGGCACCCGTATGACGGGTAGGCTCGGAGCTCTTCCGGGACCCTAGAGTCGCCCCTCTCCACAAGTTGCCCCCCAAGACTGCATAGGTGATTTGGGTGAGACAGCCCGCCTTAGACTGACTGTCCTGCCGTTGGTTTAGAGTATTGCCTGAAGCTGAATATTGTAATACTCCCTCGGCGTTCCGGCCGCCGGTTGTGCGCCTCAGTAGGATGTTGCCTCGGTCTCACAGCACGACTCCTACTGGTATTCTCCTTCTTGCTTTGATCTCGTTTCTCACTCAGCACAATCTATCTCGCTTCTAATCCTTCCTTGGGCACCGCCGCTATGCTGAGCAGGCACGGTCCCGTTACATTCCTTCTTGTAGCCAGGCCTCTGTCAGGATCCCACCCCTGATAGGGACCCTACCGAATCTTCTCCCACAACACCCCCTGCCACAAGGTGTTGCCTGGTTCCAACCCAGTCAGCTTTCTGAACTAACTTCCTGCCTGACCCCCAGTTTACCCACAATGGTGGGGAGTGGCCTAATGAATAGAACCCTTAGCTCCCCCTGGAGGCCCAACTGTGAAATGTATTGGTGTCTGTGATACCTGGTCAGATGAACTCCTTCAGTGCCATCGGACGTACCATAGCTCCCCTTAGTGGCGGAGCCACAGTACTGCAACGACCAGGACTCTGGGGCGCTGCACACCCTGATATGTTTCCCATCCAGGGCTCCTGTGCAGTGAGGGAATTGGCAAGTGTCATTAAAGCCACAGGCTATTTTTATCCAATCATCCATTTTGGGCTCAGGCATGGCAAGTTCGTAGAGTTTTGCCCATATTTCCATACATGTTGCACGCACAATGCCAGAAATAGTGGATCGTCCGATGAGAAACTCCAGATGTAGTCGGGCATAGGACAATCCAGTTGACAGGAAGCTGAAAGCACAGAACAAATAATATTAGCTAAGTAAAAATACTTCACCAAAGCCAGAGTTAACACAAGTAATTTGGAAATGTAAAAAGGCAGGATTAAACAGTGTAACTTGCTAAATCTACACTGGGTACGTAATTGAGCATTTTAAATACATATTTTGGACCAGCTTTGGCTATAATTTACACATAATTTTATGGAGCTGCTAAGAAAAAACATAAAAACGAAAACATTATCAACATACAGTATGTGAGGATGGTGAATACATACCGTAAGGTAAGGAGAAGATGCTCCTCTGCAGATATGCATTTTCGCATCCTGGTGTCCTGAAATGTTATTCCTGGATGTACTGTCTCCGACAAGATGTCAAAGGTTGGTATTGTCATTCGACAGTATAGATAAAATGTTTCAGGATGTGCCCGCAGAGCTCTATACAGACTCTGAAAATGTCCTTTAGTGATGCGTTGTCTCAAAAGTGGATGCACCCACATTCTTCTCCTCCTTCGCGGATCCACTATCATGGGGTATGACTGGCCAAAGCGACAAGACAACACCAGTTAAATAACACCCGCTGAGTTGAGGTGAAATGCAGTAGCTCAGACATGGTGGCAACGTAACAACAATACACCAACAGATGCACACCAACAGAATGGCCAGATGGGAGTGTGCCATCTGTTGTAGAGGCTTTAAATAGGGTTGGTGATGATGATTTAAATAAAATTCAACCCTGAAAACCGTTAAATGTCCATTTTGTAAGGTTGGGAGAAAAAACGCATTACAGATGTCATACGGATTATATACGCAGAAGTACATGCACAAAATACGCTGCCACACCCTGCCTACGGATGACATACGGAACACTGTTTTGGGATCATTTCTGCGTATTATGCTTGTAAAATACGGACCGTATTTCCCTACGCTAAGTGTGCCGCCGGCCTAAGAAGACAGGATTATCTACAGGCTATATATCCCTTAGGGTTTGCTTCCACTTGCAATTAAATCGGATGAATACAATTCGAATAAAAATTGGATTGCATTTAGACCAATGTTATTCTTTGTGTGTTCAGCTGCGATTTTTTTTTCCCAACTCGGATCAGATCAAGATTGGACTAGAAACAAAATTGCTGCATACTGCATATTGTATGAGAAAATCTGATCAAATTCAGCAATAGAAGTCAATAGGTGCGAGAAAAAAAAAATTGCACAGCACTCGGACCATGTGAGTGCCGTCCGATGTTTACACAAAGATGTCCTTGAAAACCCGATATTTCAGCAGCTGCATAGATTTTAATCACAGCGTGACCCAACAGAATAGAATAGTAGGATATATACACATACAAAAGACAAATATAAAGATGTCAGTGACATATATAATTAGTCATTTTTGTGTGTAGCTTACTGTACATGTATTTAATAAATATATCTCTGAAAAAAATTGTGTGGGATTTTATTAAAGGGACACTGTCACCTGAATTTGGAGGGAACAATCTTTAGCCATAGGGGCGGGGTTTTCGGGTGTTTGATTCACCCTTTCTTTACCCGCTGGCTGCATGCTGGCTGCAATATGGGATTGAAGTTCATTCTCTGTCTTCCGTAGTACACGCCTGCGCATGGCATCCTCCATATGTAATCCGTATTGCATCCGTACTGCGATATTTTCTCGCAGGCTTGCAAAACCGACATCACACACATATCTATATATATAATTGTCTAAGGGTTTTTCCGTCTGTCTGTCTGTCTGTCTGTCTTTCTGTCTGTCTGTCTGTCTGTCTGTCTTTCTGTCTGTCTGTCTGTCTGTCTGTCTGTCTGTCTTTCTGTCTGTCTGTCTGTCTGTCTGTCTGTCTGTCTGTCTGTCCTGGAAATCACTCCATATAAGGTATGGTCTACAAACAGGATACCTTATATGGAGTGGTCGGCGGTTTGTAGACCATACCTTATATGGAGTGGTCGGCGGTTTGTAGACCATACCTTATATGGAGTGGTCGGCGGTTTGTAGACCATACCTTATATGGAGTGGTCGGCGGTTTGTAGACCATACCTTATATGGAGTGGTCGACGGTTTGTCGGGCGGCCTCGACCAATCAGAGATGGGCACAGCATGGCGACGATGATGTCATAATGGTTGCCATGGCGACGATGATGTCATAAAGGTTGCCTCGACCAATCAGCGACGGGCACAGTCTGCCGCGAATCACATACTACGGGGACATGCATATTCTAGAATACCCGATGCATTAGAATCGGGCCACAATCTAGTATATATATATATATATATACTAGACTGTGGCCCGATTCTAACGCATCGGGTATTCTAGAATATGCATGTCCCCGTAGTATATGGACAATGATGATTCCAGAATTCGCGGCAGACTGTGCCCGTCGCTGATTGGTCGAGGCAACCTTTATGACATCATCATCGCCATGGCAACCATTATGACATCTCCGTCGATACTGTGCCCGTCGCTGATTGGTCGAGGCCTGGCGGCCTCGACCAATCAGTCGCGGGATTTCCATTATGACATCATCGTCGCCATGCTGTGCCCGTCGCTGATTGGTCGAGGCCTGGCGGCCTCGACCAATCAGAGACGCGGGATTTCCAGGACAGACAGACAGAAAGACAGACAGACAGACAGACAGAAAGACAGACGGAAAAACCCTTAGACAATTATATATATAGATATGGAGCGGCCCCCAAACGCAGGACAGTGGGGTACTCGGTACCGGGTCCCTCGGTCTCGGTTCTGGGGTTGTCACGGTGGCCTGACCCGGTCCGTGACCCTGCTAAGGGGCGCCCAATTAAAGCTGTAGGTGAGAGTTTGTCAAGTGTTTGTGACGCCACCTGTGGTTATAGGTCAGGATGACCAACGCTGCTAGGGGTCCGCTGGGGTGATGGAATGGCAGCTAGATGGTATACCTTCCCACAGGTGAAGTATGTCCCCAGGGCTTCCCAGAGGTGTAGATGGTGATGGTGTAGATCGCAGTAAATGATGAGGACACAGGGTTGCAGTCTCTTTACCTTTTACTGTAGACTTCGGCATCCACAATCCAGAGAACTGCTAACAGGGCTGGCTGAGACCAGCCGGTCCGAAGGCACATCCAGAGTTCCCTTTGCAGGTGGAAATCAGTAGCCTTCCTACTTGCGCCTGTGTGTTGTAGTACTTCCCTGCTGAGCACCACGGGATAGTCCTCACAACTGTCGTGTATGTTTCTGTTCTCTCTCTCCGTCCCCCAGATGGTTTGGATAGGACGCACCCATATGAAGGGGAAGGCCTGGAGTTATTTTATAGGGATCCTAGAGACGCCCCTCTCCCACAATTGCCTCCGTTGTCTGCTTAGGTGAAAAGGTGAGACAGCCAAGCTAAAGTTAACTGCCCTGCCATAGTTCAAAGTAATGCGTAGAGCCTGTTACTTCCTCGGCGTTCCGGCCGCCGGCTACGCGCCTCAGAAGGATGTTGCCGATCTTGGGACACGACTCCTCCTGGTTCTATCTCCTTGGTGCTGTGATCTCGTTTCTCACTTCTCCAACAATATACTTCGCTTCTTGTCCTTTCATAAGATGCCGCCGCAATGAAGTGCAGGCGCGGCTCCGTAACGATCTGTCTCTTGCTAGGCCACTGTCAGGATCCCACCCCTGACAGGGACCCCCCCTGAGTCTTCCCAAGCAACGCTCTCCTCTCACTAGATGCTACCTGGGCAAGACCCAGTCTTTCTAACTTCCTATCCAACCCCCAGTTTTACCAGAGTGTGAGGAGTGGCCTAATAAATAGAACTTTTTGCTCCCCCTGGTGGCCGGAGTGTGAAGTGTAATGTGTGACTGTGATACCTGGTCAGGTGAACTCTTTTAGTACAATCAGACGTACCATCACTCCCCTTAGTGGCAGAGCGACAATACTGCACGACCAGGACTCTGGGGCACTGTATATATATATATATATACTAGACTGTGGCCCGATTCTAATGCATCGGGTATTCTAGAATATGCATGTCCCCATAGTATGTGATTCGCGGCAGACTGTGCCCGTCGCTGATTGGTCGAGGCAACCTTTATGACATCATCGTCGCCATGGCAACCATTATGACATCATCGTCGCCATGCTGTGCCCATCTCTGATTGGTCGAGGCCGCCCGACAAACCGTCGACCACTCCATATAAGGTATGGTCTACAAACCGCCGACCACTCCATATAAGGTATGGTCTACAAACCGCCGACCACTCCATATAAGGTATCCTGTTTGTAGACCATACCTTATATGGAGTGATTTCCAGGACAGACAGACAGACAGACAGACAGACAGAAAGACAGACAGACAGACAGACAGACAGACGGAAAAACCCTTAGACAATTATATATATAGATATATATATATGTATATATATATATATATATATATATATATATATATATACTATATTTATATTTAATTCAGCGCAAGATATGTGAAAGGCCGGTAATTCAATTGCCGGCTTTTTCTTTCTCCTTCCCAAACCCTACATGATATGAGACATGGTTTACATACAGTAAACCATCTCATATCCCTTTTTTTTGCATATTCCACACTACTAATGTTAGTAGTGTGTATGTGCAAAATTTGGGCACTATAGCTTGTAAAATAAAGTGTTAAATGGCGGAAAAAATTGGTGTGGGCTCCCGCGCAATTTTCTCCGCCAGAGTGGTAAAGCCAGTGACTGAGGGCAGATATTAATAGCCTAGAGAGGGTCCATGGTTATTGGCCCCCCTGACTACAAACATCTGCCCCCAGCCACCCCAGAAAAGGCACATCTGGAAGATGCGCCTATTCTGGCACTCGCCCTCTGCTGGATGTCCTCATGAACTAGAGCCTGGGAAAAAATTTCCACGCTCGAGTTCATACGAGGACGTCCAGCAGAGGGCGCTGTTGTGATTCGGTTCGTGGGCTCCCCCGGTGGTCTCTTGTGGTACTGGTGTCCTGCAAGCTTTGCCTTCTCAGTTCACCTGTTCCTATCAGGATGTGGGAGTATCCTATTTAACCTTGCTCCTCAGTCATTCTAATGCTGGCCATCAATGTATCCAGAGTGATTCTGTTGCATGTTCCTGCTCCCAGTTTTCTGCTCAGCTAAGTTGGACACTTTAGTCCTTAAGCCTATTTTTGTATGTTTTGTCCAGTTTGCACTTATGTGAATCTCTGCAGCTGGAAGCTCTTGTTGGGCTGAAATTACCACTCCAGTGGCATGAGTTGTCACATGAGTTAAGGTAATTTCAGGATGGTGTTTTGAAGGGTTTTGCAGCTGACCGCGAAGTCCTCTGTTGTATCTTTCTGCTATTTAGTTAGCGGGCCTCTCTGTGCTAAATCTGCTTTCATACTACGTGTGTCTTTTCATCTGCTCTCACCGTTATTATATGTGGGGGGCTGCTATCTCCTGTGGGGACATTCTCTGGAGGCAAGCCAGGACTATGTTTTCTTCTACCAGGGGTAGTTAGTTCTCCGGCTGGCGCGCGGCATCTAGAGACAACGCAGGAATGCCCCCTGGCTACTTCTAGTGTGGTGTGTAGGTTTAGCATCGCGGTCAGCTCTAGTTTCCATCACCCGAGAGCTTGTCCGTTTATTCTATGCTTCTGATGTTTCCTTGCCATTGGAAACCATAACAGTATGGCCAGCCCAAATGTTTAATCTATAGGCTGAAGCAGGAGAGAAAAGGAACTGTGTGAAACCTTTTTTTTTTTTTTTTTTCCTCTGAAGTTGCACTCCAGCTCTAATTGCAGTCTCCTGTTTTCCTCTCCTCTTAACCCCTGAATGGCTCAGACTTTATCTGTTGAAATATGGATCCCCAGAGTCTGGCTACCAATTTGTATAATCTTGCCTCTAAAGTTCAGAATATACAAGATTTTTTGTTACATGCTCCTCGGTCTGAACCTAAAATTCCTATACCGGAGTTTTTTTCTGGAGATCGATCTTGTTTTCTAAATTTTAAATACAATTGTAAATTGTTTCTTTCGCTGAGATCTCATTCTGCTGGAGATCCTGCCCAGCAAGTAAAGATTGTTATTTCTTTACTGCGGGGTGACCCCCAAAATTGGGCATTTTCATTGGCACCAGGGGATCCTGCGTTGCTCAATGTGGATGCGTTTTTTCTGGCTTTGGGGTTGCTTTATGAGGAACCAAATTTGGAGATTCAGGCTGAGAAAGCCCTAATAGCCCTCTCTCAGGGGCAAGATGAAGCCGAAATATATTGCCAAAAATTTCGAAAATGGTCTGTGCTTACTCAGTGGAATGAGTGCGCTCTGGCGGCAATTTTCAGAGAAGGTCTCTCTGATGCTGTAAAAGACGTCATGGTGGGGTTTCCTGCGCCTACTGGTCTGAATGAGTCCATGACAATGGCAATTCAGATTGATCGGCGTTTACGGGAACGCAAACCTGTGCACCAGTTGGCGGTGTCTTCTGAAGAGGCACCACAGAGTATGCAATGTGATAGCTTTCTGTCCAGAAGCGAACGACAGATTTATAGGCGCAAAAATCATTTGTGCTTCTATTGTGGAAATTCTACTCATGTTATATCAGCATGCTCTAAACGAACAAAGAAAGTTGATAAATCCTCTGCTATTGGCACTTTGCAGTCCAAGTTTATTTTGTCTGTAACTCTAATTTGTTCGTTATCTTCTATTGTTGCGGATGCGTATGTGGATTCTGGCGCCGCTTTGAGTCTTATGGATTGGTCCTTTGCCAGGCGCTGTGGGTTTGATCTAGAGCCTCTGGAAGTTCCTATACCTTTAAAGGGTATTGATTCTACACCATTGGCTAGTAATAAACCACAATACTGGACACAAGTGACTATGCGTATTACTCCAGACCATCAAGAGGTGATTCGCTTCCTGGTACTGTATAATCTACATGATGTGTTGGTGCTGGGATTGCCATGGTCGCAAACTCATAACCCAGTCCTTGACTGGAAAACAATGTCTGTACTAAGCTGGGGATGTCAGGGAAATCATGGGGACACATCTTTGGTCTCCATTGCTTCATCTATTCCCTCTGAAATTCCTGAGTTTTTGTCTGATTATCGTGAGGTTTTTGAGGAATCTACTCTTAATTCTCTTCCTCCTCACAGAGATTGCGATTGCGCCATAGATTTGATCCCTGGCAGTAAATTTCCTAAGGGTCGTCTATTCAATCTGTCTGTACCTGAACATGCTGCCATGCGAGAGTATATTAGGGAGTCCTTGGAAAAGGGACATATTCGTCCTTCTTCGTCTCCTCTTGGAGCGGGGTTCTTTTTCGTAGCTAAAAGCGATGGTTCTTTGAGACCTTGTATTGATTATAGACTCTTGAATAAGATCACAGTCAAGTATCAGTATCCTTTGCCATTGCTGACAGATTTATTTGCTCGCATTGAGGGGGCGAAGTGGTTCTCTAAGATTGATCTTCGCGGTGCGTATAATTTGGTGCGAATTAAGCAGGGGGATGAGTGGAAAACCGCATTTAATACGCCCGAGGGCCATTTTGAGTATTTGGTGATGCCTTTTGGTCTGTCTAATGCCCCTTCGGTCTTTCAGTCTTTTATGCACAATATTTTCCGTGAATATCTGGATAAATTTATGATTGTGTATTTGGACGATATCTTGATTTTTTCGGATGACTGGGAATCTCATGTTCAACAAGTTAGGAGGGTTTTTCAGGTTTTGCGGACCAATTCTCTGTTTGTTAAAGGTTCAAAGTGTGTTTTTGGGGTTCAGAAGATTTCTTTTTTGGGGTACATTTTTTCCCCCTCTTCTATTGAGATGGATCCTGTGAAGGTTCGGGCTATTTGTGACTGGACGCAACCGACTTCTCTTAAGGGCCTTCAGAAATTTTTTGGCTTTGCTAACTTTTATCGTCGATTCATAACTGGTTTTTCTAGCGTTGTCAGGCCTTTGACTGATTTGACTAAAAAGGGTGCTGATGTTGCAGATTGGTCTCCTGCTGCTGTGGAGGCCTTTCGGGAGCTTAAGCGCCGTTTTTCTTCTGCTCCGGTGTTGTGCCAGCCTGATGTTTCTCTTCCTTTTCAGGTGGAAGTTGATGCTTCCGAGATCGGAGCGGGGGCGGTTTTGTCGCAGAAAAGTTCAGATTGTTCAGTGATGAGACCTTGTGCGTTCTTTTCTCGAAAATTTTCGCCCGCCGAGCGAAATTATGACGTCGGTAATCGGGAGCTTTTGGCGATGAAGTGGGCATTCGAGGAGTGGCGTCATTGGCTTGAGGGTGCTAAACATCAGGTGGTGGTCTTGACTGATCACAAAAATTTGATTTATCTTGAGTCGGCCAGACGTCTGAATCCTAGACAGGCGCGCTGGTCGTTGTTTTTCTCCCGGTTTAATTTTGTGGTTTCGTATCTGCCAGGTACTAAGAATGTGAAGGCGGATGCCCTTTCTAGGAGTTTTGAACCTGATTCCCCTGGTGATTCTAAACCTACGGGTATACTTAAGGATGGGGTGATATTGTCTGCTGTCTTCCCAGACCTGCGACGTGCTTTACAAGAGTTTCAGGCGGATCGGCCTGATCGTTGTCCGCCTGGTAGATTGTTTGTGCCGGATGAGTGGACCAATAGAGTCATCTCGGAGGTTCATTCTTCTGCATTGGCAGGTCATCCGGGAATTTTTGGTACCAGAGATTTGGTGGCTAGGTCCTTCTGGTGGCCTTCCCTGTCTCGGGACGTGCGTACTTTTGTGCAGTCTTGCGATGTTTGTGCTCGGGCCAAGCCTTGTTGTTCTCGGGCTAGTGGGTTGTTGTTGCCCTTGCCTGTTCCTAAGAGGCCTTGGACACACATCTCTATGGATTTTATTTCTGATCTCCCTGTTTCTCAGAAGATGTCCGTCATTTGGGTGGTGTGTGACCGCTTTTCTAAGATGGTTCATTTGGTGCCCTTGCCCAAGCTGCCTTCCTCATCTGAGTTGGTGCCCCTGTTTTTTCAGAATGTGGTTCGGCTGCATGGTATTCCGGAGAATATCGTTTCCGACAGGGGATCCCAGTTTGTGTCCAGATTTTGGCGGGCGTTTTGTGCCAGGATGGGCATTGATTTGTCTTTTTCGTCTGCATTTCATCCCCAGACAAATGGCCAGACGGAACGTACTAATCAGACCTTGGAGACTTATTTGAGGTGTTTCGTGTCTGCTGATCAGGATGACTGGGTCTCCTTTTTGCCGTTGGCTGAGTTTGCCCTTAATAATCGGGCCAGTTCTGCCACTTTGGTCTCCCCTTTCTTTTGTAATTCAGGGTTCCATCCTCGTTTTTCATCTGGTCAGGTGGAGTCTTCGGATTGTCCTGGAGTGGATACCATGGTGGATAGGTTGCATCGTATTTGGGGGCAGGTGGTGGACAATTTGGAGTTGTCCCAGGAGAGGACTCAACGTTTTGCTAATCGCCATCGTCGTGTTGGTCCTCGTCTTCATGTTGGGGACTTGGTGTGGTTGTCCTCCCGTTTTGTCCCTATGAGGGTCTCTTCTCCTAAGTTTAAGCCTCGGTTCATCGGTCCTTATAAGATTTTGGAAATTCTTAACCCTGTGTCTTTTCGTTTGGACCTCCCAGCTTCCTTTGCTATCCATAATGTCTTCCATCGGTCATTATTGCGGAGGTATGAGGTACCACTTGTGCCTTCTGTTGAGCCTCCTGCTCCTGTGCTGGTTGAGGGTGAATTGGAGTACGTGGTGGAGAAAATCTTGGACTCCCGTGTTTCCAGACGGAGACTTCAATATCTGGTGAAATGGAAGGGCTACGGTCAAGAGGATAATTCTTGGGTTACAGCTTCTGATGTTCATGCTTCTGATTTGGTCCGTGCCTTTCATAGGGCTCATCCAGCTCGCCCTGGTGGTTCTTGTGAGGGTTCGGTGCCCCCTCCTTAAGGGGGGGGTACTGTTGTGATTCGGTTCGTGGGCTCCCCCGGTGGTCTCTTGTGGTACTGGTGTCCTGCAAGCTTTGCCTTCTCAGTTCACCTGTTCCTATCAGGATGTGGGAGTATCCTATTTAACCTTGCTCCTCAGTCATTCTAATGCTGGCCATCAATGTATCCAGAGTGATTCTGTTGCATGTTCCTGCTCCCAGTTTTCTGCTCAGCTAAGTTGGACACTTTAGTCCTTAAGCCTATTTTTGTATGTTTTGTCCAGTTTGCACTTATGTGAATCTCTGCAGCTGGAAGCTCTTGTTGGGCTGAAATTACCACTCCAGTGGCATGAGTTGTCACATGAGTTAAGGTAATTTCAGGATGGTGTTTTGAAGGGTTTTGCAGCTGACCGCGAAGTCCTCTGTTGTATCTTTCTGCTATTTAGTTAGCGGGCCTCTCTGTGCTAAATCTGCTTTCATACTACGTGTGTCTTTTCATCTGCTCTCACCGTTATTATATGTGGGGGGCTGCTATCTCCTGTGGGGACATTCTCTGGAGGCAAGCCAGGACTGTGTTTTCTTCTACCAGGGGTAGTTAGTTCTCCGGCTGGCGCGCGGCATCTAGAGACAATGCAGGAATGCCCCCTGGCTACTTCTAGTGTGGTGTGTAGGTTTAGCATCGCGGTCAGCTCTAGTTTCCATCACCCGAGAGCTTGTCCGTTTATTCTATGCTTCTGATGTTTCCTTGCCATTGGAAACCATAACAGGGCGCCTCACCGCGCCGCAAGGTAACTACAGGTCATTCCCCTCCATTCATTCCCGGGGTTTTACAGCCACGAGCACTGCTTTAGCAGAGCTCCTGGCTGTAAAATGATTTAACCCCCTTCAGATGGATTTACTTCGTGGGACTTGACCTGAGCAATGGAAGGTTTGAGATATTGTTGATTTTTTATATTTCCTTTGTTACAGGATGAGGGTCTTCAGGTGGATTACCAGTATAATAAAATATTACAACAACCTGTGTCTTTATTTCATTAAAATACTTTAAAAAAATGTGTGTGTGTTTTATTAACCATTTCGTACTATTGGATTAATAATGGATAGGTGTCATAATTGACGCCTCTCCATTATTAATCTGGCTTAATGTCACCTTACAATAGCAAGGTGACATTAACCCTTCATTACCCCATATCCCACCGCTACATGGGAGTGGGAAGAGAGTGGCCAAGTGCCAGAATAGGCGCATCTTCCAGATGTGACTTTTCTGGGGTGGCTGGGGGCAGATGTTTGTAGCCAGGGGGCCAATAACCATGGACCCTCTCCTGGCTATTAATATCTGCCCTCAGTCACTGGCTTTACCACTCTGGTGGACAAAATTGCGCGGGAGCCCACGCCAATTTTTTCCGCCATTTAACCCTTTATTTTATAAGCTACAGCCCCCAAATTTTGCACATACACACTACTAACATTAGTAGTGTGGAATATGCAAAAAAAAGGGATATGAGATGGTTTACTGTATGTAAACCATGTCTCATATCATGTCGGGTTTGGGAAGGAGAAATGAAAAGCCGGCAATTTAATTACCGGCTTTTCTCTAACACCGGTGCGTATTTCTCGCAAGTCACACGCATGGTCCGTGTGTAATCCGTATTTTTCTCACCCCCATAGACTTTCATTGGCGATTTTTTTTGTGCAATACGGTGACAAACGCAGCATGCTGCGATTTTCTACGGCCGTACAAGACCGTATATTATGGATGCGTAAAATACGGCTGATAGGAGCTGGGCCATAGAGATTCATTGGGCCGTGTGCAATGCGTATTTTACGGACGTAGTTTATGCGCTCATACGTCCGTAAAAATCACTAGTGTGACGCCGGCCTGAGAGTGAGAAAGTTCTCACACTCATGGTGCCGTCAAAGGTCATCGTAGTTCAGAGCCAATAAACTCAGTTCAACTCACCGATGTCAGCTCGAGAGCCGTTATAACTTTTCCCACGGCATTTGTGCCGACATAATTGAGGTGAAAGGAGTTCCTTGACTCTGAACTTCGATGTCCTCACACACATATTTGTATCTATGTAAAAGCTCATGTTAAACTCACATTGCAATCGGATCGCATTTGGATGTCATTCAGATGCTAGGTGTTAAAAATTGATTGTACTTGAATGAAAAAATGCATGACACTCGTCTGACTTTTCAGGAACAAAATCTAACCAATTTTGAAAACACTAGTGTATCTCGGCCTTAGGGCTCATTTCCACTTGTGAGGAAAACGGACGAGTGCAATCCGATAAAAAAATCGGATTGCACTCGGACCAATGTTATTCAATAGGTGTCTTTTCATTTGCGATTTTTTTCTCAGCCGAAATCGGACTGAGAAAAAAATCGCAGCATGCTGCGTATTGCTGCGATTCTCGGACGAGACTCACCAATGCAAGTCAATGGGTGCGAGAAAAAAATCGCAAAGCACTTGCACCATGCGAGTTCTGTCCGATTTTTACGCACCGGTGTCCTTTGAAAAGCCGGTAATTCAGCGCGGTGTACAGTAAAATCACACTGACAGGTTAGAATAGAGTAGATATATACACATAGACACCTATATATGTATATTTATATTTAATGCAGCGCTAGATAGCATAAAAGCCGCTAATTCAATTGCCGGCTTTTGCTCTCTCCTTCACAAACCCGACAGGATATGAGACATGGTTTACATACAGTAAACCATCTCATATCCCTTCTTTTCTTACATATTCCTCTTCACTAATGTAAGAAGTGTCTGTGTGTCAAATTTGGGGGCTCTAGCTATTAAATTAAACGGTTAAATCGTGGAAAAAATTGGCGTGGGCTCCCGCACAATTTTCTCCGCCAGAGTGGTAAAGCCAGTGACTGAGGGCAGATATTAATAGCCTAGAGAGGGTCCATAATAATAATAATAATAATAATAATAATTTTATTTATATAGCGCCAACATATTCCGCAGCGCTTTACAAATTATAGAGGGGACTTGTACAGACAATAGACATTACAGCATAACAGAAATCACAGTTCAAAACAGATACCAGTAGGAATGAGGGCCCTGCTCGCAAGCTTACAAACTATGAGGAAAAGGGGAGATACGAGAGGTGGATGGTAACAATTGCTTTAGTTATTTGAACCAGCCATAGTGTAAGGCTCGGGTGTTCATGTAAAGCTGCATGAACCAGTTACATGGTTATTGGCCCCCCCTGACTACAAACATCTGCCCCCAACCACCCCAGAAAAGGCACATCTGGAAGATGCGCCTATTCTGGCACTTGGCCACTCTCTTCCCACTCCCGTGTAGCGGTGGGATATGGGGTAATGAAGGGTTAAGCCAGATTAATAATGGAGAGGCGTCAATTATGACACCTATCCATTATTAATCAAATAGTACGAAATGGTTAATAAAACACACACATTATTACAAAGTACTTTAATGAAATAAAGACACAGGGTGTTGTAATATTTTATTATTCTCTTAATCCAGCTGAAGACCCTCGTTCTGTAAAAAAGTAAAAATAAAAAATCAACAATATCCCATACCTTCCGATGATCAGTCACATCCCACGATGTAAATCCATCTGAAGGGGTTAAATCATTTTACAGCCAGGAGCTGTGCTAATGCAGTGCTCTTGACTGTAAAACCCCGGGGAATGAATGGAGTGCAGGGGAATGTCCTGTAGTTACCTTGAGTCGCGGTGATTAGGGTTGAGCGAAACGGGTCGTTCATTTTCATAAGTCGCCGACATTTGGCAAAGTCGGCGTCTCATGAAACCCGACCCGATCCCTGTGCGGGGTCGGCCATGCGGTACGCGATCTTGGCGCCAAAGTCGCATTTCGTATGACGCGTTTAGCGCCATTTTTACAGCCAATGAATGAGCGTGGGCAGAGTGATGACATAGGTCTTAGGGGAGTGAACGCCTATCGTCATGTTATCGCTTGTGCGCAGTAGGGATTTGGAATGTGGAAAACGAAATTTTCTGTGCTGGGACGGAGGGGGAGAGAAAGAGAGAGAGAGAGAGGGAGAGAGAGAGAGAGAGAGAGAGAGAGAGAGAGAGAGAGAGAGAGAAAAAAAAATAAAAAAATCCTTCATTGGGTTTCGTGTTTCGGCCGAAACCCGACTTTTCACGGTGGTCAGCCGATTTCACTCGACTCGACTTTTAAGACAGTCGGGTTTCACAAAACCCGACTCGACCCTAAAAAACTAAAGGTCACTCAACCCTAGCGGTGATGCGCCCCCTGCTGGATGTCCTCATATGAACTCGAGCGTGGGAACTTTTCCCAAGTTCGAGTTCATATGAGGACATCCAGCAGGTTGCGCATCACCGCGACTCAAGGTAACTACAGGACATTCCCCTGCACTCCATTCATTCCCCGGGGTTTTACAGCAACGAGCACTGCATTAGCACAGCTCCTGGCTGTAAAATGATTTAACCCCTTCAGATGGATTTACATCGTAAGACGTGACTGATCATTGGAAGGTATGGGATATTGTTGATTTTTTATTTTTACTTTTTTACAGAACGAGGGTCTTCAGCTGGATTAAGAGAATAATAAAATATTACAACACCCTGTGTCTTTATTTCATTAAAGTACTTTGTAATAATGTGTGTGTTTTATTAACCATTTTGTACTATTGGATTAATAATGGATAGGTGTCATAATTGACGCCTCTCCATTATTAATCTGGCTTAATGTCACCTTACAATAGCAAGGTGACATTAACCCTTCATTACCCCATATCCCACCGCTACACGGGAGTGGGAAGAGAGTGGCCAAGTGCCAGAATAGGCGCATCTTCCAGATGTGCCTTTTATGGGGTGGCTGGGGGCAGATGTTTGTAGCCAGGGGGGGCCAATAACCATGGACCCTCTCTAGGCTATTAATATCTGCCCTCAGTCACTGGCTTTACCACTCTGGCGGAGAAAATTGCGCGGGAGCCCACGGCATTTGTTTTCCGCGATTTAACCCTTTAATGTAATAGCTAGAGCCCCCAAATTTGACACACAGACACTTCTTACATTAGTGAAGAGGAATATGTAAGAAAAGAAGGGATATGAGATGGTTTACTATATGTAAACCATGTCTCATATCCTGTCGGGTTTGTGAAGGAGAGAGCAAAAGCCGGCAATTGAATTAGCGGCTTTTATGCTATCTAGCGCTGCATTAAATATAAATATACATATATAGGTGTCTCACTGACATATATATATGTATATATACCTATTCTATGTGTATATATCTATTCTATTCTAACCTGTCAGTGTGATTTTACTGTACACAGCACTGATTTGCCGGCTTTTCAAAGGACACCGGTGCCTAAAAATCGGACAGAAATATGGATGTCATACGGATGTCATACGGATGTTGCGATAAAAAATCGCATGACACTCGCATGACACTCGCATGACAATCGCATGATTTTCCTCCATTTTTTCGGTCCGTAAATCGGACCGTTTTGTCTCTTGCAAGTGGAAATGAGCCCTTAGGCTACGGTTACACAAACATTTTTCTCACTGAGAAAATTGGTCCGATTATGCTGATCAGAGTTTCACCTGATTTTCTTGGATGTGGAGAATTAAAAAAAAACAAACAAACAAACCAAAAAAACCAACTCCATTTTGTCAGTCCGCAGAAATTAGATGTCTTGAGAGCGAGGTCCAATTTTTTCCACGGACCCATAGACATGAATGGCTGAGTGCGATCTGATCATATTCAACTCACATGCTGTACATTTTTTCCTTTGGACAGTGCAAAATTGCACATGTCCAATAGAATAACATAAGGTTATCTGCCATTGTCCGATTTTTACAGCCGTCTGGACGAGCCCTAAGGCTGTGTGCCCACAAAGAGTTTTAGGCGAGTTTGACACTGCGCATTTTCGTATTACGTCATCATCGCTCCGATGTTGATCCAGAAAAGTCGGAAAGAGTATCATGTGAGTACAATGCGATCTTTCTCACCTAGCATCTGTACGACATCAGTGTTTTAACATAATATTTTACATACTGTAATGCTGTAGGTAATTAAAAGCTGGTTTACAAACTAATAAAGCAATGTTATATACCAATATAGATAAATGATAGAAAGATATTAGATATATTAGAGATTGATAATAGATGTCCTGTAGCTAGTTATCGTCACAAGGCCACTACATATGATAAACCCGCACCATTTAGTGCCTTTCATGGAGCGCTAAAGGGCGTTTAGCCTTATTTACCCTGTGAATAGCGGTCACTTTACTTTTATTCACAGGCGCCTGAGACAGATTTGGGGAATTTCATGGGAACGTTTTGGGTAATAGTTTGGTGAACAAGGGACTGTGTCTTGTTTCTTCTTTTTTATATCTTTCGGGTATCCATTTCTGGACTACTTTGGATCCGGTGGACAACTGGACGTGCATGGAATTTTTTTTATTTTTTTTATTTTTTTAATAAATTGGTGAACAAGGGATAGTTTGGGAAAGTCTTTATTCAAATAAAATGTTTGGGTTTATGTTTCTGATTACTGGGTTAATAATGGGGTTGTCTTGTAAACTCCTTTTACTAACCACTAGAGTTGATGGCAGATGTGATTTATGACAAATCACTGCTGTCATCAACCCCAACTACCATTACCCCGATTGCAATCAGGAAGAGCCGGGCAAAGCACCAGAATTGGTGCATCTAATGTGATGCACCAATTCTGGGGGCAGCTGATGTGGCTGGTATTTTTAGGCTGGGAAGGGTCAGATAACCAATGATCTTCCCAGCCTATTAATATCAGTTTACAGCTGTCTGCTTTACCTGTGCTGGTTATCAAAAAAATAGGGGGGGCACACGTCATTTTCTTTAAAATTGTTCATTTAATAGGTTAAATACCGCTAAATAGTGCCACATTATAAGTAGGGTACTTGTGAAATTATATATCTAAAGGACATCTATTTATCATCTTTTCTCCATATATACAGTATCTATTCTATCTCTTTACTCTGATGGTTCTGGCTCTGAACTTACTGTACTTGGCTGGTGAAATTTCAGGTTTCCTTTGAGATGAGTGCATAAAAAGTGGGTGGCATATGCATGGTCTGTGTGCCGTCCGTTTTTCTTTCTCACACCCATTGACTTGCATTGGTGAGTGACAGCCGAATCTCACATCCACTTGCAGCATGCTGCAATTTTTTTTTTCTTAGTCCAATTAGAGGAAAAACTTGCAGATAAGCAGGGATTCATTTAATAATGTTGGTGCAAGTTCAATGCGATATTTATACGCTCGTGTGAGCGAGCCCTTAGCCTAAAATAC
The DNA here is from genome assembly GCF_051348905.1 of Ranitomeya variabilis. Lineage (NCBI taxonomy): Eukaryota > Metazoa > Chordata > Amphibia > Anura > Dendrobatidae > Ranitomeya > Ranitomeya variabilis. The sequence continues at coordinate 259,228,269 of NC_135235.1, read as the reverse complement.
AACTGAAGGGAAGGAGCCCTTTCCAACTCCAAAATTATACTTCTCTGGTCCCCACCTTCTGTAGGTCAATAAGGGCCCGCAGGTATCAGACATTTAACAGGAGATAAATGTTCATTTTGGGACAATCCCTTTAATCAGACTTGCCCCGGTTGCATTTAGATAGTCACATTAGTTGTAAATGCATCCATACAAGTACTTGGAAGCATTTAATAAGGCGAGAATATGCCCTCATATGTTTTTTTTTTTAATTTACTAGAGGTGTTTTCTTAATGCAATGGCTCCACGTCCTGAGATACATATACCTTACAGACTGCAGGAAGAAGCGTTACTCTGAATACATCCTACTAGAGCACGTAGCATTAAAATAAATGCAACACAATCAGAACTGTGAGCGCGGTACGTGTGCATGACCTCATTAAAACGTATTTGTATAAGGGTTTACAATGTACTATAATTGTATCTGGAACTTACCTAATGTGCTCTAAAAAGCCTCCGGTGAGTAGGGAGCCAGGCACATAAACCAATTGCGTGTTTCCCTGGAAGCCATGCATGCACCTGGCATGTGTAAGACATCAAATCTGCATTAAAGGACGCATTTTGTAAACTTTGCCTGAAGCCGCCATCGTACAGGCACAGGTTGGCATCCACGCAAGGCCGAGTGCACACTGCGTTCATGCACTTAGCTGAAAGAATACGATAGGAGCTTTTTCCAACATTCACCAAACTGGAGGCCAATGGGGTGTCCATTTTACGTCCATCCGGACAGTATGTGTTTGCATACAGTTTATTAAAATGTACAAGAAAGAGCAGCAAATTGTACTTTTCTTATACAGCAGATCACTGCAAGAAAAACTTCTACCATGCAGTATACTTTTTTTTTGCAATAAGCCATATGTAGATGTAGTATTTTGGAGCAGATCCAAGCGGTATAAAAAGGCCTGAAAAATTGCTTTAAAGGGAACCTGTCACCCCCAAAATGGAAGTTGAGCTAAGCCCACTGGCATCAGGGGCTTATCTACAGCATTCTGTAATGAAGTAGATAAGCCCCCGATGTACCCTGAAAGATGAGAAAAAGAGGTTAGATTATACTCACCTGGGCGGGCGGGCGGTCCGATCCGATGGGCGCGCAGTCCGGGGCCTCCCATCTTCTTACGATCACGTCCTCTTCTTGTCTTCACGCCGCAGCTCCGGCGCACTTTGCCTGCCCTATTGAGGGCAGAGCAAAGTACTGCAGTGCACAGGCACCGGGAAAGGTCAGAGAGGCCCGGTGCCTGCGCACTGCAGTACTTTGCTCTGCCCTCAACAGGGAGATAACGTACGCCTGCGCTGGAGCCGCAGCGTGAAGACCAGAAGAGGACGTCATCCTATGAAGATGGGAGGCCCCGGACCGCGACGCCCATTGGACCGGACCGCAGCGGGAATGTCCCTGGCTGAGTATAATATAACCTCTTTTTCTCATCTTTCAGGATACATCGGGGGCTTATCTACAGCATTACAGAATGCATTACAGAATGCTGTAGATAAGCCCCTGATGCCGGTGGCCTTAGCTCAGCTTCCATTTTGGGGGTGACAGGTTCCCTTTAAAGACTCTTTCTATTAATTAGTATTGCAAAACTATTTTGTTTGTCATGTGTTCAGTATTTTGAGTGTTATTTTTTTCTCACCAAAGTTTTTGTAAAACATCTGGAGAAAAAAAAAAAGAAATGACATATAATTATGTTTTTAACGGGCTCTAAATTAGACAACAGGCAACCAAAAGGCAGAAAAAAAATAAAAAAATAAAAAATTCCCAAAAGCTTCAGGAAATTGAAAAATAAAAACAATGTGACTGCACATACCTTGGACAGGTGTGTAGGGATTAAGTAAGGCCGGCGTCACACTACAGAGTTTTACGGACGTATGAGAGGTGCAAAAACTACGCATTGCACACGGACCAATGATTCTCTATGGGGCAGATTCTATCTGGCGTATATTTCGCAGCCGTATTTTATGGCCATAGAAAATCGCAGCATGCTGCGTTTGTCAGCGTACTGCGCAAAAAATCTGCCAATGCAAGTCTATGGGTGCGCAAAAAATATGGATTACACACGGACCATGCGTGTGACTTGCGAAAAATACGCCAGACATCTCCAGGTGACAGGAAATGTGCCAAACCCTCAATCAGGAAGCTGAGACATGCTAATTAGCTTAAAAAGCCAGACTGACATCCCGGAAGTCTGGCGCACACCTCCACGGAGTTGTAAGCAGCATGGCCAACATAATCAATGTTGATATGCTCCTGCTCCAAGAAAGTCCCGAAATTTGGGACCAACGTGATTCCAACTACGCTAACCAGGCAAGGAAAGAGGCTGCTTAGAGGAGCATCTGTGGGATCCTATTCCCAGATTATGAGCAGCGGCCACGTGAGGGAAAGAGGCAAATAAGTAAGTACACTCATGTTTCTCAATTAATGAATATTGTAAACTGCAGTAAGAACAATATTTTTACATTATTATTATTTAGGTTATTGTGAATTTGTATGTATATTGCACCATTTATTTAATGGTGCTGGACATGACAAAGGGGTTATGTACAGCGTTTATAGATGTCGCTTACAGTAAGCAAATTTACAGTGACAGACTGGTATATAGGGGAGAGGACCCTGTCCTTGTGTACTTACAGTCTATAGTGTTAACCTTTTATGGTATTGTGGGATTTGTGTGTTAAATTTGATTATTGAAAATATTTATTAAGAAATGCAGCTTACTAGGGCATATTACAGTCTGGGAAATCACTGACACCTTGTGGTACCACAGTGTACAATGGCCTTATACATTATTTTCTTCTTTGTCATTGCAGTGGAAAATGTTATGAGACGTTGGCGCACATTCGGGACCAGTACCGGAGAGAAAGGCAGCAGCGGTCCAGAAGTGGGTCATCTGCTCTGGCAAAATGGAAGTATATCTATTTTGACCGGCTGTCTTTTCTGGATCCCAGTATGGATCTCAGACCGTAAGTACAAACCTCACACCACATTACACATATGTTTGGAATGCTCATAGATGATTTCTCAAATTAAATTTTTCAATTTTCATAACAGAACGCAATCCAACCTCACTGAGAGGGAGACAACAGGGTCCGAATCGGAGCCATTGATTGATCCTGTTGGGGAAGGAGAAGAGGTAGCTGGCCCATCTGCGGCTCCTACCATGTTCATCCCTCTGGATCCATCTTTGACTGCCCCTCATGGTCAACATCCACCTGGGCCAGATGATGCAGCTTCAGGGATGCCAGAAGATCCTGGCCACAGCAGCAGCCCCACTGTTCCGCTGCAGGCCCTGTTGTGACCTCACGCCGTGTCCGCAGAAGGAGAGAGCTAATGGGAACTCAAAGGAATGTGGACACTGGTGTCTTAAATTATTTGGCCAGGGCTGCTCAGGATGATGGTGAGGAGGCATTTTCTCAAAGCCTTTCCCGATATCTCCGTACCATACCCCGTCAGGTGAGGCTACGTGTGAGAGGGTGCTTTCAAATCCTTCTTGATGCATGCACCCCCCCAAATAGCCCTTATGATTTGTTTCAGTACATTGAGAGGTGGCAGCTGTCAACATGTAATGTCCTGCGTATGCCAACAAATCAACCAGTGCATGCTCAAGAGGGATTTTAAGCACCTCCTCCACGTATACCTACACCTCAACCCTTTCCCCAACATAACCCACCAATGCCTACACCTCAACCCTTTCCCCAACATAACTCACCAATGCCTACACCGTACCAAATGGCACCCTTCTAGCAACCTTACCAATATGGCCACTTGTCTAGACCCAGTGTTGGAGGCTGGTCCCAACCTGGGTTTGGACGACATGGACATATTGGTGGGGGTTATGATGCCCATAGTATCCACCCTTACGGCCAGTACTCATCTGGGCAATCTGAGCATGGGCAGATTTTGGAGCAGGCCCAACAGAGAAGTCACCAACAGGGTGAAGGACAATTGGCCCAACAAAGGCCACAAGAGCAGCAACCCGAACTCCCGCCATCACCTCCACCAATGTATCATAATCTGTAAAAAATATTTTCTTGCTGATAATTTTGTGTTATCTCCCAAAATTATTTAATCTGCTGTGATAGCAATGTGGTTTGTTTTATTTTTTTACACTTTGGCCAAGTTAAAATGGCCACAAAAGCCATATGATGGAAATATGGTGCTAAAAAAAAAAAAAATTGGGGGCTTATGATATCATTTATAAACAAACATTAACAAGCCAATTTCTTTGTGTTTGATAAATCATTATTACACCATACACAATTCAAACATTTTCAAACCAATCAAATGTAAATTTAAAGAAAATAAATAAATAAATTTACAACATAGAGACAACATTATCTTGCCAGGGAGTAGCACCCTGAGGAGAAAGAAAATAATTTGTATAAATATCCCTAACTTTTAGGCCAGAAAGGTGACGCCGCTGAGGAAGGACATGTGGTGTAGGACTTATAAATATCCCTAACTTTTAGGCCAGAAAGGTGACGCCGCTGAGGAAGGACATGTGGTGTAGGACTTATAAATATCCCTAACTTTTAGGCCAGAAAGGTGACGCCGCTGAGGAAGGACATGTGGTGTAGGACTACCCACATTGGCTAACATGCCTTCACCACTGTCAGCTGAGGAGCACTCATGAATTCATGTGAAGTTGTGTAAAACAACACAAGCTTTTATGACTTCATTAACATTTGCCTCACTCAGCTGAATGGCAGACTGGAGGACATGCCATTTGGCACACATAATGCCAAAGGCGCACTCCACCAGTCGCCACGCCCGTGAAAGTCTCACATTAAACACCCGCCGCCAGTGGTCCAGGTTGCACTGGGGATAAGGCCTCATGCCATGCCTGGTCAATTGGAAGGCCTCATCTGCCACAAGTACATAAGGGACTGTTTCAGCATTGGAGCCTGGGAGTTGTCATGGTGGTGGGAGGTCCAACAGGTTTAACGTAGCCGCCGACCCATAATAGACGAATTGAAGACCCTTGAGTCTTCAGTTCGCCCATAGGCCCCAATATCTACAATTATAAACCTGTAGTTACTGTCAACTACAGCTAACAGAACTACAGAGAAAAACTGCTTATAATTGTAGAATTGGGAGCCCGAGTTTGGCGGCTTACGCACCCTGATATGTTTCCCATCCAGGGCTCCAATACCATGAAGAAAATCACAAGAGTCAGAAAATCCACCGGCTATTTTTGGCCAATCCTCCCTTTTGGGCTCCGGCATCACAAGTTCATGTAGTTTGTCCCATATTTGAACACATGTATCACGCACAATGCCGGAAATAGTGGACCTCCCTATCAGAAATTCCAGATGTATTCCGGCATAAGGTAATCCAGTTGACAGGAATCTGAAAGCACACAACAAAAATAAAATATTAGCAATGTTACAATGCTTGTTAAAATCCATAGTAAAGCAAAGTAATATGAGGATATAAAAAGGCAGGATACCAGTGTACCTTACAAAATGTACACTGGCTACTTACATTTTACATTAACTACATATTTGTATTTGATTTTGTTAAAATTGAATAATATAATTTAAATCTGATGCTTAGAAAATCAAAATAGGCCAAACAACATCATCAACATACAGTATGTGAGGATGGTGAATACATACCGTAAGGTAAGGAGAAGACGCTCCTTTGCGGATATGCATTTCCGCATCCTGGTCATGGGCGGACATACCGCCTGTTCAACCTGTGCAGCTGCACAGGGGACCGGAGGCTCCAGGGGCCCCTGCAGGCAGGGCCAGCGTTAGGGGCAGGCAGCTGCCTAGGTCCTCGCTCCCCCAGGGGTCCCCAGCTAGCGACACATCACGCAGCTGCTATGGGGCCCCTGTGAGGCAGGGGGCCCACCTGCTGCCAGCGCCGACTCCCCCGCCGCATTTAACTATACCGGCGTCTGCCGGTACAGTTCAAAGCAATGATGGAGGAGAGTCAGCTGACGGTCCCTCTCCCATCATCCTCCCCTCTGCCTCTGACAGACACTGCCGCGCACTCACTGTGTGCCGGCAGGAGCAGGAACTGGAAGCAGCGCGGGCACGAGGAGAGGTGAGGAGTGTGCTGTGTTGTTGTTGTTTTTTTTTACTCTATAACAGTGAGTACTGGACTGTGGGGCCATTCTGGGGGGGAGAGCTGCGCTGTATACTATGAGGCAGTGTGCTGTATACTATGAGGCTGCACTGTATACCATGAGGCTGTGTGCTGTATACCATGAGGCTGTGTGCTGTATACCATGAGGCTGTGTGCTGTATACCATGAGGCTGTGTGCTGTATACCATGAGGCTGCGCTGTATACTATGAGGCTGCGCTGTATACTATGAGGCAGTGCTGTATACCATGAGGCTGTGTGCTGTATACCATGAGGCTGCGCTGTATACTATGAGGCTGCGCTGTATACTACGAGGCTGCGCTGTATACTACGAGGCTGCGCTGTTTACTATGAGGCTGCGCTGTATACTATGAGGCTGTTCTGTATACTATGAGGCTGCGCTGTATACTATGAGGCTGTTCTGTATACTATGAAGATGCGCTGTATACTATGCGGGCAGTGCTGTATACTATGCGGGCTGTGCTGTATACTATGTGGGCTGTGTTGAATACTAAGGTGGGTACATTATACGTTATCTTCTATGGGGGAGGATGTGTTATATACTATGGGGGGTGCATTATATTCTATGGGGAAGGATGTGTTACATACTATGGGGGGCTGCATTATATTCTATGGGGGCTACATAATATTCTATGGGGAGGTGGGCTGTATTATATTCTATGGGGGGGTTGTATGTTTGGTATTTTTCATTACCCCTGTTCGTATTATCTTGTTAGTCTGGTTGGTATATTACGGTACACTATTAATCACCTCCTTCCTGCGTGCGGTAAGGGTGCGGACTGAGGGTGGAGCTAAGGCAAGGTATGTGGCCACAGCATCTTCATCATCAGAAGTAACCTGGGGAACAGGGCAAGCTAGGGGCCCCTAGTGTTAGGGACAGGGAATGAGCCCCTGGTCCCAGGACACCCGACAACAGAGTTGTGACAAATACACTCCTCAGTCCTCCAAATAGTATAGTACACTAATTTTAGTACTCAATATTGTATAATGCACCCCCCATAGTCCTTCATGTAGTACAATCCACCCCATAGTTCTTCATATAGTATAATGCATTCCCCATAGCCTTCCATACGGTATAATGCAGGTTCCATATAGTGCATATAGTATAATGCAGTCCCCATAGTACGATAGAGTGTAATGCAGTCCCCATAAAGGATAATGCACTCCATAGTCATAGTCATTGATAGAGTATGATGGAGCCCCCTCAGAGTATAATGCATCCCCCTCTCAGAGTATAATGCAGCCACTACATAGAGTATAATGTAGGCACCCCATAGAGCAGTGTTCCCCAACTCTGGTCCTCAAGAGCCACCAACAGGTCATGTTTTCAGGATTTCCTTAATATTGAAGAGGTAATAATTGCATCACCTGCACAGGCAATAATTCCATCACTTGTGCAATACTAAGGAAAACCTGAAAACATGACCTGTTGGTGGCTCTTGAGGACCGGAGTTGGGGAACACTGCCATAGCGTATAATGCAGCCACCCCATAGTGTATCATGTAGCCCAACTGTCCTGCAGTATTATGATTGCACGTACTCACTAATATATGAAAAAAAATACAATACTCACTTCTCCTAGTTCCCTCGCTGCTGCAGAGCGTCTCAGCAGCTCCACTGCCCGGCATAGCATGGTGCGCGATTAATTGACGTCATCGTGTACCCACTGCATCAGAAATAGAGGGGAATGATGGGAGAGGGAGCTTCAGATGACGCTCTCTCCTCTATCATTGCTTTCAACTGTATCGGCATCCCCTGACCCACGGATCCCATAGTGGCCTCATGGTGTGCCGTATTAGCGGCTGTGTGGTATGCCGCTATTAACGGTATACCACTGGCTGGGGGCCCCTGGAGGAGTGAAGGTACTAGGCAGATGCCAAGTCTGCCTACCCCTAATGCTGACCATGGATCTATGAGAGCTTTATGGCACCTCTGTAACAGTGGTAATGTGAGGGGATGTGTCATTACACCATGTACTGTTCAGGGTGTATGAAAGCTTAGTGATGTCCCCTGTAGGAACGATAATGGCGGCCATTTTGATTGTCATCCTTTATTTCCAGATACAGATCACTAGGAAATGACACAAAAGCTGTTACTATCACATCTCTTGCTGTGGACGCCTCTCTGCAGGGGATTCTCCTTCTTCATTAATCTTTTCTGGAGGATCTCATCAGACTGGCTGTCTATGATATGGGGGTCTGGTATAGGAAACCCATTCTTCTCTGTCCTGTTAGGAAGTTCTGAAGTAATAGAGGATGGAGCGGCTCAGTGTTCTCATTTATTAGCGGAAATGGAGAAAGGCCCCAGAGTCTCCTGCTCTGGACCTGACACTCCCAGGAATCAGAGCAATTACCTGATTTATCCCCATTGGATATAACGATATCGGGGCTCATCCAGCTTTATCTCATGTGTGACATTGATCCCCAAACTCCAGTCCTCACGGCCCCAACACATCATGGTGTCAGGATTTCCTTCATTTTGCACTGAGGATGGAATTATTATCGAGGCCTCAGAAGCTGCCGCAGGTTCTCTCCCCCGAGAAATACGAAGGAAATCCTGACACCATGATGTGTTGGGGCCGTGAGGCCTGGAGTGTGGGGGACACTGCTGTATGCGCCCACCAGACATAGGGGGCAGTATAATAATGACTACATGGCCGAGCAATGGAGTAAAGACAACACAAAGGTATAGGGGTAAAAAGAAGATTTTATTTATAGATGAGGTTATTATATATTATATATCATATATATGTGTAAATTATTCATCTATCAGACTAAATCTATCTATGGGCCCTGTTGGTCCAGAGGAAGGCGAAAACCCCCTGTGAGGAATCGGCCAATTATCCTCATATTAGGGGGGAAAATTCCTTCCTGACCCCAAATATGGCGATCAGAATGAATCCCAGGATCAAGGGCTCATAGCTAATGTGTATACGTAAGTTTAATGTAAAAAATATATATTATTTAAAATTATTATTATATTATTATTATTATATAAACGTTTATTATATAAAAATTTAAAAGTAATTTCTATTTTTTGGCTAATTTATGTTTATATTTGTGTCGACTATATTATTGTAAATCCAAAATCTTATATTATTATTTTACATAAATTATATATTTTTTATATTTTTTATTATAAACATAAGAAGCTACTTATTTATTCTATTTTACTAGACCTATCTATGGGCCGTGTTGGTCCAGAGGAAGGCGAAAACCCCCTGTGAGGAATCGGCCAATTATCCTCATATCAGGGGGGAAAATTCCTTCCTGACCCCAAATAAAGTATGGCGGTCAGAATAAATCCCAGGATCAAGGGCTGATAATGAACCGATGAGATTAAAGTAAAAAAATGTGTTGTATTATTTTTTTCCTACTAATCTGGTAGCATGTTTGGACTAATTTATGTCTATATTTGGTTAGGAAACATTTTTTCAACTAATAATATTTTATTTTGTATCTTTTTTATGCTCTAAAAGTGTGCACTTACTTATTAACCTATGACACTAAATGCATGTATCGGCTGTGTTGATCCAGAGGAAGGCGAAAACCCCCTGTGAGGAATCGGCCAATTATCCTCATATCAGGGGGAAAAATTCCTTCCTGACCCCAAATATGGCGATCAGAATGAATCCCAAGATCAAAGGCTGATACCTAACCTGTGTAATGTACCTAACCTGTGTAATATACCTGTCATGTAAAATAATATATATGTTTCTTTACTTGGACTAATTATTATTTATAGGAACTATTTTTTCTTTTAAAGTAAGAACATTTTATTTTATTATAACTTTTTTTGTGCTACTAGTGTGTGATTCTACTTATTAATCTATTATACTAAACCTATTTAAGGCCGTGTAGATCCAGAGGAAGGCGAAAACCCCCTATGAGGAATGGGCCAATTGTCCTCATATTAGGGGGAAAAATTCCTTCCTGACCCCAAATATGGCGATCAGGTTAAATCTCAGGATCAGAAGCCGATCTATGTCCTACATCTATGTGCTGATATGTACTGTGTGCTATGTGTGTGCCTGTACTGATGATGTAGTGTGGGGACCTGCACTGACCATGTAGTGTGGGTGATGCGTGATGGGTGCGATACTTACCAGGCCTGTGCTAAGGTGAGTTCAGGGATAATGGCCGCTCCTTACATGCTGCTGCTCAGCGGCCCCAGGACTGAAAGGTGCGACTATTGTTCCTGAACTCACCAGATAGAAACTTAGCACAGGCCGCTCCTGGGGTAGAAGATCTTCGGGCTGGAGGGATGTTAGATGCCAGCCCAGGAGGTCAAGGGTCTGGGGCAGTAATGGCAGTGGTCCGGCATGAAGATGGTAAAGAGAGAGATGATGTTGAAGGGCAGCCGAGGTGTCGTACAGCAGCAGAGACGTGAGGCACGGGTCAGGAGGCATGAAGTTCTGGGCAGTTGGCACGGGCTCATCCTGCAAGACATAAGAGGAAGACAGGAAATCTATCTACCGGATCTTATGTTATATTAGGGGAATGGTCTTTATAATGAACCATTCTGCTATATAACATCAGATACAATGTACTGACATAATAGGTGTCCTGTGTGTACATCGGTCACTCACCAGATGGTCGTGAATTCTTTCACAGTCCAGATCTTTTCATCCACCTAAGAAAAATAGAAACATAAAGTCACTGTCAGAAAAAGTGAAAAAAGGTAAGATCGATGATGATGATTACCACAATGAGAGAACAGCACCTGATGAGTGTTATCCCCAGAGGAGGAGATACTTACCGGGTCCAGCTTGGTGACACGTACGTAAATCCGGCCACGGGGTGAAGGACTGTGTGCTCCGGCCACTGCAGATGGTGGTTCTCCAGAACTGGCCTGAATGGTGTAAATGGTGGCTCTACTCTCCTTTCCTCCAGATCCTCCCAGCCGATGGTGGTAAAGAATGGATGCTCTCTGATGTTCCCACTCACACCCAGGCGTGTCTGAGGGTCTTTGCGCAGCAGCTTCTTGATGAGATGTTTCACGTCAGCATCAAGCCAAGTTGGAAATTTTGGCTTCTCGTTGATGATGGATTTGAAAGCCATTTGCTTGATGGGGCCGTTGTAAAATGGATATCGCCCTGCTGCCATCCTGGACACCACAATCCCCAGGCTCCACCAGTCCACTGCTGCACCATACCGTTTTCTACGATGCACCTCAGGGGCCATGTAATGGAAAGTGCCCGTCACTCCAGAGGTGTTTTTGGAGGAGGAGACGCCATCTTGGGCAAGCCCAAGGTCAATTATACGGATGTGGCCATCTGCATCCAACATGATGTTATCCGGCTTTATGTCACTGCAATGAAAGAAGAAAACTAAATAAGAAATCTGTCCAGTGATACAAGAGATGGAAAATGGGTCACTACAAAATACGGCAGAATAGGCGGCAGGACACCAGGGAAGCCGGGGGCCATATCTACAGCTTGTAAAGGGGACAGAGAGAAGGAGGAAAGTTCTGCTTACCGGTGGACGATGTTGTGTCCGTGGAGGAACTGGAGGCCACTTAAAATCTCTGCTGTGTAGAATCTGATGGAGATAACAGAGTGCAGAATCAATGTCATGAAATCCTTCTCTGGCAATCCCCAGATACCATGGCACCCCACCTCCTGCTTCCAGCACCCTAAATATATGCCCTGCCAGTGCTCCCCTAGCTGCACCCCAACCTCAGGTTTTTTCCCTTTCTCTTAGTTCTCTTTTAGGTACATTCTCTGCTTTCTCACCTCACATTGCCGATGTTCAGGCAGCCGCACATCCTGATCAAATCCTCCACGCTGCCACCGGACAGGTACTCCATGATGAAATATGCCCTGTGCTGAGACTGGTGTGCGGCATAGAGGTGGCACAGGAATGGGCAGTGTCTGGCCGCCAGGAGTATCCGCCGCTCTCTCAAGATGGTGTCCTCGTTGTCCCTTTTGGTGATCATTTTGACGGCCACGTTGATGTTACTGCCGGGAACAGATGCCAGGACCACCTGAAAAACACAAATGGAGAATACTTAGAAGGTGTCTGCAGGGGTGGAAGGATCTGGATTTTATAGTCCACAATGCGCATGAGAAAACTGAGTGATCGCTCAGTCTGCTAGTGACCAGGACCATATAGAGGAGCAGATCTATCTATCAGAACAATGCACTGCCTGCTCCATGGATGGGTATGGAGAGGTCTTAATAAATATTCGTCATTTTAATATTTAGTTCATAAAACAATAATACACATGAAAATATTTAACTTTGTAATACATTTTATCAGCCAAATCGGCTTCTTTCTCCGCCAGGACTGATTTTTTATTTTCAAAATTCTATGTACCTGGGTAAACTCTGTTTTTAGTGAAGACAGATTGTTACATTACTGAGGGGAGATGACAGTTGGTGCTGATAATATTCTATGCAGAAGGGAGGGGGGAGGAGTTTTGCATTTAGCCCCTCCTCTCCACTACATTGAATATTATCAGCACCAACTGTCATCTCCTCTCAGTAATGTAACAATCTGTCTTCACTAAATACAGAGTTTACCCAGAAATTGAGAATATAGAATATGAAAAATCAGTCTTGGTGGAGAAAGAAGATTTATCTGATTAGAATTATTACAAAGCTGCTTATTTTCATGTTTGCTATTGATTTATGAAATAAAAATTAAAATGACGATGACGTTTTAAAGGGTTTTCCTCTGTTACCATATGGAAATAAACAGAGTAAGCATTAGTAGAGGCATTGAGTTGGCATTGGTATGGTCCAAATATCATTGATTATCTAGATTTAATAAAAACACAGAGACAAATGTATGTACAATATGGCAGCCTGATAGGAGAAAAAAATAATGTCCCCTGCCCTCTACAGCTGTGACCCCTGAGATGAACCCTCCAGTATAGAAGAATACCAGGTTATAGCAGCACTAGCCCTAACTATGGTGATGTCTTATACCTCATCTCACAGAAGGACACTACAATGAGCAATAACAAAGCAAGACATGGCTGATAACATAGAACAATACATGGGGATATATGAAAAATCTCAGATTTCAAATAAATAACAAATATGTAGGCCTTACTTTGCCAAAGGCGCCTCTACCTAGGACCTGGTGGATGTTGAAGCGGCTGATGTTAAGCCTGGCATAGGGGCCGGATGATCCAGGGTCTCCGCTGCATCCAGGTGTTGGCTCCTCCAATCCGCTGTTGTCTCGTCTCATTTTCTTCTTTAATCCGGTCACGCTGTCCTCTTCCCTCTTCCTCTTCTCCTCGTGCCTCTTCTCCTCGCTCCTCTTCTCGCTCTCTTCTCCTCGTCCAGTAGTCGCCATTCTCCGTAATCTCTTCCCGCCTGTAGACCTCGGTCCAATCACTTCAGCTGACAGTTGAAAGTAAATGGCAGTTGGTCGTGTGCAGGTGACCAGAGGTCAGAGGTGAGGGAACCCTCAGGTGGCTCCTGCCAGGCAGTGGCTCCTGGCCCTGCTCTCCTATACACTGTGATGTGGGCATCATGGGTGACAGTTTAGAGTCCAGAGGAACGGCAGAGAACTTCATGGCGACTTCCAGTAGTTTATTTATTAGATTATTAATCCCTCTATGTGTTTCATCATCGTTCCATTTTATAACTTACATTATTTTTGTATTGTAAAGTTAATATTTTTATTCGTTTTTCTATGTTTCTTATCACATATTTCCTCGATGCCCCATTTCCCTTTATCATTTCTCCCAAGAGTCTATTCCACCAAAGTGGTGCGCACCTATTACCCCCAGTGCCAACCAGCCGGCTCTACTGCACCTCATGGACAGAATACACGGAGCTGTAAACTCTTCCTGAGCTTTTATATTCTCTGTATAACCAACACTTTCTACCAATTATTACCTCTTACCAGGAATATGGTGATATTGGGGCAGTATATAATAAAGCCATCAGTGCTATATATAATACAGGTTGTACCGTTCCCAATAACCCATCACATGTGATTTACAGTAATCCCACCACAACCCATGGGAAGGACGGGTCACTGCTGCTCATCTCTGGGGTCACCGAAATCTTCTTCTTCCTCTTTATAATATCGCTTTATTTACATGTAACACAAAGAAAACAATTAAAACCCCTATAAATGAAAATGACCATGTTATTACGGCTTCTTTGTGCTATTGTGTCACAGTCACAGGCAGTGAATACACCGTACCATTTACTGCTGCAGTCAGCGATTAGTTATATACTGGCGGATTGTCACCGTTATTGTAATGCAGGTCCTGTCGCCCTAAATCTATAAACATTAATCCCCCAACATGTTTCGCACGCTCTCAGGCATCATCAGGAGAATGGGGATTAAAGGAGTAAGATGTCACCGCTCACTCCCATATTATTTGTGGTGCAGACGTCTTATGACGTCACATCCACACAGACATGTGAAGACATTGCACAATTAGCAGGTGTCCTAGTCTCATAAACAGGACAGGACACAATTATTGACAACTGTGAACACACCTGAGAGGGCTACCTTCAGGGAAATGTCATTAAATTAGACATATGACATCAGACACCATTTAATGGGTGATCTATCACGCCCGATGTCCAGGTGGGAAAATCTACATTGGTCTCCTTGCTAGAGAACTTCACGTATGTATCAAGGAACATGTAAGAGATATGGACAAATCTAGGACAGAGGATGATCTTGAACAATTTAAAACCCTACTAAGATATTTTCAACAATTCCATCATAGGGATTCAAGTCTTCTCAGAGTTCTTTTGGGACCGAGAAGTGGTGATCTCAAGAAAACTCTTGCTTACATTGAGAGCAAGTGGACTTTTAGATTGGGTACTGACCAGGCTTAATGAAAATCTGGGGTTTGGTTCATTTTTAGAAATATGGAGGCATCTTTTGGGAGGTGGGTTTGTGTTTTTTTATTGATTTTAACTCATATTTGTTTGCTCTGCAGTATACGGCCATGAAGGCCGGATTTTAATCCACCTATTTATATCCATGTATGTGATGATTTCTACTTTGTGAACATTTTTCATCCTATAAAGAGATGGAGGATTGGGGGAGGAAAGTCTTCCTACAAACAAGCTTGTTTTTCTCTGCTATTGTACTCCATGGATCTGTTGCAGAATATATGAATGTCATGCCGGACGCTGTTCAGACCAGGTCGTTCGACAGACAGCGGTAATTCCGCTTTTGACCACTATTTGCTCATTGGCGTTGGCT
Organism: Ranitomeya variabilis; assembly: GCF_051348905.1. Taxonomy (NCBI): domain Eukaryota; kingdom Metazoa; phylum Chordata; class Amphibia; order Anura; family Dendrobatidae; genus Ranitomeya; species Ranitomeya variabilis. The sequence goes on along the minus strand of NC_135235.1, from coordinate 259,212,941 downwards.
AGATTTTATCTAGCTGTTTCGGGGATAATTTACCTGATCCTCGGATTGGAAGCTGGGCCATGCCCATTGCCTTTAAATAGTTCTCCTGATCATTGGGCGTCGCCGATTATAGCTTCTGTCTTGTGCGTTGTTATCTCGGTCTGGAGTGGAGAGCTGGTTGTTGGAGATTCGTTGCTGGTGGTGTATTTTCCTTTGTCTTATTTACTCCTTCCTATATTTGTATTTATTTTGCCCTGCACATTTATAGTGTATTCCTGAGTGTCTGCGGCGTAGTGTATATTTTCCTTTATCCTTGTCTGTGCTAATTGTGGGTATTGGTGTATTACCTCTTCACTGGGTGGTGGGCGGAGGTTTCAGCCTAGGGTTGAAACAGGAGACAGGGTGAGGTTCGAGGCCTGGACATGCACACCATCAGTGTAAACTCCAGGATTTCCCTAGTCTGAGGGAAATTGCAGGGGCCCGGGTTATTAGCTCTCGCCCACCTAGTCTCCCCGTGACATTATAATCGGCCCAACAACAACAACAAAAAAAAAAGGGGGTTTCTTTTTTTTGTGTGTTTTGTCATGGATCCCATGACTTCCATAACCCGCCAGTTGAGGGCGCTGTTCCTACAGGTCACTGAGTTGAGGGGGGCAGTGCAGCAACAGGGACTAGCAGTATCTAATGTGCAAGCTGGAGCGACAGGAAGAGTTGCTGAGCCTAAATTTCCTTTGCCTGAAAAATTTGCTGGGGAACGCAGTAAATTTGTTTCTTTTCGTGAAGCTTGCAAACTATATTTCCGCATGCGCCCGATCTCCTCGGGTAATGAGGCTCAGCGTGTGGGTCTGGTGTTGTCATTGTTAAGCGGGGATCCCCAAGCATGGGAGTTTTCTTTGCCATCCGATTCTGCTGCATTTGACTCTGTGGAGAGTTTTTTTCCCTCTCTTGGAAAAATCTACGATGAACCTGACAGAATGGCTCTAGCAGAATCTAAGATATGCACTATTCGCCAGGGGGAGCGAGTTGCAGAGGATTACTGTTCTGAATTTCGTCGCTGGGTGATCGATACACAATGGAATGATCCAGAATTGCGGAGTCAGTTTATACATGGGATTTCAGGAAGGGTTAAAAAAGCCCTTCTGATGTACAAGACTCCTACTTCTCTAGATTCCGCTATGAGTCTGGTTGTCCGCATTGTTCGCCGTTTGCATCAGGGGGAGCATGAGACACCGCCTATGGGAGAGGGTTTAGGTTCACTTGAGGTTGCTGCAGGTGAGCCCACGGAGCCTATGCAAATCGCAGGGGTGTCACATGTGAAGCGTCGAGCCTCTGAGCTCAGGAAGCAGGGAGCCTGTTTTTACTGTGGTAAAACTGGTCATTTTATTAACATCTGTCCTCTGCTGTCTAAAAAAAACGCAACGGCGGAAAACTTCTAAGCTCAGAGGGTGTGGAGACCAATCTGAGCTTATGTATATCCTCTATGGTGGTTTCTCAATGCATGCTCCCTGCTAAGGTTTTTATCGCTGGCAGTGAGCTGCCAATTACTGTTTTTGTGGATAGTGGTTCAGCCACAAATCTCATTGATGAGGAGTTTGCGCGCTCAGCAGGTTTTAGGATTGAAAAACTGTCGCATCCTATCCGCGTGGTCACCATCAATGCTGCTCCTCTCTCTCAGGGGGAGATTACTGAATTTGTGGCTGAGGTGAAACTCCATATTGGAGTTCTACATTCCGAGCGGGTTACATGTAAGGTGCTCAGGAATCTTCCTGCTCAGGTGGTTTTGGGTTTTCCTTGGTTGTCTATGCACAACCCGGTAATTGACTGGAAAACTCAGGACATAATTCAGTGGAGCGAGTTCTGCCAGGAGAATTGCCTGGCCACATGCGTGGCTGCGGTGACTTCAAGCGTTCCGGAGTCACTTCTGGATTTTGTGGATGTGTTCTCTGAGAAGGGTTGCTCAGAGTTGCCGCCACATCGTCCCTATGACTGTTCTATCAGGTTTAAACCAGGGTCCAAATTGCCTAAAGCAAGGATGTTTAACATCTCCGGTCCGGAGAGACAAGCATTAAAAGATTACATTGCTGAAAGCTTGAGCAAAGGGCACATCAGGCCGTCATCCTCGCCGGTGGCAGCAGGGTTCTTCTTCGTGAAGAAGAAAGATGGCGGATTACGCCCGTGTTTGGATTTCAGGGAGTTGGACCAGATTACGGTTCGTGATCCATACCCTATGCCACTGATACCAGATTTGTTCAACCAGGTGGCAGGGGCTAAGTGGTTTACCAAGCTTGACCTCAGGGGGGCATACAACCTCATAAGAGTCCGTCAAGGTGATGAGTGGAAGACGGCTTTTAATACCCCTGAGGGTCATTTTGAAAATTTGGTGATGCCTTTTGGGTTGACTAACGCACCTGCAGTGTTCCAACATTTCATCAATGATGTGTTCTCGCATGTTTTGGGGAAATTCGTTATCGTGTACCTAGATGACGTCCTCATATATTCTTGCGACCGTGATGCTCATTTAGATCATGTCAGGCAGGTGTTACAGCTTCTCAGAGAGAATAAGCTGTATGCTAAACTTGAGAAATGTGTATTTTCTGTTCAAGAGTTGCCTTTCTTGGGTTATATTGTGTCTGCTTCTGGTTTTAAAATGGACGCCGCTAAGGTGCAAGCGGTGCTGCATTGGGAACGTCCTGATAACCTGAAAGCACTTCAGCGGTTCCTTGGGTTTTCTAACTACTATAGGAAATTTATCAAGGATTTTTCCATCATTGCTAAACCGCTAACTGACATGACTAAAAAGGGTACCATTTTCTCCGTTTGGCCTGAGGCTGCTGTGCACGCATTTGAATTTCTTAAGAACAGTTTTGTTTCAACCCCCATTCTCGCGCAGCCAGACGTATCAAAACCCTTTGTTGTGGAAGTCGATGCGTCTGAGGTTGGTGTGGGGGCGGTACTATCTCAAGGCTCATCTTTGAGTGGTTTGCGTCCGTGCGCCTATTTCTCCAAGAAACTGTCATCTGCCGAACGTAACTACGATATCGGCAACAGGGAGTTGTTGGCAATCAAGTTGGCCTTTGAGGAATGGCGACACTTCTTGGAGGGGTCGGTACATCAGGTTACTGTTATTACCGATCATAAGAATCTGCTGTATTTGGAGTCAGCCAAGCGTCTGTCCCCCAGGCAGGCTCGCTGGGCATTGTTTTTCACGCGGTTCAATATTGTTGTCACTTTCAGACCGGGGTCTAAAAACACTAAGGAGGATGCTCTGTCCAGGTGTTTTCTGGGGGGAGAACCTCGGGAAGATCCAGTACCCATCCTCCAAAAGAGTGTTGTGGTTTCGGCTCTCACTACCGAGGTTGAGGCTGAGATTGCCGAGGCTCAGGAGGAGGTACCATCTGAGCTTCCCATCAACAAATCTTTTGTACCGCTTCATCTCCGCTTAAAGGTTTTGGCGGAGCATCATGATGCTGTCCTGGCTGGCCACCCAGGGGTTAGAGGTACCTTGGAGTTGGTGTCACGTCGGTTTTGGTGGCCCAAGATCCGACAGGACGTGGTCTCATACGTGTCAGCTTGTACCACGTGCGCTAGGGCTAAGACGCCCCGCTCCCATCCTGTTGGCACACTACTTCCTCTTGAAGTACCTAGTAAGCCATGGACGGAAATCTCCATGGATTTCATCACTGATTTGCCCTCATCAGCTGGGAACACGGTCAACTTGGTGATTGTTGATCGGTTTTCTAAAATGTTGCACTTTGTGTCTTTGCCTTCGTTGCCTAACGCTAAGACTCTGGCTCAGGTATTTGTGCAGGAGGTGGTCAGACTTCATGGGCTTCCGTCTGACATCGTGTCTGATAGGGGGTCTCAGTTTGTGGCAAAATTTTGGAAAGCATTTTGCTCACGGCTGGGGATCAGGTTGTCTCATTCTTCAGCGTTCCATCCTCAGTCAAATGGTCAGACTGAGCGTATGAATCAAAATTTGGAACAGTACCTACGCTGCTTTGTCTCTGATAACCAGGAGGAGTGGTCTACCTTTCTTCCTTTGGCTGAGTTTGCCATCAATAATCACCGCCAGGAGTCGTCTGGGGAGTCTCCGTTTTTTTGTGTTTACGGGCTACATCCTCAATTTTGTACCTTGAGTCAGAGGGGCTCTTCCGGCGTTCCGGAGGAGGATCAGTTAGGAGCACAATTGTCATCAGTCTGGAGGAGAGTTAAACAGCGCCTGTTGAGTGTGGGTGCTAGGTACAAACGTGTGGCTGACAGTAGGCGTGTGCCAGGTCCGGACCTGAGTGTGGATGACTGGGTGTGGTTATCCACAAAAAACATAAGACTCAAAATACCGTCCCTTAAATTGGGTCCACGGTTTATTGGTCCATTTAGGGTCACCGCCGTCATTAACCCACTAGCGTACCGATTGGAGCTCCCTACGGTGTATAAGATACACAACGTGTTCCACAGGTCTCTTCTAAAGAAGGTGGTGGGTTCTGTGGATGCGGCGCCTATGCCACCTCCAGTCTTGGTGGATGGTAATTTGGAGTTTGAAGTCTCCAAGGTGGTTGACTCTCGTGTAGTGCGTCGCACTTTACAGTACTTGGTACACTGGCGTGGTTATGGGCCTGAGGAGAGGTCCTGGGTACCAGCCTCGGACATTCATGCGGATCGGCTGGTCAGGTTTTTTCATCGTCGCCATCCAGACAAGCCGGGTCCTATAAGCCGTGAGGGCCCTGGGGTCCCTCGTAGAAGGCGGGGTACTGTCATGTCGGACGCTGTTCAGACCAGGTCGTTCGACAGACACCTGTAATTCCGCTTTTGACCACTATTTGCTCATTGGCGTCGGCTAGATTTTATCTAACTGTTCCGGGGTTAATTTACCTGATCCTCGGATTGGAAGCTGGGCCATGCCCATTGCCTTTACATAGTTCTCCTGATCATTGGGCGGCACCGAATATAGCTTCTGTCTTGTGCGTTGTTATCTCGGTCTGGAGTGGAGAGCTGGTTGTTGGAGATTCGTTGCTGGTGGTGTATTTTCCTTTGTCTTATTTACTTCTTCCTATATTTGTATTTATTTTGCCCTGCACATTTATAGTGTATTCCTGAGTGACTGCGGCGTAGTGTATATTTTCCTTTATCCTTGTCTGTGCTAATTGTGGGTATTGGTGTATTACCTCTTCACTGGGTGGTGGGCGGAGGTTTCAGCCTAGGGTTGAAACAGGAGACAGGGTGAGGTTCGAGGCCTGGACATGCACACCATCAGTGTAAACTCCAGGTAGAGGGTCAGTCAGGATTTCCCTAGTCTGAGGGAAATTGCAGGGGCCCGGGTTATTAGCTCTCGCCCACCTAGTCTCCCCGTGACAATGAACTCTAGAAATTGTCTCTGGCTAGACTGTGAATTCTTTATTATTTTTTTCTATGAGACATTATGGAGGCTTGATAGACTGTTGAACAGCCGGGATTGTGAACCTCTTTATGGACTTGATTTAATTATGATAGATGCTTGTGGACAATCAGGTTACGGATTTTATCATTTGATTTAATGAATTGATAATTGATATTATTAGCTTTCTACAAAATTATTAGCTATCTGCAAAATTATTTTCTCTATTATATGGCCATATGGTATGTTGACACATTTAGACCTATTTTTATCTGTGTTATTGGGGACCATACTTTTCACTTTATACTTTTCCCTATTGTTGCTCTGCCTTTTTCACATCTTTTAACCCTTTGTAACTTACCTCTGTTTACATCAATTTCACTTGTGCAATTTTGGCAGAGCCTTATGCTTTGCATACAGTTATTTATATTATATATTTTTACCCCTTTTTATACTTTCTCTTATGATCCCCTAACTTTCCTGCTTTGGTATTGATAATATGCTCAGATTTTTAAGTGTTAATTTCTATTAATAAAATTGATTTTATGGTTGAACATATTCTTTGATTCCCCTGTTACTTTAATTACACCTATTGGGGTTTTTTGTGTTCATAATGCTTTTTGAATTTGGACCTGTTATTTTTGATATTTATCTTGGAAAACTTCTTGTTTAACTACTGAAATATGTCATCAGTAAATGCACTCAATACTTTGTCGGGGCTCCTTTTGCATCAATTACTGCATCAATGCGTCGTGGCATGGAGGCGATCAGCCTGTGGCACTGCTGAGGTGTTATGGAAGCCCAGGTTGCTTTGATAGCAGCCTTCAGCTCATCTGCATTGTTGGGTCTGGTGTCTCATCTTCCTCTTTACAATACTCCATAGATTCTCTATGGGGTTAAGGTCAGGGGAGTTTGCTGACCAATCAAGCACAGTGATACTGTTGTTTATAAACCAGGTATATTGGTACTTTTGGCAGTGTGGACAGGTGCCAAATCCTGCTGGAGAATAACATTTCCATCTCCAAAGTGCTCTAAAATGTCCTCGTAGATGGATGCGCTGACTTTGGTCTTGATAAAACACAGTGGACCTACACCAGCAGATGACATGGCTCCCCAAACCATCACTGATTGTGGAAACTTCACACTAAACCTCCAGCAGCTTGGATTGTGGCCTCTCAACTCTTCCTCCAGATTCTGGGACCTTGATTTCCAAATGAAATGCAAAATTTACTTTCATCTGAAAACAACACCTTGGACCACTGACAACAGTCCAGTTCTTCTTCTCCTTGGCCCAGGTAAGAGGCTTCTGGCATTGTCTATTGGTCATGAGTAGTACAGGACAAGACGTGCACTCTCGCTGGTGTTGGTGCAGACTGAACTTGGAGGGATACTCCAGAATATAGTCCTATGTAACAACAGTCGCACTCAATAAGGAGAGTTCTTCTGAATTTTGTTAGTCAAAAAATGTGGTTTCTTTATTGTGAACAAACACCAAAATAAAGGTATCACCGCAGTGTTTCAAGGTACCTTGAAACACTGCGGTGATACCTTTATTTTGGTGTTTGTTCACAATAAAGAAACCACGTTTTTTGACTAACAAAATTCAGAAGAACTCTCCTTATTGAGTGCGATTGTTGTTACATAGGACTATTGGTCATGAGTGGCTTGACACAAGGAATGTGACACTTGTAGTCCATGTCCTGGATACGTCTGTGTGTGGCGGCTCTTGAAGCAATGACTCCAGCAGCAGTCCACTCCTTGTGAATCTCCCACAAATTTTTAAATGGCCTTTTCTGAACAATCCTTTCAAGGCTGTGCACCTTTTTCTACCACACTTTTTCCTTCCACTCAACTTTCCATTATTATGCTTGGATACAGCACTCTGTGAACATTAGCTTCTATGGCAATGACCTTTATTGGTTTACCCTCCTTGTGGAGTGTCAATGACTGCCTTCTGGACATCTTTCAAGTCAGCAGTCTTCCCCATGATTGTGGAGCTACTGAAACAGACTAAGGGACCTTTTTAACCCCTTAGCGACGGAGTCAAATTTTTGAAATCTGACCAGTGTCACTTTATGTGGTAATAACTATGGAATGCTTCAACAAATCCTAGTGATTTTGATATTGTTTTTTTGTGACACATTGTACTTTATGATAATGGTAAATTTAGGTCAATATGTTTTGTGTTTATTTATAAAAAATGTCAGAAATTTGAGAAAAATGTTAAAAAATTAGCAATTTTCAAACTTTGAATGATTATCCCTTTAATCCAGATAGTCATGCCACAGCAAAACATTAATAAATAACATTTCCCACATGTCTGCTTTACATCAGCACCATTTGTAAAATGTTCTTTTATTTTGTTAGCATTTTAGGAAGTTTAAAAATGTAGCAGTAATTTTTCATTTTTTCACGGAAATTTACAAAATTTATTTTTTTTAGAGACTTAGCCATGTTTGAAGTGCCTTTAGGGGTCCTATACATTTGGAAACCCCCAAAAGTGATACCATTTTAAAAACGGCACCCCCTGACATATTGAAAACTACTGTCAGGTAGTTTATTAACCCTTCGGTTGCTTTCCAGGAATTAATGCAAAGTGACATGACAGAATTGAAAATGTGTATTTTTACCACCTAAATGTCTCTAACTTCTGAACAGGTTACAACAGCCAGCAGACTCTTAGGCCAGAATTTGGTCATGAATTGCCAATCGCAAACATCAGGACCACAAAATCATGATCTCAGGGCACCAATTGGAAATAGGAGGCCCCCACAGTCTGTTAACCATTTATAATGATGTAGTCACTATTGAAAGCAGCATCTAAGGGGTTAAACAGATTTGGACAGTGCAAACACTGATAGTGGCTGATGCAGCAAGTTGTCAGCTACAGTGTACAGCTGATAGCTGCTGGATTGTCTCCTGTATGGGGAGGCTATTCTCTTATATCTCAGGTCAGTTAAAAGACGTATTGGCGGTCATTAAAGGGTTAAACGCCTTTGCAGGTGGGTTTTTTGTTAATTATTCTAATTTGCTGAGATAATGACTTTTGGGTTTTCATTGGCTGTAAGCCATAATCATCAACATTAACAGAAATAAACACATGAAATACATCACTCTGTTTGTAATGACTCTACATAATATATGAGTTTAACTTTTTGTATTGAAGAACTGAAATAAATTAACTTTTTGATGTTGCACATCCCTGGAATCAGTGTTTCTATCTTTTTATTATGCTGTTCTCAAATTACAAAAAAAACTACTGAGAAATTCCCTTTACGGGTGCATGTCTTTAAATATGTGTAACTTGTTCTGTGTATAATATTTAATTTTTTTAGATTTTTACATAGAAAAGCATTTTTGGGGATTTTTTTTCCCATATTTTTGTAGGTTGGTGACAGAGAGACAGAGGCATGGGCGGACATACCGCCTGTTCAACCTGTGCAGCTGCACAGGGGCACGGAGGCTCCAGGGGGCCCCTGCAGGCAGGGCCGGCGTTAGGGGCAGGCAGCTGCCTAGGTCCTCGCTCCCCCAGGGGCCCCCAGCTAGCGGCACATCACGCAGCTGCTATGGGGCCCTTGTGAGGCAGGGGGCCCGCCTGCCGCCAGCGCCGACTCCCCCGCCGCATTTAACTATACCGGCGTCTGCCGGTACAGTTCAAAGCAATGATGGAGGAGAGAGCGTCAGCTGACGCTCCATCTCTCATCATTCCCCGCTCTGCCTCTGACAGACACTGCCGCGCACTCACTGTGTGCTGGCAGGAGCAGAAACTGGAAGCAGCGCGGGCACGAGGAGAGGTGAGGAGTGTGCTGTGTTGTTTTTTTTTTTTTTTTTACTCTATAACTGAGTACTGGACTGTGGGGCCATTCTGGGGGGGAGAGCTGCGCTGTATACTATGAGGCAGTGTGCTGTATACTATGAGGCTGCGCTGTATACCATGAGGCTGTGTGCTGTATACCATGAAGCTGTGTGCTGTATACCATGAGGCTGCGCTGTATACTATGAGGCTGCGCTGTATACTATGAGGCTGCGCTGTATACTATGAGGCTGCGCTGTATACTATGCGGGCAGTTCTGTATACTATGAGGCTGCGCTGTATACTATGAGGCTGTTCTGTATACTATGAGGCTGCGCTGTATACTATGCGGGCAGTGCTGTATACTATGAGGCTGCGCTGTATACTATGCGGGCTGTGTTGTATACTAAGGTGGGTACATTATACGTTATCTTCTATGGGGGAGGCTGTGTTATATACTATGGGGGGTGCATTATATTCTATGGGGAAGGCTGTGTTATATACTATGGAGGGCTGCATTATATTCTATGGGGGCTACATTATATTCTATGGGGAGGTGGGCTGTATTATATTCTATGGGGGGCTGTATTATATTTATATTCTATGAGGGGTGATTGCATCATACTTTATGGGGGGGCTACATTATACTATATGAGGGTGGCTGCATTATATTCCATGAGGGTTACATCATACTCTGTGGGGTGGCTGCATTATGCTCTATGGGGTGGCTGCATTATACTATATGTGGGCTGCATTATACTGTATCAAGGACTATGGGGAATACATTATACTATATGAAGAACTATGGGGTGCATTATACTGTGGGAAGTGAATTATAGGACTGAGGACTGAGGAGTGTATTATACTATATGGAGGATTATGCGGTGTGTATTTTACAATATGGAGGACTGTGGTGCACATTATAATATATTGAGGACTATGAGGTGTATTATAATAAACAAGTAAAATGCTGCCTATTCATCCATTGATTGGATTGGTTATGCCGGAACAGAAATCTTTGTTCTCAGCAGCACATCGCCGTTGTAAACTGTAGGTGTGCTACTGGTAACATGATACTGTATGGTGATCTGTTAGTGATCTATTAGTGATTGTTCTGTTCCCATCATTCTCAGACGGTGTAAAGAGGCTGGGAAACAAGCGTTGAACAACTTCAGTATTGTCGATCACATTCCTTTAGTGGCCTGAACTCAGCGCTTGTAAATACAACAGAAATGCTTCTGCGTGATGTGCAATATGTTAGGATTTGAGGCCCCATTTTAAACTTTGCCTAGGGCCCCACTTTGCCTAAAACCATCCCTGCCTGCAGGGTGGCTAATAATGAGGGCAATCTGGCCAGTTTATCCGTCTCCGGGGGGCCCCTGGCCAGATTGCCATCATGGGATTGCAGCTCCGCTGCCTGCAAGAGAAAAAGGCAGCAGAGCTGCAGGGAATGGATCCATCCTGCTTCCTGCCACACAGAAGCGGCTGAATGACATAATCATTTAGCGCCACGGCTGTGTCAGACAGGAAGCTGCCAGCGATGGTGCGGCTTCAGGATACTGTGTGAGCAGAGGTGAGGTGTGTGTGTGCAGAGAGGTGAATGGTGCTGTGTGTGTGTAGGTGGAGGAGAGGGCAATGATGGGGGTGACGGGGCCGAAGGCAATGATTGGGTTGATGGAGAGGGCAATGATAGGGGTGGTGGGACAAGAGGAAATGATGGTGGCAGTGGAAAGGACAATGATGGGGGTGGTGGGGAGGAGGCAATGATGGAGGTGGTGGAATGGGCAATGATATGGGGTGGTGGGGGAGAAAGCAATAATGGAGGTGGTGAAGAGGTCAATCATGGGGGTGGGGGAGAGGGCAATAATGGGATGCGGGGGATTAATAATGGGTTTAAGAACAGGGGGAGGTGGAGGAAGACATTATTATCGATTATTATGTCTAACAGTCCCTTAGTATAAAGTTTACTCACTTATGTATAGCACAGTCCCTTAGCTTTGTCGCCTTAAAAGGAGGGGGGCCCAGGCACATTTCCTGCACAGGGGCCCCAAGCAGTCTGTGTCCGCCCCTGATCCTGGTATCCTGATACGTTATTCCTGGACGTACTGTCTCCAACAAGATATCAAAGGTGGGTATTGTCATGCGACAGTACTGGAAGAATTTGTCCGGATGTGTCCACAGAGCTGAATAGAGTCGGTGAAAATTCCCTTTAGTGAGGCGTTGCCGCAAAAGTGGATGCACCCACATTCTTCTCCTCCTTCGCGGATCAACTATCACGGGGGTATGGCTGCCCAAAGAGGCGTGACAAGACCCAATTCAATAACACCCGCTGAGTTGGTGTGAAATGCAAGAGGTCACACATGTTGACCAAGTACCACCACAACACCTACACAAGCACAGCAACAAAATGGCCATATGGGAGGGTTCCACCTGTTGGAGAGACCTTAAATGGGATTATGCTGATGATTTAAATTAATTTCAGGCCTCAAAACCATTAAATGTGCATTTTGCAAGTTTGCGGGAAAAAAAGCGCATTACGGATGCCATACGGATTACATACAGAGGTTTACATGCGCAAAGTACGCAGCCACACCCTGCCTACGGATTACATACGTATCACTGTTTTGGGATCATTTCTGCGTATTACGCCAGTAAAAAATGGACCGTATTTCCCTACGCTGAGTGTGACGCCGGCCTAAGACTGCAGACACTTTCGGGCATTTACAGCAGCCACAAATGCAATGTGCACGTTGCTTTATTGATGCAAAACCCGGATCTTTTGCGTTTCATCTGAAGTATCCCACTGTGAGAGGTGCGGGTACTACATCCATCTGTGCCAGCCCTAAAATAGAAGTAAAAAACACAACATGAAGGGCAAACTCACCAAAAACTTGTCAGATGACAAATGCACTCGTATTTAATCTACAGATTATAAATGCTAAAGCAGGACAGATAAAAACACATTTCAGTTAATAAACAAAAAAAAAAAAAAAAGCCTAACTGCATCCTTATTAGCTAGAACAGAGTGATTGCGTTTAATATTAATATATATATTTAATTAATCGCAGCCGCAGTGCATGGGGCCTCGGTTTATTTGTCATTTATTTACAGCCACTTTCCCCGATAGGATTGTATAGGGCATTATTCATTAGTTATTATTCTAAATCGTGCATTTTGAGCGAGAGTTTGCCAAGATTTGTTTGAGCAGCAGCAACAAAATAAAACTGTCATCTAGAAATACAATGGAGGAGCGCGCCGCTTATACGCACCCCTTGCTACTTCTCCTGATTGATTAATTATGGACTTGTCGTCATGTAGAACATTATTCGTAACGGAACAAGGTTGTGGTAAGGTCTCGGGAGCTATGACAATATTGCCTTACCACCTCTGGGTGGCTGAGTCTTAATATTCCTGCCTCCATGACATGCCGCCATATGGTGTGCTATAGGATATCGAATGGCAGAAAGTCTCTCCCCATGGTTCTAGGAAAGAATAGCTGTATAATACGCGCCAATATTAAAAGGAGGAAGTACATGGACGTCTGCAGGCGGCGTATTATGGTGCTGACAGCTGAAATGTAAGTCGTCTAGTGGTTCGTCCATAGTTGTTTTTTCGGCCAAGAATTTTCAAGTAGCGTCTTGTGGGTGTGATTTTAAGAAATCTCATCCTCATGTTACATAAAATAAATAAATAAATGCATCCACAATGGAAATGGACAAGTCATTTAACCCCTTACAAACAGTTACTTATTCAAATCTGTGCAGATGGGCTGTTTGCCCACTTTGATGCCAGTTATGATGCCCAGAACCCATTTGGGCCAGGCTGGAGGGACCTGGGTTTGATGCGGGCCATCACTATCTATGTATTCTTAGTGTGAAATCAGTGGCCCAAGGGCATTTAACCCTTTAAAAACACCAGTTACTTATTCAAATGGCCAAAATTGATTGTCTGCCCACTTCGATGCCAGTTCTGATGCCCAGAAACCATTTGGTTGATGTGGGGCGCCCTGTTCTATATGTATGCAGTGTGAGATTAGTGACTCAAAGTCATTTAACCCTTTCTTCAACGTTCTTTGGTGCCCACTTTGATGCCCATGTTTGTGCCAGTTTTATTGTTTTTGTAGCTGTATTTAAGTGTATTCACATCAGGGCACCTCACTGCATCGTATGTTATTATTGTGATGCTTATTTTTTGTTGTTAAACCTATAAAAACAGAAAAGAAAAAATTGCCGAATAAGAAACCAACTTCAGTTCAGAATAAGAAACTGAACGAATAAGGGTATGTTTCCACGTGCAGGAAACGCTGCGTGTTTGACGCTGCGCAGAGCCCTGCGATTCCGGACATGCTGCGCGTCTTTTTAGATCGCAGCATGTCCGTATACCTTGCGGCGACGCTGTGCCGCCGCAAGGTATAACAAAGGGCCCTATGAGTGGGGTGCGATCATGCCGGATGTGTGCAATGAACACATCCGGAATCATCGCGTAACAGAAAGGGGCGGAGCTTAGGGCGGAGCGGGTTTGCCGCTCCGTCCATACCGCCGGCCATCCTGAAGGTGGACACATACCCTAAGGCCGGAGACACACTGGTGCGAGATACGGCCGAGTCTCGCTGGTTAAAAGCAAGCTGTGGCACCTGCACTCCGGAGCGGAGCGTGCAGCTGCATAGCAATAGATGGAGCTGCACGCTCCGCTCCGGAGTGCCGGTGCCACAGCTTGCTTTTAACCAGCGAGACTCGGCCGTATCTCGCACCAGTGTGTCTCCGGCCTAAGAAACCAACTTCAGCCTTGTGAAAGAATGAGGCTATGTGCACACGCTGCGGATTTTGCTGCAGATCCGCAGCAGATTGGCTGCTGCGGATTCGCAGCTGTTTTCCATGCGGTGCACAGTACCATGCAAACCTATGGAAAACAAAGTCCGCAATGCACATGCTGCAGAAATTACTGCGCGGAAACGCTGCATTGTTTATTCCGCAGCATGTCAATTCTTTGTGTGGATTCCGCAGCAGTTTACACCTGCTCCTCAATAGGAATCCGCAGGTGTAAAACCGCAGGTGGAATCCGCACAAAAACAGCTGTGCGGATTTCCTGCGGGTTTATCAAAATCAGTGCAGAAAAATCCACACAACATTCCGCAACGTGTGCACATACCCTTAACATGCTGCATCATGGCAAAAATGCAGCAGGACTCAAAATACCGGTATGTGCAGGGAAAAAATACAGTGTGTGCATAAGCTTTTAGAAATCTCATTGATTAAAATGCTTGACATACATAGGTGAAAGCAAGGCAAGGCACACACACAAAATGTTGCAAATGGTCAAGCGAAAGTGAGAAAAATGCTACACTTGGCATCTCAAATGTGCTTCTTTGACCCTGAAAAGAATTCACATCGTGGGTTAAAACACAACTTGCGCTGATTTCAATTCAATCTGTTTTTGGAAACCGGATCAGAGAAGGAGTGCACTGTTCCCGGAGATACTGCAATAACGGGTCAATGCGTGAGTGGACAGAGCAAGCTCTTTTTCCATCTCCCTGTTCTAAAAATCCATTTAATATATGGTCCCCAATTAGGAGAAGTATCAGATATTAAACTGATAACAGATACTACAATTGATCTTGGGCGGCGGCGAAGACGACGACGATCATAGCCAAAAAATATATGGTCCCCAATTAGGAGACGTATCAGATATTAAACTGATAACAACAGATACTACCATTGATCTTGGGCGGCGGCGAAGACGACGACGATCATAGCCAAAACGCTGAGAAGCGATAACCAAAAATGGTTTTGTACTTGTGCCGCCTGGAGGCCTGACACTGATCCTTCATCATAGCCAGAAGGCCAAGAAGCAATAACCAGAACTCGTTTTGCACTTGTGCCGCACCAAGGCCTAACACTGATACCCTTTAGGGAGATGGAGCAAAAGATTGCCCTGAGGAGGACATTTTAGCAAACCGGACGCCTTCACAATGGCCGTTCTGCCGTTTGTTCAAGCTGTGAGCCCCTCGTTTTTAATCTGCATAACCCCACCTATTGTAACCCTCCTACCCCTCTTTGTTCCTATGTGCCCTCAGGAGGAGGTGTGCGAGAGGGAAATTCCAAAAACAAACAAGCGAACAGCTGTCTTCCCTTAGCTCTCCAGATGCTGGGTATAGACCCTGCTGCCTATCTACCACCATGCTGCTTGCCGCTGCTCCGGCAGCAGACTGAAGATGACTGCCACCGCGCTGCTTTTTATAGGCCAAGGACCCATTGTGACACGTGAGGGTTCCAGCTCATTGTGACACGTGGAACGACCATGGCCAAGGGCCAATTGTGACACGTGAGGGTTCCAGCCCATTGTGACACGTGGAACGACCATGGCCAAGGGCCAATTGTGACACGTGAGGGTTCCGTGAACAGATTCTATAAAATGCAGGCAGCGCACCTGGTTGCTAGAAAGCATTAGAATACTCACACAGGTGGAGATAGGCAGCGTATTCGAGATCAGCACAGACACGATTTTTCCTTTTTTTAAATACATATACACCAAATTTAAAAGTCAGTGGTCCACAAGAGGGAAACAAGGTTTTACAAAAGAATTCATGCGGTCACAAATGTGGTATGTATGGCAGAACAACTCATTGGATACTTCAATTTAAATGCCAAGTACTGACAGCAGGGGGGCCTAACTTTGTAGATGGATAGCACAGTATATATGCAACACAGTAACAAAGGCATAATACAGGCCTACATCTTAACACACCTGATGCAACCAGTAAAGACAAATTGATTGATTGATTGATTGATTGCATATTGAATGCAAAATAATGCTTGACATACATAGGTGAAAGCAAGGCAAGGCACACACACAAAATGTTGCAAATGGTCAAGCGAAAGCGAGAAAAATGCTACACTTGGCATCTGAAATGTGCTTCTTTCACCCTGAAAAGAATTCACATCGTGGGTTAAAACACAACTTGCGCTGATTTCAATTCAATCTGTTTTTGGAAACCGGATCAGAGAAGGAGTGCACTGTTCCCGGAGATACTGCAATAACGGGTCAATGCGTGATTGGACAGAGCAAGCTCTTTTCCCATCTCCCTGTTCTAAAAATCCATTTAATATATGGTCCCCAATTAGGAGACGTATCAGATATTAAACTGATAACAACAGATACTACAATTGATCTTGGGCGGCGACGACAACGACGACGATCATAGCCAAAACACCGAGAAGCGATAACCAAAAATGGTTTTGTACTTGTGCCACCTGGAGGCCTGACACTGATCCTTCATCGTAGCCAGAAGGCCAAGAAGCAATAACCAGAACTCGTTTTGCACTTGTGCCGCACCAAGGCCTAACACTGATACCCTTTAGGGAGATGGAGCAAAAGATTGCCCTGAGGAGGACATTTTAGCAAACCGGATGCCTTCACAATGGCCGTTCTGCTGTTTGTTCAAGCTGCGAGCCCCTCGTTTTTAATCTGCATAACCCCACCTATTGTAACCCTCCTAACCCTCCTACCCCTCTTTGTTCCTATGTGCCCTCAGGAAGAGGTGTTGCGAGAGGGAAATTCCAAAAACAAACAAGCGAACAGCTGTCTTCCCTTAGCTCTCCAGATGCTGGGTATAGACCCTGCTGCCTATCTACCACCATGCTGCTCGCCGCTGCTCCAGCAGCAGACTGAAGATGACTGCCACCGCGCTGCTTTTTATAGGCCAAGGACCCATTGTGACACGTGAGGGTTCCAGCCCATTGTGACACGTGGAACGACCATGGCCAAGGGCCAATTGTGACACGTGAGGGTTCCAGCCCATTGTGACACGTGGAACAACCATGGCTACGGGCCAATTGTGACACGTGAGGGTTCCGTGAACAGATTCTATAAAATGCAGGCAGCGCACCTGGTTGCTAGAAAGCATTATAATACTCACACAGGTGGAGATAGGCAGCGTATTCGAGATCAGCACAGACACGATTTTTCCTTTTTTTAAATACATATACACCAAATTTAAAAGTCAGTGGTCCACAAGAGGGAAACAAGGTTTTACAAAAGAATTCATGCGGTCACAAATGTGGTATGCATGGCAGAACCACTCATTGGATACTTCAATTTAAACGCCAAGTACTGACAGCAGGGGGGCCTAACTTTGTAGATGGATGGCACAGTATATATGCAACACAGTAACAAAGGCCTAATACAGGTCTACATCTTAACACACCTGATGCAACCAGTAAAGACAAATTGATTGATTGATTGCATATTGAATGCAATATAATGCTTGACATACATAGGTGAAAGCAAGGCAAGGCACACACACAAAATGTTGCAAATAGTCAAGCGAAAGCGAGAAAAATGCTACCCTTGGCATCTGAAATGTGCTTCTTTGACCCTGAAAAGAATTCACATCGTGGGTTAAAACACAACTTGCGCTGATTTCAATTCAATCTGTTTTTGGAAACCGGATCAGAGAAGGAGTGCACTGTTCCCGGAGATACTGCAATAACGGGTCAATGCGTGAGTGGACAGAGCAAGCTCTTTTCCCATCTCCCTGTTCTAAAAATCCATTTAATATATGGTCCCCAATTAGGAGACGTATCAGATATTAAACTGATAACAACAGATACTACAATTGATCTTGGGCGGCGGCGACGACCATAGCCAAAACGCCGAGAAGCGATAACCAAAATTGTTTTGTACTTGTGCCGCCTGCAAGCCAGACACTGATCCTTCATCGTAGCCAGAAGGCCAAGAAGCAATAACCAGAACTCGTTTTGCACTTGTGCCGCACCAAGGCCTAACACTGACACCCTTTAGGGAGATGGAGCAAAAGATTGCCCTGAGGAGGACATTTTAGCAAACCGAACGCCTTCACAATGGCCGTTCTGCTGTTTGTTCAAGCTGTGAGCCCCTCGTTTTTAATCTGCATAACCCCACCTATTGTAACCCTCCTACCCCTCTTTGTTCCTATGTGCCCTCAGGAGGAGGTGTGCGAGAGGGAAATTACAAAAACAAACAAGCGAACAGCTGTCTTCCCTTAGCTCTCCAGATGCTGGGTATAGACCCTGCTGCCTATCTACCACCATGCTGCTCGCCGCTGCTCCGGCAGCAGACTGAAGATGACTGCCACCGCGCTGCTTTTTATAGGCTAAGGACCCATTGTGACACGTGAGGGTTCCAGCCCATTGTGACACGTGGAACGACCATGGCCAAGGGCCAATTGTGACACGTGAGGGTTCCAGCCCATTGTGACACGTGGAACGACCATGGCCAAGGGACAATTGTGACACGTGAGGGTTCCGTGAACAGATTCTATAAAATGCAGGCAGCGCACCTGGTTGCTAGAAAGCATTAGAATACTCACACAGGTGGAGATAGGCAGCATATTCGAGATCAGCACAGACACGATTTTTCCTTTTTTTAAATACATATACACCAAATTTAAAAGTCAGTGGTCCACAAGAGGGAAACAAGGTTTTACAATAGAATTCATGCGGTCACAAATGTGGTATGTATGGCAGAACTACTCATTGGATACTTCAATTTAAACGCCAAGTACTGACAGCAGGGGGGCCTAACTTTGTAGATGGATGGCACAGTATATATGCAACACAGTAACAAAGGCCTAATACAGGCCTACATCTTAACACACCTGATGCAACCTGTAAAGACAAATTGATTGATTGATTGATTGCATATTGAATGCAATATAATGCTTGACATACATAGGTGAAAGCAAGGCAAGGCACACACACAAAATGTTGCAAATGGTCAAGCGAAAGCGAGAAAAATGCTACACTTGGCATCTGAAATGTGCTTCTTTGACCCTGAAAAGAATTCACATCGTGGGTTAAAACACAACTTGGGCTGATTTCAATTCAATCTGTTTTTGGAAACCGGATCAGAGAAGGAGTGCACTGTTCCCGGAGATACTGCAATAACGGGTCAATGCGTGAGTGGACAGAGCAAGCTCTTTTCCCATCTCCCTGTTCTAAAAATCCATTTAATATATGGTCCCCAATTAGGAGACGTATCAGATATTAAACTGATAACAGATACTACAATTGATCTTGGGCGGCGGCGGCGACGACGACCATAGCCAAAACGCCGAGAAGCGATAACCAAAAATGGTTTTGTACTTGTGCCGCCTGGAGGCCTGACACTGATCCTTCATCGTAGCCAGAAGGCCAAGAAGCAATAACCAGAACTCGTTTTGCACTTGTGCCGCACCAAGGCCTAACACTGATACCCTTTAGGGAGATGGAGCAAAAGATTGCCCTGAGGAGGACATTTTAGCAAACCGGACGCCTTCACAATGGCCGTTCTGCTGTTTGTTCAATCTGTGAGCCCCTCGTTTTTAATCTGCATAACCCCACCTATTGTAACCCTCCTACCCCTCTTTGTTCCTATGTGCCCTCAGGAGGAGGTGTGCGAGAGGGAAATTCCAAAAACAAACAAGCGAACAGCTGTCTTCCCTTAGCTCTCCAGATGCTGGGTATAGACCCTGCTGCCTATCTACCACCATGCTGCTCGCGGCTGCTCCGGCAGCAGACTGAAGATGACTGCCACCACGCTGCTTTTTATAGGCCAAGGACCCATTGTGACACGTGAGGGTTCCAGCCCATTGTGACACGTGCAACGACCATGGCCAAGGGCCAATTGTGACACGTGAGGGTTCCAGCCCATGGCCAAGGGCCAATTGTGACACGTGAGGGTTCCGTGAACAGATTCTATAAAATGCAGGCAGCGCACCTGGTTGCTAGAAAGCATTAGAATACTCACACAGGTGGAGATAGGCAGCGTATTCGAGATCAGCACAGACACGATTTTTCCTTTTTTTAAATACATATACACCAAATTTAAAAGTCAGTGGTCCACAAGAGGGAAACAAGGTTTTACAAAAGAATTCATGCGGTCACAAATGTGGTATGTATGGCAGAACTACTCATTGGATACTTCAATTTAAACGCCAAGTACTGACAGCAGGGGGGCCTAACTTTGTAGATGGATGGCACAGTATATATGCAACACAGTAACAAAGGCCTAATACAGGCCTACATCTTAACAAACCTGATGCAACCAGTAAAGACAAATTGATTGATTGATTGCATATTGAATGCATTATAATGCTTGACATACATAGGTGAAAGCAAGGCAAGGCACACAAACAAAATGTTGCAAATGGTTAAGCGAAAGCGAGAAAAATGCTACACTTGGCATCTGAAATGTGCTTCTTTGACCCTGAAAAGAATTCACATCGTGGGTTAAAACACAACTTGCGCTGATTTCAATTCAATCTGTTTTTGGAAACCGGATCAGAGAAGGAGTGCACTGTTCCCGGAGATACTGCAATAACGGGTCAATGCGTGAGTGGACAGAGCAAGCTCTTTTCCCATCTCCCTGTTCTAAAAATCTATTTAATATATGGTCCCCATTAGGAGACGTATCAGATATTAAACTGATAACAACAGATACTACAATTGATCTTGGGCGGCGGCGACGACGGCCATAGCCAAAACGCCGAGAAGCGATAACCAAAAATGGTTTTGTATTTGTGCCGCCTGGAGGCCTGACACTGATCCTTCATCGTAGCCAGAAGGCCAAGAAGCAATAACCAGAACTCGTTTTGCACTTGTGCCGCACCAAGGCCTAACACTGATACCCTTTAGGGAGATGGAGCAAAAGATTGCCCTGAGAAAGACAATTTAGCAAACCGGACGCCTTCACAATGGCCGTTCTGCTGTTTGTTCAAGCTGTGAGCCCCTCGTTTTTAATCTGCATAACCCCACCTATTGTAACCCTCCTACCCCTCTTTGTTCCTATGTGCCCTCAGGAGGAGGTGTGCGAGAGGGAAATTCCAAAAACAAACAAGCGAACAGCTGTCTTCCCTTAGCTCTCCAGATGCTGGGTATAGACCCTGCTGCCTATCTACCACCATGCTGCTTGCCGCTGCTCCGGCAGCAGACTGAAGATGACTGCCACCGCGCTGCTTTTTATAGGCCAAGGACCCATTGTGACACGTGAGGGTTCCAGCCCATTGTGACACGTGGAACGACCATGGCCAAGGGCCAATTGTGACACGTGAGGGTTCCAGCCCATTGTGACACGTGGAACGACCATGGCCAAGGGCCAATTGTGACACGTGAGGGTTCCGTGAACAGATTCTATAAAATGCAGGCAGCGCACCTGGTTGCTAGAAAGCATTAGAATACTCACACAGGTGGAGATAGGCAGCGTATTCGAGATCAGCACAGACACGATTTTTCCTTTTTTTAAATACATATACACCAAATTTAAAAGTCAGTGGTCCACAAGAGGGAAACAAGGTTTTACAAAAGAATTCATGCGGTCACAAATGTGGTATGTATGGCAGAACCACTCATTGGATACTTCAATTTAGACGCCAAGTACTGACAGCAGGGGGGCCTAACTTTGTAGATGGATGGCACAGTATATATGCAACACAGTAACAAAGGCCTAATACAGGCCTACATCTTAACACACCTGATGCAACCAGTAAAGACAAATTGATTGATTGCATATTGAATGCAATATAATGCTTGACATACATAGGTGAAAGCAAGGCAAGGCACACACACAAAATGTTGCAAATGGTCAAGCGAAAGCGAGAAAAATGCTACACTTGGCATCTGAAATGTGCTTCTTTGACCCTGAAAAGAATTCACATCGTGGGTTAAAACACAACTTGCGCTGATTTCAATTCAATCTGTTTTTGGAAACCGGATCAGAGAAGGAGTGCACTGTTCCCGGAGATACTGCAATAACGGGTCAATGCGTGAGTGGACAGAGCAAGCTCTTTTCCCATCTCCCTGTTCTAAAAATCCATTTAATATATGGTCCCCAATTAGGAGACGTATCAGATATTAAACTGATAACAACAGATACTACAATTGATCTTGGGCGGCGGTGACGACGACCATAGCTAAAACGCCGAGAAGCGATAACCAAAAATGGTTTTGTACTTGTGCCGCCTGGAGGCCTGACACTGATCCTTCATCGTAGCCAGAAGGCCAAGAAGCAATAACCAGAACTCGTTTTGCACTTGTGCCGCACCAAGGCCTAACACTGATACCCTTTAGGGAGATGGAGCAAAAGATTGCCCTGAGAAAGACATTTTAGCAAACCGGACGCCTTCACAATGGCCGTTCTGCTGTTTGTTCAAGCTGTGAGCCCCTCGTTTTTAATCTGCATAACCCCACCTATTGTAACCCTCCTACCCCTCTTTGTTCCTATGTGCCCTCAGGAGGAGGTGTGCGAGAGGGAAATTCCAAAAGCAAACAAGCGAACAGCTGTCTTCCCTTAGCTCTCTGTTGTGAATTCCGTTCTCGGGCTCCCTCCTGTGGTCATGAGTGGTACTTTGTGAGTTTGGTCTTGGGCTCCCTCTGGTGGCCTTTAGCGATATGGCTGGTCTTGGCTGGGCTCAGCTGTTTCATCTCCTGCTAGGCTGGGCCTATTTAACTCACCTGGACCTTTACTTGTCGCCTGCTGTCGGTGTATTCAGTCCTGATCCTGTGTCCTCCTGAATATTCCTTGTGACCAGTCTCCTGCTATGAGAAGCTAAGTTTGCTTGTTCTGTTTCTCATTATTTCCTTGAAAACGTTTCTCATTATATTATGAGTTCAGCCCAGCTTGCTTTTATGTGATTTTTTGCTTGCTGGTTAGTTCTGGGGTGCAGAGTGCGCCCCTCACATCGTGAGTCGGTGTGGGGGTTCTTGTATTCTCTGCGTGGTTTACTTTTGATAGTTTTTGTACTGACCGCACAGACACCTATCTATTTTCTGCCTATCTAGTATTAGCGGGCCTCATTTGCTAAATCTGTTTCATCTCTACGTTTGTGTTTTCCCCTTGACTCACCGTTATTATTTGTGGGGGGCTATCTAAAACTGTGGGGTATATTTCTCTGAGGCAAGTGAGGTCTTTGCTTTCTTTCTAGGGGTAGTCAGTTTCTCAGGCTGTGACGAGATGTCTAGGTTTTCAGGTAACGTTCCACAGCTGCCTTTAGTGTGTTTGGATAGGATCAGGATTGCGGTCAGTATAGCTTCCACATCCCCAGAACTTGTCCTATATACTCAGGGTATATTTGTCAGGTCAGTTTGAGATCCTACCACCAGGATCATAACAGCTCTCCAGATGCTGGGTATAGACCCTGCTGCCTATCTACCACCATGCTGTTCGCCGCTGCTCCGGCAGCAGACTGAAGATGACTGCCACCGCGCTGCTTTTTATAGGCCAAGGACCCATTGTGACACGTGAGGGTTCCAGCCCATTGTGACACGTGGAACGACCATGGCCAAGGGCCAATTGTGACACGTGAGGGTTCCAGCCCATTGTGACACGTGGAACGACCATGGCCAAGGGCCAATTGTGACACGTGAGGGTTCCGTGAACAGATTCTATAAAATGCAGGCAGCGCACCTGGTTGCTAGAAAGCATTAGAATACTCACACAGGTGGAGATAGGCAGCGTATTCGAGATCAGCACAGACACGATTTTTCCTTTTTTTAAATACATATACACCAAATTTAAAAGTCAGTGGTCCACAAGAGGGAAACAAGGTTTTACAAAAGAATTCATGCGGTCACAAATGTGGTATGTATGGCAGAACCACTCATTGGATACTTCAATTTAGACGCCAAGTACTGACAGCAGGGGGGCCTAACTTTGTAGATGGATGGCACAGTATATATGCAACACAGTAACAAAGGCCTAAAACAGGCCTACAGCTTAACACACCTGATGCAACCAGTAAAGACAAATTGATTGATTGATTGATTGATTGATTGATTGATTGCATATTGGATGCAATATAATGCTTGACATACATAGGTGAAAGCAAGGCAAGGCACACACACAAAATGTTGCAAATGGTCAAGCGAAAGCGAGAAAAATGCTACACTTGGCATCTGAAATGTGCTTCTTTGACCCTGAAAAGAATTCACATCGTGGGTTAAAACACAACTTGCGCTGATTTCAATTCAATTTGTTTTTGGAAACCGGATCAGAGAAGGAGTGCACTGTTCCCGGAGATACTGCAATAACGGGTCAATGCGTGAGTGGACAGAGCAAGCTCTTTTCCCATCTCCCTGTTCTAAAAATCCATTTACTATATGGTCCCCAATTAGGAGACGTATCAGATATTAAACTGATAACAACAGATACTACAATTGATCTTGGGCGGCGACGACGACGATCATAGCCAAAACGCAGAGAAGCGATAACCAAAAATGGTTTTGTACTTGTGCTGCCTGGAGGCCTGACACTGATCCTTCATCATAGCCAGAAGGCCAAGAAGCAATAACCAGAACTCGTTTTGCACTTGTGCCGCACCAAGGCCTAACACTGATACCCTTTAGGGAGATTGTTGTGGATTCTGTTTGTGGGCTCCCTCTGGTGGTTGCTGCTGGTACTGGGTGACTTTGGTGGGTTGCGGCCTTTGGTTTCCACCTGTCCATCAGAGGCTGGGTGTTTC
This sequence comes from Ranitomeya variabilis, assembly GCF_051348905.1. Lineage (NCBI taxonomy): Eukaryota > Metazoa > Chordata > Amphibia > Anura > Dendrobatidae > Ranitomeya > Ranitomeya variabilis. The sequence goes on along the minus strand of NC_135235.1, from coordinate 259,188,326 downwards.
CTATTTTACCTGGCCTTTCTGTCATTCCCTTGCCGGCTATCAATGTATTCAGATGTGCTCTGTTTGGTTCCTGCCTACCTGCTCCCAGATCTTTCAGGATAAGCTAAGTGCTGATTTTCAGTTGTTTGGTTTTTTTGTCCAGCTTGCTTATTATGTCTCTATGCTAGCTGGTAGCTCTAGTGGACTGAGGTTCTCCCCATGTGCCATGAGTTGGCACATGGGTTCTTGTAATCTCAGGATGGTTTTTTTTTATTAGGGTTTTTTGCTGACCGCTCAGTCCCCTTTTGTATCTTTCTGCTTTCTAGTTTACAGCGGGCCTCAATTTGCTAAAGCTATATATATCATCTCTATGTGTGTGCCTTCCTCTCATTTCACCGTCAATACATGTGAGGGGGCAACTATATCTTTTGGGGTTCATTCCTCTGGAGGCAAGTGAGGTCTTATTTTCTCTGCAGTACTAGTTAGCTCTTAGGCTGGTGCGTGGCGTCTAGAACCAACGTAGGCACGCTCCCTGGCTATCTCTAGTTGCGTTTGTCAGGTGTAGGGCAGAGGTCAGCCCAGGTTCCATCACCCTAGAGCTCGTCCGTTATTTATTTGTACTTTGCTTGTCCTGTGCTATCCCTAGCCATTGGGGATTCATGACAGTATAGCCGGCCCACAAAGTGTTAATATTTTGGGCTGAAGCAGGAGAAATAGAAGTGTTTAAGGGAAATTTTTTTTTTTTTTTTTTTCCCTTCAGAGTTTTGCTGCCTAGCCCTTAATTGCTTCTTACCTCCTCTTAACCCATGAATGGCTCTGATCTTAGCTGTTTAACATGGATGTCCAGAGTTTGGCTTCCAGCCTGAGTAATCTCGCGGCAAAAGTTCAAAACATACAGGATTTTGTTGTTCACACTCCCATGTCTGAAACTAGAATTCCTATTCCAGAGTTCTTTTCTGGAGATAGATCTACCTTCCTGAATTTCAGGAACAATTGTAAATTGTTTCTTTCTTTAAAATCTCGCTCCTCTGGAGACCCTGCTCAACAGGTCAAGATTGTAATATCTTTCCTGCGGGGCGACCCTCAGAATTGGGCATTTGCATTGGCACCAGGGGATCCTGCATTGCTCAGTGTGGATGCGTTTTTTCTGGCATTGGGATTGCTCTATGAGGAACCTAACCTGGAGATTCAGGCTGAAAAGGCTTTATTAGCCCTCTCTCAGGGGCATGATGAAGCGGAAATATATTGTCAAAAATTTCGGAAATGGTCGGTGCTTACTCAGTGGAATGAGTGCGCCCTGGCTGCAAACTTCAGAAATGGTCTTTCTGAGGCCATTAAGGATATTATGGTGGGGTTCCCTACGCCTACAGGTCTGAATGAGTCTATGGCTATGGCCATTCAGATTGATCGGCGTTTACGGGAGCGCAAACCCGTGCACCAGTTGGCGGTGTCTTCTGAACAGGCACCTGAGACTATGCAATGTGATAGAATTCAGTCCAGAAGTGAACGGCAAAATTATAGGCGGAAAAATGGATTGTGTTTTTATTGTGGTGATTCAGCTCATGTTATATCAGCATGCTCTAAACGCACAAAAAGGGTTGATAAATCTTTTGCCATTGGTACTCTGCAGCCTAAGTTCATTTTGTCTGTGACTCTGATTTTTTCACTGTCTTCCATTTCCGTCGATGCCTATGTGGATTCGGGCGCTGCCCTGAGTCTTATGGATTGGTCATTTGCTAAACGCTGCGGTTTTAGTCTGGAGCCTCTGGAAGTTCCTATTCCTCTGAAGGGAATTGACTCTACACCATTGGCTATGAATAAACCGCAGTACTGGACACAAGTGACCATGCGCATGACTCCCATTCATCAGGAGGTGATTCGCTTCCTTGTACTGTATAATTTACATGATGTACTAGTGCTTGGTCTGCCATGGTTACAAACTCATAATCCTGTCCTGGACTGGAAAACAATGTCTGTGTTAAGCTGGGGATGTCAGGGGGTTCATGGTGATGCACCTCCGATTTCAATCGCTTCATCTACTCCTTCTGAGATCCCTGCGTTTTTATCTGACTATAGGGATGTTTTTGAGGAGCCTAAGCTCAATTCGCTCCCTCCTCATAGAGAGTGTGACTGTGCTATAGAATTGATTCCTGGCAGTAAGTTCCCTAAGGGTCGTTTATTTAATCTGTCACTGCCAGAGCATACTGCTATGCGGAATTATATTAAGGAGTCCTTGGAAAAGGGACATATTCGTCCATCTTCGTCCCCTCTGGGAGCAGGTTTTTTTTTCGTGGCAAAAAAAGATGGTTCCCTGAGGCCTTGTATAGATTATCGCCTTCTGAATAAGATTACAGTCAAATATCAGTATCCATTGCCATTATTAACTGATTTGTTTGCTCGCATTAAGGGGGCTAGGTGGTTCACTAAGATAGATCTTCGCGGTGCGTATAATCTGGTGCGGATAAAAAAGGGTGATGAGTGGAAAACCGCATTTAATACGCCTGAGGGCCATTTTGAGTATTTGGTAATGCCTTTTGGACTCTCCAATGCTCCGTCAGTCTTTCAGTCCTTTATGCACAATATTTTCCGTGAATATCTGGATAAGTTTATGATTGTGTATTTGGATGATATTTTGGTGTTTTCTGATGACTGGGAGTCTCATGTTCTACAGGTCAGGAAGGTGTTTCAGGTTCTGCGGACCAATTCTCTGTTTGTGAAGGGCTCAAAGTGTCTCTTCGGAGTCCAGAAGATTTCTTTTTTGGGGTACATTTTTTCTCCTTCTACTATTGAGATGGATCCCGTCAAGGTTCAGGCTATTTGTGACTGGACACAACCTACATCTGTTAAGAGCCTTCAGAAGTTATTGGGGTTTGCTAATTTTTATCGTCGGTTCATTGCTAATTTTTCCAGTATTGTTAAACCTTTGACTGATTTGACTAAAAAGGGTGCTGATGTTGCTGATTGGTCTCCTGCGGCTGTGGAGGCCTTTCAGGAACTTAAGCGCCGGTTTTCTTCTGCTCCTGTGTTGTGTCAACCAGATGTTTCACTTCCTTTTCAGGTTGAGGTTGATGCTTCCGAGATTGAAGCGGGGGCGGTTTTGTCACAGAGAAGTTCTAATGGCTCAGTGATGAAGCCATGTGCATTCTTCTCTAGAAAATTCTCGCCCGCCGAGCGCAATTATGATGTGGGTAATCGGGAGCTTTTGGCCATGAAGTGGGCATTTGAGGAGTGGCGTCATTGGCTTGAGGGTGCTAAACATCGTGTGGTGGTCTTGACTGATCACAAGAATCTCATTTACCTTGAGTCTGCCAGGCGTTTGAATCCTAGACAGGCTCGTTGGTCGTTGTTTTTTTCTCGTTTCAATTTCGTGGTTTCATACCTGCCAGGTTCAAAGAATGTGAAGGCAGATGCTCTTTCCAGGAGTTTTGTGCCTGACTCTCCTGGAGACTCTGGGCCTACCGGTATCCTTAGGGATGGGGTAATATTGTCCGCCGTATCCCCAGACTTGCGACGTGCATTGCAGGAGTTTCAGGTGGATAAACCGGATCGTTGTCCACCAGAAAGACTGTTTGTCCCGGATGAGTGGACCAGTAGAGTCATCTCCGAGGTCCATTCTTCTGTGTTGGCTGGTCATCCTGGAATATTTGGTACTAGAGACTTGGTGGCCAGGTCTTTTTGGTGGCCTTCCTTGTCTAGGGATGTGCGTACCTTTGTGCAGTCTTGTGAAGTGTGTGCTCGAGCTAAGCCTTGCTGTTCTCGGGCCAGTGGGTTGTTGTTATCCTTGCCCATCCCGAAGAGGCCTTGGACGCACATTTCCATGGATTTTATTTCTGATCTCCCGGTTTCACAGAAAATGTCCGTTATCTGGGTTGTGTGTGACCGCTTTTCTAAGATGGTTCATTTGGTGCCCTTGCCTAAGTTGCCCTCCTCCTCTGAGTTGGTCCCTTTATTTTTTCAGAACGTGGTTCGTTTGCATGGGATTCCGGAGAATATCGTTTCTGACAGGGGATCCCAGTTTGTATCTAGATTTTGGCGGACGTTTTGTGCCAAGATGGGCATTGATTTGTCTTTTTCGTCTGCATTCCATCCTCAGACGAATGGCCAGACGGAGCGAACTAATCAGACCTTGGAAACTTATTTGAGGTGTTTTGTTTCTGCTGATCAAGATGACTGGGTTGCTTTTTTGCCACTGGCCGAATTTGCTCTTAATAATCGGGCTAGTTCTGCCACGTTGGTCTCTCCTTTTTTTTGTAATTCGGGGTTTCATCCTCGTTTTTCCTCTGGTCAGGTGGAGTCTTCGGATTGTTCTGGAGTGGACGTGGTGGTGGACAGGCTACATCAGATTTGGAATCAGGTGGTGGACAATTTGAAGTTATCTCAGGAGAAGACTCAGCAGTTTGCTAATCGCCGTCGCCGCGTGGGTCCCCGACTTCTTGTTGGGGATTTGGTGTGGTTGTCTTCTCGTTTTGTCCCTATGAAGGTCTCTTCTCCTAAGTTCAAGCCTCGGTTCATCGGTCCTTATAGGATCTCGGAGATTCTTAACCCTGTATCTTTTCGTTTGGATCTCCCAGCATCGTTTGCTCTTCATAATGTGTTCCATCGGTCGTTGTTGCGGAGGTATGAGGTGCCCGTTGTTCCTTCGGTTGAGCCTCCTGCTCCGGTGCTGGTGGAGGGAGAATTGGAGTATGTTGTTGAGAAGATCTTGGATTCTCGTGTTTCCAGACGCAAACTCCAGTATTTGGTTAAGTGGAAGGGTTATGGTCAGGAGGATAATTCCTGGGTGGTCGCCTCCGATGTTCATGCGACTGATTTGGTCCGCGCCTTCCATAGAGCTCACCCTGATCGCCCTGGGGGTTCTCGTGAGGGTTCGGTGACCCCTCCTCAAGGGGGGGGTACTGTTGTGGATTCTGTTTGTGGGCTCCCTCTGGTGGTTGCTGCTGGTACTGGGTGACTTTGGTGGGTTGCGGCCTTTGGTTTCCACCTGTCCATCAGAGGCTGGGTGTTTCCTATTTTACCTGGCCTTTCTGTCATTCCCTTGCCGGCTATCAATGTATTCAGATGTGCTCTGTTTGGTTCCTGCCTACCTGCTCCCAGATCTTTCAGGATAAGCTAAGTGCTGATTTTCAGTTGTTTGGTTTTTTTGTCCAGCTTGCTTATTATGTCTCTATGCTAGCTGGTAGCTCTAGTGGACTGAGGTTCTCCCCATGTGCCATGAGTTGGCACATGGGTTCTTGTAATCTCAGGATGGTTTTTTTTGATTAGGGTTTTTTGCTGACCGCTCAGTCCCCTTTTGTATCTTTCTGCTTTCTAGTTTACAGCGGGCCTCAATTTGCTAAAGCTATATATATCATCTCTATGTGTGTGCCTTCCTCTCATTTCACCGTCAATACATGTGAGGGGGCAACTATATCTTTTGGGGTTCATTCCTCTGGAGGCAAGTGAGGTCTTATTTTCTCTGCAGTACTAGTTAGCTCTTAGGCTGGTGCGTGGCGTCTAGAACCAACGTAGGCACGCTCCCTGGCTATCTCTAGTTGCGTTTGTCAGGCGTAGGGCAGCGGTCAGCCCAGGTTCCATCACCCTAGAGCTCGTCCGTTATTTATTTGTACTTGGCTTGTCCTGTGCTATCCCTAGCCATTGGGGATTCATGACAGGAGATGGAGCAAAAGATTGCCCTGAGGAGGACATTTTAGCAAACCGGACGCCTTCACAATGGCCGTTCTGCTGTTTGTTCAAGCTGTGAGCCCCTCGTTTTTAATCTGCATAACCCCACCTATTGTAACCCTCCTACCCCTCTTTGTTCCTATGTGCCCTCAGGAGGAGGTGTGCAAGAGGGAAATTCCAAAAACAAACAAGCGAACAGCTGTCTTCCCTTAGCTCTCCAGATGCTGGGTATCGACCCTGCTACCTATCTACCACCATGCTGCTCGCTGCTGCCCCGGCAGCAGACTGAAGATGACTGCCACCGCGCTGCTTTTTATAGGCCAAGGACCCATTGTGACACGTGAGGGTTCCAGCCCATTGTGACACGTGGAACGACCATGGCTAAGGGCCAATTGTGACACGTGAGGGTTCCAGCCCATTGTGACACGTGGAACGACCATGGCCAAGGGCCAATTGTGACACGTGAGGGTTCCGTGAACACATTCTATAAAATGCAGGCAGCGCACCTGGTTGCTAGAAAGCATTAGAATACTCACACAGGTGGAGATAGGCAGCGTATTCGAGATCAGCACAGACACGATTTTTCCTTTTTTTAAATACATATACACCAAATTTAAAAGTCAGTGGTCCACAAGAGGGAAACAAGGTTTTACAAAAGAATTCATGCGGTCACAAATGTGGTATGTATGGCAGAACCACTCATTGGATACTTCAATTTAAACGCCAAATACTGACAGCAGGGGGGCCTAACTTTGTAGATGGATGGCACAGTATATATGCAACACAGTAACAAAGGCCTAATAGAGGCCTACATCTTAACACACCTGATGCAACCAGTAAAGACAAATTGATTGATTGCATATTGAATGCAATATAATGCTTGACATACATAGGTGAAAGCAAGGCAAGGCACACACACAAAATGTTGCAAATGGTCAAGCGAAAGCGAGAAAAATGCTACACTTGGCATCTGAAATGTGCTTCTTTGACCCTGAAAAGAATTCACATCGTGGGTTAAAACACAACTTGCGCTGATTTCAATTCAATCTGTTTTTGGAAACCGGATCAGAGAAGGAGTGCACTGTTCCCGGAGATACTGCAATAACGGGTCAATGCGTGAGTGGACAGAGCAAGCTCTTTTCCCATCTCCCTGTTCTAAAAATCCATTTAATATATGGTCCCCAATTAGGAGACGTATCAGATATTAAACTGATAACAACAGATACTACAATTGATCTTGGGCGGCGGCGACGACGATCATAGCCAAAACGCCGAGAAGCGATAACCAAAAATGGTTTTGTACTTGTGCCGCCTGGAGGCCTGACACTGATCCTTCATCATAGCCAGAAGGCCAAGAAGCAATAACCAGAACTCGTTTTGCACTTGTGCCGCACCAAGGCCTAACACTGATACCCTTTAGGGAGATGGAGCAAAAGATTGCCCTGAGGAGGACATTTTAGGAAACCGGACGCCTTCACAATGGCCGTTCTGCTGTTTGTTCAAGCTGTGAGCCCCTCGTTTTTAATCTGCATAACCCCACCTATTGTAACCCTCCTACCCCTCTTTGTTCCTATGTGCCCTCAGGAGGAGGTGTGCGAGAGGGAAAATCCAAAAACAAACAAGCGAACAGCTGTCTTCCCTTAGCTCTCCAGATGCTGGGTATAGACCCTGCTGCCTATCTACCACCATGCTGCTCACCGCTGCTCCGGCAGCAGACTGAAGATGACTGCCACCGCGCTGCTTTTTATAGGCCAAGGACCCATTGTGACACGTGAGGGTTCCAGCCCATTGTGACACATGGAAAACCATGGCTAAGGGCCAATTGTGACACGTGAGGGTTCCGTGAACAGATTCTATAAAATGCAGGCAGCGCACCTGGTTGCTAGAAAGCATTAGAATACTCACACAGTTGGAGATAGGCAGCGTATTCGAGATCAGCACAGACACGATTTTTCCTTTTTTTAAATACATATACACCAAATTTAAAAGTCAGTGGTCCACAAGAGGGAAACAAGGTTTTACAAAAGAATTCATGCGGTCACAAATGTGGTATGTATGGCAGAACCACTCATTGGATACTTCAATTTAAACGCCAAGTACTGACAGCAGGGGGGCCTAACTTTGTAGATGGATGGCACAGTATATATGCAACACAGTAACAAAGGCCTAATACAGGCCTACATCTTAACACACCTGATGCAACCAGTAAAGACAAATTGATTGATTGATTGATTGCATATTGAATGCAATATAATGCTTGACATACATAGGTGAAAGCAAGGCAAGGCACACACACAAAATGTTGCAAACGGTCAAGCGAAAGCGAGAAAAATGCTACACTTGGCATCTGAAATGTGCTTCTTTGACCCTGAAAAGAATTTACATCGTGGGTTAAAACACAACTTGCGCTGATTTCAATTCAATCTGTTTTTGGAAACCGGATCAGAGAAGGCGTGCACTGTTCCCGGAGATACTGCAATAACGGGTCAATGCGTGAGTGGACAGAGCAAGCTCTTTTCCCATCTCCCTGTTCTAAAAATCCATTTAATATATGGTCCCCAATTAGGAGACGTATCAGATATTAAACTGATAACAACAGATACTACAATTGATCTTGGGCGGCGGCGACGACGATCATAGCCAAAACGCCGAGAAGCGATCAAAAATGGTTTTGTACTTGTGCCGCCTGGAGGCCTGACACTGATCCTTCATCATAGCCAGAAGGCCAAGAAGCAATAACCAGAACTCGTTTTGCACTTGTGCCGCACCAAGGCCTAACACTGATACCCTTTAGGGAGATGGAGCAAAAGATTGCCCTGAGGAGGACATTTTAGCAAACCGGACGCCGTCACAATGGCCGTTCTGCTGTTTGTTCAAGCTGTGAGCCCCTCGTTTTTAATCTGCATAACCCCACCTATTGTAACCCTCCTACCCCTCTTTGTTCCTATGTGCCCTCAGGAGGAGGTGTGCGAGAGGGAAATTCCAAAAACAAACAAGCGAACAGCTGTCTTCCCTTAGCTCTCCAGATGCTGGGTATAGACCCTGCTGCCTATCTACCACCATGCTGCTCGCCGCTGCTCTGGCAGCAGACTGAAGATGACTGCCACCGCGCTGCTTTTTATAGGCCAAGGACCCATTGTGACACGTGAGGGTTCCAGCCCATTGTGACACGTGGAACGACCATGGCCAAGGGCCAATTGTGACACGTGAGGGTTCCAGCCCATTGTGACACGTGGAACGACCATGGCCAAGGGCCAATTGTGACACGTGAGGGTTCCGTGAACAGATTCTATAAAATGCAGGCAGCGCACCTGGTTGCTAGAAAGCATTAGAATACTCACACAGGTGGAGATAGGCAGCGTATTCGAGATCAGCACAGACACGATTTTTCCTTTTTTAAAATACACATACACCAAATTTAAAAGTCAGTGGTCCACAAGAGGGAAACTAGGTTTTACAAAAGAATTCATGCGGTCACAAATGTGGTATGTATGGCAGAACCACTCATTGGATACTTCAATTTAAACGCCAAGTACTGACAGCAGGGGGGCCTAACTTTGTAGATAGATGGCACAGTATATATGCAACACAGTAACAAAGGCCTAATACAGGCCTACATTTTAACACACCTGATGCAACCAGTAAAGACAAATTGATTGATTGATTGATTGCATATTGAATGCAATATAATGCTTGACATACATAGGTGAAAGCAAGGCAAGGCACACACACAAAATGTTGCAAATGGTCAAGCGAAAGTGAGAAAAATGCTACACTTGGCATCTGAAATGTGCTTCTTTGACCCTGAAAAGAATTCACATCGTGGGTAGTGTTGAGCATTCCGATACCGCAAGTATCGGGTATCGGCCGATACTTGCGGGTATCGGAATTCCGATACCGAGATCCGATACTTTTCTGGTATTGGGTATCGGTATCGAAACAACATTAATGTGTAAAAGAAAGAATTAAAATAAAAAATATTGCTATACTCACCTCTCCGACGCAGCCTGAACCTTACAGAGGGAACCGGCAGCGTTCTTTGCTTAAAATGTGCGTGTTTACTGCCTTCCGTGACGTCACGGCTTGTGATTGGTCGCGTGCCGCCCATGTGGCCGCGACGCGACCAATCACAGCAAGCCGTGACGTAATTTTCAGGTCCTGAATGCAGAATTAGGCATTCAGGACCTGAAATTACGTCACGGCTTGCTGTGATTGGTCGCGTCGCGGTCACATGGGCGGCACGCAACCAATCACAAGCCGTGACGTAATTTAAAAATGCGCGCGTTTCCTGCCTCCCGTGACGTCACGGCTTGTGATTGGTCGCGTCGCCCATGTGACCGCGACGCGACCAATCACAGCAAGCTGTGACGTAATTTCAGGTCCTGAATGCCTAATTCTGCATTCAGGACCTGAAAATTACGTCACGGCTTGCTGTGATTGGTCGCGTCGCGGTCACATGGGTGGCACGCAACCAATCACAAGCCGTGACGTCACGGAAGGCAGTAAACGCGCGCATTTTAAGCAAAGAACGCTGCCGTTTCCCTCGGTAAGGTCCAGGCTGCGTCGGAGAGGTGAGTATAGCAATATTTTTTATTTTAATTCTTTCTTTTACACATTAATATGGATCCCAGGGCCTGAAGGAGAGTTTCCTCTCCTTCAGACCCTGGGAACCATCAGGGATACCGTCCGATACTTGAGTCCCATTGACTTGTATTGGTATCGGGTATCGGTATCGGATTAGATCCGATACTTTGCCGGTATCGGCCGATACTTTCCGATACCGATACTTTCAAGTATCGGACGGTATCGCTCAACACTAATCGTGGGTTAAAACACAACTTGCGCTGATTTCAATTCAATCTGTTTTTGGAAACCGGATCAGAGAAGGAGTGCACTGTTCCCGGAGATACTGCAATAACGGGTCAATGCGTGAGTGGACAGAGCAAGCTCTTTTCCCATCTCCCTGTTCTAAAAATCCATTTAATATATGGTCCCCAATTAGGAGACGTATCAGATATTAAACTGATAACAACAGATACTACAATTTATCTTGGGCGGCGGCGACGACGATCATAGCCAAAACGCCGAGAAGCGATAACCAAAAATGGTTTTGTACTTGTGCCGCCTGGAGGCCTGACACTGATCCTTCATCGTAGCCAGAAGGCCAAGAAGCAATAACCAGAACTCGTTTTGCACTTGTGCCGCACCAAGGCCTAACACTGATACCCTTTAGGGAGATGGAGCAAAAGATTGCCCTGAGGAGGACATTTTAGCAAACCGTACGCCTTCACAATGGCCGTTCTGCTGTTTGTTCAAGCTGTGAGCCCCTCGTTTTTAATCTGCATAACCCCACCTATTGTAACCCTCCTACCCCTCTTTGTTCCTATGTGCCCTCAGGAGGAGGTGTGCGAGAGGGAAAATCCAAAAACAAACAAGCGAACAGCTGTCTTCCCTTAGCTCTCCAGATGCTGGGTATAGACCCTGCTGCCTATCTACCACCATGCTGCTCACCGCTGCTCCGGCAGCAGACTGAAGATGACTGCCACCACGCTGCTTTTTATAGGCCAAGGACGCATTGTGACACGTGAGGGTTCCAGCCCATTGTGACACATGGAAAACCATGGCTAAGGGCCAATTGTGACACGTAAGGGTTCCAGCCCATTGTGACACGTGGAACGACCATGGACAAGGGCCAATTGTGAGACGTGAGGGTTCCGTGAACAGATTCTATAAAATGCAGGCAGCGCACCTGGTTGCTAGAAAGCATTAGAATACTCACACAGTTGGAGATAGGCAGCGTATTCGAGATCAGCACAGACACGATTTTTCCTTTTTTTAAATACATATACACCAAATTTAAAAGTCAGTGGTCCACAAGAGGGAAACAAGGTTTTACAAAAGAATTCATGCGGTCACAAATGTGGTATGTATGGCAGAACCACTCATTGGATACTTCAATTTAAACGCCAAGTACTGACAGCAGGGGGGCCTAACTTTGTAGATGGATGGCACAGTATATATGCAACACAGTAACAAAGGCCTAATACAGGCCTATGTAGCGCCCCCACTGCCGCAGGGCCGAGGGGTACCCGGTACCGGGCCTCTGAGTCTCTGCTTCTGGGGTTGTCACGGCGGCTAGGCCCCGGTCCGTGACCCTGCCGTGGGGCGCACAGTGAATGATCGGTGTGGATGTCGGTGCAGTTGTGGGGTGCAGGTCGCGGTAAATAACGAGGACACCAGGTTGCAGTCTCTTTACCTCTTTACTGGAGATCTCTGAGTCCTCAGTCCAGAATACGGTTCACCAGGCTGCGCAAGTCCGGCCGGTCCAAGGGCACTTCCAGAGTTCTCTTCACAGGTGGAAATCGGTGCCTTCCTTCTTAGCGCTATGTGTTGTAGTCCTCCCCTGCTGTGCTTACGGAAAGTACCCCACAACTGTTGTGTCTGTTTCTTAAGTTCCCTCACAACTCGATTAAATGATGTTCTTCTAATCGTCCGTCCCTCCCTGATGTTACGGTTAGAACGGCACCCGTTTGTCGGGTAGGCCTGGAGTTCTTCCGGGACCCTAGAGACGCCCCTCTCCCGCAATTGCCTCCCAAGACTTCATAGGTGATATGTGTTAGACAGCCCGCCTTAAACTGACTGTCCTGCCGCTGTTTGGAGTATTGCTTGAAGCTGAATGTTATTCTACTCCCTCGGCGTTCCGGCCACCGGTAGTGCGCCTCAGTAGGGTGTTGCTTCGGTCTTACAGCACGACCCCTACTGGAATTCTCCTATTGCTTGATCTCGTTTCTCACTCAGCACAATCTATCTCGCTTCTAGTCCTTTCTTAGGGCACCGCCGCTATTCTGAGCAGGCACGGTCCCGTTACGTTCTTTCCAATGCCAAGCCTCTGCCAGGATCCCACCCCTGGCAGAGACCCTACTGTCTCTTCCTCCACAACACCCTCTGCCACTGAGTGTTGCTTCGTCCAATCCAGTCAGCTTTCTGATCTAACTTCCTGCCTGACCCCCGGTTTACCCACTATGGTGGGGAGTGGCCTAATGAATAGCACCCTTAGCTCCCCCCAGAGGCCCTGCGGTGAAATGTATTGGTGTCTGTGATACCTGATCAGATGAACTCCTTCAGTGCCATCGAACGCACCATGGCTCCCCATAGTGGCGGAGCCACAGTACTGCAACGACCAGGACTCTGGGGCGCTGCACCTACATCTTAACACACCTGATGCAACCAGTAAAGACTGATTGATTGATTGATTGCATATTGAATGCAATATAATGCTTGACATACATAGGTGAAAGCAAGGCAAGGCACACACACAAAATGTTGCAAACGGTCAAGCGAAAGCGAGAAAAATGCTACACTTGGCATCTGAAATGTGCTTCTTTGACCCTGAAAAGAATTCACATCGTGGGTTAAAACACAACTTGCGCTGATTTCAATTCAATCTGTTTTTGGAAACCGGATCAGAGAAGGCGTGCACTGTTCCCGGAGATACTGCAATAACGGGTCAATGCGTGAGTGGACAGAGCAAGCTCTTTTCCCATCTCCCTGTTCTAAAAATCCATTTAATATATGGTCCCCAATTAGGAGACGTATCAGATATTAAACTGATAACAACAGATACTATAATTGATCTTGGGCGGCGGCGACGACGATCATAGCCAAAACGCCGAGAAGCGATAACCAAAAATGGTTTTGTACTTGTGCCGCCTGGAGGCCTGACACTGACCCTTCATCATAGCCAGAAGGCCAAGAAGCAATAACCAGAACTCGTTTTGCACTTGTGCCGCACCAAGGCCTAACACTGATACCCTTTAGGGAGATGGAGCAAAAGATTGCCCTGAGGAGGACATTTTAGCAAACCGGACGCCTTCACAATGGCCGTTCTGCTGTTTGTTCAAGCTGTGAGCCCCTCGTTTTTAATCTGCATAACCCCACCTATTGTAACCCTCCTACCCCTCTTTGTTCCTATGTGCCCTCAGGAGGAGGTGTGCGAGAGGGAAATTCCAAAAACAAACAAGCGAACAGCTGTCTTCCCTTAGCTCTCCAGATGCTGGGTATAGACCCTGCTGCCTATCTACCATCATGCTGCTCGCCGCTGCTCCGGCAGCAGACTGAAGATGACTGCCACCGCGCTGCTTTTTATAGGCCAAGGACCCATTGTGACACGTGAGGGTTCCAGCCCATTGTGACACGTGGAACGACCATGGCCATGGCATGATTATGCTGGTACTGTAAAACACTGCACATTTTAAGCAAATGCGCTTGTAATCTTATCTATCGTCTTTTTTTGTGACCTGAGAAAGACGCTGATATGGCGCTGAAACGCGTTGTCTGAATAAAAGAACCTTCTTTTCACCTTCTTGCAGCAAAAGACTTTTTTCCATCCGCGCAGGCGACTTTTAAAGTGGTTTTTTTTTCCGAAGGCGTTCACACTGTGTTTTTTTTTTTTTGTGGATCTTCTTTAAAACCTGCTTCAAATACTCTAATTAATTTTTATGATTTTCACAGACCCATAGACTTCTATTGATAATTTTGATACATGATGCACGTCAAAAACGGACATGTCTCCATTTCATTTTTTAGGATACACAGTCTGCAAAAAAAAAGAAAAAAGAAATAAAGAACAACCCCATAGACTATGATGGGAACATGTTCTATCCATGACAACCACGGATAAAACACGTATGTGAAAAAGTAATGTCTGAATTAAGCCTTAGGCCAGGATTAGGCAAAATTGTTCACTTTTGGTCCAGAAAGGCCATACTGGGCCTCTGGCGATTAGGGGAGGCCGCCATGACAGGGAAACGTGCGACAATAGGGAGCTTATTAGGACTGCTGGGGGGTACAGGGTTAAAAGAGGTGAGGGGAGTGACGGAGGTTTTTGAATTTGAAAGGAGAATGAGGGGTCGGGGCAGGGGAGGGGGAGACTTTATAAAAGGGGGTGGCCACGTTAGTGGGGCAACCATTTTGGGTACTCACCAGCCATAGACTCCATTGTACCCACAAACGATGGACGTCGAGGCTTTGCTGCAGCAGCTGCGGGACGCAGCGGGCACCCAAGGGACAGATTGGCTGCAGGCTTCGATGAACAGCCTGCTCCAGGGGTCGGTAGCCGGAGCCTCCATCGCTCCTCCAGCGGGATGCCGGCCGCGGAGCTCTCGGCCTCCGGCACGCTTAAGCCCCGAGGCTACCCCCCGGGTCCGGCGCCGCATTCGGAGCCCCGCCAGGGACCCTCCAGCCGTGGTCGGCGGGCGCGCTCCCCCTGCTCCCCGCCCGCAGGCTGGGAGGAATCCATCCAACAGGCGGGACCTACAACAGGGGTGGGGGTCCCCCCCCCCCCGCAGCACAGAGGCGTCGGGATCCGGGACCAGGAGCGGCAGGCGCCAGCGTTCCGGCTGGCCCTGCTCAGCGTGGAGGGGCACGAGGAGCCAGGGGACGGGCCCCCATGCGGAGGCGGTCCAGCGGCCGGCAGCCCGCCGGCCTGTCTTCTAGCACGCCGGGAGGAGCGGCGCATGATGGGCAGTATGGACGCGGTGCGGAGAGGGCAGCTCCGGTGAGCGGCGGGCAGCAGTCGGCTGCCTCGGTCAGCAGCGCTGCGGCGTCACCGCAGGGCCGGGGTCTCTGGCAAGATGGCGCCGCAGCAGGGGACTCGGCGCCACGGGACCAAGGACTCCAGCAAGATGGCGCCGCATTCTGGAGTTCTGCATCTATGCACCAGGACCTAGGACCTCCCCAAGATGGCGGCGCCCTATGGACAGCGGCGGCAGCTCCGAGGGTCCCTGCCATTATCGCCAGTGTGCCTGCTTCTGGCGGTGGGCAGCTGGTGAGGCAGGTTGACCCGGGAGCTGCGGAGCCAGCAGCAGACAGAACCAGCATGGGACCAGCACATCTTCGTCAGGATCCAGGACCTTCGGCTGCTGGGTTCACAGCGCCCAGGCAGCCAGGTGAGAGCCAGCAATTTTCTGTATTTAACCCCTGCTTAGCTCCGAATGAGGTTAGGGAGCGGGAGGCAGTCATGGGGGGCGCTAGCGTGGGGATGATTTTAATATTGCATGGCCTTAGAGATTTAGCTAGAATATGGTACGGGGGTCCTCTTGGGGTGGGGTCACCTACAGCGGCTTGGTTAGGGAGCGCAGAGAGGGCAGCAGGTATAGGAATGTTATCAGACACTGAGGTGGTTTTGCAGTGTGGGGGCCGAGGTACAGCAGTCTCAGCTACGTCGGGGGGGGGCAGCAGTGAAGCAGAAAGGGGGACTGGGTCAGCTGATTTGGGAGGTGCGACCCATAATGCAGGGGCTAGCAAAGAAAAGGAAAACGAGGAGGCGGTGCGTTTGGATGATTCAGCTAGGAGCGAGGTGTATGTATGTTTTGAGGGACTGCTGGGGTCCCATTTGAAGGAGGAAGTGAAAGAAAAGATTTGGAAGGGGGACTATGTGGATATTTTTTCATTGTTACCGTTAGAAAGATTCAATCTTGATAGGTTACGAAGAGATGATTCCAAAAAAGATGATGAGGAAAAGAGGAGGTACCGTCTGATCCCTCGTTCTTTTTCAAATTGGTTGCAAGCTTTTGCTATATTAGCGAGCATAATAGGTGAAAAGGCACCGGGAAATTGTTCAGGTCTCTTTTGCTACATGGATGCAATTGGGGAGGCTTACCGGGTGTATGGCGGGCAAGGCTGGCTGCGATATGACGAGCAGTTTAGGAAGCGTAAGGCAGTCCGCCCGAGCATACGTTGGGACCATAAGGACATTGCTTTATGGATGAGGGTTATGGCACCGGCTAGAACAAATCAGGGAAGTCAGCCATTTCAAGGGGGCGCCGGGAGTTCAGGGCAGTCAGGACACTCGGTCGCAATGCAGAAGGGACTGTGTTTCTCCTTTAATGAGGGGACCTGTAGGTTTGGGAGCAAGTGTAAATTCAAGCACGAATGCTCAACTTGTGGGGGCACACACGGGGCAGCTAGATGTTTTAGAGGGGGAAAAACAAGAGGGGGGGACGTTGCTGAAAAAAGGGGAGACACCGGTGCGGCTGGACGCGATGGAGGTGTATCTAAATAGATATCCTGACGTAGCAGCAGCGTCACTTTTGAGGGAAGGTTTTGGTTATGGTTTCAAAATTCCGTTTATTGAGCACGATGTTTGTTTGTCAAAAAATAATTTAAAATCGGCATTGCAGTTTCCCAGTGTGGTTTCCGAGAAGTTGAAGAAAGAGGTTGATTTGGGAAGGATGGCAGGACCTTTTGCAATAGCTCCAATCAGTAATTTAAGGGTGTCACCGCTCGGAGTGGTTCCGAAGAAGGAGCCTAACAAATTTAGGCTTATTCATCATTTGTCATTTCCAAAAGGTCTGTCAGTGAACGATGGTATCGATCCTCAACTGTGTGCGGTCTCTTACATGTCGTTCGACGCAGCAATGAATTTGGTACGGCTATGCGATAGGGGGGCTTTGATGGCGAAGACGGATATTGAGGCGGCGTTTCGCCTGTTACCAGTGCATCCTGAGAGCATGCACCTGTTAGGTTGTTTTTGGGATGGAGGTTTTTTCATTGATCGTTGTCTTCCCATGGGCTGCTCGCTATCATGTGCCTATTTTGAGGCGTTTAGTACATTCTTGGAATGGGTCGTTAAGGATGTATCTGGCTTGAGTTCTTGTTTACATTACCTCAATGATTTTATGTTCGTGGGCCCGCCACAGTCTGCGGTTTGCTCGATTCTACTACACACGATGGAGAGGGTAGCAAAAGGTTTCGGAGTCCCGTTAGCGGCTGAGAAGACCGTCGGGCCGACGACGACACTGTGTTTTCTAGGCATAGAAATTGATACCGTAGCGATGGAATGCAGATTGCCTGATGACAAGCTAGTCGCTTTTCGGGATGAGGTTAAAAAAGCAAGTACTCGGCGTAAGATAACGCTGCACGATTTACAATCTTTATTGGGCAAGCTGAACTTTGCTTGCAGGATTATGCCGATGGGCCGTCCATTTTGTCGGCGTTTGTCTTTGGCAACGGCGGGAGTGAAGTCTCCCCTACATTTCATCAGATTGACGAAGGATTTGAAACAGGATTTGAAGGTGTGGGCTCTTTTCTTGGAAGAATATAATGGCAAATCCATTTGGATTCAGGCAGTTGAGAATGCGGTAGACTTAGGTTTTTGCATTAATGTGAGCGAAATGCGTGGGTTCAGTTTGCAGTATTGCGGTCAGGGTTTAGTGGCGGAGTGGCCACCCAGGTGGCGTGAGCAAGGTTTGCTGCAAAACCGGGTTTTGCTTCAGTTATTTCCTCGAATAGTGGCGTTGTCAGTTTGGGGCGAAATGGTGATGAATAAAAAAATCCGTTTTTCTTGCAAACATGCGGGCGTTGTGGAAGCCATCAATACGTTATCTGCGGCATCTCCGGAAGTTGTCAGGATACTGCAGCATCTGGTTTTCTTGGGCCTCAAGTTTAATTTGTGGATTGTAGCGGATTGTAGGGCAGCTATGCCTACTAATGCTGACAATGTCCTTTTCCATTCACAGTGGCATCGGTCTCAAGGGCCGAGACCTTGCTTGGATTCAGCGGGCCGGGATTGTCCAGCGGAACTGTGGAACCTGCCCTTCAGGCCGTAAGGGAGTTGTTCGCTAGATCGTTATCGGATAGGTCTTGGTTGCAGTATGATCAAGCTTGGAGTACATGGAAGAATTGGAAGGTGTCCTACGGAGCTGGGATGGACGATGAGAATAGACTGTTGTTGTTAGTAGGGCATGTATGGGAATCAGGTTGGTCGGTGTCCAAAGTGAGTAAGTTCCTAGCTGGTCTAGCATTTGGTTTCAAGGCCAGAGGTTTGCGGGACGAGACAAAATCATTTTTGGTGACGCAATTAGTAAAAGGCTGGAAAAAAGGGCAGAAGTCGTTTGACGACAGATGACCGGTTTCTTTCGAAGTGCTGTTAACAATTGGTAGGCAGTTACGGTTTGTTTGTTTTTCGGATTGGGAGGTGACGTTATTTCAAGCGGCTTTTTCGTTGGCGTTTTTTGGGGCATTTCGCCTGGGGGAGTTGGTTAGCCCCTCCAGATACAAGGGAGGGGGTTTGCGGAGGGAAGACGTGGATATTACGTCGGATAGGGTGGTTGTGTTCATTCGGTCATCAAAAACGGACGTTACCGGGAAAGGCTGTAAAATAGTGTTATTTGAAGTTCCGAATTGTCCGTTGTGCCCGGTAATCTGTGTGGATAACTTAATGAGAAGAGGGGGTGTATTATCCGACCCACTGTTGGTTCATGCGGATGGTTCTTTCTTATCACGTTTTCAATTTGTTTCACTATTTCGGAAGTGTTTGGAAATGGGGGGGAATTTCACCGGCAAAGTACAGCGGACATTCATTTCGTATAGGGGCTGCGACGGAAGCAGCCAGGAGAGGTTTGGGGGATGAGGTGGTTAAAAGAATCGGGCGGTGGGAATCGGAGAGATTCCGGTCTTATGTTCGTCCGGGTTTGGTTTAACTTCATGGTTCCAGTGTTGGGGTTTTTTTCTTTTATTGAATTGATCGTTGTTCTCGTTTATTCTCTTACAGAACACGACAAAAGGCTGGTTTGGATTATGGGACACTCATTCGTGTTCTGGGCGGCTGAGAGGGCAGCGGTTTGTCCTGATGGCCGGCAATTGGGTTTTTCGCATGACGTGGCAACTCTGAGGTGGATTGGAAAAAGGGGGATGACGTGGAGCCAATTTTTACCCGAGTTTCATCGTTTTGTGCGCTGGGATCAGGTCCCACAAATTTTGGTTATTCACTTGGGGGGTAATGACTTGGGGAAGAGGCCGTGTAGAGAACTTATAAAGGACATTAAGTTCGACATGTTAAGGTTGTGGGCAATATTTCCCAAGGTTTTGGTGGTGTGGTCGGACATCGTCCCGCGGAAGGTTTGGCGGGGCGCTAGGTCATTGGAAGGGGTAAATAAAGCAAGGATTAAGGTGAACAAAGCTGTTTCGCGTTTCATGGCAAGGAACGGAGCGGTAGTGGTGCGGCACGTCAATTTGGAGTCCGGTACGGGAGGTTACTGGAGGTTGGATGGTGTGCATCTGAATGCGGTTGGCACCGATATGTGGTGTTTGGCGATCCAGGAGGGTATCGAAACAGCTTTGAGAGTGCGGAGGGACATAAATGTCTAAGGTTTTAGAGCATTTATGTTTGTGGCAGGGGGGGGTGATCCTCGAAGTTGGTGGAAGTGGAAAATGGCGGATCGATGGGGGGGGGGATCTCAATAGGTCCTGGACTCCCCGGGGTGATTTTAAAATGGTCAAAGGGGTACAGATAATCCCATGGAAGGGATTATTAGGGGAACCACAAACAGGTGTGTGGGTTCTGGCCTGGCGGGTGGAGTTTGCCCCCGAGCTGGTGCATAGCGGCTGGGGGTAAGGCGGATATAAGGCCAAAATAGGTGGGACCTTTGGCTGGAAAATGTTCAATATATGTTTCGGGCTTCGAGGATCATCCACTTCCGGGGTTTATTGTTCCATTATTGTTGTATGTTTAAATGTTAATAAACGGCTGCTGTGGCCAATTAATCCAACCTATTTGTCGTGCGTTTTTAATAGGGTTATTCTCTTACTACGGATGAAGGGGGAGGCGGCTGTTATCTCGGGGGTGACATGATGTGAGGTAAGGGGTTTTACACTAGAGCTCACAGGAGTCACGGATACCCGTTGTCAAGAAAAAGAACCTGTAGTTTTCGCATCCAAATTGTGTTCTGATTAATATGTTTGTGTGAACGAGCCCTTAGGGTAACACTGCGTGTCTGCTGCCGATTAGTGTACACGATATCCGCAGTGTGATACTGTACCAGCCAAGAAGATGGAGTTCAGAAAACTTCTGCACCAAAATGGATTTGCTCAACGTTTTCCACCTTTGCAATGAAATCTGCTACGTGTGAACAAGCCTTAATGGTTTGTAATGGCTGCTGCTTCGATCACGGCCTGGGCATTGTGTCACTCACTATATGTTACCTCGGATCTCTCTTCATCAATACTACACGGACCCCGCGGACTCCCCTTGCTTGGACATTCCCAGAAAGCACAAAAAATCATGTATGCAAGCAAAAAAATAAAAATTATTTTACCAAATCATTTATGCAAATTTTAATAGAAACCTATGCTGCGAACAGCGATTGTCTGCAGCGGTCACACGCACGGATGGAGTATCGTAGCTGCAAGATGAACACTCACAGTTAAACCATACATGTCGTAAGGGCACCAGGGGTCATTGAGCAGCGGACGCCGGCTGCGTTATACAGCCAGCTCCGATCACTGCAGCGTAACCCCTCAGATGCTGCACTCAATTGCGGCCATGTCATCCAAGTGGTAGAACAAATCGGGCGAGTACGATTGGACTATAATAATGGCTGCCGCGATCACAGAAATGCACGACAATACAGAAGTGCCTGTCGTCCAGCAATGGCTGCAAGCTCTTGTCACCTGTATACGAAATTAAAGCACGCGCCACTTCCTATTTGTTAAATAATAATGTAACAAAAATGAAAGAAAAAAAATGTCTATCATCACATCATAGAAGTCTGATCCTGGAATAAAAAAAAAGGAATACAAATTTATATGCAGCATTGATGCGGATAGGATTCATTACACAATTTTTGCACTCAGAGGTTTTGGACCAAATCTGCACCAAAATCCTCCTCAAAAACTCTCGCTATTAATTTCTATGGAAATTCCATGAGTTTTTTTTTTCCTGCTCAAAATCTGAATAGCAAAACACCTGGAGGGAAAAAAAAATATATCGGATGTTGCTTAAATACATAATAAATAAAAGCAATGTTTTCAGCATGGAAAATGAACCAGATATTTCCACTTTTAAGTGATTTCCACATCAGCAAGTTGCTGTTGCTCAGTCAGGATGAATGACTTGGAGGCAGACATATATGGAGGCTCTCCTGACTCCTGCACTTAGCTTTCCTCACACAAGTCCTTGGCGATACACAAGACACCATAGTCGCAAAACTGCCAAAGATTATTTTATTTTAACACCCCTTGGCCACACAACAAGGACATGAGGTAAACCGAATCTAAAACTTCAGGCGTCCCGCCAATTTCCTGAGGTAAAAGTTGCGCAGGGGCTGCGCCGCCATTTTGTTGATCGGCCACTAGTGAGCGCAGTGCCATTTCGTCGGCAGCAGAACCACGGGAAAACGTTGTGGAGGATGCGGCGTCTCAGGTGAGGAGATGGCGGCTCCTGCTGTGTTCTGTGTGGAAACTTATTTCTGAGGAAAGTGACTCCAAACCCACAGAAATGTATGTGACTTGTCGTGTGCAGTGCATCATTACTGCTACAGGAAGAAAAGATAAGTAGCAACGGGTGTACAGCTGCTGAGCATTGGAAAGCTAGCATGGGCGGACCTGAGAGGAGACGCCATTTTAACCTTCCAGTTGCGCTGCCATTTTTCACTGTTGCTCTTTTTTTTTGCTCCCATTTCAAGAGTCATTACTTCTTTATTTTTCCATCCCCACAGCCGCATGAGGTTGTTTGCATGACAACTTGAAGTTTTGAATGACTCCATGCTTTTTTGGGGACAAATAAACTTGCAATATGGAGGATAAACACGTTTCTGCCCTTTTTTTTTTTTTAGAGGGGGGTCTTGGTTTTATGCGATTCACTTTGAGGTTAAAATGACCTGAAAATGATTCTTTTTTTAATATAATTATTTGTAATTAAAAATGTTGGACTTCGTGTAAAAGAAAATAAAAAAGGTACTTGTCGCCATTTTACCTGAAACCCACAATGTTTGTATTTTTCTGTGCGAAAAGTTTTTTTTTTTTCTTTTGTGCGTCAGGATGACTTTTATTTATACTATTTTAGGGTTATGATTTATAGGCATTTTTGGGTGTGAAGTGACTGGAATTATTAAATTCCGGCATCAGTTTTATTTTTTTAACTTTTCTGAACAAACCCAGGGGTTAATAATGGAGAGTAGACTATCAGACACCTCATTAATAACTTCGTAGTTAAAAGAATGAAACACACACACAAAAGTATTATATTTGTAAAAATCACTCCCTACAAGTTCCCACTTTCCCTCATTTATTACTATAAAAAAAATCCACAGGGTCCACTATAATCCAAATGTAGGTCCCACAACGAGCAGCCGCTACCAGTTTTCACGCTGTACTGCATGAGACCCGGCCGCTGTGAACTAAGATGACATCAGTAAGGTCACCTCAGTTCACAGGCGCCAATTCTCATGAGGGCATCGCAAGAGCCGAAATGATGAGCATTGACGTCACCGTTCATCAGTCCGGCTTTTATGCTGAACTCTGCGAAAAACAGGTGCTGTGAGCTGAGGTGACCTTATTGAAGGCAAATCAGACAGCTGCTGGGCTGATATTAATAGGCTGGGAAGGTCCATGGATATTAGCTCCTTCCCAGCATAGGCTACGTTCACATTTGCGTTGTTGGGCGCAGCGTCGTTGACGCATACCGACGCATGCGTCATGCGCCCCTATCTTTAACATGGGGGGCGCATGGACATGCGCCGGTATGCGTTGTACTGCGTTTTACTACGCATGCGTCATATAGACGCACAAGACAGGGCGCAGGGGACGCTACTTGTAGCGTTTTCCCTGCACCGAAAGTCCCGATCTGTAGAATCTTATGACAACGCATGCGTCGCAAAATGCTGCGTTGTGTACATGCGTTGTTGGTTGCGTTGCGTCGCCGACGCTGCGCCCAACAACGCAAATGTGAACTCTGCCATAATAAAACCAGCTCGCAGCTTTCTGCTTTCCCTTGGCTGGTTATAAAATAAGGGGGACCACACAACGGTTTGATTTTTTTTAACCCTTTACAACCTGTGACGTATAGGTACATCATAGGTCGCCTCCCTGTTTGATGCAGGCTCTGGCGCTGAGCCCGCATCTTTTCAGGCACATGGCAGCTGATCTGATCAGCTGTCATGTGCCCCTAACAGCCACCGGTGGAATCGTGATCGACCCACAGCTGTTAACATGTTAAATGCCGCTGTCTATCTCATAGCGGCATTTAGCATGCTCGCGCTGGAATCGCGTTACTAAGGCCGGCGTCACACTTGGCGTAAGACAATACGGTCCGTATTTTACGGCCGTAATACGGTCGTAATACGGAGAAATGTTTCCAAAATAGTGATCCGTAGGCAGGGTGTGTCAGCGTATTTTGCGCATGGCATCCTCCGTATGTAATCCGTATGGCATCCGTACTGCGATATTTTCTCGCAGGCTTGCAAAACCGACATCTAATGGATTTATGTGCTCAAATGTTCGGGAAAACATATATACAGTATATATATATATATATATATATATATATATATATATATATATATATATATATATATATATATATATTTATATAAAAATAGTAAAAAAGGAACAGCACACTGGTGTAACTTATCTTTAGGGTGCAAAGCCTCCAGGCAACCCGTCCACCGGTCGTCAGTATTCAGTATAGATCAAAAAAACATAGCATAGCATAGACATGTGGATTTGAATAAATCCTGCACCTTTTTGAAAATGGAGTGCTGCTTCTTTTTTTGATCTATATATTTATATATATATATATATATATATATATATATATATATATATATATATATATATATATATATATATGTCATTGAGACACATATATATATATATATAG
This sequence comes from Ranitomeya variabilis, assembly GCF_051348905.1. Taxonomy (NCBI): domain Eukaryota; kingdom Metazoa; phylum Chordata; class Amphibia; order Anura; family Dendrobatidae; genus Ranitomeya; species Ranitomeya variabilis. The sequence goes on along the minus strand of NC_135235.1, from coordinate 259,164,028 downwards.
TCTGTATTTATATTTACTTCAGCGCGATATCTGTGAAAAGCCGGTAATTCAATTGCCGGCTTCTCATTTCTCCTTCCCAAACCCGACAGGATATGAGACATGGTTTACATACAGTAAACCATCTCATATCCCCCTTTTTTTTGCATATTCCACACTACTAATGTTAGTGGTGTGTATGTGCAAAATTTGGGCGCTGTAGCTGCTAAAATAAAGGGTTAAATGGCGGTAAAAATTGGCGTGGGCTCCCGCGCAATTTTCTCCGCCAGAGTGGTAAAGCCAGTGACTGACGGCAGATATTAATAGCCAGGAGAGGGTCCAAGGTTATTGGCCCCCCGTGGCTAAAAACATCTGCCCCCAGCCACCCCAGAAAAGGCACATCTGGAAGATGCGCCTATTCTGGCACTTGGCCTCTCTCTTCCCACTCCCGTGTAGCGGTGGGATATGGGGTAATGAAGGGTTAATGCCACCTTGCTATTGTAAGGTGACATTAAGCCAGATTAATAATGGAGAGGCGTCAATTATAACACCTATCCATTATTAATCCAATTGTTTTAAAGGGTTAAAAAACACACACACACACATGATTTAAAAGTATTTTAATGAAATAAACACAGCGGTTGTTTTAATATTTTATTGCTCTCTCAATCCATTTGCAGACCCTCGCTTGGCAAAACAATAAATGCACAAGATACATACCCTCTGTTGAACCGTCACGTCCCACGAGGTAATCCATCTGAAGGGGTTAAAATAATTTACAAGCAGGAGCCCTGCAAATGCAGCTGTGCTCGTGCTTGTAATTCCCCGGCGAATGAAGGAAATGTAGGTCATTGACCTACATTTCCTTCAGTCACGGTGATGCGCCCCCTGGTGGATGTCCTCATATGACCTGGAGCGTTGGAAAAAGTTCCCAGGCTGCAGTTCATGAGAACATCCAGCAGGGGCGCATCACCGCGACTGAATGTAAGTATAGATCACTCTGCTTTCCTTTCAGCACCCGGGGATTACAGGCACGAGCGAGTGGTTTAGCGCAGCTCATGCCTGTAATATTAGTTAACCCCTTCAGATGGATTACCTCGTGGGACGTGATAGGACATCAGAAGGTATGTATATTGTGTGTTTATTATTTTGCCAAGCGAGGGTGTTCCTGATGGATTGAGAGAGCAATAAAATACTAAAACAACCTGTTTGTTTCTTTCATTAAAATACTTTTAAATCATGTGTGTGTGTGTTTTTTAACCCTTTCAGACAAATGGATTAATAATGGATAGGTGTCATAATTGACGCCTCTCCATTATTAATCTGGCTTAATGTCACCTTACAATAGCAAGGTGGCATTAACCCTTCATTACCCCATATCCCACCGCTACACGGGAGTGGGAAGAGAGTGGCCAAGTGCCAGAATAGGCGCATCTTCCAGATGTGCCTTTTCTGGGGTGGCTGGGGGCAGATTTTTTTAGCCACGGGGGGGCCAATAACCATGGACCCTCTCCTGGCTATTAATATCTGCCGTCAGTCACTGGCTATACCACTCTGGCGGAGAAAATTGCGCGGGAGCCCACGCCAATTTTTTCCGCCATTTAACCCTTTATTTTAGCAGCTACAGCGCCCACATTTTGCACGTACACACTACTAACATTAGTAGTGTGGAATATGCAAAAAAAAAGGGGATATGAGATGGTTTACTGTATGTAAACCATGTCTCATATCCTGTCGGGTTTAGGCAGGAGAAATGAAAAGCCGGCAATTGAATTACCGACTTTTCACTAACACCGCTGCGTATTTCTCGCAAGTCACACTGCTGGTCCGTGTGGAATTCGTATTTTTCTCGCCCCCATAGACTTTCATTGGCGTATTATTTGCGCAATACGCTGACAAACGCAGCATGCTGCGATTTTGTACGGCCGTAGAACGCCGTATATTACGGATCCGTAATATACGGCTGATAGGACTAGACCCATTGAGAATCATTGTGCCGTATGTTATGCGAGTTTTACGGACGTAGTTTCTGCGCTCTTACGTCCGTAAAACTCGTATGTGTGACGGCGGCCTAACTCTGCCCATCAGCGCCCCGGTCACATCGTGGGGCGCCGATGGGTTAGCATGACAACTAGGGTCTTCATGAGACCCCCGTGCTTGTCATTCTCTATCTGCTGCTATTCATAACAGATGAGCATTTCTGCTACAAATAGGAGGGTTGAAACCCTGCTATGTGTAGCACAAGCAATCAGATGATTGCAGCTTCAAGTCTCGAAAGGTGACCCCACTTTTGCCCCATTCAAAAGAAAACAAATATAAATAAACCTATTTGGTATCGCCATGTTCAGAAACACCCGATCAAAATATATCAAGAATTAATCTGATTGGTAAACAGTGTAACGAGAAAAAAAAAAAATCAAAACTCCAGAATTACGTTCTTTTGGTCACTGCAGCATTGCAATTAAATACAATAATGGATGATCAAAACGTCATATCTACCCCAATATGGTATCAATAAAAAGTCAGCTCAGCGCGCAGAAAATAAGCCTGAACCCAGCCCCTGATCCCGAAAAATGGAGCTACTACATGTCTCGGAAAATTGCACTTTTTTTACACCACTAAAATAAGAAATAACCACCTATACATGTTGGTATTTACGAACTCGTAATGACATATAGAATAATAATGGCAGGTCAGTTTTAGCATTTGTGGAATTGCTCTTTTTTTGCAATTTCATCGAACTTGGATTTTTTTTTCCTCTTTTCCAGTACACTGTATGGTAAAATCAATGATGGTGTTCAAAAGTACAACTTGTCCTTCAAAAAACAAGCCCACACACGGCCTTATTGACGGAAAAATAAAAAAAAAATGTTATGGCTCTGGGAAGAAGGATATAAAACAAGAACAATCTCAAGAAGGTGAAGAGGTTAATTATTTATTTATTTTACACTATCAGGCAGACTTATGTGGTGTGCTGGCCAATCACAGCCGTGCCATTACTTGGCATGGCTGTGATGGGACTGGAAGTGCCCACAGCCTTAAAGGGAACCTGTCAGCAGCATTGTGCACAGTGACCTACACACAGTGTCAGGTCGGCGCCGTTATACTGATTAAAATTATACCTTGGATTATGAAATCCATCTTGTGGTTGTTGTTTAATCTTTATTTTCAGTTTTTAGTTAACGATATGCTCGTGCCCCGGGGCGGCCAGTGGGGGAGGAGTTCTTTATGTGGTGCTTTGATTAGGTAGTCATAGTGCAGACTGCTGACAGGTCACTGATCCCTCACTGACCTGCCCCCTAGTTTACATAATGAATACCTGTACATACTGAAGAAAAAAAAAAACTGCAGGCAGGTGCCAGCCATGACACCTGTGCTGCAACATAATCACATGTTTAGTGTCCTATTAATCACTGTTCTTCATGTTATTGATCAAGTCCAATAATCGGGAGCAGTGGAGAAAGTTTAGGGCTGGATCTGGGGAGGTTGTGAAAAATACAGTTTATTTATTTTAAATCAAACTTCATACAGTGGGCATGGGTTTTCCGAAACCGAAACACCTCTTTATACTTGGTACAAAGTGTTTAAAGCCATGGCTTATTATTAGGAAATCTGCCCTACCAAAAGTAAATCTGCCCCACCATCCCTGTGGCAACACATCTCACTACATTGACTCCACAGCTGCAGAAATGTCTTTCTCTCCCAAGCATGGCCACATATTTATGTAATAAAGCAGACCTTCCCTCTCCTGCCTTAGACAAAGTAATTAGAACATAAGTGAATTCCACAGAGTTCAGAAATACAGTAGCCGAGTTCTTGAAAACATGTTATTATTAATTAAAGATTGAGTATGCGGGAGAGAGGGGAAAACACTGACTGCTCTGCTTTTTTTCATGTGTTTCAGAGTAGTTTCTTTCCATGTGTCTCTCTGTGCTAAATTTTTCAGTGTTTTTAACATCAGACTGATGTTACGTATAATTACTAACTTTGCACCAAAATTATATTTGACATGGCTTGTGAGGCAAATTAGAGCATTACAGAGTGTGCAAATCCACCTGGGAAGAGGAGCCCAGGCAGACGAGACAGTGCAGAGTGAAAGTAATTTGAATATTACATGTGCCCTCCTGAAATTGCCAAAATCATTTAAATTGCTAGAACGGATATTTTCTCTAATTAAACGTGTGTATTGGAGGGTTCATAATAGTGTTTTATGGAAGGCGGAGGACCCATTTTATTCTCTAAATTAATCTATAGATGGCTCCATACCACAGGGGTCACTGCAGACCTAATTAAAGAACAAATGTCCAAAGGTCTTGTGCTAAGTTGTTTATAAGTAGCTTGTGTAATTCTTGTCCATAACCCTTTCTTGAGCACGGCTGACTGCCGACAGCTTGGAGACGCTAAATATGAGGTTATGTGCACACATCTGAGATGCTCAGAAGAGAAGAAATGGCGTTTTGGGGAATTTTGCTATAATGTTTCTTTCTGTGTAGACAACTAGCCTTGAATAGCTGAAGTTGTAGAAATATGCCTCAAAAATAATGCTTCTGAAACCATAATGACCCACAAAGGTTTTTTTTCTTTCTTTCTGAGACACCAATTTGCACACGCTAAGGATAAGTGCGCACCAAGGGCTCCTTCACACATAAGGGATTTTTCTCATACTCATAAAGTAGTCTGAGTTTGATCAGTGTGTCATCCGAGTTTTGTTAGTGTCAATTTTTACCATCAGTTTCCCTCGGATGAAACCAAACCAAAAACAACTGTTGGGGCTTTCTCAAGTTTCACCTATCAAACAGTCCATTAAAAACAGATGACTTTTTTTCACAGATCCATTGACTTGCGTTTGCCAGTTTGATCCAACATTTGAATCGGTATTGAACAAGTCTCAGTGCTTTTGTGCGGACCATTGGTCTTAGCGAAAAATCAGTCATGCGAACAGCTCCATAGACCATGTGAGAAAAACTGACATCTGAATAAGGCCTTAGGCTTAGAGATGAGCGAACCTTTCGTCTCAATGTTCGCCGAACATGTTAGGTGAATGGTTCGTCGAACATATCTGAACCCCCATTGAATTTGGGAGAGAAAACCAAATGCATAGACAACACCTCCAGGGGGGAGAAAAAGCTGCCAAAACAGCCCAAATTAGGCACAGACACCAGGAAAAGTGGCATCAATTGACCCATCAATTGCGCTATAAATAAAAAAAAAAAAATTGACATGGGTTCCCCTGTATTTTTGATAACCAGCCAGGCAAAACTGACAGCTGCGGGCTGCAACCCTCAGCTGTCAGCATTGGCTAGGCTGGTTATCAAAAATAGAGGGGTCCCAACACTGGTTTTTTAATTATTTAAATAATTTAAAAAAAAAACGTGGGGTCCCCCCCATTTTTGACAACTAGTCAAGACAAATCTGACAACTGGGGGCTGTTATTCTCAGGCTGGTAAGGGGCCATTGCTATTGCCCCCCTCTAGCCTAAAAATATCAGCCCGCCGCCGCTCAGAAATGGCACATCCATTAGATGCGCCAATTCTGGCGCTTTGCCCGACTTTTCCCACTTGCCCTGTGGCGGTGGTAAATGGTAATATTTGTGGGGTTGATGTCACCTTTGTATTGTCCATTGACACCAAAAAAAAATGGGCTGAAAGTGCCCCTCTCGGCTTATACTCGAGTCATGGATGGCGGGTGAGGGGTAGCGACGACTGTCAAATACTCACCTGCTCCTGACACGGTCCCTGCATGTCCCACGGTCTCCGGGCGCGGCAGCTTGTTCACCTGTTCAGCGGTCACTGGTACTGCTCATTAAAGTAATTAATATGGACTCCACTCCCATAGGGGTGGAGCCACATATTCATTACTGTAATGAGCAATACCATGTGACCGCTCACTACAGGAAGAAGCTGCTGCACCCGGAGACCGTGGGACATGCAGGGACTGCGTCGGGAGCGACGGGAGCAGGTGAGTATTTCATATTCACACTTCCGCGTTCCACCTTCAGCGCCGCTCCGTCTTCCGCGTCCTCGGCACTGACTGTTCAGGTCAGAGGGCGCGATGACGTATTAGTGTGCGCGCCGCCCTCTGCCTGAACAGTCAGTGCAGAGAGACGGGATGCTGAGGAGCAGCGGGCAGCGACGAGAGGTGAGTATGTCTTTTTTTTTTTTTTTTTTTTTTCAGTGCAGCAGCTGCATTACATGTGGCACAATGTTATATGGAGCATCTATGGGGCCATAATGAACTGCATGGAGCATTATATGGGCATCCATGGGGCCATAATGAACTGCATGGTGCATTATATGGAGCATTTATGGGGCCATAATGAACTGCATGGAGCATTATATGGAGCATCTATGGGGCCATAATGAACTGCATGGAGCATTATATGGAGCATCTATGGAGCCATAAAGAACTGCATGGAGCATTATATGGGGCATTACATATGGCACAATACATGGAGCATTATATGGGGCATCTATGGGGCCATAATGAACTGCATGGAGCATTATATGGGGCCATAAAGAACTGCATGGAGCATTATATGGGGCATCTATGGGACCATAAAGAACTGCATGGAGCATTATATGGGGCATCTATGGGACCATAAAGAACTGCATGGAGCATTATATGGGGCATATATGGGGCATCTATGGGGCCATAATGAACTGCATGGAGCATTATATAGGGCATCTATGGGACCATTAAGAACTGCATGGAGCATTATATGGGGCATCTATGGGGCCATAATGAACTGCATGGAGCATTATATGGGGCCATAATGAACTGTATGGCGCATTAAATGTGGCACAATGTTATATGGAGCATCTATGGGGCCATAATGAACTGCATGGAGCATTATATGGGTCATCTATGGGGCTGTAAAGAACTGCATGGAGCATTATATGGAGCCATAAATAACTGCATGGAGCATTATATGGAGCATCTATGGGGCCATAAAGAACTACATGGAGCATTATATGGGGTATCTATGGGCCCATAAAGAACTGCATGGAGCATTATATGGGGCATCTATGGGCCCATAAAGAACTGCAAGGAGCATTATATGGGGCATATTTGTATATGGAGCATCTTATGGAGCCATAAAGAACTGTATGGAGCATTATATGGGGCATATTTTAATATGGAGCATCTTATGGGGCCATAATGAACTGCATGGAGCATTATATGGGGCTCCTGATTCAATATGGGTATTCAAAAACACTTAACCTACTGATGTCTCAATTAATTTTACTTTTATTGGTATCTATTTTAATTTTTAGTCAATAAGTTTTCCCAGTTTTTTGTTGCAAAATTAGGGGGGTCGGCTTATACTCGGGTTGGCTTATACTCGAGTATATACGGTAAGTACAGGTCGCTACAGCGTACATGTCACTACGATGGCAGTTTAAAATGTACTTAGTAATTCACTACTGCTTGTTTCTGGAAAACAGCCATGGGGTCAAAATTGTCACTACACCTGTAGATAAATTCCCAAAGGTGTATAATCTCCAAAATGGGGTCACTTGAAAGGGGATTCTGCTCTTCTAGTATTTAGGGCTCTGTATATGGAGTCAGCAGACTATTCTAGGAAAATATGAGGTCCAGGAGGCAAATGGCGCTTCGTCCCTCCTGAGTCTCGCTGTATGGCTAAGCAGTACTGTACACGCACAAATGGGGTATTTCTACATTCATCAAAAATTGTGAGGCAAATTTTGGTGCTATTTTTACCCATTTCTTCTTGTGAAAATGTAAAATCTAGGGTTAAAACAATTTTTTTTGTGATGAAAACGTAATTATTTTTTCTTTACAGCCCAATGATATTGTTACCGCTGCTGTGCCTGCCGCTGTCAATCGGTTCTCTACCGGTCCGCTGCTGCCCGCTCTCCCTCTGTTGCGGATGGCTCCTCCGGCTCTGCTCCTGGGTTTCAGGGCGCTGTTCTCGCTCGGTCCTTCCGCGCTCCTCACCGACGTCTGGTCAGGCGCTCTGCAGGAAGTTCCCGGCATCTGCGCATGCGCCTTGAGATACATAGAGCGCGGCTGCGCGCCTCTCCAGGTTCTTATGCTCCCAGAGGTCCTAACCCGGAAGTCCCCTTCAACTAATCCGGGTAAGGCGTGGGGTATTTTAGGCTGCCTCCTAATAGTGGAGGTGCCTGGTTATCGTTTAAGCTCTCTGCTTAAAGTCTCAGGCCAGTGCCTGCTCCCTCGTGTGCCTGCGCTCCTGTACGCTGCCCCATCAGCATCCCGTACGCTCGTACTCCTGTGCCCTGCTGTGTCAGCACATACCTCTTCCCTCTAACTCTCTCCCTCTCTCCGCGGTAGGTCCTGCCTCTGCGTCCTCCAGTGTTCATCCTGGACCCATCCATCCTCCCTGGATCTGTACCCCTGACTCCTGCATGCTTGTGTCCATCACTCTCCCATGGTCCCTTTCTGTGTCACTCCCCATTCACTATCTGAGCCTCCACTCTTGGTATCGGTTACTGTGGTCCAAGAGACCTCTGGGCTTGCCCCTGACGATCCCTGTATAGGGGTCGGTCTCCATTAGGTCAGCTCGCCCAGGGGTAGGTTTGTGCCACGGTCCAGAGGGTCCACTCTAGTACTCGCCTCCCTGTGGCGTCACAGATATGTTTTTGACACACCTGTGGTGTCAATGTGATCACTGCAACCCTAGATTAATTCATGAAGAGGTATATTTTGTAAAATGGGGTCAGTTATGAGGAATTCTGCTGTTCTGGCACCTCAGGGGCTCTCCCAGTGGGTTATGGCACCCGCAATCTAGAACTGTCAAATCTGCACTATAATATGGCTCTTTTCCCTACTGAACTTTGCACTGTACCTGAAAAGTGTTTCCCATTTATATGTAGGGTATTTTTGCACTCAGGAGAAATTTTTACAACAAACTAAGGTCCATTTATCAGCCCTTAGAAAAATTAAAAACTTGGGGCTAAAACAACACTTTAGTGGTAAAAATATAATTATTCATTCTTCACTGCGCAATAGTATAAATATCTGTGAGGCATAGGTGGTGTCAATATAATCACTACACCCCTAGATTAATTCTTTGTGGAGTGTAGTTTGTAAAATTAGGTCATATATGGGGGGTTTCTGCTGTTCTGGCACCCTTAGAGGCTCTTCCAATGTGACATGGCACCCTCAAACCATTCCAGCAAAATCTGAACCCCAATATCGCGAATCTTCCCTTCTGAGCTTTGCACTGTGCCTTAAAAGTATTTTTTGGCCACATATGGGGTATCATTGTACTCAGGAGAAATAGCAAAACAAATTTTGGGGTCCATTTTCTCCTGCTATCTTTGTGAAAATGAAAAAATGTTTGGCTAAAACAAGTTTTATGGTAAATTATTATTATTTTTTTGTAAATCAGGTTTATTGAGTTGAATTGCATATAAATATAGAATGTAAATCAAGGTATTAATAAGCAGATGTAAATCAAAGTATTAATAAGCAATCATAAATGCTGTCGAACGTGTAAGGGTACTATAATATTCCATTTAAATCTGTATAAAACCATTTTCTTTTGTCTCTTGATCAATATGAGGATAAAAAAACACCAGAACACAGGCATGCTTACCTGTTCAAGGCCTCCAACAATTGCACTACCCAGGGTGCACCAGGCCCAAGTAAAGATAGCAAACAACACAGGTGCAAATAATACCGATGCAGCCAACCTACAATCAGGAATTGGCTGCTTGGAGCACCCATGCAAAAAAATAGTCTGTATGTGGCATGTTCACACAGGACTGCAAAGTATATGGTGAAAAGCCTATTAATGACGCCATAAATATAGCGGGCTAACCATGATGCATCCTGTGTGAACAGAGGCCACAGTGTACAGAGCCATCTAGGGCCCAGGCGCACCCTGGAAAAATGTACAGTGCACCAAAAACATAACAATGTATGCAAGGTATTGGTTGATATTATGGCCACAATATTGAAGCTGCCAACCCACGTCAAGGGTCCTTGTATCTTGGCAGTCCTAATCTAAACAAACACCATTGGAGGAAAACCTCCACTAAACTCAAAAAAAACACCAGAACACAGGCATGCTTACCTGTTCAAGGCCTCCAACAATTGCACTACCCAGGGTGCACCAGGCCCAAGTAAAGATAGCAAACAACACAGGTGCAAATAATACCGATGCAGCCAACCTACAATCAGGAATTGGCTGCTTGGAGCACCCATGCAAAAAAATAGTCTGTATGTGGCATGTTCACACAGGACTGCAAAGTATATGGTGAAAAGCCTATTAATGACGCCATAAATATAGCGGGCTAACCATGATGCATCCTGTGTGAACAGAGGCCACAGTGTACAGAGCCATCTAGGGCCCAGGCGCACCCTGGAAAAATGTACAGTGCACCAAAAACATAACAATGTATGCAAGGTATTGGTTGATATTATGGCCACAATATTGAAGCTGCCAACCCACGTCAAGGGTCAATATGAGGATACAATTACAATTAACTTCTAAAAAGAGAGTCTGATACCATCAACAGAGTACTACAGCCCAACCTTATGAGCATTCTACCTTTAAATTAAAATAAGGGTAAATTAGTATTTGCAATAAAGGTTTACAAGTATTATAGATCAAAACTCCCATTGTCCAACTCTTACGTATGATTTGGAGTGGTAATTGAATGCAAATTGGGAGTAAGGATACCCAAGCTATCTGGATTACTCAACGACCATAAAAGAATCTAGATATAGCTCAGGTTATAGAGAAGAGAGAGAAAAAGTAAGAAGAGAGAGAGGGGAGAAAAGAAAAAAAAAAAAAGGGGGGGGGGAGGAAAGGATCTGGTTTCTTGTCCGGTTCAACTTGAATCTGGTTTATTTAAAATTATGGGCTAATTGTTCCACGACAAAGAGTAATGACACATAGGGGTGTAGTTTGTTCGTTAGACCATTTATCATAGCCAAATCTTTAGTGAATACAATCCAAGGAGACCAGATGTTAAGTACTTTGTCTGAGGTTCTGGTGTCCTGACCAATCAATTGCTCAATTTTGAAGATATGATTAAGTTCCGAAACAAAATCAGAGCAAAATTATTATTTTTTTTTCATTTTCACAGATCAGCCTTGTAAAATCCTTTGAAGAACCTTGGGGTTTAATGTGCTCACCACACATCCATATAAATTTCTTGAGGGGTCTAGTTTCCAAAATGGGGTCACTTATGGGGGTTTTCCACTGTTTCTCCAAACATGACATGACGGCCCACACAATTCCATTAAAGTCTGCGTTCCAAAATGTCACTCCTACCTTTCTGAGCCCTGCCGTGCGGCCAAAAAGTAGTTTTCCCCCACATATGGAGTTTAGGCTTACTCAGGAGAAATTGCACAACAAATTGTATGGTGCAATTTCCCCTGTTACAATTATGAAAATGTAAATTTGGGGCTAAAAACATTTTTGTGGGAAAAATGTGATTGACTTGTTTTCACGGCTCAATGTTATAAACTTCTGTGAAGCACATGAGGGTTTAAGATACTCCTCACACATCTAGGTAAGTCCCCTGAGGGGTCTAGTTTAAAAAATGGTGTCACTTGTGGGGGGGTTTCCACTTTTTAGGCACATCTGGGATTTTCTAAATGTTGCATGGCGTTCACTAATTATTCCAGCAAATTTTGCTTTTTTAAAAAATTCAAATGGCTCTCCTTCCCTTCCAAGCTCTGTGATGTGCCCAAACTGTAATTTTCCCTCACATATAGGGTATCTGCTTACTTGGCAGTAATTGCACAAAAAAATATACAGTGCAATTTCTCCTGTTGCCATTGTGAAAATGCTAAATTTGGGGCTGAAAGACATTTTTGTGGGAAAAATGTGATTTATTTTCACAGCTCAATGTTATAAACTTTTGAGAAGCACCTAGGGGTTAAAAGTACTCAATAGCTATAACTAAAAAGGGGATGTTTAAAACATAACCTTTAATATACTAGTTAAAAAACTAATACTAAAATGTGGCACACACAACATATAACATACAAATATTAGGTCCGATAACTGGCAACTCAGATTCTGGTTCCCTTTGGACTTTTTTGGTCTTTTGTAAAAAGGGACCAATCTGCTGATTACTTTGAAATTTTTGGAATGTGGCAGGTTTCCTATCTACAGGAATAGATACTAACCACTGGCTCACCAAAGTAAAATACATATTTTCAGACAGAGAGTTCACTTAAAAAAGTACACACCATCTTTCAACTCAGCATTCAGAGAACTTGCTAGAGTATATAAAAATCAGATTTCCTCATGGTGGGAGGTCCAAGGATTAGTATACTATATAAAAGCAGGGATAGTCCAGAAACATTTAAGAATCACTTTATCACCTGGGTTCAGATATAAGAACCAGGATTTATTTACAAAATGGGAGAGGAAAGCAACCAATAGCTCCCTCAGACTGATGCAATTGCTCCTTGAGGAGGAACGTAATAATGTGGTCAAGCTGACAGAACTATTAAAAGAACAGATAGAGGTCACTAAAAAATTTTCAAGTGAACCTTGCATCAAAAGAGTTTGCAAACCACATTGGAAAAATTTTAGTTCCATCTAAAGGATAGAAAACACACAATTTATCTGTGATTCACAAGATTTCAAAGATAATAAGGCATATTAAAAAAAGTGACAAAATCCCCTGAGACTGACTTTTCCTCGGCCAATACAGAGACATCTGATTTTGAAAGCCAAAGGAGACCGCAAAGGGGCAGGTTTAGAGGATGGAGTGGTGGGAGACAGAGGGCCTCTGATAGGCGAACAAATTACAGGACATTTTTTAGACCAGAGGTATCCATTGAGAAATCTGTTAAATCCACAAAATACCCACATTCCACTGGACCCACGCAAATCATAAATTTATCCTCGAGAAAGCTGAGTTGGAGATGGGTGTACTATGTAAGGGACTCTCCTTTGTTCCAACAGCTGATATAGACTGTTTTGAAACTATCAAGGATCTTGAACTGTTTGCTCGTAAAATTAAAATGGCAAAAATATCATATCCGAGCTGACAAAAAAATGAGTGCTAAACTGGGGGTCCCAGATTTACTTTTGGAGGATATCCGATTACTGTACAATCTCTCTGAAATTGACCCAAATCTTAAAGGGGAAGGACCCTTTACAAATTTACAAAATAAGAGTAAATCTATGCCACCACCACAAGGGAAACTGTCCTTGATTGACATTTTTGTCCACCTGGTGACAGAGGACTTGGAAAAATTGTCAGAAATGAGGAATAGAACAAAATACAATCTGACTCGTGATGAGATGGCTTGTCTCCATGGATTGGAGAAGGACCATCACATTACGATCAAACCATCTGATAAGGGTGGTAATGTGGTGGTAGATACACGGGATAATCGTCAGATGTATATGAAGATTCTAAATGATTCAGACTTTTAGAAGATCTTAGAGAATAACCCCAAAGAGAAACATCTGGTAGAGCTGAACTTAATTTTGAAAAGTGGTCTTCAAGCAGGTGTTCTGGATAAAAAAGAATTTGCATTTATACTACCAAAATTTCCAGTCACTGTAACATTTGTCTGCCGTAATTGCATAAAGGTTTGGATCCCTTAAAAGGAAGGCCTGTTGTGTCAGGGGTTAATAGCCTGGACAGAGTACTAAAACCTTTTGTTACAGCTCTGAATTATTACACTCGAGATATGACCGATCTCCTTACTAAGACTGAAGGACTGGTATTAGAACAAGATATGATCTTAGCAAGTATAGATGTATAGGCATTATATTCCTCAATTCCACACTCTAAGGGTCTTGAAGCAGTAAAAAATATTTTGAGCACTAGAGGTTGTTAATTTCGGAAACACAATGAATTTGTCTTGGAGAGTTTGAATTTTTTGCTGACAAAAAATGTGTTTGTTTCACACCAAATGCTCCACCAGCTCAGGGGCACAGCAAGGGGGAGCCCGTGGGCCCTCTCATATGCTAACTTACTCCTGGGCTGGTGGGAGGAAATGATGGTTTTTGATGAGGGAGCCACACAGGAAAGTGAGAGCGTCGTGATATGGTTGAGATATATCGACGACCTGTTTGTTATCTAGCATGGCTCCAAAGACAGCTTCAGAGATTTTGTGGATGTCCTCATTGTTAATGAACTGGGTCTTACCTTTACTTTTGAAACCAGCAGCACTCGTTTGTCCTTTCTAGATGTTTTGTTCCAAAAAATGCCGGATGGCACTTTGGGCACAAGCACCTACAGGAAGCCCACCTCTATCAATTCCTTATTAAGATGGTAAAGTAGCCATCCGATTGCACAAAAGAGGGATTCCTAAAAGTCAGTACATTAGGATTAGAAGAAACTGTACAGACATTCACAAGTTTAAGGATCAAGCCCATGAATTGAGGCAAAGATTTAAAGAGCGAGGATATCCAGACCAGGTCTTGAGAGAAGCTTTTAAAACATCTGTTGACAGTCAGAGATTAGATCTATTGTCAAAATCTGCTAAAAAAAAGGGCAAAAAATGCATGCTTCATTACAACGTTTAATAATGGAGCTGGAGATGTGAGATCCATTCTTGAAAATCATTGGATGGTACTAAAAATGGATAATGACATTAGGTAACTGCTGACAACATATCCTCAAATTATGGTATGTATAGAAAAGGCAGATCATTGCGAGATCGCCTGGTGCATAGCCACTTTGTTAACCCACGTGAACCTACATGGCTAACATTGGGAATAAAAGGTTGTTATAGGTGTAGTGGGTGTGTGGCATGCTCGGCCCTTGAATTTTGTTATCACTAGGTGAGTTGTTGGTGAATGTGGTCTTCCCTGTGGAAATTGCCAAAATATTCCTTTTATATGCTCGTTTGAGTCTCTGTGATACCAGGATTGTATTCCGTATGTCATTTTTTATGATTTGTGATAGATTGATATCTTGGTATTCCTTTAAGACACACTAAGTTACCTTGACCTGGATTTCTATAATCCTTTTCTATTTTGATGTGTGCCTTTATTAAGGAAGATGGTTATATTATTCTCTTTTTAATTTTTTTTCCCCTGGGTAATTAGGAACCATAATAATAAATCCTCAAAATGAAGGTGGAAAATATGCAGTTCAGCAGTGCAGAGCTTGCGATCCAGAGGGCGGAAGTGATGTAAGTGGCTAGATTCGGGTGTACACTCACCGGCCACTTTATTAGGTACACCTGTCCAACTTCTTGTTAACACTTAATTTCTAATCAGCCAATCACATGGCGGCAACTCAGTGCATTTAGGCATGTAGACATGGTCAAGACAATCTCCTGCAGTTCAAACCGAGCATCAGTATGGGGAAGAAAGGTGATTTGAGTGCCTTTGAACGTGGCATGGTTGTTGGTGCCAGAAGGGCTGGTCTGAGTATTTCAGAAACTGCTGATCTACTGGGATTTTCACGCACAACCATCTCTAGGGTTTACAGAGAATGGTCCGAAAAAGAAAAAAAATCCAGTGAGCGGCAGTTCTGTGGGCGGAAATGCCTTGTTGATGCCAGAGGTCAGAGGAGAATGGGCAGACTGGTTCGAGCTGATAGAAAGGCAACAGTGACTCAAATCGCCACCCGTTACAACCAAGGTAGGCCTAAGAGCATCTCTGAACGCACAGTGCGTCGAACTTTGAGGCAGATGGGCTACAGCAGCAGAAGACCACACCGGGTACCACTCCTTTCAGCTAAGAACAGGAAACTGAGGCTACAATTTGTACAAGCTCATCGAAATTGGACAGTAGAAGATTGGAAAAACGTTGCTTGGTCTGATGAGTCTCGATTTCTGCTGCGACATTCGGATGGTAGGGTCAGAATTTGGCGTAAACAACATGAAAGCATGGATCCATCCTGCCTTGTATGGAGCATCTTTGGGATGTGCAGCCGACAAATCTGCGGCAACTGTGTGATGCCATCATGTCAATATGGACCAAAATCTCTGAGGAATGCTTCCAGCACCTTGTTGAATCTATGCCACGAAGAATTGAGGCAGTTCTGAAGGCAAAAGGGGGTCCAACCCGTTACTAGCATGGTGTACCTAATAAAGTGGCCGGTGAGTGTATACGCCCAATGAGAGCCTGAGCATGCGCGTGACCTGGTATCACCAGATGTCTTAGGCTGTGCATTCCAAGAGGCGGAAGTAAGAGCTAATGCATACCGCTGGATATTTGGGATGTAGATGTCTGTGCGCTCCAAAAAGAGGAAGGAATATGCGCTGAGTAGCTCTCGGCATACAAGGTATGAGCTCTGGATTGGCTGATTTCTCAGGCATGCTCTATGTTGGTGGGAAATGCTGTCCTGCGCACCGGAAAATAAGGCACTACTAAGGTATAAAAGGGAACCCACTGTCAGGCTACAAAATCCCCTGATGAATCCTAGGAAAGGAAGAAACGTGTCGGGGGGTGGTCAGTTGTCCGGTTAAAGCTCTCCCCTATACTGCCCTTAGGAATGGATGCTTAAAAGAGCGGATATGCGTTGGTCTCTGCATCCTGAAGGGCTTGTAATGGGGGTTGATCAGTTTTAAAAACAGGACTTCAATCAAATTGTGGGTGAGACTATTCCAATATAGGCTGTTGCATGATGTGGTATATTTAAATTGGAATACGATACTCACCTTCACTTTTAGGTTAGCCTTATACCATTGAGCTGAAAGCTGAGTTTTTGCTTTTCCACATGGGAAGTGAGAAAAATCCATAATAAGTTAAGTGGTTTCAAGTTGTATAACATTATATAGTTCTAACATATTCTGCAGCGCTTTACGGTTTGCACACATTATCATCGCTGTCCCCGATTGGGCTTACAATCTAGAATCCCTATCAGTATGTTTTTTTGGAATGTGGGATGAAACCGGAGTACCCGGAGGAAACCCACACAAACACGGGGAGAACATACAAACTCCTTGCAGATGTTGTCCTTGGTGGGATTTAAACCCAGGACCCCAGCGCTGCAAGGCTGCAGGGATAACCACTGAGCCACCGTGCTGCCCATAATGATTGGCTAATTTGGTTATTACATATTTCACATCGTACTGCATATTTCATAGTTGGCATGCAATCGGGGCATGGGGTCTTAATATAGGTCCTCTCTTCCCTCTGATTGTTGTGCGATGGTAATTGGTCTGTGATATTGGACCTAAGATCTGTATGTTATATGTTGTGTGTGTCACATTTTAGTATTAGTTTTTTTTCCAGTATATTAAAGGTTATGTTTTAAAGATCCCCTTTTTTTGCTATAGCTATTGTTATAACTGGGATTCTGGTTCCCTTTGGTCTTTTGTCAAAAAGGGCCAATCTGCTGATTACGTTAATTGTGCTCACCACACATCCAGATAAGTTCCCAAAAAGTCAAATGGCTAATGAACTTCTTGAATATGATTTTAAGCACCTTGAGGGTTGCAGGTTTTAGAATATTGTCATTTTTGGGAGTTTTCTGTCATATAGAACTCTCAAAGTCACTTCAAATGTAATGTGGTCCCTTAAAAAAAAAAAAAAGTTTTGTAAATTTTGTGGAAAACATGAAAAATCATTGTTCAACTTTTAACCCTTACTTCCTCACAAAAAATTGTGTTTATGTAAAGTAGACATGTGGAAAATAATGCTCTGATTAAAGGGAATACAAAATAAAATGTTTAAAATTGCTACATTTTTGCCAAAATTTCAATTTTTTTCACAAATAAATGCAAGTTATATCAAAGAAATTTTACCACTATCATGAAATACGATATGTCACCAAAAACAATCTCAGAATCAGTGGGATCTGTTGAAGCATTCCAGAATTATTGCCACATATAGTAACATTGGTCAGAATTGTAAAATTTGGCCTCATCGTGAAGGTGCAAACAGACTTGGGTGATAAAGGGTTAAACACACTTGAAGATTTATTTTGGTCAGCAATGGAGTCTTGCATGGTGAGCGTGCATACAGGCCATGGAAGTTGAGTACATTACTTATTGTTTCCTTTGAAACAATTGTACCTGCTGACTCCAGGTCTTTCTGTACTCTCCCCAGCTAATCCTTTGCTCTTGGACAACTCCTCTGATAATTCTTCTTATGTTTGAAATCTTGCAGGGAGCATTTGGTCGTGGCAGGTTTATGGTAAAATGATGTTCTCTCCACTTCCGGATTATGGCCCCAACAGTGCTCACTGGAACCTTCAGTAGTTTAGAAATTCTTCTGTAACCAATGTCGTCAGTATGTTTTGCATCAATGAGGTTGCTAAGGTCTTGACACAGCTCACTGGTTTTACCCATCATGAGATGTTTCTTGTGTGGCAATCTTGGTAATGAGCAATCCTTTTATAGGCCATCAGTTGAACTAGCTGATATTATTTTTCACTAAGTGACAGGATTGTTTACTAATTACTGATAGATTTCATCTGGTGTCAGGACTGTCCATGGCTTTTTGCACCTCTCTTTCTTCATGCGTCGAAAAAATTTTTTTTTTACTGTGTCATTTCTCCTTTGTACACATAACTTAGTTTATGGACATCGATGGTGTGATTTCTGTGTGTGGCTTGGATGGGTTGTTACCGACATCGGGTGAGAATTTCATGTCAATAGTACCTTTAGAAAATTGGTGATGTGTTCAATACTTATTTCACCCGCTGTATGTTTTTATAACAGTGGGTCACTATGTTGGACTGATGCCTTGGCATCCATACCTTCTGAGCATATGCGCCCCCGACACTGTGCACCTAGTCATACTTTTTTTCCTCTACTCTGCTGGTCTCATTTTTGGTCTGGTTGTCAGTTTGTTTAATTCTTGCTGCATTTATTTTCCTCTCATGTATACAAGAAAAACAACCTGGCTTTACCGATTAAACTGTTTTGTTTTTTTCTACTGACAGCCAGTCTGGAAAGAAGGATAAGTAAAAAATACTGATTATAATGAGTCTTGATCTATCCGTAAAAATGACGAATTTCACACCCTCCGAAAAACTGATGTATGAAAGTGCCCATACTTCTACAAACAGTTAAAATATATACTTTTTGTTGGTCTCCTTAATGGAGTTTGTACCTGCTGGTTCATGTCTTAATGTAGAGACTTGTCGGGCGAATCTTCTTTACATTTAGTTGCAGTTTATTTTTGGCACTGACTGCTTACTGAATTGCCTCATCTTCAAGATTTTGTCCTAGGCCTTTAACTGCATTTCCCATATCAAAGTGCGCTGTCTTTATCACTAGGTCACTCCATTTGGTAAGTACTCTGACATGTAAGTGGTAATTTCTTAATAGGTTTTGATTCCGCCTGCAGCAATCCACACTAGTTGTTTTAGTGCCTCATTAACATTTGATGTGATGACGAATTCCCTAATTGTTAATAACTGCTGATGCAGAGATATTTTTTTTAAGCTTGAAACCCACTCATTGCTACGAGTATCATATGTCAATAGCCTAAAAAGGTCTGCTTCTAATAGCAAAGTATAAACTATTGTCATTTCCAGACCTTAATATTGAAAAGATTGCAATGTTTTAATTCTAAGAGTACAACTCTGATTTAAGCACCCCGTCAATTATTAATTTATGCAAACAAGTGTATCTTTTCTGAATCATGGTTGGTAATTTGTGGCCACATGCCTGTAAAAGAAGACAAATAGGA
Organism: Ranitomeya variabilis; assembly: GCF_051348905.1. NCBI lineage: Eukaryota > Metazoa > Chordata > Amphibia > Anura > Dendrobatidae > Ranitomeya > Ranitomeya variabilis. The sequence continues at coordinate 259,144,488 of NC_135235.1, read as the reverse complement.
CTTTTGGATTTACTATGGGATGATTTTTTTTCTGTGGTTTTCCATTAGTTCAATTAGGCTAAATTGTGTAAGGTCAAATAGTTGTCAAAAGCATGTTCCATTTTTTTGTGGCTGGTACCAAATATGTAATTAGAATGAAATGGTAAAATAACAATAAACTGTATGAAGAAACAATAATTTGTTTTTATTTTACCTAGTAGCCGAGATTAAAGAAAATATGGGAAAAAATGGTGTCCACAATTTATTTAGCTTTGGATTTAAAGGGGTTGTCCACTACTAGGATAGCCCTTAAATTAAATATTATACCCCGATAAAATAATAAAGCCTATTCTCACCTCCCATGCCGGCTCCGTTCTAGTATTGTCGAAACTTGTTCGTCCAGGACTGTGATGCGGTGAAATGACATTTGAAGCCTGGCTCCCAATCAGTGCTGGCGTCGCTGTGTCTGCCTTCGGACAAATTGAGCATGAAGAGGAAGTTTGGGATGAGCTGCAGCCTGGACTACTTCTTCATTTTCAGTTTGTCTGAAGGTGGAGACATTGACTCCAGCGCTGATTGGGTGCCGTCGTCATGTTTCACTGTCATGGGAGGTGAGTTTAGTCTTTATTATTTTCTAGGGGCTAAACATTTAGTTTAAGAAGGGGTTGTCCTAGTAGTGGAAAACCCCTTTAAGTCTTACTTTGTTTTTACATGTTTGACCTGGCCTGATCTTTCTCATGGGTATGGACAATCTGCTTTGCAAGGAGGACTCCCTGAAAATAAGTTGATCTTGGTGTATAACACCATTAGAGATCAGCTTAAATTCGCAGCAGAAGTATTTAATGAATTCGCTGCAACTGCGCAGGAAAATTACAGAACACTCTGGTTTTAGTGAGACCACAGGACTGTCAAACAAATTTATACTAATGCCTGAAGTTTACAGCAAATTGTATAATTGTCTTTAGTATACAGGGTTGCAGTTTGTGACGACACTAGAAAACAATAGAATAGCCAAGGAGAAATCAACAATGAAGTCACTGGAGGTCTTAAAATTGAGGAACATTTCACTCATGGAAAGAAGAACAAGAAAATGAATTTTGGAACAAATCAAAGCCAGACATGTCACTCTAAACAAGGATCACCAAATTACGACTTGCTTATTTTGGACACATCATACAAAGACAGTAATCACTGGAGAAGGATATCCTGGTCGGAAGAATAGAAGGAACAAGGCAAAGAGGAAGACCAGCAACCCAATGGCTTGATACTATCAAGATAACGGCAGAGAAGACCCTGGTGGACCTATCTTGCACAAGATCTGTCTTTATACAGATCATACATCAATCAAGTTTTCAAGGCTCAGGATCAAGCGGAAGGCCGTTAAATAATAATATTTTGTGCAGCATGTTGCAAAGATCTTGTGGTTGATTTAGTTGATTATAAGTATGTAGGGGAGGCTGCGGATGATTCTTCTCATTATAAGGCCAGGATCACACATATGCGAGATACGGCCGAGTCTCGCAGGTGAAAACCCAGCTCTGGCGCCGGCACTCCGGAGCGGAGCGTGCGGCTCCATGTATTGCTGTATGGCTGCACGCTCCGCTCCGGAGTGCCGACGCCAGAGCTGTTTTTTCCCCTGCGAGACTCGGCCGTATCTCGTGTATGTGTGATCCCAGCCTTAGAATGACCAAGATAAAAATGTTTAGGTCAAAACACAGGGCGTTTTTGCTGCTTTTAATTTCTGCAGCAAAACCTGATCTTCTTAGCAGGAAAGAAGCTGCGGCAAAAATGTAGGTTTAGGTGTGTTTTTGGTGTGAATTTGGTGCGTTTTTTGTGTCTTTGTCCATGCTAATGTCTATTGACTTTCTGCAGTAAAAATGCTGCAAATAATGGTACATGTGTTTTTGCAACGTTTTTTTCATCATCCATTCAAGCTATTAGGTGAAAAACGCTGCAAAAATGCTGCAAAAACGCTGAAAGAAGTGACATGCTCTTTGTCCAAAAAAAGCAGCAAAGCACAAAATCCTGATGACACAAAAAACACTGTGTGTGCATGAGAGTTCTGAAATCTCATAGGCTTTGCTAGTACTGTAAAAAGCAGCTGAAAATTAGCATAAAAAAGCAGCAAAAACGCCCTGTGTGAACTTACCCTAACAAGTTCAGAATACTACTGACTACACTGGTACATATGAATGTACAATTAGGGTAACGTTCACACAGGACTTTTTTACTGCTTTTTTTCTGCAGTAAAACCTGATCATCTTAGCAGGAAAGATGCTGCGTCAAAAAAGCAGGTTTAGGTGCGTTTTTTGTTGCATATTTGGTGCGTTTCTTTGGTGCTTTTTTTTCTCTTTGTCCATGCTAATGTCCTTGAATTTTCAGCAGCAAAAATGCAGAAAATAATGATACCTGCGTTTTTTCAACATCCATTCAAGTCAATGGGTGAAAAATGCTGAAAAAACGCAGAAAGAAGTGACATGCTCTGTCCAAAAAAACGCAGCAAAGCACAAAATACTGATCACTCAAAAAACAATGTGTGTGAATGAGATTTCTGAAATCTCATAGGCTTTGCTGGTACTGTAAAAAGCAGCTGAAAATTAGCATAAAAAACGCAGCAAAAACGCCCTGAGTGAATTCACCCTTAGTTACATAGTTACATAGTTATTAAGGTTGAAGGAAGACTTTAAGTCCATCTAGTTCAACCCATAGCCTAACCTAACATGCCCTAACATGTTGATCCAGAGGAAGGCAAAAAAAAACCCATGTGGCAAAGAGTAAGCTCTACCTTGGGGAAAAAAAATTCCTTCCTGACTCCACATACGGCAATCAGACTAGTTCCCTGGATCAACGCCCTATCAAAGAATCTAGTGTATATACCCTGTAACATCAGGGCCGGACTGGCCATCAGGCACTTCTGGCAAATGCCAGAAGGGCCGGTGCCAGTAGTGGGCCGCTGGATCCGCCTCCCCCCGCCCCCGCCGTCGCATTCAACTATACCGGTGTATAGACGCCGGTACAGTTGAACGCAATGATGGAGGAGAGAGCGTCTACAGACGCTCCTCTCCCATCATTCCCCGCTCTGCCTCTGACACTGTGGGTGCGCGATGACGTCATATCATCGCGCACCTGCTGTGTCCCCCGGGCAGACTGCAGCTGCTGAGACAGGAGCAGGAACCAGGAAGGAACGCGGGGCACGAGGAGAGGTGAGGAGAGTGGTTTTTTTTTACTGGACTGTGTGGGGCCATTCTCGGGGGGGGTGGAGGAAGAGAAGAGATGCGGGCTGTGCTCTGTGCTGTATACTACCGTGTGGGCTGTGCTATATATAGTACTCTGTGGGCTGTGCTATATATATTACTCTGTGGGCTGTGTTGTATATATTGCTCTGTGGGCTGTGCTGTATTTAGTGCTCTGTGGGCTGTGCTGTATTTAGTGCTCTGTGGGCTGTGCTGTATATAGTGCTCTGTGGGCTGTGCTGTATATAGTGCTCTGTGGGCTGTCCTATATATAGTACTCTGTGGGCTGTGCTGTATATAGTACTCCGTGGGCTGTGCTGTATATAGTACTCTGTGGGCTGTGCTGTATATAGTACTCTGTGGGCTGTGCTGTATATAGTACTCTGTGGGCTGTGCTGTATATATTACTCTTTGGGCTGTGCTGTATACTACTGTGTGGGCTGTGCTATATATAGTACCGTGTGGGCTGTGCTATATATAGTACTCTGTGGGCTGTGGTATATATATATATTACTCTGTTAGCTGTGCTGTATACTACTGTGTGGGCTGTGCTGTATATAGTGCTCTGTGGGCTGTGCTATATATATATTACTCTGTGGGCTGTGCTGTATATAGTGCTCTGTGGGCTGTGCTATATATATTACTCTGTGGGCTGTGCTGTATTTAGTGCTCTGTGGGCTGTGCTGTATTTAGTGCTCTGTGGGCTGTGCTGTATATAGTGCTCTGTGGGCTGTGCTGTATATAGTGCTCTGTGGGCTGTGCTGTATATAGTACTCTGTGGGCTGTGCTGTATATAGTGCTCTGTGGGCTGTGCTGTATATAATCTCTGTGGGCTGTGCTATATATATTACTCTGTGGGCTGTGCTGTATATAGTACTCCGTGGGCTGTGCTGTATATAGTACTCTGTGGGCTGTGCTGTATATAGTACTCTGTGGGCTGTGCTGTATATAGTACTCTGTGGGCTGTTGTGTTGTATATATTACTCTGTGGGCTGTGCTGTATACTACTGTGTGGGCTGTGCTATATATAGTACTGTGTGGGCTGTGCTATATATAGTACTCCGTGGGCTGTGGTGTATATATATATTACTCTGTTAGCTGTGCTGTATACTACTGTGTGGGCTGTGCTGTATATAGTGCTCTGTGGGCTGTGCTATATATATATATATTACTCTGTGGGCTGTGCTGTATATAGTGCTCTGTGGGCTGTGCTGTATATAGTACTCTGTGGGCTGTGCTGTATATAGTACTCTGTGGGCTGTGCTGTATATAGTACTCTATGGGCTGTGCTGTATATATTACTCTGTGGGCTGTGCTGTATATAGTACTCTGTGGGCTGTGCTGTATATAGTACTCCGTGGGCTGTGCTGTATATAGTACTCTGTGGGCTGTGCTGTATATATTACTCTGTGGGCTGTGCTGTATACTACTGTGTGGGCTGTGCTATATATAGTACTGTGTGGGCTGTGCTATATATAGTACTCTGTGGGCTGTGGTGTATATATATATTACTCTGTGGGCTGTGCTGTATACTACTGTGTGGGCTGTGCTGTATATAGTGCTCTGTGGGCTGTGCTATATATATATTGCTCTGTGGGCTGTGCTGTATATAGTGCTCTGTGGGCTGTGCTATATATAGTACTCTGTGGGCTGTGCTGTGTATAGTACTCTGTGGGCTGTGCTGTATATATTGCTCTGTGGCTGTGCTGTATATATTACTCTGTGGGCTGTGCTGTATATAGTGCTGTGTGGGCTGTGCTGTATATAGTGCTCTGTGGGCTGTGCTGTATATAGTGCTCTGTGGGCTGTGCTGTATATAGTGCTCTGTGGGCTGTGCTGTATATAGTGCTCTGTGGGCTGTACAGTATATAGTGCTCTGTGGGCTGTACAGTATATAGTGCTCTGTGGGCTGTGCTGTATATAGTACTCTGGGCTGTGCTGTATACTACTGTTTGGTCTGTGCTGTATACTACTGTGTGGGCTGTGCTGTATATATTACTCTGGGCTGTGCTGTATATATTGCTCTGTGGGCTGTGCTGTATATAGTGCTCTGTGGGCTGTGCTGTATATAGTGCTCTGTGGGCTGTGCTGTATATAGTGCTCTGTGGGCTGTGCTGTATATAGTGCTCTGTGGGCTGTGCTGTATATAGTACTCTGGGCTGTGCTGTATACTACTGTTTGGTCTGTGCTGTATACTACTGTGTGGGCTGTGCTGTATATAGTGCTCTGTGGGCTGTGCTGTATATAGTGCTCTGTGGGCTGTGCTGTATATAGTACTCTGGGCTGTGCTGTATACTACTGTTTGGTCTGTGCTGTATACTACTGTGTGGGCTGTGCTGTATATATTACTCTGGGCTGTGCTGTATATATTACTCTGGGCTGTGCTGTATATAGTGCTCTGTGGGCTGTGCTGTATATAGTGCTCTGTGGGCTGTGCTGTATATAGTGCTCTGTGGGCTGTGCTGTATATAGTGCTCTGTGGGCTGTGCTGTATATAGTGCTCTGTGGGCTGTGCTGTATATAGTGCTCTGTGGGCTGTGCTGTATATTGTGCTCTGTGGGCTGTGCTGTATATAGTGCTCTGTGGGCTGTGCTGTATATAGTGCTCTGTGGGCTGTGCTGTATATAGTGCTCTGTGGGCTGTGCTGTATATAGTGTTCTGTGGGCTGTGCTGTATACTACTGTTTGGTCTGTGCTGTATACTACTGCGTGGGCTGTGTTATCTACTACACGCGCTGTGCTATATTACGCAGGCTGTGCTATATACTATACGGTTTGTCCTATATACTATGCTGGCTGTGCTATATACTATGGGGAGTATATTATATTCTATGGGGGAGGCCATGTTATGTACTATGTGGCTGTGTTATATACTATTGTGGGGTTATATTATATACTATGGGGGAGGCTGTGTTATATACTATGGGGGAGGCTGTGTTATATACTATGGGGGGCTGCATTATATTCTATAGGGGGCTACATTATATATTATGGGGAGGTGGGCTGTATTATATTCTATGGGGGGTTACATTATACTCTGGGGTGGCTGCATTATACTCTGGGGTGGCTGCATTATACTATATGTGGGATGCATTATACTGTATCGAGGACTATGGGGAATACGTTATACTATATGAAGAACTATGGGGTGCATTATACTATGGGAAGTGAATTGTAGTACTTGGATGACTATGGCAGTGCATTATACTATATGGAGCACTGTGAGGAGTGTATTATACTATGTGGAGGACTGAGCAGTGTATTTTAATATGGAGGACTATAGGGAGTGTATTATACTATATGGAGGACTGTGGGGCACATTATAATATATGGAGGACTATGGGGTGTATTTTACTAAACAAGTAAAATGCTGCATATTCAGATTGTTCTTGCTGGAACAAAAATCATTGTTCTCAGCAGCACATCGCCAGCGTAAACTGTAGATGTGCTGCTGATAACATGATACTGTATGGTGATCTGTTAGTGATCTATTAGTGATCGTTCTGTCCCATCATTATTCCTCAGTTGGTGGAAAGAGGCCGGGAAACAAGCGTTGAACAACTTCCGTATTGTCGATCAAACTCATTTAGCGGCCTGAACTCAGCGCACGTAAATACAACAGAAATGCTTTTGTGTGATGTGCAATATGTTAGCATTTGGGGCCCCATTTTAAACTTTACCTAGGGCCCCACTTTACCTAAAACCGGCCCTGCCTACAAGTGTACAAAGATATTATACAGTCACCATGTGACAAGTGGGCCTGTGTAACTTCAAATGCCAGGGCTGAATTTTAGTCCCAGTCCGGCCCTGTGTAACATTATACTTTTCCAGAAAGGCATCCAGTCCCCTCTTAAATTTAAGTAACGAATCACTCATTACAACATCATACGGCAGAGAGTTCCATAGTCTCACTGCTCTTACAGTAAAGAATCTGCGTCTGTTATTATGCTTAAACCTTCTTTCCTCCAGACGTAGAGGATGCCCCCTTGTCCCTGTCTCAGGTCTATGATTAAAAAGATCATCAGAAAGGTCTTTGTACTGTCCCCTCATATATTTATACATTAACATAAGACCCCTTAGCCTTCGTTTTTCCAAACTAAATAGCCCCAAGTGTAATAACCTACCGTATATACTCGAGTATAAGCCGAGATTTTCAGCCCAAATTTTTGGGCTGAAAGTGCCCCTCTCGGCTTATACTCGAGTCATGATCGGTGGTGGGGTCGGCGGGTGAGCACTGTCATATACTCACCTAGTTCCGGGGCTCCTGGCGCTGTCCCTGCAGTCACACTGTCTTCGGTGCCGCAACCTCTTCCCCTGAGCGGTCACGTGGGACCGCTCATTAGAGAAATGAATAGGCTGCTCCACCTCCCATAGGGGCGGAGCCGCATAATTCATTTCTCTAATCAGCGGTGCCGGTGACTGCTGATAGAGGAAGAGGCTGCGGCACCGAAGACCAGCTGTCCGGGGGAAGGAGCGGGACGCCGGGAGCAGGTAAGTATTACATATTCACCTGTCCTCGTTCCACCCGCCGGGCGCCGCGCCATCTTCCCGGCGTCTCTCCGCACTGACTGTGCAGGTCAGAGGGCGCGATGACGCATATAGTGTGCACGCCGCCCTCTGCCTGATCAGTCAGTGCGGAGAGACGCCGGGAAGATGGCGCCGAGGAGCTGCAAGCAAGAGAGGTGAGTATGTGTTTTATTATTTTATTGCAGCAGCAGCACAGCTATGGGGCAATAATGGACGGTGCAGAGCATTATATGGCACAGCTATGGGGCAACGGTGCAGAGCACTATATGGCACAGCTATGGGGCAACGGTGCAGAGCACTATATGGCACAGCTATGGAGCAATGGTGCAGAGCACTATATGGCACAGCTATGGGGCAATGGTGCAGAGCACTATATGGCACAGCTATGGGGCAACGGTGCAGAGCACTATATGGCACAGCTATGGGGCAATGGTGCAGAGCACTATATGGCACAGCTATGGGGCAATGGTGCAGAGCACTATATGGCACAGCTATGGGGCAACGGTGCAGAGCACTATATGGCACAGCTATGGGGCAATGGTGCAGAGCACTATATGGCACAGCTATGGGGCAACGGTGCAGAGCACTATATGGCACAGCTATGGGGCAACGGTGCAGAGCACTATATGGCACAGCTATGGGGCAACGGTGCAGAGCACTATATGGCACAGCTATGGGGCAACGGTGCAGAGCACTATATGGCACAGCTATGGGGCAACGGTGCAGAGCATTATATATATGGCACAGCTATCTATGGGACAACGGTGCAGAGCATTGTATATATGGCACAGCTTTATGTGGAGCATCTATGGGGCCATAATGAATGGTATGGAGCATCTATTTTTAATTTTGAAATTCACCGGTACCTGCTGCATTTCCCACCCTAGGCTTATACTCGAGTCAATAAGTTTTCCCAGTTTTTTGTGGCAAAATTAGGGGGGTCGGCTTATACTCGGGTCGGCTTATACTCGAGTATATACGGTATCTTGGTTTTGCGACCCCCCAGTCCTCTAATAACCTTGGTCGCTCTTCTCTGCACCCGCTCCAGTTCAGCTATGTCTTTCTTATACACCGGAGACCAGAACTGTACATAGTATTCTAAGTGTGGTCGCACTAGTGACTTGTATAGAGGTAAAATTATGTTCTCCTCATGAGCATCTATGCCTCTTTTAATACATCCCATTATTTTATTTGCCTTTGTAGCAGCTGCCTGACACTGGCCACTGAATATGAGTTTGTCATCCACCCATACACCCAGGTCTTTTTCATTGACGGTTTTGCCCAGAGTTTTAGAATTAAGCACATAGTTATACATCTTATTACTTGCTTGCTTAGCCCTTGCTTGTTCACAAGCTTTAGCAGAATTTTTTTTTTTCCTGGCATTTCTTTTGCCGCTCTGGCAAAGTAGCTGTTTAATGGCAACATTTTAGTATACAGTACTAATAACTTATTGTATTTTATTAACTCTTTCTCCTTTTGCTTAATGAAACACATTTCCTCAAATATTTTTATGTTAATGTTGCTATGTCCATGTGTGTTTTTTTTTTTTTTTTTTTTTTTTTTTTAATGGGATGTCATGAGCCATTTTAAGTTGCATATACATTAATGCATATTGTTTATTATTTGGGGGTAGCAATTCTTTGTCTTTTTGCTTCTTTAGGCTGTTTACTATGCAGTTTAAAGAGTAACTAAACTTTTTTTTTTTATTATAATTTTGTTCAGCATGGAAAATTATGAAATTTAGAAAATCACTTTTCAGGGGATTTGTGTTCATTCATATAAAAAAAAAAAAACAACAAAACATGCAATTGTCTTCCAAACTCCAGATTTTCCCCAGTTTGTTTGCTTACCTTCATTTTCTTTGATATTAGAGCTCATTTGTTTTGTAGTGCAGATGATCGCAGTCTTCTCTGATTGCTCTGCTTATCTCCTGCAGCAGCTTATCCCCAGAGTTAGGGCTCATTCAGACCATCAGCATTTCACTTTCCCAGTTCTCTTTGCGTTTTTCATGGATAGCATTAGTACCTATGATAGTTTATGTGGTAGCGCACATCTGATTTTTTTTTTTTTCTCCTCGGAAAAGCAAAATCATGTAGGCTTGTCCGATATTGATCCGAGTGTCAGATCAAAGTCGCCAATGCATGTCTGCCAGCCTTGTGCCATCCTTTTCTCACAAATTGTTTGAATGGAGAAGCTGGGGAAACTTTTTTTTTTTCTCTCATCTAAAAAGCAGATGACTCAAACCATTTTTCTGATACATGAAAATAACATCGGAATCTAAAGGGGTCTAAATTCATCTTCATGTTTGTTCTTGCCATGGATTCCACAGGTGGAAGGCTGTGGTCAGATCTGCAGGTCAAACAGCTTCAGAAATCGAAATGTTTTTCTTTTCTAGCACAAAAAAAGCCCACTATGGATTTACGTACAACAAATTGTCTATTTGCAACTTTGTGTTGTGTGAACACGGTCATAAGGAGTGAAGAGTGGTGTTAGGAGGGTATAGTTAGGCCCCTATACCGGCATAAGTGTAGGATATCAGTACTGTTGTGTATTAGAACAAAGAAGTAAATGACCTTTATTAGTCTTGTGAGACTACAGAATTTCTTAAACAATTGATTCTTGGAAAGAATAGGGAATTGTAGAAAGTTTTTTGTTCTCGTGTGTTTTAACCACATTGATCAGTAATGCACATGTTCTACCAGCGACAAGGGACTTATCCTACAATCCACTCCTCTAAGGTTTGCTTCATCATTCTTGTGGTTTTCATCTCCTTACATCTCCATTTTTATAATGGAATAATTACTAACCTTACTGGGAATTAATCATTTGCTCCGTAAAGCAAGTAATAGACAGTATTAAAGCTATTCAGAGGAATTACACGAAACAGCTGTTATGTTTAAAAATCAAAAGGATTTTTATATATTTTTTTACACTCAGAGGAGATGTCTTGCACATCCTAAACGAGCGATAATTGAATGTAATTGGTTTATATGGTATTTCTGGTTCATCCTGCGCCTCTTAATAATCTCTGTATTATTGCCCAGTAAAAACAGGGCAAATACAAACTAGTTATACGACTACATTAGAAGCAAAAAGGCTCAACATAATCATAGAGAACAATCTGTACGTTGTGAGGAATAAAGGAAATAAAATATTTTGCAAAAGGCATACCACGTAGAAATCGTCAACATTACAAGCTATAGGATTTCATTTGTATTCTCCTAGAGGCAATTGTTGAATGGGGCTGCTTGGTCACTTCCGAATGCCACCACTAAGCAATGCTCACCTTGTCGATTACTTGCTCATTTTCCAGCTATTTCTTTGTCCGCCGCACGTCCACTCAGAGCATCCGGTAGTAGCGTTTGGGTAGATAAATGTTCTTAATCGACAGCTTTGTGAAAGTTTAATTTCAGTGTTTCATTGGCCAGACATCCCCTCTATTGTGAGTAGTATACTTGGTTGTCAAGCCATTTAATAAAAGAAATGTTTAATATATAAATGACCTATATTTTCCTTAATATTATTTTCTTCTCATTTTGCCTGCCAGGACAACTGAAGCTATAGGTACACCACTCTCCTAGCAGTCTAACCACTTTTCAAAGCGGGACCAGCCAACAGCGCGTCCCTCCTGGTGTCATCTGGGTCCATCCCTGGAAATTACTTCTGGTCACCTGACACTGGTGCATGTGTCATAAAGAAGCGCATCTGCAGCGCCCCAGAGTCCTGGTCGTTGCAGTACTGATGCTCCACCGCTAAGGGGGGCTATGGTACGTCTGATGGCACTGAAGGAGTTCACCTGACCAGGTATCACAGACACCAATACACTTCACAGTCTGGCCTCCAGGGGGAGCTAAGGGCACTATGTATTAGGCCACTCTTCACAATCTGGTAAAACTGGGGGTTAGGTAGGAAGTTAGGTAGAAGCTGACTGGGTTGGAACCAGGCAACATCCTGTGGCAGAGGGTGTTGCAGGGGAAGATTCAGGGGGGTCCCTGTCAGGGGTGGGATCCTGACAGAGGCCTAGCGAACAGAAAGAACGTTACGGGACCGCGCTTGCATTTCGTTGTGGCGGTACCCCAAGAAAGGACAAGAAGCGAGGTTTATTGTGCTGAGTGAGAAACGAGATCAACGCAACAAGGAGAAACACCAGTAGGAGTCGTGCTGTAAGTCGAGGCAACATCCTACTGAGGCGCGCAGCCGGTGGCCGGAACGCCGAGGAAGTATAGAGCTCCAGGCCTTACTTCAAACCTACGGCAGGACAGTCAGTTATAGGCGGGCTGTCTCACTCAAATCACCTAAGAAGACATAGGGGGCAACATTTGGAGAGGGGCGACTCTAGAGACTCTAGACTCTAGCCCCCCACAAATATTAACTGTGAGTTAAGAGGAAAGTAACAAACACAGGAATGAAACAGATTTTAGCAAATGAGGCCGAATCTTCTCTAGATAGACAGAGGGTAGGAAAGGGAACTATGCGGTCAGTATAAAAACTACAAAAACCATGCAGAGTGTGCAAAAAGACCTCCACACCGACTCACGGTGTGGAGGTGCAGCTCTGCACCCCCAGAGCTTCCAGCTAGCAAGGAAATATCATAATAGCAAGCTGGACTAGAAACATAGCATGTACTGAAAAATATGTACAAAAACCGATGAACAGCAAATGACTAGCAAGGACTTAGCTTCTGCTGGAGTAGACAGGTCATCAGAGAAATCCAAGAGAGATCTGAACCAGTACTGAGACATTGACAGCTGGCATGAACTAACGACCTGGTCAGAGTTAAATAGGGAAGCCAGCAGAAACAATAAACGAGGGCAGCTGAGAAAGCCAACCTCAAAGATCAGCAGTTCCACTCAAAGCCACCAGAGGGTGTTCAAGGACAGAACTCACCAAAGTACCATTCACGACCACAGGAGGGAGCCCGAGAACGGAATTCACAACAGTTCCCCCGTCAAGGACAGGAAATCAACTGATGCAAGGGAGAGGTACTGCTCTTTTATTCTATAGGTTTCCTTTCCTTGAAGGGTGGGATCCTCTCTGTGGTGCTGTCATGGGTTCTGAAAAATCCCATGGCCGGTAAATAATTATGTCTTTTTTTAATTCAGTTTTTAATGTGGTCCATCCAAATTTATGAAAAGTACACGGTCAATAAACCAATTCAGATACATCCCATCTTTAGAAGAAAACCAACAACATGCAATTTGGAAAAGACTAGTGTTGGAAAAAAGATGCTCCACATACCCTCAGCATGCGGCATGATACTGATATTGTCTATCAATTAGTGACTTCCGATCTAGAATATCCTGGAGATAGGGCTATAGAAGACATAATTGTAAGATATATGTACCATTGAAACCGTATATGTTCTATTTATGTCATGTCTAATTATTTGGTAAAAAAAAAAAACAGGTTATTTTTTTAAAACCAACTGTAGCTTCCTTCTAAGAATCAAGAGAAGAAAACATTTCCAAATATTGCACACAGACAAATGTAACGACATGCGCACCACTGCTCGATGGACTATTCATGGCACTGCTGTATAAAGCCAAACACTGTGTACAGCTACCTTTGGCATCCCCATAGATAATGAAGTGGCGACATACTCGAATGCCTGTATTATAAGACAGTGCTCTGCAAAGCCTCATTCTTTGGATCGGTTGGGGTCTTATTGGTGGTAATTTGTTAGCCCTTCATGCAGTTCAGTTCCTCCCAGTATAGATTCAATACATTGTTACGTGTATACAGTGCAGTCTGCTGGACGTATACTTCTGAATTGCCAAAACTACCTCTTGAAGCTTGAAGAGAATGACAAGAGTGTGCAAAGCAGTCATCAAAGCAAAAGGTGGCTACTTTGAAGAACCTAGAATATAAGACATAATTTCAGTTGTTTCACACTTTTTTGTTAAGTATATAATTCCACATGTGTTAATTCATAGTTTTGATTCCTTTAGTGTGAATTTACAATTTTCATAGTCATGAAAATACAGAAAAATCTTTAAATGAGAAGGTGTGTCCAAACTTTTGGTCTGTACTGTATATGGCAGATTATCCATAGATTTAATGTGAAAGCCACCCATCTTGAAAAGTTTTCCCCTCCCATATATGAAGGTGCCACAAACAGGAAGTTGATATTACCAACCATTCCCACGTTATTTTGGTGTATCCATATACATGGCCCACCCAGGTCTATCCATATAAATGGCCCACCCTGTATGTATATGTGTGTGTATATATACAGTGTATGTGAGCAGCACAGGTTCAGTCTGTGCTCCACGAGCCACAAAGCCTCTTGAGACTCCTCTCTCCAGGCTAGCTGACCCCAGACTGCCTGTAGAGCTCAGTTATTTAAACCTAAGCCTGTGATTTTCCCATCATGTGATTGATCACATGATCATGACCTCACACAGGTCCTGACAGGTCTGCCAGGGAAGGCAAAGTGGACCTTCTCCCACCCACTCTATGAAGGTCCACATAAAACCAGCCTTTTTATGCAACTTAACCCTCACAGATATATATAGATATATATATATATATAGATATATATATAATATACATACACATTATTATTTTTTTTTTTTAAGTTGATTATATTGAACCATTCATTTCCTGCTATGTATTATAGATAAAAATACCTTGAGGATAAAGACTTTTTAAAGAGGAACTTGTTTTATACACAGCTATACAATCTGCTCTTTGGAGTAAAAAATATTTAATTTGTAGACTTTACCTTTTAGGTTTTAGGTATCAATATAATGTAAAAAATATTTATCTCATCCTTAATTCATAAAATATTTGCAGAATGTCATCTCCTAATTCTCTTTATAACACATTAACATTTTGATACTGATAATTAAGCTTATTTTATACCCGACATAAAAATTAGATGTGGGCTATAGGGTTGGAAATGTCTGATGAAGTCCTTACATATTATTAATAAAAAAAAAATACTTCAAAGTGCACAGGACTCAACAGGAGATTCACATTGACCTTTAAAGTTTTTGTTCTTTGCTTCGTCACATGGATTTTATTAAATATGGTCATTTTTCTCTTTTGGGAAATAAAATATGTAGGTGATTAAATAAAATACTGCGATACCTATATACGGTACTGTAAAGACGTAGGTATGTTGTTACATATTGCTTAGTGTGATTGCCCTTACGCTTTTTAACCCATTCACGTGGCTGCTGTGATTGCTAACCTTTTCTAGAAAGCCATGTTTGCATGAAAGTTAATCCTTTGATCCACTAAGTAAAGGACGTGAAACGATTTACTTACTGGATCAAGAGATTGTCTTTTTTTTTTTACAGTGACACCTTGAGGGGGTCATACTAAAACAAGGATTTAATGTCACAGGAGTTTTAGACTGCGTTCTTAGTGCTGCAATTAGTTTTTAAAGTTTTCTTGTTGCAAGTTCATTCAAAGCTGGAAGTATTTGAGAAAGTCCATTCTTTACGGAAGTGCCATTTTGTATGGAGCCATAATTTAGGTGATTGGCACCATATGATTTTGAACTCTGTAAAAATTAGATTGAAAAAAGATATATGCTTTGTATATTGTGCACGGAGATATATGGAGGCATTGCTCAAGGGACGAATGCCCCCATGATGGACCATGTATGGTGCCATTCGGGAGGCAATACAGATTCGTACTAGATAGCCAATAAGCCTCCATAGTTTGCTGTGCAGGATCAATGCACACATCTCCACTTCAACTGAAATTTCAGCTATGTCGCTGATCACTCCTTCGATCCCTGACTCCTCATTTTTTTCCACAATGTGTGACTAGGGTTCTGTAAATAAAAAAAAAATAATTTAGATACCGTACA
Source organism: Ranitomeya variabilis (assembly GCF_051348905.1). NCBI lineage: Eukaryota > Metazoa > Chordata > Amphibia > Anura > Dendrobatidae > Ranitomeya > Ranitomeya variabilis. Next base: position 259,128,928 of record NC_135235.1, on the reverse strand, counting down.
TATTAGTACAGATTCTAGACCAAAAATAGTCAACAATTGCACAAAGTGTAAACATATCCTAACCAAACCCAGATGGAATCGCCATCTTAACTGTTGTATTTTTGGGCAATCACAATAGCAAAAGGATTAAATGCAATACAAAAGGGCCTAGGTGTATTCCATTATTAAAAGATCTTTCATTAATCCAACGAACATACCTATTTCAATAGCGATATTTTGTTGCTTCCCTTATCATCTTCGTCTCATCAGGTAGGAAGAGCGTGAAATAATTGACTTGTTCAGCAAGCGGACACGTTGGGTTGTCTGCCAGCCGCTCAAAATGAATTAACGCAAATCTGTGACTGCAATTTTTTTTTCCTATCCTCTTTGATTAGTAGAAATTTTTCAAATTTGTTCCCTGTTTACTGGCAAATTTATTCATATCTAGAAAAGAGTTTTGCGCTTTAGAAAACATTGCCTCTTTCAGTGAAGGTTAAAAATAATACCTGTAAGATTATAATGAGCTTATACATATTTGATGAAGCTCGTTGCACATATGCATGAAGTTATTGGCGACATGTTCACCGTGTAATTATCCCTACTATGTTAATGAGCCTATTTAAGAACATCATGGGAATATTTACCTTCCCAGTCAAAACTCGGACTTCAACTGTTCATCACAATCTTGTATTACAAGAAAAGATCACGATTTGTTTCTGTCAGGATGAAATTTCATTCAATCTAAGTGCTGATGAAGGCGCAACCGTTGACTCCTCGATTAAACTGAAAGACGATGGCGTTTTGTGTTATTCCACATATCTACCCTGATTACACCATTGTAAAAATGGAGTGTAAATGCCTTTTCGGTCCTTGTCTAAGAAATTTTACTTGAAATCTAGAATAAAAATTCTCTATTGTGTCCCTATGTCAATACACAAATATGCAGAAATATGTAAGTTACATGCTAAATAAAGTATAAGCCCCCATGAACAGTAATGCGAATACTGTCATGGTACTCCTGGCTTTTGTGCCTCTCCTTCTCTGCATGATATTTAGGTAGAGGTCTATCAATCAAGTTTAGCTGGATAAGGGGAGAGCTTAAGGAGAACCATTAGAAATACATATATTCCTGAGTCCAGGACATTGTAAAACTTTACTGTGGAAGCATTTTATACAGCATAGTTAATTGTCACTATTTCATGCACCCGGTGGTCTGAAGATCCAGCATGGTTGATTTCTTAGACCACGGCTGAATTCAGATGGCCCAGTTTCATGGTCTGAATGCAAACAATGATGTCTGGACCTTCCGCTGCACCCCTGGCTTGAACCCAACAGCGTCGTATATGAGGATGTTGAATTCGAGTCAGAATCCCAGTGGCCAATCTGGGAATTCATGTTCTTTATTTGAACCATAATATTTATCTGAATTCAGTGCTAAATTGCTCAGTTCAATGTTTAATGCCTGCTACCTGGTGTTGCAGAACAGCTCCTGGCATCGGCCACTATACATTGACTAGAGCTCCACAGCGTAGTTTCGTTCAAAGTGTTTACGTTCTTCCGCCACCTTTGAGTCAATCGATGGGGGTTTCCTGGTGGAAGTCTGAAATTGATAACCCATCCCCAGGATCGGCACATTAGCGAGGTGATGTGGCACTGAAATGGCAAATCGTTCTGATGGTGTGCAGTTACAGCACATAAGGAGTGAGGTGCAACCCGGATGGTTCCAGGGTAATGTGGAGCGCCCCCACACCGCCACAGGGCCGAGGGGTACCCGGAGCCGGGCCTCTGGGATCTCAGTCCTGGGGTTGTCACGGTGGCTAGACCCGGTCCGTGGCCCTGTCTGTCAGTGGGGGACGTCCGTTGCAAATAGGTGCTGTTAACGGTGGTGTAGCGGTGCAGTTGTGGGGTGCAGGTCGCGGTAAATAACGAGGACACCAGGTTGCAGTCTCTTTACCTCTTTACTGGAGATCTCTCGGTCCTCAGTCCGGAATCCGGTCCACCAGGCTGCGCAAGTCCGGCCGGTCCAATGGCACCTCCAGAGTTCTCCTCACAGGTGGAAATCAGTGCCTTCCTTCTTAGCGCTTTGTGTTGTAGTCCTTCCCTGCTGTGCTTACGGAAAGTACCCCACAACTGTTGTGTCTGTTTCTTAAGTTCCCTCACAACTCGATTAACTGATCTTCTGCTAATCTTCCGTCCCTTCCTGATGTTACAGTAAGAACGGCACCCGTTTGTCAGGTAGGCCTGGAGTTCTTCCGGGACCCTAGAGACGCCCCTCTCCCGCAATTGCCCCCCAAGACTTCATAGGTGATATGTGGTAGACAGCCCGCCTGAGACTGACTGTCCTGCCGCTGTTTGGAGTATGGCTTAAAGCTGTATATTATTCCACTCCCTCGGCGTTCCGGCCACAGGTAATGCGCCTCAGCAAGGTGCTGCCTCTTTCAACAAAACCCCTGCTGGTATTCTCCTTCTGCTTGATTTCGTTTCTCACTCAGCACAATCTATCTCGCTTCTAATCCTTTCTTAGGGCACCGCCGCTATTCTGAGCAGGCACGGTCCCGTTACGTTCTTTCAATGCCAAGCCTCTGCCAGGATCCCACCCCTGGCAGAGACCCTACTGTCTCTTCCTCCACAACACCCTCTCTCACTAGGTGTTGCTTCGTTCGATCCAGTCAGCTTTCTCTACTAACTTCCTGCCTGACCCCCAGTTTACCCACTATGGTGGGGAGTGGCCTAATGAATAGCACCCTTAGCTCCCCCCGGAGGCCCAGCTGTGAAACATATTGGTGTCTGTGATACCTGATTGGAGGAACTCCTTCAGTGCCATCGAACGCACCATGGCTCCCCTTAGTGGCGGAGCCACAGTACTGCAACGACCAGGACTCTGGGGCGCTGCAGTAAGACAGGTTAACAGTGGGTATCTGACAAAAGGACGATTGTTGGTGCGCTGCCACGGGGAGACAAGAGGTAAAAGTACATACCTTTTTTATTGGAAGTTTTCAGAATCACAAACCGGTTTTTGGCTCTGGACTAAACCTTCATCAGGTGTATTGAAGGCTTCGGGTTGGAGCCAAAAGCAGGGTTTGTGATTCCGAAAACTTCCAATAAAAGTTATCTACTTTTACCTGCCTTGTCTCCCCCACTCTCTTCTGCAGCGCACCAACAATCATCCTCTTATCTCCAGCATTTGTTATCAATACATTCTTATCAGGCAAATACTATAAGATGTGGCAAGATTTTATTGAACAATGTAGTATTTTTAGTAAGCCAATAAAGAGGTGTTATAAAGTTAGACAAAAGTGTTTTAGAGGTGTTAAAAATTTTATCAACAGTCATGAGCTACTATGGTAAATTTTGAGCATCCTTTCTAACTTTGATCTGTCTAAACATAAAGTATTATTGTTAAGAGTTGAAGTTATCACCTATTTAAATGATACATGAGAGCCAAGTGCTTTACGTGGACATCTCAAGCAGTTGTATAGAGAATCATTGATTAAAGCACTTTTAAAGGAATCGGTCACCTGATTTTTGCTATGTAAGAACAGCATAATGTAAGAGAGGAAACCCTGATGCCAGGGATGTGTCACTGGTCTGCTTTGTTATTTCAATACAATCATTGTTTTATCAGCAGGAGAGTATCACTACAAGTGGTCTCCTACAAGACAAGTGACCTGTGCATGCTAGTCCAACCACACCAACAGCACTGATTAACAGCTCTCTGTCACCATACAATGTACACAGAAAGGTGTGGTGTGGGTAAATAATTCCATACAAAGCTCAACAACTTTGCTCTGCTAGATATGCAGTAGAGAAAACTGACTGTATCATAACTGCTGCACTCAGTAAACTAAGTGATACGTCATTGGAATCAGGGTCTCTGTCGCTACATCATGCTGCTATCATAGCAAAACCTGCTGACAATCCATTTTAAAGCTTCCTTCTCATGATTGATGAGGGTCTCATTGTTCACACCCCCACTAATATGCAAGTTACAATCAGTAGCAATAGAAAACATTTTGACGTTCCCAGGCATAAAATCCTGATATTTAATTGGTGGTGGTTGGCTAGTTTTTGCAAATATAAGGCTTGTAATGTGAAGATATATTACGTGGTGGCTTGTACTGTGTAATAAGAGAACAGTCGGGGGGTCTGGACCTTGACTTGTAATATCCCGGCTGCATTACATAGCATCCTTTCTCCAGGGTACCCTCCCTCTAACCCATGAAAGTTTCTCTTAATTAGCGACTGCCATGCCATCATAGAGATGCTGTATCTAATGAGCAAGGCACTTTTCAGTCATGAGCATAATGCATCTTACACCCATTCTGTAATTAACAGTAATATCATGTTTTACTTAGTTCCTTTGCATGAGCAAATCATTGTCCCACAGCAGTAGATAAATGGTGCTTCTCCTAACAAGACAATTATCCTAATAGTGCACATCTCGGAAATTAGAAAAGTATTAAGGTACAATGTGTGTTTTTACATCAATACAATTTTATGCTGGGTCTTGCAATATAATCTCCTAAATAAAGGCACCAGTGTGCCATTAGAGCAGAAAACTGCTTTACTTTCCTCATAGCAATTTGAACGTCTCCTCTGTCCCAAGCTTCTGTGAATGCCGTCAATTGGTTTCCATCCCTCCCTTTTTGAGCTTTTACATTTTAGAATAAAAATGACTGCTGATGTTTAGGCCGGTGTAATACATTATGTATTATTTTGTTCTAAGCACTGCCTTTCACATCCTGACAGTAACAATAAAACTGTGAGGATGGGATTCCTAATACAGACTGACTAATGTTTCCACCGCTAGACTTCTTTTTTTCTGCGCTCTAAGCACTTTTCACAAGGCTTCTTTTATATTCCTAATAAAATTATAACAAAATACATCGATTTACTGGAAAAGGTTTTTTTCTTTTCCCCTCCCTCTCCCCTTCTTGCGGATAGCATTTTTAAAATCGCTGATGAATATTATAAATCAAACAGGTTTTAAATGCTATTTGACTTCTAACCTAGACTTGGCTGGGTCTCCCGCGCTCAGTTCACCCTTCTTGTGCTGTTGGTCTCTTTTCTTTTTAATAGCCTGATCTTCGTAATGAAATAGGTATGGCCAAAAGAATCAATAATAGAAGTTAATTGATTTACAATTTTGTAAATGTTACTCTTTCGCTATGTCCATATTTGCAATATTAAAGCAAGTTTGTCATGTTTTCACCCCTCTTCAAGTTTGGGTATAATTGAAATGTCCTATCGTTGCTTTGTAGGCACGGGCGTGAGCTTTTTCCGACTCACTACTAGAGACAACATCTAATGTAATCTTTTGGTTGGCCAATAGTCTAGGTTTACACTTTGCATTTGCAGCATGAGTGCTCACTGAACAACACAAAGTTGATTTTCATGAAATTTCTATTAGGGCTTCAAAGGAGTGTGTTGTATATAAAATTGTCAGGTCTTTTTCAGATCATTAAAAACATCTTGCATCGTTTAGAACTTTAAGAATCCAGGTATTGCAGATACTACAGCCTGTTTAAATGTGGCCGCTTTACCATCTGAAACCGATCCTAACGGTCCATTTACACTGCAACATTTTCATGAATGACCCTTCCTAGGATTGCTCAGTTCCCAATAATGTTGAGTCTGAACAAGTTGGCAATCCTCCGATGAATATGCAAATCCAGCCTTGTTCGTTAGGTGAAATGATCTTTTGCTCTAAACATCATCGTTCTTGGCAGTGCCTCGTCCTCTGTAAACAGGATTCCTGTGGTCGAGAACAATGACAGCCTATGCACAGTGAACGATCTATTAGGGATCGTTCAGTTAGTCATTAAGAGTGGTCTGCCAGTCAGTTCATTTAAACAAACTCTAAAGGGGCAGTAGCACTGCAAGATAAGGCTATGTTCACATGTCCAGTAACCATCTGTTAGAATGGATCCAGCAGCAATCCGTTGACAAAAAAGTGACGCAAAAACTCTTTTCTGGATCCATTTTTTGTTTACTGGATGATTTTCAAATGGAAGAAAACGGATTACTATTTAACGGATCTGTTGTCCATAGACTGCAATGTTAAAAAATCGGATCCAGGTGAAATAACTTTTTTGTCCGGATAAAAAAAATTATGTCTGCACAACTTTTTTGACAACAGATTACTGCTGGATCCGTTCTAACGGATGATTTCTGGCCATGTGAGCAAGCCGTGTAAACAGGCTACCAATCACCTGATGAGTAAGCAAAACACTTATTCATTGGGTGAAATGATCTTTAACAGCATTTCAGTGAAAAATATAACTGGCTGTGATAGTGAAGCCAAGCTCTCATTCATGAATCTAATGACCGGTTTCATTTAAAAGGTTACTCCATCTCAACCATTCCTGGCTGAGAGGGGAATCATTCTGTCCAGTCTCTGACCACTGGAAGTAGAGCTCCGGAAACAGTCAAGATTTGCTGGGCTACTGTTTCTGTAGCTTTTACGTAGTGTAGCTTAGCCACTCTTACCTATTTTTGTAGCTCCACCTCTAGTGATCGGAAATGGATGTTATTCTGGTTCCTTCCATGAAAAACTGCAACAGGAATAACACTTTAAATTGTCACCATGTACTGAATACACGGTAAAAGGATTATTGTCGACTTGCAAACATGTCTGTCCTATAGTATTATTGCCTGCTGCCTCATTCCTGACATTTTTGGGACATGTTCCATGTTTTACACATACTATAATGTAGAACATGCTATTTGATAATGAATAATAGTGCAATCTATCTTTGTGAACCCCCTGTATTGATGATTGTATTTCACCTTGTTTTATTTTTTTTTAGATGTAATATGGCGGCCGGCAAAGTGAGCCCTAAGAACAATTTGTAATATAGTGATTGCTTTGGAGCAAGTGAATTTATAATTCTCAAAAATTAAGAGCTGCTTTTTTAAGGTATGTATATAAGAAAAACTACTAAAAATGTCCACATTTGAAGCACCTACATTACGTAAGTTCCAGATTAAAATGTTAGTTATGATTTGCTGTTATTAATATGATATGTTGCCCTAGAGATCTGAAATGAGCGCACGGGCGGAGTGCTGTGCATACTTGCCATTTTCTATCAGTCTTCACTGGTGTGCATACAATGAACAGCACCAAACTGCGTCTGTTAGCTATGTTAATGCAAATTTTTTATCCACATTTGGGAATAAAATCAAGCCCAATAGTTACTTTGTTTCTGAGCTGGAAGGAGAAGTGAATCAATTTTAATGAGTTACGTTACATTTATTTCTTGTGCTGCACAGTCCCTGTGTGTTCATTTTTTTCATCTGGGTAAATGTTTTGTGTTTTTTGTTTTTTTTTTTCCCCTCAACTCGACAGTGATTTTGTGACTCTAATGGGTTTGGGATATCCCATGACACTCTTATATAAAGTACAAGAGAGTTAAATCTGTTTTAGGGGTATTTCTGAAGCCATCATGTGCATGTGTTTTAAGTGTAGTTTCTTTTTTAGTTTAGTTTTGAACCTATTTAAAGATAAAAAAAAACTAATTTCCTATAGTTTTCATTGTTTTACCTAAATACTCCTTTGATATTAAAAAGAAAAATAAATAAAAATGTAAATTAGTTTTTATAAATTAAGAAGCTTTTGTTGATCCACCCATGGCTGTTAACCAGTTAAATGCCACTGTCAATCACTGACTGCATCATTGATCCTGCCCATGGCATGCACATCACATGATCGCTCGGTGCCGATGGATTGTCATGACAGCCGGGGGTCTTCTGAAGACCATGGCCAGAGTTCATAGGAGATCGTGATTTTGGCTATACATGGCACAGGCGATTGCAGCTTCAAGTCTCCTAAGGGGACTATTAACCCCATTCCGATATCGGGCGTAATAGTACGCCAATGTCGGACTCCCTCCCTTTGATGTGGGCTCCGACGCTGAGCCCACATCTTTTCCAGCACATGTCAGCTGTTTTGAACAGCTTACATGTGCCTCTTACAGCGACGGTTGGAATCGCGATCCACCCGCGGCCGTGAACTAGTTATATGCCTCTGTCAAACTCTGACAGCGGCATTTAACACCTGCTTCAACACGAGCATTAGGTCCATGATCAGGGCTGAGGTGCAAGTTTCCCTAAAGACCTTATTAAAAAAGAGGAACAAAAGAGCTCAGGAGGTCGTTACGGAATCTGAGGTCTCTCCACAGTCTGGATAATAACATAGTGAATCCCCGTCCTCCTCCTCGGACAGTGATATAGGTGGCTGACCTTGCTTTCCAGCTGATACGGATAGGTTGGTTAGGGCAGTCAGGTTAACAATGAGTCTGAAGGAGTAGAAGGCACCTAAATCCCTAGAGGATATAATGTTTGTTGGTCTAGAGGACAGGAGGAAGTGCACCTTTCCAGTTAATTCCAGGATACGAGCGCTCATAGATAAAGAGTGGAAGAAGCTGAAAAGATCTGGTAGCCTGCGCTCATCTTCAAAGAGGAAATACCCCTTTGAGGAGAAAGACTCAGAGAGTTGGGGTAAAATCCTTAAAATAGACGGGGCAGTGGTGAAATCCTCTAAGAGGTCGGCCCTGCCCTTTGAAGATTCTGGCGCACTTACAGACCCATTGGATAAAAAAGCTCATGGGTTCCTGAGACACACCTGGGAGGCAGCCGCAGGGGTTCTAAAGCCAGCAATAGCTGGGACTTGTACTAACCACTCCCTTATTATCTGGCTGCAACAAATGGAGGAGCAGCTTAAGAGCAAGCTTCTGAGAGACGAGATCTTGGCCAATATGTCTCTGTTGCAAGGAGCAATAGCCTTTTTGGCAGACACCTCAGCAGACTCTGTGAAGTTAGCGGCTAGGTCGGCGAGCCTGTCCAATACGGCCAGACGGGCCTTTTGGCTGAAGGGGTGTCTGGGAGACCTGCCTTCAAAAAATAGACTTTGCTCCATCCCATGTGTTGGCCAGTTTCTCTTTTGGGCAGAAACTAGAAGACATTTTGGAAAAGGCAGGCGAGAAAAAGAAGGGATTCCCTCATTTACCTGCTGGAGCTAGGAAGCCTTCCTTTCAGAGGAGGAAGTTTAATAGGGGATGTCCTTCGGGAGAAAGGAAGAGGTGGGAGTTCAAGTATAGAAAGGAGTCCAGATATATGTTCAGCTGACCCTCTACATCTTCCAAAAAGTCCTCCCAATTACATCAGGTCAGGAGTAGGTGGAAGGCTCTCCCTCTTTCTCCCTGCCTGGGTGTGAACATCTCCCCCAGTTGCTGGATCTTAGGTATCATCAAGGACGGACTCCAGATAAACTTTGTCCATCCACCTTGCCAGACCTTCATATTATCATCCCTCAGGAAATCACCAGGAGAACATCTGGTCCTGGAGGCAGAAATCATGGAACTCTTACAAAAGCATGTTCTGTGCAAAGTCCCGTGGAAGGGATATGAAAGGGAATTTTATTCTCCTCTCTTTTTCATACAGAAGCCGGATGGTTCTCTAAGAATATTATCAACCTGAGGAAGCTCAACAGATTGATTATGAATTATTCCTTCAAGATTGAGTCAGGGAACACAGCTATAAAGCTGTTATTCCAGAATTGTTTCATGTCGGTCATCGATTTGAAGGAAGCCCGTTACCATATCCCAATCCATCAGACCATCAAAGAATCCTGAGGGTGACTCTGTATGTCCAGGGACGGGTCAGGCATTACCAGTACACAGCCCTTCCATTCGGACTGTCAAGAGCTTCGAGAGTATTTACCAAGGTAATATCGGAAGTGATGGCCTACCTTCGTTCTCAAAACACCGTTATCCCTTACCTGGACGACTTCCTTATAGTCGGAAGGTCAAAAGATCACTGTGCAGGACAGCTGAGGGAGGTAACGGTGGTCCTAGAAGAGCTGGGCTGGATGGTAAATATCCTCAAATTGAGACTAAAACCATATAGTCCTTCCTGGGTTTGGTTTTGGACTCCGAGCACCAGATCTGTCTCCTACCAGAGGACAAAATAGCTATAGATAGATCAGCCAAGAATGACACTAAGAAAAAAAAAAAAAAAGTCGTTGCTAGGATCCCTAACATCTTGTATCCCGGCAGTAAGATGTGCCCAATTTCACCTAAGGCAGCTACAGTGGAAGGTTCTGTCTGTACAGAGGTTGTTAAAAGGGCATTTAGAGGGAAAGTTACATCTTCTTCAGTAAGGGATTCCCTGTCTTGGTGGACAGTAAGAAAACATTCGTCATTAGGAGTCCATTGGATAAGACCAGTGGAGGATGTTATCACGACAGATGCGAGCAATACAGGATGGGGGGGCACATCTAATGTCTCACTCAGTTCAAGGGATCTGGTCTCCTCTAGAGAGGGGCCAGGGTTCAAGCTTGAAAGATCTGTGGGCTGTAGAAAGAGCCTTGAGACACTTTCTCCCCTTCCTCCGGGGTCACCAAGTCCGAGTCATGTCGGACAATCGAGCAGTAGGGGCTTATATCAACCACCAGAAACTCAAGGTCAATGAGTAGTTATATTTTTGGAGCAATAGAACAAGGAAGAAAAGCCATGCAGTGTATGAACCTCAATCCGCCAGCAAGACATGGCAGGCTGAAAGACCTTTATATAGGCTAACAGGTCATCCTCTGTTCCTGGTTGCCTGAGCCGAGCAGCCAGAGCAAGAGATTCAGCATGGCCACTATGAAAGGTGTAAGCAGAAGCCAGAGCAGGAGAAAAGGAAATGTCACGTTGGTTCAGTAGATGTGTGCTCCATCCTCAATGAGTATTATAGGGCAACAGACAATCACTTTATACTGTTTGTCATTAAACAGGTACAGTGTAAAAAGAACAGCTTTAAAAAGCTTAAAAGCGGTGAACTGTTCCCCCGATCACACAACGAAGCAGCCATAGATTCTATTCACACATTTAATTAACATCACTCACTTAAACAATAGATGACTTAACAAATTTCTGGCAGACAGTGAAACCTATCTGACTGCTAATTGTTTTTGTCAGTATGCTATTGTAAAAAATATTCTTTTTAAATGTCTTCTGAAATACTTTGAGGTGTCATGCCTCTTCACTGTGACTACTTGTTATCATTGCTTATAAATAAGGCTGCTATTTTTTGGCATTAAATTGTCCTGTATGTATCAATCATTGCCACTTTGGGACTGATTATTTGCCCCTTCACTGTTCCCATGTTCGCTAACTATTGATAATTATTCATATTACTCTCCTAGATTACTTATCTGTCTGTGAATTACAGTATGTCCCGATTCATTATGGCATTTGTGCCTGGTTTTGGTCAAGTATTTGGTGTTTTGCATGTATTTTGGTGTCTTTTTTTGTGTGCTCCAAATGCAAGTTTATTTTAACCCCTTAACAACCGCCGATTCACCTTTTAACGGGGCACTTAAGGGTACTTAAACCACATTGGCTTTACGGCACTGTGGAATAAGGGTATAGCGCCCCCCCCCAGAGTTGAAATTTCTCTGGGGTCTTGGCTACCAGGGGTAGATGAGACCCCAGAGAACATGATTGGGGTCAGCTTTTACCGACCCCGGTGTTCTCATTGCCGTTATTAACGGTATAACGGCGACTGCAGAAAAAACAAAACCAAAAGGTCCAATTTTCCATTTAATTTCTCTCTCCGCTGATGTGATCTTACATCAGAGGAAAGAGAAATAGGGTCCCCCGATCACCCCCCCAGTACCTCTGGTGTCCCTGCATGCCCCCGTGAAGTCCCCCGGGCCGCTGGCATCTTCTTTCGGGAGAAAATGGCGGGCGCATGCGCAGTGCGCCCGCTGATATCTGCCGGCCGGCACCCGGCAACAATAGGACATTGTTCCTATTGGTTCATTTTGATCACTGTGATAGACCCTATCACAGTGATCAAAATAAAAAAAAAAAAAAGTTCAACCCCCCCACTTCAAATCAAACCCCCCACTTTATCACCACCTTTAGTTAGCTAAAAATAATAAAATAAAAAAAGCATTTATTTCCATTTTTCCATTAGGGTTAGAGTTGGGCTAAAGTGATTTGGGCTAAAGTGAGTTGGTCCAAAGTTAGGGTTAGAGTTGGGCTAAAGTAAGTTGGGCTAGGGTTAGGACTAGGTTAGGGTTGGGATTAGGTTTAGGAGTGTGGTTAGGGTTGAGGTTAGAGTCAGGTTTGTGGTTAGGGTTGGGGTTAGAGGTGTGGTTAGGGTTATGGTTAGGGTTGGGATTAGGGTTAGGGGTGTGGTTAGGGTTGGGATTAGGGTAAGGGGTGTGTTGGGGTTAGGGTTGGAGTTAGAATTGGGGGGGTTTCCACTGTTTAGGTACATCAGGGGGTCTCCAAACGCGACATGGCGCCACCAATGATTCCAGCCAATTTTGCGTTCAAAAAGTCAAACGGTGCTCTCTCCCTTCTGAGCCCTGCCATGCGCCCAAACAGTGGCTTTTCCCCACATATGGGGTATCAGTTTACGCTGGAGAAATTGCACAATAAATTTTGTGGTCCATTTTCTCCTGATACCCTTGTGAAAATAAAAAAAATTGGTTCCAAAGTAAATTTTTTGTGAAAAAAGTAAAATGTTCATTTTTTTCTTCCACATTTCTTTAGTTCTCATGAAGCACCTGAAGGGTTAATAAACTTCTTGAATGTGGTTTTGCGCACCTTGAAGGGTGCAATTTTTAGAATGGTGTCACGTTTGGGTATTTTCTGTTATATTGACCCCCCCAAAGTCACCTCACATGTAAGGTGGTCCCTAATAAAATGATTTTGTAAATTTTGTTGGAAAAATGAGAAATCGCTGGTCAACTTTTAACTTCCTAACAAAAAAAAATGTTGTTTCCAAAATTGTGTTGATGTGAAGTAGACATGTGGGAAATGTTATTTATTAAGTGTTTTGTGTGACCCCACTCTCTGATTTAAGGGCATAAAAATTCAAAGTTTGAAAATTGCTAAATTTTCGCCATATTTTTTCATAAATAAACACAAGTCATATCGAAGAAATTTTACCACTAACATGAAGCACAATATGTCACGAAAAAACATTCTCAGAATCAGTGGGATCCATTAAAGCGTTCCAGAGTTATAACCACATAAAGTGACAGTGGTCAGAATTGTAAAAATTGGTTTGATCATTAAGCACAAAATTTGCTCTGCGACTAAGGGGTTAAATATGCTCACCTTTGTTTTGCTTTCTTTTTGCCTATTTAGTTGGTGGTGGAGTTTAGGGTTTACAGATTTTTTTTCACCTCACTCATCATTTGCAACTTTTCAAGCATGTAGTGTACTACTTCCAAATGTACTCCAGTCTAATGTACACTGCCTTCTTCTTCTCCTGTTTATTTTTCGTCTTCCTCCTTCCTTCTCTTCCTCTTCCTCATTTTCTTCCTCCTCCTTCTCCTTGTCCTCTTCCTCCTCTACCTCCTTCATAAAAAAGATAAAAATAATCCCAATCCTCACCCCCCCCCCCCCCCCAGGAAAAAAACAACAACAAAAAAATTAGAAGCTCAAGCTCCACAAATCTACTTTGGCTCAGCAATCATTGGCTATACATCCACATGACTGAGGTAGGCAGCCACTGAGTCTCAGCATTTTGGAGCCAGGCAGATATCACTATAGAAGCCGGTGTTTGGCTGCAGCTGTTATGTGGATGTAGGCTATACATATAGGATATATACCAGATGGTGGCCCGATTCTAACGCATCAGGTATTCTAGAATATGTATGTATGTATATAGCAGCCACACAGTATATAGCACAGGCCACGTAGTATATAGGAGCCATGTAGTATATAGCAGACAAATACTGCTTGGCCTGTGCTATATACTATGTGGCTGCTATATATATATATATATATATATATATATATATATATATACAGTGGGGCAAAAAAGTATTTAGTCAGTCAGCAATAGTGCAAGTTCCACCACTTAAAAAGATGAGAGGCGTCTGTAATTTACATCATAGGTAGACCTCAACTATGGGAGACAAACTGAGAAAAAAAAATCCAGAAAATCACATTGTTTGTTTTTTTATCATTTTATTTGCATTTTATGGTGGAAAATAAGTATTTGGTCAGAAACAAAATTTCATCTCAATACTTTGTAATCTATCCTTTGTTGGCAATGACAGAGGTCAAACGTTTTCTGTAAGTCTTCACAAGGTTGCCACACACTGTTGTTGGTATTTTGGCCCATTCCTCCATGCAGATCTCCTCTAGAGCAGTGATGTTTTTGGCTTTTCGCTTGGCAACACGGACTTTCAACTCCCTCCAAAGGTTTTCTATAGGGTTGAGATCTGGAGACTGGCTAGGCCACTCCAGGACCTTGAAATGCTTCTTACGAAGCCACTCCTTCGTTGCCCTGGCGGTGTGCTTTGGATCATTGTCATGTTGAAAGACCCAGCCACGTTTCAACTTCAATGCCCTTGCTGATGGAAGGAGGTTTGCACTCAAAATCTCACGATACATGGCCCCATTCATTCTTTCATGTACCCGGATCAGTCGTCCTGGCCCCTTTGCAGAGAAACAGCCCCAAAGCATGATGTTTCCACCACCATGCTTTACAGTAGGTATGGTGTTTGATGGATGCAACTGAGTATTCTTTTTCCTCCAAACACGACAAGTTGTGTTTCTACCAAACAGTTCCAGTTTAGTTTCATCAGACCATAGGACATTCTCCCAAAACTCCTCTGGATCATCCAAATGCTCTCTAGCAAACTTCAGACGGGCCCGGACATGTACTGGCTTAAGCAGTGGGACACGTCTGGCACTGCAGGATCTGAGTCCATGGTGGCGTAGTGTGTTACTTATGGTAGGCCTTGTTACATTGGTCCCAGCTCTCTGCAGTTCATTCACTAGGTCCCCCCGCGTGGTTCTGGGATTTTTGCTCACCGTTCTTGTGATCATTCTGACCCCACAGGGTGGGATTTTGCGTGGAGCCCCAGATCGAGGGAGATTATCAGTGGTCTTGTATGTCTGCCATTTTCTAATTATTGCTTCCACTGTTGATTTCTTCACTCCAAGCTGGTTGGCTATTGCAGATTCAGTCTTCCCAGCCTGGTGCAGGGCTACAATTTTGTTTCTGGTGTCCTTTGACAGCTCTTTGGTCTTCACCATAGTGGAGTTTGGAGTCAGACTGTTTGAGGGTGTGCACAGGTGTCTTTTTATACTGATAACAAGTTTAAACAGGTGCCATTACTACAGGTAATGAGTGGAGGAAAGAGGAGACTCTTAAAGAAGAAGTTACAGGTCTGGGAGAGCCAGAAATCTTGATTGTTTGTTTCTGACCAAATACTTATTTTCCACCATAATATGCAAATAAAATGATAAAAAAACAGACAATGTGATTTTCTGGATTTTTTTTTCTCAGTTTGTCTCCCATAGTTGAGGTCTACCTATGATGTAAATTACAGACGCCTCTCATCTTTTTAAGTGGTGGAACTTGCACTATTGCTGACTGACTAAATACCTTTTTGCCCCACTATATATATATATATATATATATATATATATATATATACTGTGTGTATATATATATATATATATATATATATATATATATATACATACATACATACATACATACATACATACATACATACATATTGTAGAATACCCGCTGCGTTAATACAGCCCATGCAGTATATAACAGTGGCCACGCAGTATATAGCAGCCACGCAGTATATAACACAGGCGACGTTGTATATAACACAGGCCACGCAGTATATAACACAGGGCACGTAGTATATAGCACAGCCCACGCAGTATATAACACAGCCCACGCAGTATATAACAGCCCACGCAGAATATAACACAGCCCACACAGTATATAACATTGCCCACATAGTATGTAGCACAGCCCACGCAGTATAATGCAGCCCACGCAGTATAACGCAGCCCACGCAGTATAACGCAGCCCACGCAGTATACAGCAGCCATGTAGTATTTAACATTGCCCACATAGTATATAGCACAGCCCACGCAGTATATAGCAGCCCACACAGTATAACGCAGCCCACGCAGTATATAGCAGCCCACACAGTATACAGCAGCCTTGTAGTATCTAACATTGCCCACATAGTATATAGCACAGCCCACGCAGTATCTAGCAGCCATGTAGTATATTGCACAGCCCTCATAGTATTTAGCAGTGTGGGCACCATATCCCTGTTAAAAAAAATAATTAAAATAAAAAATAGTTATATACTCACCCACAGGGATCCAGCGAAGCTCTGGCGATGTGCGCGCGGCTGCCGCCATCTTCCGTTCCCAGGATGCATTGCGAAATTACCCAGAAGACTTGGCGGTCTCGCGAGAATAAATAAAGGTCTTGGAATTGTTCACTATTCTCTTGCTCTGTTGATTGTGTGATACCGGAGAAGGAACCCGTGACAACTAGATATATAGATATATATAATCTTTATACCCTGCTCTGCCATTAGAAATCAAATCCTTAGATACATCAAATTGATAAGTTCCGTTTATGCTAGCTGACCAGGGTCACTATGCTACTGCCGATCAGCTACTTGTTTTCTGATTGGCGGGCATTTAATAGCCTGTTAAGATCTGTAATAGTTCACTGCACATGTGCTTCATGTTTTCTCAGTAACGCAGGCTCCGCTTACACAGGACGATGTGCTGCAGGGAACGATGAGGTTTCATGCCAACCAAAAGATAATTTAAGCTTTTCAGTCGTTCTTCTGGTGATCACAGCCTGTTTAGCCTGCAATATTACCGCGAGACGGATGTTCCTTGGAGTGCTCATTCATGATAATCGTAAATGCAGCTTTACTCAATCGAACATTTGTCACTGTTCTCTCGGACCCCTGCATACACGTAAGTGCGGATGTGTTTTCATGATGAGAATAAGCTACTGCCAGAAATATCTGCCAGAGGCTCACTTCCCGCAACAACAAACGGTTTGGCAAGTTGAAATTCAACTTGTCCGATTCTTCTTCCACTGACACCTGCTGTCAGGAGGGAGAGGTCACATGTCCAATACAGACTGAATGTTTGTCCAAGCTTGCTGAATATGTAGTCCCATATAAGATGGCGTTACTGTAATAAACACATTTCACTTCACCCCACACCACCACTCACTGCAATAGCGGCAGTAGTTCACTAACATTTGGTGATGTGCATTTTTCTCATTTAACAAGGAGTGACCATAGTTCAGCATAAGATCTGTATTCCTGTGTAAAAGTATTTTTCCCTCACTGGATGTTCCCTTTTATTATCTTTTATAATCAACAGAACTTGTTCGTAAGAAACGGCGTCCAAACTTTTGCATGGATGCATACACACTTACTGAACGATCCTGCTATAAATATTAATACCTACATATTGGATATACAGGTGGTGCTATTAAATTTACAGTTAATGTCTTTCCCGAAATGATTTGTAAGCACACATGAACTCTGACGAGGGCCAAGAATAGGATAACTTGGCCCTGATCTTTTCTTCTTTGGCTCACGGTACACTGCCAAAGCTGTTTCCATTATGCAAAAGCTTAAGCTGAATACATTGATATTAACAGTCTTGTTCCCTTATCTCTAAACAGGTGCTAAGAACAGTAAAGTGTTAGCGTTGTCATTTTCCACTATCTGCTTCTTCCTGTGCGCGAGTGGATTTAAGTGTTTAGAAAAAAAAAATAAAAATCAGATTTTGTGTGCTAAGCACTTTTGAGGACTATATGGGGACCCTTAATAAGGAGGTTTATAACCTCCTAAGCTAATGCACTCTGACACTTTGTTTTGATATCATTACTACATTATACTCACAATTTTTGAGTGAAAAAATACAGTACTTAGAAAGTCGAAATTCATAAATAAATTCATGTCAAACCGCACTTAATATTGATTTTGTTAGTGTTCAGATTCAATAATAAGGTACTGCATGCATGAATATTTAAATATAATCTTCATTTCTGCATCTCCTAATGGCCTCTGCTCTTCTACACTCAATTTAAACACAATTTAAAAACTATAATGTATTGAAAAATACTAGGATTTAGCAATAAATCACCAGTGGGATACTTCAGGCCTTTTATAGGATGGCTCAATACCGGCCTCTCAAGGGAGCGCACAATTAGATTCATGTTTTTAAACTTCTCAATTATCCATATACCATAATTTTATGTGAAAGTTTGTTTCCTCTTGCTACTCTTACCCCCTCCCCACCATTCACTATGTGCCCCCAAGAGTCTTTCTCCTGTAGGAAGTGGAGAAATTGCTAAGTGTTCTTTTAGCTTGGTTAGTATAGTAAAAAGGAGTCAGAGGTCGCCGTCCACAAACTGAATTAAAGCCACAGGCTGTCAGACAAGGAGTCCTGTGCTAATTCATTTAAGGCAATTATTTGGGGCAGAAATATGGAAAGAAAGGCAGATAAAATGACTTAAAATTAACTTACCAAAGAGACAGCATATTTTTATAACTGTCTTCTATTGAGCTGTAAATAGACACATGATCGAGCAGTCAATACCCAGAGCAATTTATTTTGTCTCGCGCTCAATAAACTTCCATTGCTCTTTGCTGCTTATACAACTATTTATAAGATATTAATTTATATCAAGGGCCAACAATTAATGCACTGAATAAACTGCATGAATCACTGTAGCTCATGCTGTAGAGGGCATTGATAGCAATGTCGTTATATGGGCTGATGATTGGAGGGGGGGGGGACCTTAGACCCTTTACCACAACAGTAAAGCAAATAATAGACATTTTCTGTTTGGTTTTTTTTGCATAGAAAAGAGCATAATTCTTCAATGCGTTGCTGACTGTTAGGCCTCCTTCACACGTCCATGTGTCCAGTATATGTGGTATCCGTTTTTTTTCATCGATGCCACACGTATCCATTATAACCTATGGCGCTATGCACATGGCTGTGTTTTTACACGGACCGTGTATCCATACAAAACACACGGAGACATGTCTTTTTTTTTTTCTGGCATCATGGATGACAAGGACTAATACAAGTCTATGGGTCCGTGAAAAACATATACAGAACAAGGATGGCCTCCGTGTGCCGTCCATATTTATATATTTTTTAATCAGGTAAGATTTTTATTGATTTTTTCCAAATACAACATAAACAAACATTAGCACAAATTCCGTGCCGTCCATATATAACATTGCAAAGTATAGGAGAAGCTTTATCATTTATTTATTTCTTTATCCATATGGGAAAAACACTGATGACACTGGTGGTAAAAACGGACACACCGATGAAAAACACAAGTTACACCGGTACTGTTTTTTCACATACATGTTTTATACGGATGTGTGAAGGAGGCCTTACTGATTCTAGAACCGAAAGAGTTAAATTATCAGGTGCTTCCATTAAATATGGAGGAATGGTCCAAAACAATAGAATGACTCCTCATCCCTATCCTTGTATGCATGGCCCTATCCCTATCCTTGACTGCATTGCTCCATCCCTATCCTTGTATGCATGGCTCCATCCCTATCCTTGAATGCATGGCTCCATCCCTATCATTGTATGCATGGCTCCATCCCTATCCTTGAATGCATGGCTCAATTCCTATCATTGAATGCATGGCTCCATCCCTATCCTTGAATGCATGGCTCAATTCCTATCCTTGTATGCATGGCTCCATCCCTATCCTTGTATGCATGGCTCCATCCCTATCCTTGAATGCATGGCTCCATCCCTATCCTTGAATGCATGGCTCCATCCCTATCCTTGAATGCATGGCTCCATCCCTATCCTTGAATGCATGGCTCCATCCCTATCCTTGAATGCATGGCTCCATCCCTATCCTTGAATGCATGGCTCCATCCCTATCCTTGAATGCATGGCTCCATCCTTATCTTTGAATGCATGGTCCATCCCTATCCTTGAATGCATGTCTCCATCCCTATCCTTGTATGCACGGCTCCATCCCTATCCTTGTATGCATGGCCCCATCCCTATCCTTGTATACATGGCCCCATCTCTATCCTTGTATGCATGGCCCCATCCCTATCCTTGTATGCATGGCCCCATCTCTATCCTTGTATGCATGGCCCCATCTCTATCCTTGTATGCATGGCCCCATCTCTATCCTTTTATACATGGCCCCATCCCTATCCTTGAATGCATAACTCCATTCCTATCCTTGTATGCGCGACGCGATCCATATCCTGGAATGATTACCCCCATCAAAAAACATAAAAAAACAAAACATTGTAATTATCTTCCTGGGCTCCCTTGCAGCATCTTGTTCTGGTGCCAGCAGCTGCTCTATGCATGTAAGCAGCACATGGCAGGGACATCGTGTGCTGCTCACAAGCACAGCACAGTTGCCGGAATACTCACTGTTCCCCTTGCGGAACTATGTGCGTGGCGGGCAATGAGTATTAAGCAACGCGCACAGTGTCAGCCGCCGGACGGTCACGTGTGCCCCTACTTAAGAGAAATGAATATTCACGTCTCTCCACGCCCAAGGGAGTGGAGAGAAGTGAATATTTCTCTTAAGTAGCGGGCAGCTGCAGGAGTCGGTTGCTGCGGTTGACACTGTGCGTGACAATTACAGAGCAATTAATATTCATTGCCAGTGTAGTGAATATTCATTTTTCTTTAGCAGTGGGCACAAGTTAGCTGCAGCAGCCGGCTCCTGCCTCCTGTGACCTGCTGCTCCGCCGCTGCCGCTCCACCTCCATCTTCTAGACACCTCACTCGAGTATAAGCCGAGGTGGGGGGGGGGGCGTTTTCAGCACAAAAAAAGTGTTGAGTATAAGCCAAGTTTTTCGAGTATATATGGTAATTTTGGGCCTCTATGACAAGGAAAATATTAGGGTATATTCAGATGTGCCAGTAGCGAGCGCCTGTAATAGTGTTAATGCATACTTTTCACTGTGGTACACCTCTTGAGTATTTTGCCTAGATTTTTTATTTCTTATCTCATTTGGATGTCTGTATTGTACTTGTGTATAACTGGGTTATCAAAGCCTGGAAGGAGTCCAAAATTTATATTTAGTTTTACAACAGTCACATTGGTCGTTTGTTTGTAGGTTATGCAGTCATTGCCGAAAGTGTTGACACCCTTGAAATTAGGACAATGACCCCAAACATACTTCAAGAAGCCCCCAGAAATGGATGGTAACAAAGCGCTGGAGAGTTTTGACGTGGCAGCAATAAGTCACTATCTAAATCCCACTGATCACCTCTGGAGAGATCTTAAAATTGCTGTGGGGAGAAGGCGCCTTCACATATGAGAGACTTGGAGCAGTTTGCAAAAGAAGAGTGGTCCAAAATTCCAGTTGAGAGGTGTAAGAAGCTTAGACATTGGTATAGGAAGCGATTGATTGCAGTTATTTATTCCAAAAGGAGTGCAAACAAATATTAAGCCGAAGGTGCCAACAGTTTTGCCTTGCCCATTTTGGGGGTTTTGTGTGAAATTATGTCCAATTTGCCTTTTTTTTCTCTGTTTTTGTGTTACTCCAATACACACACATGAAATATATTTGTGTATAACAAACATGCGTAACTGCAATAATTTTTCTGGGAGAAATACTTAATTTTCTGGAACAATTTCAAGGGTGCCAACACTTTCGGCCATGACTGTATGTGAGTTTTTCAGTTTCTAGATCCCTGTAACTGCACTTAGTGCAAGGTTATATGAAGGTCACATGTACAGTTGTCTGCATGTCGCCCCAGCTTAAAAGTTATTGTTGCATTTAACTTTTTCCCTGTATCTACAGTCTTTTAAATCCTCACCAGACATTGGGATAGTTTCATTCCTATTAATTTCAGTCATGCAATGTGGCAAGAGGTTAATAGACATATTATTATTAGCCTTTAAGAAAAATGCCCCTGAATACCAATGGATGAGCCCAACATGTAAGAAAATATATCTGTAAGAACAAATTTGGACTGTGAAGCTGGAATGTTATAGAAAGTGATTGGCAATCAGACCGACAACGCCAACTGCTCTAACAGCAGCTGTCAGACGGTGATGAATGCCATCCACTTCTGGGTCTACATACACACTGCTAAATGACTCTGAATGCTCCCACATATAGCAATACATTTTTAAATATTAATATGCAACTTGTCAAAAATCTAGAATTTTTTTTAATTCTTTTTCATTCCGGATTGCACTCAGAAAAAAAAAGTAATGAGCAACTACCCATTAGTGGTAATGATTGTTCCATTGTAAGCACAACAAAATGACTGTTTTTTCTCCCATTCCATGGAAAGTCAAAGTGAATTAAATCCCACACTTTTATCAGCATTTGGTGGTTAAAGAGACCTTTCTTTTTAATGTAGAATTGGGTATTTTCTCTTTGATTTATGGTTTATGCAGCTAATTAGAAAATTTTGCATAGTAAAGTTTAACACCATCATTTATGGTGGGGCATGAAGTGTGTAATGTCAAACTTCAACCTCCTCAGTCTTAGGCTCTTTTCACACTAACACTATGGTTTATTTTTATAAACTGACAATTCTATTGACTATAATGGGGTCTGTTGGGCTTTAAGTTATACAAACAAGAAGAAAACTGCTGGAAAAATACCAAAAACCTTTTGAATACAGGTACATCAATGGGAACTTATTGATTTAATTGACCATGAATAAGAAAACAAAAAAGCAAAAATTGAAACATGTTATTGTCCTTGACAAGGACTCAGATTACTTTAGTTGGCATGATAGGGTATATTGGTGTTTTTTTTATCCTTGTTTTGCTTCCCAAGTGAAATCTTCCTATAGTAAATATCTGGCCATAAGCCTCAGCCATGATGAGACCCTATCTTACCTTTCGAGATAATCATAGCCTTTAGATCTTATTTAGTTGGCCTTAAAGGGCTATTCACATTACTAAGATGCTATCTCAAAATGTAGTAGGTGTAATACTAATAATAATTGCAAAAGCCTCCAATTAGAAATGTATAGTTCTTCAAATTCGCTTGCAGGTCCTTAGTTAGCCATGGTTATGACCACTATCAAGTAGCTAACTAACTAAGGTACTGCAATGCCTGCACATGAGGAAAGAGACATAGCGAATCAGAAAAACTATACTACATTTCTAATTGGTGGTATATGCTAATATTATTATTATTACACCTACTACATATTGGGATAGGATCTTGAAGACAGGAATACCCCTTTAATGGTACCATAGTTTAAGCATATGTATTGTGACCAAAAGTCCTGACCCCACCTCGAACTAGCAATATCGTAGTGGGATATACTGTATAATGCTACTGGTACCTGTTAGGCCAGGATTTACGGCTTTATGATTGTCGAAATGAGGCCTGAGTAGAATCCAAGATTGGTCCACATTAGTTTGTCTTTGCTGGTGGTAGACTGAGACCAATGATGAATATCTGATAACGATGATCCTGGTCCTTCTGTCCAGCACTTCCATAAAAAGACAATCGGTGGAGTCTCGCCTACGGACGCTGCTTCTTAATTGTGTTCTAGTTGGGCAAATTACACCATAAGGCCAAGGCCACAGTCCTCACTTTTTTTATTTCTACTGCGTGACATCTTAAAGGGTTATCTCCATCTTATTTTTCCATGGCTGACTACTTGAATTGGGTACAAGGAGCTGAACGCAACTGAACAACCCCATTTCCATAACTCCCATTAATAATAATAATAATAATAATAATAATAATCTTTAATAGGGAAGTCAGTCACTGAAGTCAGTCACTGAATACAGATTTTACCTAAGAATTCAGAATTTTGATGAAGAAAGACTGATTAATTTTGGCAGCAAAAATAATGAAAAAACTGAAATAAAATATTATAATTAATAATTACTCTTTAACCCCTTTCTGACACTGGGCATAATAGTATGCCGATGTTGGACTCCCTCCCTTTGATGTGGGCTCCGGCGCTGATCCCACATCTTTTCCAGCACATGCCAGCTGTTTTGAACATCTGACATTTGCCTCTAATAGCCGCGGGTGGATCGCTATTCCACCCGCGGCTGTTACCAAGTTAAATGGTTCTGTCAAACTCTGACATTCGAATTTAACACACGCTTCCGGCAAGTGCACCGGAAATCCCGCCCATCGGCGCCCGTGTCACTTGTTTTTAAAGATAATAAAAGATAAAAATTTAAAATTAAAGATAAGAAAATCGAGATCGCATCTCGGCTTCACGAAAATGGCCGCCGCGATAGCCATCTGCGCACGCGCGGATGCCCGCGGCCATTTTCCTGAAGCCGCGGCCAGCAGAGCGCCGCTTCTGCGCACGCGCGGCCAAAGCAAGATGGCCGCGCCCACCGACCACCAATGGAATAACGGACATCGCTGCTATTTTCACACCCCTGTGCAGGATTCGGGACCTTGGACATGCGCACACCACTACGCCACCAACGTAATGATGAGCCTGATCTGGGGGAGAAACAGCGCTGTGACCACGCCCATCCGACCTGACCAACTTGAGTGACAGGACAAAACGGCCACTTCACAAAGGTATTTCGGCAGCCTAACGGGGGTGTAAAGGCACCAAAAAGGCACTAATGTAAAGCCCAGCTCTGCCCCTATTTCACACTATTTTTATCTAATCTTTAAAAAACGGGGTGATAGGTTCCCTTTAAGGAGATTAAGAATGGGGGCAGGTCACTTCCAACACCCATCACCACCAGCTACTTTAAATAAATTGTTTGTTTTTTTTCCCAAGGCTTTTTTAGGCAGCAAAACAAAAAAATGCATATTAATTTGGTTTTGACATGACTGTACTGACCTTTTAAAACAAAGTTACCAAGCAATTTTACAGCAAATTGAATGTCCTAAAAGCAATGGCAAATTGCTGTTTTTTTCAACCCCACTCCACTTGAAATGTTTTCCTGTTTTTCAATACTTTACATGGTACAACAGGCCCTCATAGGGTTGTGTTGGCAGAAAAATAAAAAAGTTACGTTTCTTGGAAAAGAGGAGGGAAAAAAAAGCAAAAATGTCTTTGACTGTAAGGCTGCCGTCACACTAGCAGTATTTGGTCAGTATTTTACATCAGTATTTGTAAGCCAAAACCAGGAGTGGGTGATAAATACAGAAGTGGTGCAGATGTTTCTATTATACTTTTCCTCGAATTGTTCCACTCCTGGATTTGGCTTACAAAAACTGATGTAAAATACTGACCAAATACTGCTAGTGTGACGGCAGCCTAAGGGTTTTATCCATCAATTATATCTCAAGGCCTCTACAACAGGAAGAAGGGCAGACTTTGTATTTTGATCGCAGCTTGCGTGAATGTTAAGCCCATTTTATGCACAAGAGTAGCACTTCCTAGGTGGGGTATGAAAGAGTATGCTGTACTGAAGCTAATGTGGTGATACTGAAGCATGCAAACACTACTGCACTTTAGTCAGATAATAATTTACTTAAAAAATCCAATCTGAGTCTCACAACCTGCTTCCAACTGTGTTGCTTGATTTATGTCGTTGTTTAGCGCCCTGCTGTTTGAGGGTTTTTGTTTTATGTATAGAAAAAAAGTTGTGTCCTCACTGAATGTACATTTGTATTAAGTTTAGAAATGACCTTTTAAAAATTGTGTCCTCCAGTACACATGCCAGCAGTCTAAAGCATGTGCTAAAGAAATCTCGACATTCACAAAACATTGTTCCATGTGATCTGCAAACTATTCCAGAGATTTTTTTTCCCCTTCTCCTAGTTTCTAGTTTCAGGCATTGAAGGACAGGGATTCTTTGATAGTTACAAAACTTAGAACAGGTGTAATGTGAGACAGCTGTCCCTCTGTTCATTTTATATATTCTAGTTATTTCTCAGAACTTCATCTTATGAGCCATCTGCTCTTGGGAAACATATGTCCCAGAGAACGGGAAGGTCTATCCCCAGTAGCTAAAATTGAGAACTTTTCATAAAAAGATGTTACACAGTAAAGCTGTGCTTCTTCCAAAGTCTGTTGGTGGAAGATTAACTGGATTGACTGAATGCTCTGGAGTGCAGGCAGCTGACCCATCGACGTTCCCAGATTAATGCTGCCATATACACAGAGCAGTGATAAACCACACATGTTATCCCAGGTTCAGTTTATAAATGTCCACTTTTTGTAATCGATATATAGATATTGATATACTTCCAAGTATTTAAAACAGTTGAGTTTTTAAGAATTTTTTTCCTTTTGTTTAAAAGTGGTTATAATTTCAGTGTTTGTCTATCTCATATCTAGAGTAAAATTTTGCCTTTGCAATGTTTTGGGGGTTTTTTTAGTGAAATTTTCCATATGCATTATTGTCTGTTTTCTCATGCACTTTGTTTACACAATTTCTGCTCACATTCCTTCTTTCTAACGTCTTTCACCTTTTGGTACGCCACCACTGAAGACTCAAAAAAAACATCTGCCCAAACATCTTTACAAATTGCTGTGGATTATGTTGGCGCTATAGAAATAAATTTATTACACCGTCTGTAGCCTAGATTCTCTGCATGTGGTATGGGCACAGTTATAGGATCATAACCTTGAGGAAGATTTGCTTTGAAACACAAGACCGCTCATGTGTATCCAGTAGGTTAGCAATGGAAAGACTTTGTCTAATGTTCTTTCTTTCATTGTAATTTAAGAAAAATACATCATCATGAAAAACACAACATTGAAATCCTGTGCCCAGAGATACATCTATTTAACAAATTTTAAAGGAAACCTTTCATAGCATATATATTCACCGTAAAGAAGCGACAGATGCTAATTTAAGCAGAGTGTTTACACTTTGACTTTGGTGTCGTTTTGGGGAAACGTAAAACTTTAGACAATGAATTTGTCATCTGTCACTGCCTGACATGTGACTTCCTGACAGGTAGTCTGTAAGGGGTAGCTTAAATTCCCCCCTCTCATGGAAAGTTATGGAACTGCAAATCACTTTATTCTGCAATTTATCTTCATTTTTTACTGATGACCACTCATTCTTGCCTAATCAGTGTTTGGACTTTATCATAAATGTTGTGTTTTTGTCTGTCCTCTCACTTTATGAGAATTGACCACAGGCTCTCAATGGGATTGAGACCTAGGGAGTTTACTGACACAAGATTTCAAAGTTTTGTTCACCAAGCCACTTAGTTATCTCTTTTGCCTTGTGCCATGATCTCCATCATGCTGGAAAAAAGCATTGTTCATTCCCAAATTGCTCCTGTATGGTTGGGACTAGGGTTGAGCGACTTTCATTTTTTTAAGATCGAGTCGGGTTTTGTGAAACCCGACTTAGTCCAGAGTCGAGTCGAGTGCAGTCGGCCGATTATCGCTAAAAGTCGGGGATCGACCGAAACACGAAACCCAATGCAAGTCAATGGGGAAGCATAGTCGGCAGTGAGTGGAGGCCAGGAAAACACCTACAGTGCCCATTTTAATGCCAAAAACATCCATTCTTGTTTTCTGAAGCTTGTCAATCTTAATTAACTTTATAATAATAGTTGGGCACTGGAAATTGGGGGTCATTTGGCAAAAGTTGTGGGGGGTAGGGCTGGTTCAAGGTTTTAGTGGGCCCAGGAAACGTGGACTACGTCACGGCGGTGGAGCAGGGAGAGGTAAGTATTTCAACGTTGCAAGTGCTGTGATCCTGAGCAAGCAGGGGGGGGCCACTCGTTCGCATTGGCACTGGCACAGGGCCCCTCAAAGTACAGCGATGTGTGTTTGCATGGCGGGGGCGCCTCCCACCAGCAGCAACACTTTTGCGTACTCTGAGGGGCCCTGTGCCAGTGACGTCGCCAACGAGTATGCCCCCCCACCTGATGAAGGAACCTGCACTTTCAACTGCACCTTCCTCTTTGTCCCTGTGTAAGGTGGTATAACATGCGGGAAGGGGAACCTGACTTTCAGCAGGGTCAGATTCTGGCTGTGTAGAGTGCAAGGGGAATGTAGTGGTCTAGGTCAATGTACCAGCAGACTCATGTAGCAGTGGCTGGGCAGTGGGCAGGATGAGGAGGAAACAGATATAGGGCCAAAGAATAAAGTAGGCTAAATGCAGTTCAAAATTGGTAACAGGACTAAACAGGCGGCATTGCTTTGTTGAGTGGAGTAGCAAACCCAGGAGCAGCAGACACTGTTTTAAGGGCCCAAACACACTAATAGGCCAAATGCAGTTTAATATCTGCTACTGTAGGCCAAAAGCCAGAAGGTTGAAGCTCAGCTTTATTCAGTTGAGGACAAACACCACGCAGGGGCAGACACCGTTAGTAGGCCGGAACCAAAGTTGAAGGCCAAATGCAGTTTAATATCTGATACTATAGGCCGAAAGCCAGAAGGTTGAAGCTCAGCTTTTTTTAGTTGAGGACAAACACCAGGGAGGAGCAAACAGAGCTATTAGGCCCCATCCAGCAATTTAAAAAAATAAATAAATAAATAAAAAAAAGAGCCAGAAGGTGGAAACTCAGCTTTGTTCAGTGGAGGACAACACCAGGCAGGGGCAGACACCGTTAGTAGGCCCTAAACATTTTTTTTTTTTTTTAAATCTTAATAAGAGCCAGAAGGTAGAAGCTCAGCTTTGTTCAGTGGAGGACAACACCAGGCAGGGGCAGACACCGTTAGTAGGCCCTAAACATTATTATTTTTTTTTTTAATCTTAATCAGGAACAGAAGGTTGAAGCACAGCTTTATTCAGTTGAGGACAACACCAGGGAGGGGCAGACACCGTTAGTAGGCCCTAAACACCCAATTTCTTTTTTAAAAATCTTAATTTGGAACAGAAGGTTGAAGCACAGCTTTATTCAGTTGAGGACAACACCAGGGAGGGGCAGACACCGTTAGTAGGCCCTAAACACCCAATTTCTTTTTTAAAAATCTTAATTTGGAACAGAAGGTTGAAGCACAGCTTTATTCAGTTGAGGACAACACCAGGGAGGGGCAGACACCGTTAGTAGGCCCTAAACACCCAATTTCTTTTTTAAAAATCTTAATTTGGAACAGAAGGTTGAAGCACAGCTTTATTCAGTTGAGGACAACACCAGGGAGGGGCAGACACCGTTAGTAGGCCGGAACCACCAATCTTTTAAAAAACAGCAGTTAATAAGAGCCAGAAGGTTGAAGCACAGCTTTATTCAGTTGAGGACAACACCAGGGAGGGGCAGACACCGTTAGTAGGCCGGAACCACCAATCTTTTAAAAAACAGCAGTTAATAAGAGCCAGAAGGTTGAAGCACAGCTTTATTCAGTTGAGGACAACACCAGGGAGGGGCAGACACCGTTAGTAGGCCCTAAACACCCAATTTCTTTTTTAAAAATCTTAATTTGGAACAGAAGGTTGAAGCACAGCTTTATTCAGTTGAGGACAACACCAGGCAGGGGCAGACACCGTTAGTAGGCCGGAACAGCCAATTTTTTAAAAAACAGCAGTTAATAAGAGCCAGAAGGTAGAAGCGCAGCTTTATTCAGTTGAGGACAACTTGAATTAGGGACTGCAGACAGACTTACCAGGCTGTCCCCTGTGTGGACCATGCATCCAATACATTAACCCATTGCGCCACAAAGGACACGTAACCTTCCGTGGCCATGCCTACCGCTCCATGTGTCTGTTCTGTTGTCAGGTGTACCTTTGGACTCACAGATTGACAGAATGAAAGGACAATGTGGTCTTTAACATGCTGGTGGAGGGGTGGGATGGCTTTTCTCGCAAAAGAATTGTCAACTGGGTAGCTCATAGCGTGGTACAGCGTAGTCCATCATGGCTTTATTAATATTAAATAAAATTTAAAAATAGGCTCTATGCACTGTAAAATAGGTTCCAGGGGTACACGGGCAGCAGTGGTCAGGTCAGTGGAGGCCTAGTGGAAGGAGGGACCGCAGACAGGTTTCGAAGGCCTAACACAATGAAATGGGCTGGCTGTAGGCACTGTAAAATAGGTTCCAGGGGTACACGGGCAGCAGTGGTCAGGTCAGTGGAGGCCTAGTGGAAGGAGGGACCGCAGACAGGCTTCGAAGGCCTAACACACTAAAATGGGCTGGCTGTAGGCACTTTATAATTGGTTCCAGGGGTACACGGGCAGCAGTGGTCTGGTCAGTGGAGGCCTAGTGGAAGGAGGGACCGCAGACAGGCTTCGAAGGCCTAACACACTAAAATGGGCTGGCTGTAGGCACTTTATAATTGGTTCCAGGGGTACACGGGCAGCAGTGGTCTGGTCAGTGGAGGCCTAGTGGAAGGAGGGACCGCAGACAGGCTTCGAAGGCCTAACACACTAAAATGGGCTGGCTGTAGGCACTTTATAATTGGTTCCAGGGGTACACGGGCAGCAGTGGTCTGGTCAGTGGAGGCCTAGTGGAAGGATGGACCGCAGACAGGCTTCCAAGGCCTAACACACTAAAATGGGCTGGCTGTAGGCACTTTATAATTGGTTCCAGGGGTACACGGGCAGCAGTGGTCTGGTCAGTGGAGGCCTAGTGGAAGGAGGGACCGCAGACAGGCTTCGAAGGCCTAACACACTAAAATGGGCTGGCTGTAGGCACTTTATAATTGGTTCCAGGGGTACACGGGCAGCAGTGGTCTGGTCAGTGGAGGCCTAGTGGAAGGAGGGACCGCAGACAGGCTTCGAAGGCCTAACACACTAAAATGGGCTGGCTGTAGGCACTTTATAATTGGTTCCAGGGGTACACGGGCAGCAGTGGTCTGGTCAGTGGAGGCCTAGTGGAAGGAGGGACCGCAGACAGGCTTCGAAGGCCTAACACACTAAAATGGGCTGGCTGTAGGCACTTTATAATTGGTTCCAGGGGTACACGGGCAGCAGTGGTCAGGTCAGTGGAGGCCTAGTGGAAGGAGGGACCGCAGACAGGCTTCGAAGGCCTAATACACTAAAATGGGCTGGCTGTAGGCACTTTATAATTGGTTCCAGGGGTACACGGGCAGCAGTGGTCAGGTCAGTGGAGGCCTAGTGGAAGGAGGGACCGCAGACAGGCTTCCAAGGCCTAACACACTAAAATGGGCTGGCTGTAGGCACTTTATAATTGGTTCCAGGGGTACACGGGCAGCAGTGGTCAGGTCAGTGGAGGCCGATTGTAATGAGTTACAGTTACTTAGTTGCCAGTTAGTAGTCCAAAACAACAAATAAATGTGAATGTCTCGCATTAAAACAAAACAAAAACACTAAAGGGTGC
The DNA here is from genome assembly GCF_051348905.1 of Ranitomeya variabilis. NCBI lineage: Eukaryota > Metazoa > Chordata > Amphibia > Anura > Dendrobatidae > Ranitomeya > Ranitomeya variabilis. The sequence continues at coordinate 259,097,966 of NC_135235.1, read as the reverse complement.
AATCATTAGGTTCAGGGGTGGGATCCTCTGCGTTGTTTCAGACCTACTAATTTAGCGCAAAGTATTTACTGTGGTAAATAGAGGACACTGCCCCTGACTATGTTAAGTACCATCATACATGTCAACACAATGGTATTGTCAGTGGCAGGTATGGAAGGATGTCAGCGCATAGACTAAACATTGGTGGAAGTGTGAGAGATAGCTGTGGAAGTGGTAGAGCAATGTTTGACCTGGGGGTGGGTGAACTCTCTTGTGGCCGGCGGTACAGGCCCAGGGCCCCTCATGTTACAACAGTGTGTCTGACGTTGGGTGCGCACCACCACCGCCAGAGACACTTTATTGTACTATGAGGGACCCAGTAGCAATGCCGTCAACCAAAAGCGAGCACACCCACCTCTTCAGACAAACAGCAGTCTCACGGGTGCTTGCGCCAAGTCGCGATACCACGGCCCCGTGTGGTGAGTTTGGCCATTTAGGGAGGTGTAAACATGTCGTATGCTGGACAATCAGCTGCAGCAAATTAGACATTAGAAAAGTAATTCACAGGCAAGAGCTTTTCATAGGAAAGCTAGGTGTCGGCCGGGCAAGGTGGGGCAAAAGATTTTGAAATCCAGTTGTGGTTCATTTTAATGAATGTTAGATCGTCAACATTTTGGGTAGCCAGACGAGTCCTTTTTTCGGTTAATATTGAACCTGCAGCACTGAATACTCTTTCTGATAGGACACTTGCTGCCGGGCAAGCAAGCTCCTGCAATGCATATTCTGCCAATTCTGGCCAGGTGTCTAATTTTGATGCCCAGTAATCAAATGGGAATGACGGTTGAGGGAGAACATCGATAAGGGATGAAAAATAGTTAGTAACCATACTGGACAAATGTTGTCTCCTGTCACTTTCAATTGATGCAGCAGTACCTGTCCTGTCTGCGGTCATAGCAAAATCACTCCACAACCTGGTCAGAAAACCCCTCTGTCCAACGCCACTTCTGATGTGTGCACCCCTAACACTCCTAGTCTGCTGCCCCCTGGAGCTCGTGTGAGAACGATCACGTGCGCTGTGTGCTGGGAATGCCTGAAGCAAACGGTCAACAAGAGTTGATTGTTTGGTTGCTAATATTAGTTCCAAGTTCTCATGTGGCATAATATTTTGCAATTTGCCTTTATAGCGTGGATCAAGGAGGCAGGCCAACCAGTAATCGTCATCGTTCATCATTTTCGTAATGCGTGTGTCCCTTTTTAGGATACGTAAGGCATAATCCGCCATGTGGGCCAAAGGTACAGTTGTCAAATCTCCGGTTGTGATTGGTTGAGGGGCAGTTTCAGGCAAATCTACGTCACTTGTGTCCCTCAAAAAACCAGAACCCGGCCTTGTCACGCAACCAATTTCCAGTGCCCCCGGGAAAGCTTCCGCATTAAAAATATACTCATCCCCATCATCCTCCTCGTCCTCCACCTCCTCTTCGCCCGCTACCTCGTCCTGTACACTGCCCTGACCAGACAATGGCTGACTGTCATCAAGGCTTTCCTCTTCCTCTGGTGCAGACGCCTGATCCTTTATGTGCGTCAAACTTTGCATCAGCAGACGCATTAGGGGGATGCTCATGCTTATTATGGCGTTGTCTGCACTAACCAGCCGTGTGCATTCCTCAAAACACTGAAGGACTTGACACATGTCTTGTATCTTGGACCACTGCACACCTGACAACTCCATGTCTGCCATCCTACTGCCTGCCCGTGTATGTGTATCCTCCCACAAAAACATAACAGCCCGCCTCTGTTGGCACAGTCTCTGAAGCATGTGCAGTGTTGAGTTCCACCTTGTTGCAACGTCTATGATTAGGCGATGCTGGGGAAGGTTCAAAGACCGCTGATAGGTCTGCATACGGCTGGAGTGTACAGGCGAACGTCGGATATGTGAGCAAAGTCCACGCACTTTGAGGAGCAGGTCGGAGAACCCAGGATAAGTTTTCAATAAGCACTGCACCACCAGGTTTAAGGTGTGAGCCAGGCAAGGAATGTGTTTCAGTTGGGAAAGGGAGATGGCAGCCATGAAATTCCTTCCGTTATCACTCACTACCTTGCCTGCCTCAAGATCTACTGTGCCCAGCCACGACTGCGTTTCTTGTTGCAAGAACTCGGACAGAACTTCCGCGGTGTGTCTGTTGTCGCCCAAACACTTCATAGCCAATACAGCCTGCTGACGCTTGCCAGTAGCTGGCCCATAATGGGACAACTGGTGTGCAACAGTGTCATCTGCCGATGGAGTGGTTGGCCGACTGCGGTCTGTGGAAGAGCTGTAGCTTCTGCAGGAGGACGAGGAGGAGGAGGAGGAGGGGGTGCGAACGCCTACAGCCAACTGTTTTCTAGACCGTGGGCTAGGCACAACTGTCCCGAAATTGATGTCCCCTGTGGACCCTGCATCCACCACATTCACCCAGTGTGCCGAGATGGACACATAACGTCCCTGGCCATGCCTACTGGTCCATGCATCTGTAGTCAGGTGCACCTTTGTACTCACAGAATGCCTGAGTGCATGGACGATGCGCTGTTTAACATGCTGGTGCAGGGCTGGGATGGCTTTTCTTGAAAAAAAGTGTTGACTGGGTAGCTCGTATCGTGGTTCAGCGTACTCCATCAGGGCTTTGAAAGCTTCGCTTTCAACTAACCGGTAGGGCATCATCTCTAACGAGATTAGTCTAGCTATGTGGGCGTTAAAACCCTGTGTACGCGGATGCGAGGATAAGTACTTCCTTTTCCTAACCAGAGTCTCATGTAGTGTGAGCTGAACTGGAGAGATGGAGAACGTGGAACTTGCGGGTGTGCCGGTGGACATGGCAGACTGAGAGACGGTTGGAGACGGTATTGTTTCTGCCGGTGCCCTAGATGCAATATTTCCTCCTACAAAACTGGTGATTCCCTGACCCTGACTGCTTTTGGCTGGCAAAGAAACCTGCACAGATACTGCCGGTGGTGCGGAAAATGGTGGCCTTACAGTGACGGAAGGGATGTTGCGTTGCTGACTAGCTTCATTGGCCGAGGGTGCTACAACCTTAAGGGACGTTTGGTAGTTAGTCCAGGCTTGAAAATGCATGGTGGTTAAGTGTCTATGCATGCAACTAGTATTGAGACTTTTCAGATTCTGACCTCTGCTTAAGCTAGTTGAACATTTTTGACAGATGACTTTGCGCTGATCAATTGGATGTTGTTTAAAAAAATGCCAGACTGCACTCTTCCTAGCATCGGATCCCTTTTCAGGGATTGCAGACTGAGCTTTAACCGGATGGCCACGCTGTCCTCCAACAGGTTTTGGCTTTGACACGCGTTTTGGGCCAGATACGGGCCCGGCAGATGGAACCTGTTGCGATGTTGATGCCTGCTGCGGCCCCTCCTCCACCTCCGCTTCTGAACTACTGCCGCCTGCACTCTGTTCCCCCAATGGCTGCCAATCGGGGTCAACAACTGGGTCATCTATTACCTCCTCTTCGAGCTCGTGTGCAACTTCGTCTGTGTCACCGTGTCGGTCGGTGGTATAGCGTTCGTGGCGGGGCAACATAGTCTCATCAGGGTCTGATTGCGGATCAGTACCCTGAGAGGGCAATGTTGTGGTCTGAGTCAAAGGAGCAGCATAGTACTCTGGCTGTGGCTGTGCATCAGTGCACTCCATGTCAGAATCTACTTGTAATGGGCATGGCCTGTTAAGTGTTTCACTTTCTAAGCCAGGGACGGTATGTGTAAAGAGCTCCATGGAGTAACCCGTTGTGTCGCCTGCTGCATCCTTCTCTCTTGTTGTTGTTTTTGCTGAAGAGGACAAGGAAGCGACTTGTCCCTGACCGTGAACATCCACAAGCGACGCGCTGCTTTTACATTTACCAGTTTCAGAAGAGGAGGCAAAAGAGCTAGAGGCTGAGTCTGCAATGTAAGCCAAAACTTGCTGTTGCTGCTCCGGCTTTAAAAGCGGTTTTCCTACTCCCAGAAAAGAGAGCTTTCGAGGCCTTGTGTAGCCAGACGACGAAACTGGCTCCACAGCTCCAGACTTAGGTGGAATATTTTTATCCCCACGACCACCTGATGCTCCACTACCACTACCATCATTACCAGCTGACAATGAACGCCCACGGCCACGACCTCTTGCACCAGACTTCCTCATTGTTTTAAAAACGTAACCAAAGTAACTTTATTTGTTGCTGTCAAACAACTTACACGGTGAGCTATAACTTCAGTATGATTTCAATATCCCTTAACAGGTTGTTGAGACCACAAGGAAAATCAGGCACAATGTTACACACTCTGTTTTCTGTGGCACAAAATCACAGAGATGCCACACACGCAGGACTGTCACTCAAGCCCAAATGTCAATATTAATCTCCCACCTATTTTTTTTTTTTTTTTTTTTCTTCTCAGGGAGACTTTAGAAACCAAATAAGATAAAATGTTTTTTTCAGGGACAATTTAGAAACCAAATAATAAAAAAAAACAAAAAAACGCTTTCTATGGCCCAGTGCCCACTGAGTGAGAGATGGCACACACAGGAGTCAGGAGTGGCACACAAGCCCTGACTGAGGCCAATATTTTTCTCCCACTGATTGATGTAGTGATTTTTTTAAAGGTAGATTTTAGAACCCAAATCAAGCAAAAAAATAAATAGGCTTTCTATGGCCCACTGAGTGAGAGATGGCACACACAGGAGTCAGGAGTGGCACACAAGCCCTGACTGAGGCCAATATTTTTCTACCACTGATTGATGTAGGGTTTTTTTAAGGTAGATTTTAGAACCCAAATCAAGGAAAAAAATAAATAGGCTTTCTATGGCCCACAATTTGAGAGAGAGAGGTGGCACACCCGGGAGTCAAGACTGGCACACAAGCTGAAAGGGCAATATTAATCTCCCACTGTTTTTTATTTATTTTTATTTTTTCAGGGAGACTTTAGAAACCAAATAATAATAATAATAAAAAAAAGGCTTTCTATGGCCCACTGAGTGAGAGATGGCACACACAGGAGTCAGGAGTGGCACACAAGCCCTGACTGAGGCCAATATTTTTCTACCACTGATTGATGTAGTGTTTTTTTTTTCAGGTAGATTTTAGAACCCAAATCATGGAAAAAAATAAATAGGCTTTCTATGGCCCACTGAGTGAGAGATGGCACACACAGGAGTCAGGAGTGGCACACAAGCCCTGACTGAGGCCAATATTTTTCTACCACTGATTGATGTAGTGATTTTTTTAAAGGTAGATTTTAGAACCCAAATCAAGCAAAAAAATAAATAGGCTTTCTATGGCCCACTGAGTGAGAGATGGCACACACAGGAGTCAGGAGTGGCACACAAGCCCTGACTGGGGCCAATATTTTTCTCCCACTGATTGATGTAGTGATTTTTTTAAAGGTAGATTTTAGAACCCAAATCAAGCAAAAAAATAAATAGGCTTTCTATGGCCCACTGAGTGAGAGATGGCACACACAGGAGTCAGGAGTGGCACACAAGCCCTGACTAAGGCCAATATTTTTCTACCACTGATTGATGTAGTGTTTTTTTTAAGGTAGATTTTAGAACCCAAATCAAGGAAAAAAATAAATAGGCTTTCTATGGCCCACAATTTGAGAGAGCGAGGTGGCACACCCAGGAGTCAAGACTGGCACACAAGCTGAAAGGGCAATATTAATCTCCCACTGTTTTTTTTTTTTTTTTTCAGGGAGACTTTAGAAACCAAATAATAATAATAAAAAAAAAAAAAAAGGCTTTCTATGGCCCACTGAGTGAGAGATGGCACACACAGGAGTCAGGAGTGGCACACAAGCCCTGACTGAGGCCAATATTTTTCTACCGCTGATTGATGTAGTGTTTTTTTTTCAGGTAGATTTTAGAACCCAAATCATGGAAAAAAATAAATAGGCTTTCTATGGCCCACTCAGTGAGAGATGGCACACACACGGATGGCACTCTAGCAGAAATGCCAATCTTAATCTCCAACAAAAAAAAAAAAAAAAAACAGGGACTGTCCTACAATTACTATCTCCCTGCAGTAATCTCAGCCAGGTATGGCAGGCAGCAATAAAGAGTGGACTGATGCACAAATTAAATAAAAAGTGTGGACAAACAAAAAGATAGCTGTGCAGAAAGGAAGGAACAAGAGGATATGTGCTTTGAAAAAAGCAGTTGGTTTCCACAGTGGCGTACACACAGCAATACAGCTATCAGGGAGCCTTCTAGGGCAGCCCAATGAGCTACAGCGCTGAGAGAAAAAAAAAAAAAATGTAGCTTCCACTGTCCCTGCACACCGAAGGTGGTGTTGGACAGTGGAAATCGCTACAGCACAAGCGGTTTGGTGGTTTATGGACCCTGCCTAACGCTCTCCCTGCTTCTGACGAAGCGGCAGCAACCTCTCCCTAAGCTCAGATCAGCAGCAGTGAGATGGCGGTCGGCGGGAACGCCCCTTTATAGCCCCTGTGACGCCGCAGACAGCAAGCCAATCACTGCAGTGCCCTTCTCTAAGATGGTGGGGACCAGGCACTATGTCATCACGCTGCCCACACTCTGCGTTCACCTTCATTGGCTGAGAAATGGCGCTTTTCGCGTCATTGAAACGCGACTTTGGCGCGAAAGTCGCGTACCGCATGGCCGATGCAACGCTGGGATCGGCTCGGTTTCATGAGACGCCGACTTTGCCAACAGTCGGCGACTTTTGAAAATGAACGACCCGTTTCGCTCAACCCTAGTTGGGACTCATGGTAGTGCTCACCTTTTCTTCTATAGACATTCTTACGGATGTCCCAAACACACTGAGAGGACCTTCATCAGAGATAATAACTTTCTCCAGTCCTCTGCAGTCCTATCCCTGTACATCCTGCAGAATATCAGTCTGTCCTTGATGTGTTTTTTGACATCTTGAACAATGATTGTCCGGAGAAGAAAAGGGTGAATACTTCCATGATAATTAGTGATAAACTCCAATGAATAATGAGTTGCTATCAGTCAGGATTTGACCCAGAAACTGATATCCAGCTGCCAGGAAGAAGGACAGAAGGCTAGAAAAAAATGTTTTTGTTTGCTTTGCTTATATAGCGCTATCATATTCCACAGTGCTTTACAGACCTAATCATCGCTGTCTCCATTGTGGATCAGAATCTAAATTCCCTTTCAGTATGTGTTTGGTGTGTGGGAGGAAACCAAATCAAACACGGGCAGAACATACAAACTCCTTGCAGATGTTGTCCTGGATGGGATTTGAAGACTTTGTATAAGGCCTGTCCCACACGTCCAGATAATTCCGGTACCGGAAAAATCGGTACCGGAGTTATCTGTGTCCGTGTGCTCACGTGGCACATCAGTGTGGCACACGTGCGGCAGCCATGTGCCACCCGTGTGCCGACTGGGTACCACACGGACCGTGCAGGAGACAGCGCTAGAGATAAGCGCTGTCCTCTGCATCTGGTGCTGAAGCCGGTATTCATTCCTTCTTCCCAGCAGCGTTCGCTGGAGAGAAGGAATGAAAAATCATTTTTTTTTATTTTTTTGTGTTTAACTCCTTTCTGCCAGCTGACGGAATAGTACGTCAGCTGGCAGATCCCCTGCTGTGAGGTGGGCTCCGGCGGTGAGCCCACCTCAAAGCCGCAACATGTCAGCTGTTTTGTACAGCTGACATGTGCGCGCAATGAGCGCGAGCGGAATCGCGATCCGCCCGCGCCCATTAACTAGTTAAATGCCGCCGTCAAGCGCTGACAGCGGCATTTAACTAGCGCTCCCGGCCGCGCGGCCGGAAGTGCTCGCACCGCTGACCCCCGTCACATGATCGGGGGTCATCGGTGCATTGCCATAACAACCAGAGGTCTCCTTGAGACCTCTATGGTTGTTCATGGCCGATTGCTTTGAGCGCCACCCTGTGGTCGGCGTTCAAAGTACACCTGCATTTCTGCTACATAGAGGTGATCTGTACTTCACCTCTATGTAGCAGAGGCAAACGAGTTGTGCATGCTTCTAGCCTCCTATGGAGGCTATTGAAGCATGCCAAAGTTTAAAAAAAAAAAAAAGTGTTTAAAAATATTAAAAAAAATAAAAAATATATAAAAGCTCAAATCACCCCCCTTTCGCCCCAATCAAAATAAAACAATAAAAAAAAAAATCAAACATACACATATTTGGTATCGCCGCGTTCAGAATCGCCCGATCTATCAATAAAAACAAAGGATTAACCTGATCGCTAAATGGCGTAGCGAGAAAAAAAATAAAAACGCCCAAATTACATTTTCTTGGTCGCCGCGACATTGCATTAAAATGCAATAACGGGCGATCAAAAGAACGTATCTACACCAAAATGGTATCATTAAAAATGCCAGCTTGGCATGCAAAAAATAAGCCCTCACCTGACCCCAGATCACAAAAATTGGAGACGCTACGGGTATCGGAAAATCGCGCAATTTTTTTTTTTTTTTTTAGCAAAGTTTGGAGTTTTTTTCACCACTTAGTTAAAAAATAACCTAGACATGTTAGGTGTCTATGAACTCGTAATGACCTGGAGAATCATAATGGCAGTTTTAGCATTTGGTGAACCTAGCAAAAGAGCCAAACAAAAAACAAGTGTGAGATTGCACTTTTTTTGCAATTTCATCACACTTGGAATTTTTTTCCCGTTTTCTGTTACAGGGCATGGTAAAACCAATGGTATCGTTCAAAAGTACATCTCGTCCCGCAAAAAATAAGCCCTCACATGGCCATAGTGACGGAAAAATAAAACAGTTATGGCTCTGGGAATGAGGGGAGCAAAAAACGAAAACTGAAAAACGGGAAAAGCTCCGGGGGTGAAGGGGTTAAAATAAAGATCCTTGTCACCACCCCCCTCCCACCTCCTGTTCGCCCACCCTCTGGAAATAAAATACTCACCCGGCTCCCTCGATGCTTCCTCTCAGCGCCGCAGCTTTTTCCTGCATGAGCGGTCACGTGGTACCACTCATTACAGTGATGAATATGCGGCTCCACCCCTATGGGAGGTGGAGCCGCATATTCATCACTGTAATGAGCAGCACCATGTGACCGCTCATACAGGACAAGCTGCGGCGCTGAGAGGAAGCATCGTGGGAGCCGGGTGAGTATTTTATTTCCAGCGGGCAGGCGCACAGGGGGTGGAAGGGGGGTGGTGACAAGGATCTTTATTTTAAACACAAAAAAATAAAAAAACATTGATTTTTCATTCCTTCTCTCCAGCGAACGCTGCTGGAGAGAAGGGATGAATGGCGGCTTCAGCACCATGCTGGGGGGACAGCGCTTACTGTAGCGCTGTCTCCTGCACGGCACACGGACAGCATCCATGTGCGGTACGTGTTTTACACGGACCCATTGACTTTAATGGGTCCGTGTGATACGTGCGCTCCCACGAACACTGACATGTCTCCGTGTTTTTCAAACGGACACACGGTCCGTGAAAACACGCTGACATGTGCAGAGACACATTGATTTTAATGTGTCTACGTGAGTCAGTGTTTCCGGTACGTGAGAAAACTGTCACCACACGTACCGGAGCCACTGACGTGTGAAACCTGCCTAACCTTCATGTACTTGTCAATAAAGGTGTGAAAACTTACGAAATGTTTATAATTCAGTATTCAACGAAACATCTGAAAAAAAAAATGAGCTAAAAACATTAAACAAATGACTGAAAATACAAGTCATAAAACCCAAACCCTCCATTAATACATGGTATGGAAATATAACACACAGCAGTAATGGCAGCAATGGACCTTGCCGTAGACTGCTGGTTTTGTTTCACTCTTTCAGAGGAAGTACCCACCGCAGATATTGTCTATTTTTTTCAGTTAGGCTTGTGTTGTGTTATTTCCCAGTTATAAAATCTAATTAATGATCATGGAAAGTGCTGTGATTATGCCAATTAAGAGAGAAATAACATTAAATATAGATACGAAGTACTTTACTTTTTGCTTCAGTTGCCTTATACAAGCTCATTTTTATATAGTTCATATATAATTGTGATGAAATGAAGAGGGGGCATTAAGTAAAGTTGATCATTATGAGGGGCACATGTGCTTCTTGTGTGCATTTTGCAATCTACCTCTTTTTCCTGCTATGTGGAAAATCCCAATCAGTTATGGAGAAATATGTATGGCTCGTTGTAGGTAAGAGCAGTAAATAACCCAATTTGTCTAAATATTTGCTTGTAACCACTAAATTGTGCGGTTTTCTATTATTGTCAATGATGGTAATGGCCAGGCCAGCTAAACAAAAAAATCACTCCTTTTAATGATTTAGGCTACTTTCACACTAGCGTCTTTTGCAATACGTCGCAATGCGTCGTTCAGGAGAAAAAAAACGTCCTGCAAAGTTGTCTGCAGGATGCGTTTTTTTCCCCATAGACTTACATTACCGATGCATTGCGACGTATTGCCACACGTTGCAACCGTCGTGCGACGGTTGCGTCGTGTTTTGGCGGACCGCCGGCACAAAAAAAGTTACATGTATCGCTTTTTTTGTGTGTCAAGTCCGCCATTTTCGACCGCACATGCGCGGCTGAAACTCCGCCCCCTCCTCCCCTTGGGAGCGTCCTAAGACTGCTTCCGCTGCCCACGTTGGGCATTTATTTCACAGCATGTGTCGGTACATCGGCCCGACGCACTGCGACGGGCCCGTACCGACGCTAGTGTGAAAGCAGCCTTAGCTTGGTCTGAAAGTATACAGCAATTTGTGAATTTCTGGAAACAAAATGTTTATGCTCCTTATATCGCTGGGTTCCCAGGATTTATTGTGGCCATCTGTTTGCAGAACATCTCATAAGCGTGCACTCCAGTGGCAGGGCTGAAATTGGGAGTGCACAGCGGGCAAGTGGGAAAAGGGAATAGGAACTATGCATAATCCGAAAACAAAGTTCCATGGATGCGTTTCATTAGTTTAGGGCTATGTTCACACGTTGCTTTTTTGCTGGGGGAGATTTCTGCGGTTTTTATTCAAGGTAAAAGCTGCTTTTTACAGTTCCATCAAAAGGTATGAGAATCAGAAATGGCATGCCGTGGATGGTATGTCACTCTCCACAAGGAGAAACGTTACCCCTTAGAAACCTCATGCACACTCTTGCTGTTTTTTTTCTGACTAAATTGGAAAGCTGCCACGTTTTTGAAAACTGCAGCATGTCAATTCTTTCAGTGTTTTTTCGCCCATAGAAAGCAATGAGTAAGTGAACAAAACTGTATTGAGTCTTTGGTGGAAAAAATGCAGGTAAAGCAGGATGTGAAACACATTTATTCCTTGGATTTTCCTAACTTTAACCCCTTTCTGACCTCGGAGGGGATAGTACGGTCCGAGGTCAGAACCCCCGCTTTGATGCGGGCTTCGGCGGTGAGCCCGCATCAAAGCCAGGACATGTCAGCTGTTTTGAACCGCTGACATGTGCCTGCAATAGCGACTGGTGGAATCCACCCGCAGCTATTAACTAGTTAAATGCCGCTATCAAATGCTGACAGCGGCATTTAACCGGCGCTTCCGGCCATCGGGCCGGAAATGAGCGCATCGCCGACCCCCGTCACATGATCGGGGGTCAGCGATGCGTCTGCATAGTAACTATAGAGGTCCTTGAGACCTCTATGTTTGCTGATGCCGGATTGCTATGAGCGCCACCCTGTGGTCGGCGCTCATAGCAAGCCTGCAATTCAGCTACACAGGAGCGATCTGATGATCACTGCTATGTATCAGAGCCGATCAAGTTGTGCCAGTTTCTAGCCTCCCATGGAAGCTATTGAAGCATGGCAAACAAAAAAAAAAAGAAAATATATATATATATATATATATATATATATATATATATATATATATATATATATATATATATATATAAAAGTTTAAATCACCCCCCTTTCGCCCCATTGAAAATAAAACAATAATAAAAAAAAATCAAACCTACGCATATTTAGTATTGCCGGGTTCAGAATCGCCCGATCTATCAATAAAAAAAAAGGATTAACCTGATCGCTAAATGGCGTAGCGAGAAAAAAATTCGAAACGCCAGAATTAAGTTTTTTTGGTCGCCGCGACATTACATTAAAATGCAATAACGGGCGATCAAAAGATCGTATCTGCACCAAAATGGTATCCTTAAAAACGTCAGCTTGGATCGCAAAAAGTAAGCCATCACCCGACCCCAGATCACAAAAATGGAGACGCTACGGGTATCAGAAAATGGCGCAATTTTATTTTATTTTTTTTTAGCAAAGTTTGGAATTTTTTTCATCACTTAGATAAATGAGAACCTAGACATGTTTGGTGTCTATGAACTCGTAATGATCTGGAGAATCATAATGACAGGTCAGTTTTAGCATTTAGTGAACCTAGTAAAAACAAAACAAAAAAACCAAGTGTGGAAATGCACTTTTTTTGCAATTTCGCCACACTTGGAATTTTTTTCCCGTTTTCTAGTACACAACATGGTAAAACCAATGATGTCGTTCAAAAGTACAACTTGTCCCGCAAAAAATGAGCCCTCACATGGCCATATTGACGAAAAAAATAAAAAAAGTTATGGCTCTGGGAAGGAGGGGAGCGAAAAACGAACACGGAAAAACGAAAATCCCAAGGTCATGAAGGGGTTAAACCATAATGTCTTGGTGTCCTCACCTGAGCATGGTTGTTAATATTAGTACAGTTTAATTAAGTTAGTGATATGAGTAAAAGTAAACAATGCCCTACCAATGTGGGAATATAAAAAATAACCTGCCAACTCATGGCCCTACCAATGTGTGAGTGTAAACAATGCCCTATCAACTCAATGCACTGCAAATGTCAGTAAATAATGCCCTACCTATTCAACTTCCCCCTACTGTTCTTACATTCAAAATGTCTTATAGATTCACATATGTCTTGCACTGGTGGCCTAACATCTTGTATCGTCATGCCAGATGGAAAGAAAGGTGAACTTTGGTATCCAGAACATGCAGCAAAAAAAGGCAGAATTTTTTTTTGGTTGCAGTTTTTTTTTTCTACTGCCAAGAGATTAGGTTTTGCAGAAAAAAAGCAGCAAAAAGACAACTTGTGGACATAGCCTTGCAGCAAAAAAGCAAGTAATGACAACTCTCTCCCTAATATTCTCGTAGTGTGGGGCTGTTCACGTGTCCCTCTTTTTTTTTTTTTTTCTTTTTTTTTCCTGACCAAGTATTCTGTAAAAAAACAAACAAAACAGAAAAACGGAGACATGACCGTTATTGTTGAGTCATGGATCAAAATAGAGCATTGAAGTCTATAAGGGTCCAGGAAAACCAAAGCACACTGATGCCACTAAATTTGGTTAAAAGTGCATTGGTTAAAGGGGAAAAGCTCACTCAATGAGGTTCTCCTGATCATAACTGTGCGCCTTTTGCCTGTAGTATTTAATCCACAAAATACAAGAAAACTTTATACAGATAATGAACTGGTTATTTTGGTCCTACACATATAATGTAATCGATAACGTTTTTTTTTTGTGCTTTGATTGTTGGGTCCAGAGTAAGTGGCTTTTGGCTCTGAAATGATCGAAATGCTAAAACAACAGTGTAGCTGTAGAGAATGTCAAATCCAAATCTATATTTAGTTTACAAGGTAACAAGGGTTTTCCAGCTCTCCTGTTATGGAATTTGCTCAAGTTTTTGGCAGGAGATATACAGAGCTAAGTCGATCTTACAATTTGGCTCTGTGAATGCATCCAGTGGATATAGCATTTGATGTTACTTCACGCCTTCCTCTGCTCTGGGTCCGTGGCAGTGGTGGATGTAGCTTTCCGTAGTACGTAACTTATCAGAGTATACACTACTTACTGCATGTGGAGCCTGCACACGTGTTTTTTGCTGATGTATATATTGTTTGTCATGCCACTTATTCTTCATACTCATTAAACTAGGCCATGATGGTCTCTATCTTTGTCTAATTGATGTATCAGGCAGGTTGTTTGGATACTCCCTCTCTCTGCCCTAACTGATCTTCACCAATCTGAGATCGATGAAGTTATTTCAGAGTGAAATATTAATGCAGCTTCCGCAAATCTCCAGACATTTCATTAATGTTTAGGTGATTAACCTTATCATTTCCGATGAGATGAACTCACTGGAGTCAAAGACACAGTACTTGTATTTGAGGCTCTTAGTGCAAAAATCAGGCCTGGAATTTGGAATGTAGCCTGGCTCATCTCAGGTTGTCTCTTAATGCCTCATGCACGTGGCTTTACGGCGATGCACTTGGCCTTTACGGCTTTGTATTACAGAACTGTAGGCACTCCATGTGTTGCTGCATTAAGTCTGAATGAGCGTGCTGTGTAATTGTTGCAGAAAATCCACAGCGTAGTACAGTACCACCTTAGCAGATGAGATTTTTAAAATGCATACCTGCTGTACGGTTTTTAAAACCTGCAACAGGTCAATGCTTTGTGCGAAATACCTTATGGACATCTCTCTTTTCAATATAGTGACTGTAATTTTCAATAAAATCTGCAGGTAACAAATGCGTTTTTTTCGCCAGATATGCTGCAGAAAATAATGCATCAAACCCACAATGTGTGCAGTTACCTTTACAGGTTTATTCCTGAAGCTTTCAGGGCAAAATAGCATCCTACCCCGCTTCAAAGACACCGTATCTCTCGATAAATATGGACCGGATTACATTGCATGAAGCAAAGAGCAACACTATTATTGAAGCAAACAGCAGGTCAGTATCGATGTTTTTGGCTGCTGTTTTATTTGCAATCATGTTAACACCTAATTAAAAGCTGTGCAAAACGTTGGCACTATTCATCTGTTTACCTGGAATTAAAACACATACTTAAGAGACTTAACTTTCTCATGGTCAGATAGGTGAAACACCTGACGCATTAAAATAAAACATTTTTGTACAAATCAGTCCAACTGCTTCCTTTACTAGGACTGATCTTAAAATGCAGGTCTAAGTTAATGTGCCCTAGTGTCTCTAGTCTGTCCAGGTCCTGCTATATTCGGTTTCTGTGTATGTTGTATTTTAATTTTAGTTTTTGGAAAAATGTTATGTAATGAAAGATGTGGGTTATTAGGCTCAGAGACTTTAATTTATTTTCTTGCTCTGCATTTATTAACGTGAGTGGCAGCTGTCATACAGATTTTGTGACCAAGGTAGCATGAAATGTCAGAAAGCATTGCAATAGAAAAGCGCTCTGGGGGCTAGTTTAATGGTCGAAATGACAAAATACTTAACTCCAATCAATAACTTATGAACTCTGCCTTCCTTTTTTACTGAGCAATCTGAGATCAGAGAAATATCTTACATATTAGAGTTTTTCATGCTCATGCAAAGGGTTTAAAGTTGCACTTTACAAAAATGTTCTTGGTGTAAATCTGTTAAGGAAATCTGTACATTATCCTAAGTACACAATATGTAAGGGTGTGGTTAGGATTTTAGTGAGTGCTGTTTGCTATATACAGTGGAGTCAAAAAGTGTTTCCCCTTTTTGCTTTCCTATTCTTTTGCATTTTTGTCACACTTAAATGTTTCAGATCACCAAACAAATTTAAATATTAGACAAAGATAATACAAGTAAACACAAATGCAGGTTTTAAATGAAGGTCTGAATTAAGGGAAAAAGAAATTCAAACCTACAGGGCCCTGTGGGTAAAATTATTGCCCCCCATCTACCCTTAAAACATAAATTAACCGTGGTTTCTCACATCTTTTCCAAGCTAAGTTAAAATTCTCTAGCCACACCCAGGCCTGATTACTGCCACACCTGTTCTCAATCAAGAAATCACTTAAATAAGACCTGCCTGACAAAGTGAAGTAGAGCAAAAGATCTTCAAAAGCTAGACATCATGCCATGATCCAAATAAATTCTGGAACAAATGGGAAATAAAATGATTGAGATCTATCAGTTTGTAAAATGTTATAAAGCCATTTCTAAAGCTTTGGAACTCCAGCAAACCACAGTGAGATCCATTAGCCACAAATTACAAAAACATGGAATATTGGTGAAGCTTCCCAGGAGTCGCCGGCCGACCAAAATTACTCCCAAGAGTGCAGCGACAACTCATCCAAGAGAACCCTAAAGACTCTACAACAACATCCAAAGAACTACAGCCCTCACTTGCATCAGTTAAGGTCAGGGTTCATGCCTCTACTACGTGAAAGAGACTGGGCAAAAATGGCCTGCATGGCAGAGCTACAAGACTAAAACCACTGCTAAGCAATAAGAACATAAAGGCTTGTCTTAGTTTTGCCAGAAAACATCTTGATGATCCCCAAGACTTTTGGGAGAATACTCTGTGGACTGATGAAACAAAAGTTGAACTTTTTGGATGGTGTATGTCCCATTACATCTGGCGTAGAAGTAACACAGCATTTCAGAAAAGAGACATTATACCAACAGTAAAATATGATAGTAGTGTTATGTTCTGGGGCTGCTTCATGACCTGCAATTATTGCTGTGGTAAATGGAACCATGAATTCTGCTGTCTACCAAAAATCCTGAAAGAGAATGTCCGACCATCTGTTCGTGACCTCAAGCTGAAACGCATTGGGTTGTGCAGCAGAACAATGATCCAAAACATACCAGCAAGTCCACCTCTGAATGGCTTAAGAAAAACTAAATTAAGACTTTGGTGTGGCTTAGCCAAAATCCTGACCTTAATCCGATTGAGATGCTGTGGCTTTACCTTAAAAAGGCGGTTCAGTCACTGGAACCCTCCAATGAGGAGGTTGAATTGCAACAATTCGGCAAAGATGAGTGGGCCAAAATTCCTCCAGAGCGTTGTTAAAAGACTAATTGACAGTTATCGCAAACGCTTGATTGCAGTTGCTGCTGGTAAGGGGAAGCTGAACCAGTTATTAAGTTTAGGGGCAATTACTTTTTCACACAGGGCCTGTTATCTTTGTCTAAGATTTACATTTGTTTGATGATCTGAAACATTTAAGTGTGACAAACATGCAAAAGAATAGGAAATCAGAAAAGGGGCAAACACTTTTCACAGCCCACTGTATGTAATCTGTGACGTTGGCATTTTTCAGCCGTGATCGGTTAAAAATAGGCATGCATGGCATGATCGGTGTTTACGGTCAGTCATACGTTAGTTTGCTGAAATGCGTTTTTTATACTGGTTTATTTTTTTTAAACTATGCACCTGATCTACCGGTTGTCTTTGAATATGCACCACCCTACCAATGATATTGGTGTGTTTTATTTAATATCATGTCAAGCAAGTACCTTGTCCTCTGATTCTAAGCCGTGACCCCAACACATTGGAGCCACAGCTCATCATGATGTTTTTACAAAAGTCTCCATTCAATGATGAAATAGGGTAAATAACAAGGTCACAACTGACTTTAGTTTTATAGGAGAAAGGGATGACTTTTTTTCTTCTTTTGTGCAGAACCATCTAAAAGATACATAGTTCTTTTTTTTTTTTTTTTTTTAACCTAATCTATATTCTTTTTCTTCCAGTGCCGTTTTTCTTATTCCTTGCTAGGCAGATAATCAACTTTTTTTTTTTATTATGGATAGCTGGCTGTATAATTTATGTTCAATGTCTGTAAGGGTCAAGCTTTACCAGAAAAAAGAGTGTTTCACATTAAAATTGATGCTATGTTAATTCCATTAAACAGAGATGTTTTGGGTAATTTTAAAAAGCTAAAAGTAGTGGAATGTAACATTAAAATAAAATTTGAGAGATGTAATTACACATAATCATACCATAAAATAATCAATATTGCATTACATTATTTCATAGTCCCGTAGTTATAGCATTTTTTTCATTGCGCGTTGAATATTGATGAGCCAAATCGGTCGCTGCGTGCTCGGAGGTCTTCCAGAGGCAAGACGAAGGTGATGTCCTTTTCTGCTAGATCCGACAAGAGGGTCAGATCCCCCCTTAATTGTGAGGCAAATATAACCATATCAGACGCCAATAGCTCAACAGCTATTTTCTTTAACCAAGATTAGACTGTTAGTAAATGCTGACAGCAGAATAAACGGGACCGAGAGAACAACATATTCACTTTGCGAACCTACTCAATTATACACAGTGAATGCATCGGAAATGACATTAACGTCAGTGGAGATAATTAACAGCTGGCTTGGAGAAAGCTACAGTGGAAAGGAGAAATAAGAGAGACCCAGGGCCCAGCGTGTTCCAGTAAATCTACTAGAAACTATAGCAATTTTATTATCTTGTCTGATCACAGTTGGCGGGAAAAGCACAAAGTCCATATTCCAGCTTTGTTTAAACATTTATCCACTGTAATAGTATTAGATGCTGTCATTTTCTCCGCTTTGGTGATTTATGTCCACTTTGTTGTTGCTTTTCGGTGTTATCTTCATCATGTCTTGCAGCTACAACAAAGACAAACTTAATCATTTAACAGTATATCATGACAAAGAAGCAAACTCTTAAGAAGGCCATAAACATTAGAGTCCAACCATTGGGGTCTGGCAGACCCTCTGCAAAAGGGCAGAGTCTTGAACAAACCAAGGGTCTTTCAGGATGGATTTTTCATCTCCTACCCCTTGGTATTGACAGTGGTGTCCGTCTTAACTTTGAACTGCTTATTTCCACTGAGAAGGCATGATCGTCCTGCCAATTGAATGGATTTTATATTGGAAGAATCCAGGCTAATAACTACTGACTGTAAGATTTTCCACTTCTCATTATCTCATATCTATGTTAAGTAGCCAGATTCTGACGATTTCTGGTCCTCTTCTGCAGTACTATGAATGGTTTGCTTGGAGAAGAACCAGCCAGGCCCTGTTTAAGGAACTGCCATAGTTGATGTGCAGGAGATAACTATTTCTGATAAGATACATAAGGCAATAAAACAGTCTGTGTACGGACAGGCAGCGGCTCTGTCTTGGTCAGGAGACCCCCAGCCAGTCTTTACATCGTGGTCTGCACACGCATAGTGTTTCACGGATGTTTGAATTTGGCCTGAGTCACATACTGGTCTGATGCATGCAAAGAGTGCTATCTAAATAATTCTGTAAAATGATGCTGATGTTGGAAGTGTTCCACAACCACTTGCAATATCCAAGGCTACCTCTACATTTGGGGTTCTCTCCAATAGGCATGATAGTAACAGCAGTCCAGAGCGAATCTACCTTGTTGCATCTCAGGGTAGTTATTCCCCACAGCCTGCTTAATTCTAACTCTAAATCCTAATCACTGGCACTAACTCAGGACAGGTGCACTTTGGCAGTGGGTGATTCTGCTTAATACACTTACTCTATCACCGTCTTGCTTTTCGACCCCGAGGGTGTCTGCTTTCTTATACAGTGGGTGAAATAAGCATTGAACACATCACCAATTTGCTAAGTAAATATATTTCTAAATGTGCTTTTGACATTAAATTCCCACCAGAAGTCTGTAACAACCCATTCAATCCACTCAGTCAAAGAAATTTATGATGATGATGATGATGATGAAACAAGGGTGGACATTTCAATAAAAGACAATAATCCAAACACACAGCCAAGGAAACTCTCAATTGGTTTCAGAGAAAGAAAATAAAGCTGCTAGAATGGCCCAGCCAATCACCGGATCTGAATCTGATAGAAAATGTATGGAAATAAATAAAGCTCAGAGTTCTTAGAAGGAACCAACTTAACCTTCAGGATGTGAAGAGTATTTGTGTGGGAGAATGGGACAAAATCACACATGAGCAATGCATGCAACTAGTTTCTCCATACAGGCGACATCTTGAGGCTGTTGTCACCAATAAAGGCTTCTGTACGAAGTATTAAAGGGAACCTGTCACCACGTTTTTGGAAGATGGGATAAAAATAGCGTTAAATAGGGGCAGAGGTGGGCGTTACATTAGTGTGTTTGTTATGCGTTTATTACCCACCTAAGTTGCCGAAATACCTTTGCAAAGTCTCCGTTTTCGCCTGTCAATCAGGCTGGTCTGGTCAAAAGGGCGTGTTGTCTTCCCCCAGATTTTGCGTAGTTTTCCGTTGGTGGCGTAGTGGTGTGCGCATGCCCAAGGTCCCGAATCCTCTGCCAGGGGATTTAAAAGAGCGCGCTGTTCGTTATTTCATTGGTGATCGGTGGGCGCGGCCATCTTCCTTTGGCCGCGCGTGCGCAGAAGCGGCGCTCTGCTGGCCGCGGCTTCAGGAAAATGGCTGTGGGATGCCACGCGTGCGCAGATGGATATCGCGGCGGCCATTTTCCTGAAGCCGCGGCCAGCAGAGCGCTGCTTCTGCGCACGCGCGGCCAAAGGAAGATGGCCGCGCCCACTGATCACCGATGAAATAACGAACAGCGCGCTCTTTTAAATCCCCTGGCAGAGGATTCGGGAAATTGGGCATGCGCACACCACTACGCCACCAACGGAAAACTACGCAAAATCTGGGGGAAGACAACACGCCCTTTTGACCAGACCAGCCTGATTGACAGGCGAAAACGGAGACTTTGCAAAACTATTTCGGCAACTTAGGTGGGTAATAAACGCATAACAAACACACTAATGTAACGCCCACCTCTGCCCCTATTTAACGCTATTTTTATCCCATCTTCCAAAAACGTGGTGACAGGTTCCCTTTAAGTTTCAATAAGCATGTTCAATACTTTTTCCCTGTGTCATTTCTCATTATTACACACAACTTAATTTATGGACATCTATGGCTTTATTTCTTTGCCTATATGGATTGGATGTATTGTTTCCAACATCTTGTGAGAATTTCATGTCAATAACACCTTCAGAAATATATTTGCTTAGATAATTGGTGACGTGTTCAATATTTATTTCACCCTCTGAATATCCTTGTCCCAGCTTTAGCAGAGCATGTAGGGTGCAATGATGCTGGGTGCACACATGCTGTCATCCAGCTAACTTGCATGTCCACCACCAAACATTCATGTGTACATATTAAAGGTGCAGTGCCTGCAATATAATGGCTTAGAATGCTAAAGTTAGAAAGGACCTCAAGGTACATTGTGTTCAACCCCCACTGCTCACTGCTTCGCAGGATTCAATAAACCATCTCAGACAGATGTCTGTCCAGCCTCTATTTAAAGGGTTCCATTGACGGAGAACTCGCCACCTCGCGGCAGCCTGTTCCACTCATTGATCACCCTCACTGTCCAAAAGTTTTTTTCTAATATCTGATCTGTATTTTCTCCATTTCAGTTTCATTTCATGGCTTCTCGTGTTTCCATGTGCAAGTGAGAATAAAGATGATCCCTCTACACTGTGACATTCCTTCAGATATTTGTAGACCACTATTAAATCTCCTCTTAGACTTCTTTTTTGCAAGCCAAACATTCCCAGATCCTTTAATTGTTCCTCATAGGACATACATTGCAGTCTGCTCACCATCCTGGAAGCTCTTCTCTGAAGTTGCTCCAGTTTTTCAATGTTTTTTTTTAAATGTGGTGCTCAGAACTCGACACAGTATTCCAGATGAGGCCTGACCAAAGAGGAGTAGAAGGGGATAATTACTTCATGTGATTTAGACTCTATGCTTCTCTTAATACATCCTAGAACTGTGTTTGCCTTTTTTACTGCTGAAACACACTGTTGACAGTTTCTACAGAGATACCAGTCTCTGAAGCTTGGATCTCTGTGGCGATATATAAGTTTTCCTAACATACAGTGCAACACCTCCTCCCCTCTTGTTAATCTAATAAATAAGTTGGAGCCTTCAAGGTTTGTATTCCAATCATGTGTATCATCCCACCATGTTTCAGTGATGCCTATGACATCATATATCTCTTCCTGTGTTAGCAGCTCCAATTGTCTTGTTTGTGTCCCATACTCTGAACATTTGTATATACACATTTTAGTGTGTAGTTGGTTTATCTTGATTCTCTATTTTCATTCAGAGCTTGTTGTTTTTGTTCTTTATTTCCACTTCTAATAGCAGGGTTCTCAAAATAATTAATTAGCTGCATATTTTTTCCTGGCTATATATTTCCCATCACATATTGCTCTAGTTTAAAGCTGTCCTGATGAGTGTAGCAAGGCGTCTACCAAATATCTGTTGTTGTAAGATGCATCTCTTCTCTAGCAAGGAGTCCATCATACAGGTAATTCACTCCTTGGTCAAGAAACCCAAAACATTGCTCACGTCACCATCGACGTAGCCAGTTATTCACCTGTAGAATCCTGTTCAATCTCCTGGGTCCATGTCCATCCACTGGAAGGATGGATGAGAAGATGAGCTGCGCTCCCAGTACCTTCGCTTTCCAGCCTAGGTCTTTAAAGGGAACCTGTCACCCCCAAAATCGAGGGTGAGCTAAGCCCACCAGCATCAGGGGCTTATCTACAGCATTCTGGAATGCTGTAGATAAGCCCCCGATGTATCCTAAAAGATAAGAAAAAGAGGTTAGATTATACTCACCCAGGGGCGGTCCCGTCTGGTCCGATGGGTGTTGCGGTCCGGTCCGGCGCCTCCTATCAGCATCAGATGACGTCCTCTTCTTGTCTTCACGCTGCGGCGCAGGCGTACTTTGTCTGCCCTGTTGAGGGCAGACAAAGTACTGCAGTGCGCAGGCGCTGGGCCTCTCTGACCTTTCCCGGTGCCTGTGCACTGCAATACTTTGCTCTGCCCTCAACAGGGCAGACAAAGTACGCCTGCGCTGGAGCCGCAGCATGAAGACCAGAAGAGGACGTCATCCTATGAAGATGGGAGGCCCCGGACCGCGACGCCCACTGGATCGGACCGCCCGCCCAGGTGAGTATAATCTAACCTCTTTTTCTCATCTTTTAGGATACATCGGGGGCTTATCTACAGCATTGCAGAATAGATATATATATATATATATATATATATATATATATATAGATATATATATAATATAGATAAGCCCCTGATGCCGGTGGGCTTAGCTCACCCTTGATTTTGGGGGTGACAGGTTCCCTTTAAAGTCTCTGCATATAGTTTCCAGGTCCTATTTTGCTGTGTCATTTGTTCCTATGTGTATTAGTAGACATGGATGGTCATGTGTAGCACTGAAGTCTTGATATACCCTATGATACACCTCTTTGATTGGGGCAACTGGAAGACAGCACACTTCTCGTGAGATAATATCTGGTCTGCAGATAGCGGATATTGTTCCTCTCGGTAGGGAATCCCCCATGACCACCACTCTTTTTCTTCACCACTTCCTTTTTCTCTATTTGAGGCTTCTGATTTCTTGCTTGGGTGTTCTTTGTGGGCAAAGCACTTTTTTGATGTACATCTTCAGAATTGTCCTGTGTGGGAGCCTAGTAGCCGTTCTCCAGCTGTATAGAAACTGACTGCCTCCTCATCCTCCTGCTCCTTTGAATCATATGCGTCCATTTCTCTTCTTCTGCAGGTACATTGAAAGGTCATTTTCTATGAGCATTCTGAATGGTTATTTATACTTTGTCATTAGCTTCTGCAGGAACACTGAAACGTTTTCTCTTGCAACATTTTGAAGAGATTCTTCTGCTGTCAATGAAATCCTCATCTTCTGTGATAAGCTTCAGTGTAGCTTTTCTCTCCTGAAGACTTTGCACCTTTTCCTCTAACAGAGTCACAATCTTGCATTTCTGGCACGTAAAGTTTGTCTCTTCCTCTGGCAAGTCTTTAAACATATAGCGCACATTGCAGCACACTATATGGTTAATCTGCTTCTCCATGTTGAACAAAACAAATTTCTGTGGAGCAGTACATGTCCACATGTATAATATAACATGACGTAAGATAAAGGCCCCCCTTTACTTAATCAATGGTCCACAGTTCAAGAATATACATTACATTATATAGGATGAGGGTGGTTCAGTACTATGCAGGGTTGTGGAGCCAGAGCTAGTTTTGGGTGGAATCAGAGTTTAGGAAAAATGTGGGAATCGTAGTCAAACTCCACAGCCCTGGTGCTTTGACAGTCCCCATATCAGCACCCCCTTATAAACATTTCGTATATCAGAACTCTAAGTGTTATATTTCGATTACATTATATATGAATGACTACCAATTAGCCCCATTTTGCAAGTAAATGTAATCCTTCCTTTTCATGTATATAGATTACTATAAAGGTACAGAGGATATTCTTGGCACTAGAGACCTAAAACCTCACAGTAACCAGCTCAGAAAGATCCTGCACCTGAAACTTTTAGTCTTTTCCCCGATTTTCATTCTTCTCTGAATTGATGTGAGTAATGGATCTGCAATGAAGATATACATATGTTTTTCCTGCACACGGTTCATACGGGTCATTTTAATCTACAAAATTGCTACAGTGCGATTCCATCTAGAATTTATTATGCAACTGACATTTTTCTAAGAGAATCTGCATTGCAGAATGTCCCAGGCTCCATGTGAAGATTCTGACCAATAATTCACTGCCAGAAGTCAGGAAAACGAAAGGATGTTTATTGAATAATTAATAATGGAACCAATTTGTTGTTCTAAAAAATAAAGAAAATGATCAATGGTGGACACAGAGATGTATATATGATGTGCGAAGTCTACTTGTACAGATTAGGAGACAAAATATAGCATCAACGGGTGAAGTGTTTTAAATAGGTTACTTAGAAATAAAGGTTTATATTGGTAAGAGCTTCTTCACATTGGAAAGGGGCAACTATAAAAAAAAACTGTAATATAGTATAGTAACAAATTAAATCTCTTGTAAATTACCAATTAAGGAACCTTTACGGAAGGGTCTGATGGAACATCCAGGTCGCGGCTGTGGGGCATCCACAAAGTGGCCTGAAACCAAGAGGCAATTATAGAAATCTATCTAAGGCTATGTGCACACGTTTCTTATTTGCAAGGTTTCTGCATCTCTTGGCAGAAAAAAGCGGCTTATACACGAGTCATTATCCCAGAAAAACGGTGGGGGACGGGGAGCAGTGGGTCACAGAGGCAGGAGCCGGCGGCTGCATCTGTAACTATGCCCACTGATAAAGAGAAATTAATATTTTCTGCTCTGGCAGTGAATATTCATTTATCTTATAGCGTGCACAGTTACAGCCGCCGGCTTCCAGCACACATCCTACTTACCTTCCCTGTGCACCCTCGCTGCATCTCATTCCGGCGCCAGCAGCTCTTCTGGCCGAGTGATCACAAGTTCCCCACTCATTAAGGTAATGAATATTCACCTCTCTCCATTCCCATAGGCGTGGAGTGAATGTTCATTACTTTAATGAGCGGGAACATGTGATCGCTCGGCCGGTAGAGCTGCTAGCACTGGATTAAGAAGGTAAGTAGGATTTCTTTTTTTTTACAGGAACTATGCATTACAAGGATAGGGGATAAGGAGCCATGCATACAAGGACAGGGACGGAGAGCCATGCATGCAGGGACATGCATGGGGAACCATGCATACCAGAATATGGATGAGGGGACAATGTATACCCGGCTTATACTCGAGTTAATAAGTTCTCGCAGTTTTTAGTGGCAACATTAGGTGCCTCAGCTTATACTTGGGTCGACTTATACCCAAGTAAATCAATGTCTGATCGGCCGGGGTCCGACACCCCCTATTGATCAGCTGTAAGGAAGGAGGTCACCTTGCCGTGTATGATGGGCATACATGAATTTGCCAAGCTGAATGTCCGATGCCTTGGGTCAATGAGCTGATTGAGTTGTTGGGGTCATCAAGATACATCACCACCCTTGACCTAACAAAAAGGGTACTAGCAAATCCCCATGTCCTAAATCACCAAAGAGAAGACATCCTTCTCTACTTCTGATGGGTGTTTCCAATCCACCTGAATGCCTTATGGTCTGCAAGGAGCCCCTTCCAGAGGGCCTTGGATTGGGCCCTAACTCCTCACAATAAATACGCCACAGCTTACCTAGACAATTTTGTGACCTTCAGCCCCAATTGGGAAAGTCATCTGCAGAAGGTCTAGGCGGTACTGAATGCACTGAGAAAGGTGGGGTTTACCATGAACCCGAAGAAGTGTGACACGCGGAAGTAGGCTGCCAAATATCTAAGCTATATCATCGGTAGGGGCGAAATCAAGCAGCAGGAGAACAAGGTGGAGGAGTTCCAAAATTTGCCACAACCATTCTCCAAGAGATCGGTTAGGGCGTTTCTGAGAATTGTGGGATATTATTGGCAGTTCAGCCTGAATTTTGCCTCAAGAGCTGCACCTCCTTATAGGAACAAAGTAATCAATGGCCAAGAGGACTACCGAAGTGGAGACTGCTTTCCAGGAGTTGAAGCTAGTCCTGTGTAAACAGCGGATCTTTGTCACACCAGACTCCACAAAGTAGTTTGTCATCCAGACAGACTCTTCAGAAGTTTGGTTGGGAGCCGTGTTATCACAAGAGATAAATGGAGAGGAACATCCAATCCTTTACCAAAGTAGCAAACTTTCCTTCTGTGAGAAAAATTATGTCATCATGGAAAAAGAATTCTTGGCTGTCAAATTGGCTATTTACACTTTGAAGTACTACCTGCTGAGCCAAAAGTTCATGTTGGTGTCAGACCATGCGTCCGTGAGATGGATGAGGGGAAAAGAACGGAATTAATGGCCAGGTCACAATGTATACCCAGCTTATACTCGAGTCAATAAGTTTTCCCAGTTTTTCGTGGCAAAATTAGGTACCTCAGTTTATACTTGGGTCGACTTATACTCGAGTATATACGGTAATCAATGTCTGATCGGCCGACACCCCCTACTGATCAGCTGTAAGGAAGGAGGTCACTGTGCCGTGTTTGATGGGCATACATGAATTGGCCAATTTATGCTCTAAGAATCTTCATTTTTTGGAAGTACATTGTATTCACTAACAATATAGTTTAGATCTCATGACACCAGTATTTGCATATATCTTGGCCCTTACAGAGTCCTGCGGTTTCCTTTTTTTTGTTGTATGTTATGCAGTCATTGCAGCTTGCACATGTTCACATGCCAACAAAGCTTTTTGGAGATGGAAATTTCATTCTCCAGCAGGACTTGTCCACAGTGCCAAAAGTACCAATACCTGGTTCAAAAACAACAGTATCACTGTGCTTGATTAACCAGCAAACTCGCAAGACCTTAACACCATAGAGAATCTATGGGGTATTGTCAAGAGAAAGATGAGAGACACCAGACCCCACAATGCAGACGAGCTGAAGGCTGCTAACAAAGCAACCTGGGCTTCTATAACACCTCAGCAGTGCCACAGGCTGATTGCCTCCATTCCACGCCGCATTGATGCAGCAACAATTGATGCAAAAGGAGCCCCAACCAAGTATTGAGTGCATATACTGAACATACAGTGGTTACGGAAAGTATTCAGACCCCTTTAAATTTTTCACTCTTTGTTTCATTGCGGCCACTTGGTAAATTCAAAAAGTTCATTTTTTTCTCATTAATGTACACTCTGCACCCCATCTTGATTAAAAAAAAAATAGAAATGTAGTAATTTTTGCAAATTTGTTAAAAAAGAAAAACTGAAATATCACATGGTCATAAGTATTCAGACTCTTTGCTTAGACACTCATATTTAAGTCACATGCTGTCCATGTGATGGTTCTACTCTTTCATTGGAGTCCGGCTGTGTTTAATAAATAAACTGATAGGACTTGATTTAGAAAGGCACACACTTGTCTATATAAGACCTCACAGCTCACCGTGCATGTCAGACCAAATGAGAATCATGAGGTCAAAGGAACTGTGACAAGGGAATTGTGGCAAGGCACAGAGCTGGCCACAGTTACAAAAGAGTTTCTGCAGTACTCAAGGTTCCTAAGAGCACAGAGGCCTCCATAATCCTTAAATGGAAGAAGTTTGGGACCACCAGAAGTCTCTCTAGACCTGGCCATCCAGCCAAACAAAGCAATCGTAGGAGAAGAGCCTTGGTGAGAGAGGTAAAGAAGAACCCTAAGATCACACTGGCTGAGCTCCAGAGATGCAGTAGGGAGATGGGAGAAAGTTCCACAAAGTCAACTATTACTGCAGCCCTCCACAAGTCGGGTCTTTATGGCAGAGTGGCTCTAAGGAAGCCTCTCCTCCGTGTAAGGCATTTGAAAGCCCGCATTGTTTGCTAAAAAAAAATGAAGGACTCCCAGACTATCAGAAATAAGATTCTCTGTTCTGATGAGATGCAGATAGACCTTTTTGGTGATAGTTCTAAGCGGTATGTGTAGAGAAAACCAGACACTGCTCATCTCCTGCCCAATACAATCCCAACAGTGAAACATGGTGATGGCAGCATCATGCTATGGGAGTGTTTTTCAGCTGCAGGTATAGGATGACTGGTTGTCATTGAAGGAAACATGAATGCGACCAAGTACAGAGATATCCTGGATGGAAACCTCTTCCAGTTTGCTCTGAACCTCAGACTTGGCTGAAGGATCACCTTTAGTGATGAGCGAATATACTCGTTACTCGAGATTTCTTGAGCATGCTCGGGGGTCCTCCGAGTTTTTTAGTGCTCGGAGATTTAGTTTTTCTTGCCGCAGCTGAATGATTTACATCTGTTAGCCAGCATAAGTACATGTGGGTATTCCCTAGCAACCAGGCAACCACCATATGTACTTACACTGGCAAACAGATGTAAATCATTCAGCTGCGGCAAGAAAAACTAAATCTCCGAGCACTAAAAAATACTTGGAGGACCCCTGAGCATGCTCGAGAAATCTTGAGTAACGATAATATTCGCTCATCACTATTCACCTTCCAACAAGACAATGACCCTAAGCACACAGCTAAAATACAAAGGAGTGGTTTCGGAACAACTCTGGGGCCATTATTGACTGGCCCAGCCATAGCCCTCACTTAAACCCAATTGAGCATCTCTGGAGAGACCTGAAAATGGCTGTCCACCAACGTTCACCATCTAATTTGACGAAACTGGAGAGGATTTGTAAGGAAAAGTGTCCCCAAATCCAGGGGTGAAAAACTTGTTGCATCATTCCCAAGAAGACTCATGGCTGTACTAGCTCAAAAAGGTGCTTCTACTCAATACTGAGTAAGGGGTCTGAATACTTATGATAATGTGATATTTCAGTTTATCTTTTTTAATAAATTTTCAAAACTTTCTACAAATCTGTTTTTTTTTTCAGTCAAGATGGGGTGCACTTTTTGAATTTACCAAATGGCTGCAATGAAACAAGGAGTGAAAAGTTTAAAGGAGTCTGAATACTTTCCGTACCAACTGGACATTTCAGTAGGCCAACATTTTAAATTTTAAAATCATTTTTCAAGCTGGTGTTATAAAGTATTCCAATTTGCTGAGATAGTGACTTTTGGGTTTTCATTGGCTGTAAGCCGTTGTCATCAACATTAACAGAAATAAACACTTGAAATAGATCACTCTTTTTGTAATTACTCTATATAATGAGTTTCACTTTGTGTATTGGAGAACTGAAATAAATTTAACTTTTTTATATTCTAATTTTGTGAGAGGCATATATATATGCGTATATACACACACACACACACACACACACACACACACACACACACACACACACACACTTTTATATGTTTGGCAGATATCAAGGGCTTCATGAATGCATACAAAGAAAAGCAAAAAGACGGCGCTATTTTGACCGCGTACCTTGAATAGTATTCAGTGGAGACTAGATAGCAGCTTGCTAGTTTCGTAGCATACATGTCATCCACCCGAAGAAAACAAGTCCTTGGTGCAAGCTTCAGGTCTAGGGTACCTGGACCCGTTGAAACACTAGTGCAGCGCAAAACGGCCGTCACCCTGAAGGAATACCGTCCCCGGCTCCATGTTGTATAAAGTACTGTAAGAACAAAAGTTTATACAATAGACTTACGTGAGTCAGAGTTCCATCCCTTCCTCTTCCTGAAGCTTGTAGCTAGGGTTTCAGGTTGGGCTTCGGTCATTTGATTGGGCCCCTAACTGGTAACCCTGATTACTCTAATTGTGGGTACATGGGAATCTCATCAGATGACTGCGCTGTTACTGAAAATAAATCTCTGTACTAAGACCCAGACTGATAACACCGCCATATGGTGACCATATATTGGTAAATGCCAGTCCTACAGAGCATACAAGTGATTACTGTAGAGTTATGAATGGTGCCTTACAGCATATATTCATTCTGATGGAGTCATTAATTTTTCCTGTATTTTCCATCTGGCTCAAACTGATATAACGTCTTCTTCCAGCCATGACTTTTCTGCAGAGATTAAACAAAGACACATTTGACTTCTCACACTTCCATCACTGTCCCCATCTATTCCTAACCTGCATAAACTACTCAACCCGATACAGAGCTACTGCTTCCGAGTCTGTCCTTAATTGACTTGCTATTTTCCACAATAACATCTGTTCTTACTGCCCCACATAGTAATATCCACCACTGTGCCCTTTTAAATAGTAATAATGCCTATTTTGTGCCCTGTAGATGGTAATGTTGCCATTGCCCCCTAGAAAATATTAATGCCCTGTGCAAATGCCCTACAAAATAGTGTCAACATTTTTCCTCTAGAAAGTAAAATGCTCTCTGTGCACATTTGACAGTCGCAATTTCCTGAGTTCCCCTATAACAATAATGCTTCTTAAGTGCCCATTTAACATTTAATAATGTTTCCTGGGAACACCAATGTATATCCCACAGCTCCCTCTACGCATTATATTGGGCCAACAGCTCCCCTATACACATTGCAATGGGCCCCCCAGCTCCCCTATACACAATATGATGGGCCCACAGCTCCCCTTATACAGTATGATGGTCCCACAGCTTCGTCATACACAGTATAATAGGCCTACAGCTTTTGAACTCTGCACAATATGACCTCACAGCTCCCCTATACACAGTTTGGTTGGCCCACAGCTTCCCTACAGACAGTATGATGTGCCCACAGCTCCCCCATACACAGTATAATGGTCTAACAGCTCACCTATACACAGTATATTATCCCTATATACAGTATAATGCCCCTACAGCTCCCCATTACACGGTATGATGGTCTACAGCTTCGCTAAACACTTTATACACAGGATAATGACCTCACAGCTCCCTGAATGCAGTATGATGTCCCCATTGCTTTCCCCAAAGCACAATATCATGACCCTCATAGTAACCTCAACATTGCAAAATGGCCTCCACAGTAGTCCCCACACTTTATGATGGTCCCCACTGTAGCATTCAGCTGTATAATGTTCCCGGCATTAGCTCCCACAGTGCATAATGGCCCCCACAGTAGTCTCCACACTGAATAAGTACCCCCGCGGTAGGGCCCAAACTGTTTGTCACTCAAATTAGCTCCCACGCTGTATAATAGCACACAAACTTTATGATATTCCCACACAGATGTTCCTTCAACGTTAAGACAGGCCCACCCTTAATGAGATTTGAGAGCCCCCCACAGTAGTCCCCACATTGTATGATTGCCCCTATGGTAGGCCCTAAACTGTATGATGGCTCACACATTAGCTACCATACTGTGTAATGGCCCCCGCATTAGCTCCTAAACTGTATAATATCCCCTGTATTAACCCCCAAATTATAAAAATGCTCAGCATTAGCCTCCAAACTGTATAATGGGTCCCACATTGACTTTCACACTGTATAATGACCCCCACGTTGACTCCAAAGCTGTATAATCGCCCCACACACTGTTTGAGGGTCCCCCATTGTTTGTGACTCCCCTACAGTCATCCCGCAAGTTTTAATACAAATGGAAAGCATCATATACTCAGCTAATCCAGGATCCTGATGAGTCGATAAGCGAGGTTCTGAAGGACCCTACGCGCTGATGTCAGTGTCCAACCATACACAGAACGTTGGTGTCCTGGTGCGACCCTAAAGTCCTGTGCGTGTGCCGGCGCCTCTACCACTGTATCACCAGCGAGCGGTAGTTCAGGGGGATCGTATCTCTGCACAACTTACCGTAAGTATATCAGCGTGCTTTGCAGATTGTAAATTGATAGTAAATATTCAAGTAGATTAAAAAAAACAAGTTTGAGAAGACTGCGTTCACACATATCGGTCTGCATAACCTTGATTACCAAGATAACAGTCACGATGCCGACGCTACTTCATCCCTACATAGTAATGCTGGTTTTAGACAGGCCGATAACTGGGGAATGAGCTGGAAACACTTGTTCAGGACTATCAGCCTATCTAAACTAACCGCTAATCACCCTTGTGGCGTAATAACTACACCACACAGGACCGCTGCAGCCAGTCACTGAGCTCTGTGGCTCTGTTCATGACTGCCTGAAGCGGTAATATGTCCAATGCATAGAGATTGGAGCGGCAGAGGAGATCCGGACCTGGGAAGGGTGAGTACTATCTGTGTTTAAACTATGACATTGTTTGGGCATCATTTTTGTGCAAATGTTAAACCCCTTTAACATATATTTTTTTAGATCCCCCTCTATGAATATATTAATTCCATCTTTGATACAGCCCATATCATTCATATTAGCACTTGAATTATTAGTACTCGATTACTAATCTTTTATTGGATCAAGGAAAAACTCCCATTCACCTTTTGA
Source organism: Ranitomeya variabilis (assembly GCF_051348905.1). NCBI lineage: Eukaryota > Metazoa > Chordata > Amphibia > Anura > Dendrobatidae > Ranitomeya > Ranitomeya variabilis. The sequence goes on along the minus strand of NC_135235.1, from coordinate 259,065,610 downwards.
AATAGTTTGTCCTTGTGTTGTTATTCCTGATTTTTTTTTCTTGTAAAGTTTTAGTTGTGATGCGATCTGATGAAGGGGGCAGCACACGATCAAAACACATTATCTATACTAAGCAATTCACTGTTGTATATATTTAAAGGCGCAACTGCACTTATCAGTCATCCTTGTCCTATGTGACGCCAGTGATGCCAATCTTCTTTAGGGTATGTGCACACGATGCGGAAAACACTGCGGATCCGCAGCGTTTCTGCAGCTGCGGGTCCACAGCAGTTTCCCATGAGTTTACAGTTCAATGTAAACCTATGGGAAACCAAAAACGCTGTGCACATGCTGCGGAAAAAAACGCGTGGAAACGCAGCGGTTTACATTCCGTAGCATGTCACTTCTTTCTGCGGATTCCACAGCGGTTTTACAGCTGCTCCTATGGAAAACCGCAGTTGTAAAACCGCAGTGAAAACCGCAGAAAAACCACGGTAAATCTGCGATAAATCTGCAGCAAAAACGCAGCGTTTTTGCCCTGCATATTTATCAAATCTGCTGCTGAAAAATCCGCAGTGGACAAGAATACGTGTGCACATTCCCTTAAGTTACCGTATATAGCAATCCTAGGATGCAAGCCTTCATAAATTCAATGTAACCCCAGTGCGCATTTGTCACATTACACAGAAACTGCTCTTTCTGCGAATATGTGCACATGAATATTTTCTTTTTATTTTTTCTTTCAATATTTTTTTTTTTTACTATAAACTGGTGCCACAAATGTAAAAGTATCTGATTTTTAATAGTCGATAAAATAAGGATAGAAAAGTATGATATGTCAGCAAGAGACGCTTATCCTGAGCTGTTAATTTAAACCAAATCTGTACATTGTAAATGAGAACAGCACTCTAGGGGCCTCAGTATGATGATAATATTAGTGTTATTCAGAACGCAAATAAAGTTAATATCATTACTGTGTGGTTCTTCCCTGCATAGTATCCACCAGGGGCTCGATTCTTGCACACTATGGATGTGCCTCCTGCATCTATATGTTACATTCTGCATATTAAATATATTCAGAGCCAGTGTCAATAACACCAGCTGTGCATAAAAATCCCTGCTTTTAGCTCAAGATTAATATTTGATTGGCTCACAAGTATTCAAGGAGAGACATTCTTAAATCTGGGCCTGAACAGGGCTGAGTAATTGTCATTAAGGCCGGAGTCACACTTCCATATACCGCGGCCGAGTGCTATGAGATAAAACATCACATTCCACTCGGCCCATTGGTATACTATGGGGCAGATAAGATCTGTGATTATTTTCTGATACCGCTTCGGCATGAGAGAACAATCGCAGCATGCTGCAATTGGCAGCGAGACTCGGCTCACTCACACCCATACAAGACTATGGGGGGAGTGAAATATCACACTGCACTCGCTCGGATATCACCTGAGTGCAGTGTGATATAGGCCGACAGCAGAGGAGAAAGAGAAATTACTTTCCTCCTCCTCCGCAGCTGTGCTCCTATCCTGTCATGCAAGAGGATTGGAGTGCAGTAGCATGACACTCTGCTCCCGCTTGCTTCGGATGCTATAGGCAAGTGTGACTCCGGCCTAATATTCTTGGTAAATGTTGGTAGTGAGGGATTAAAGGGCGTCTCCGGTTAAAAAAAAAATAAAAATCAGAGTATACTTAATGTAAAGGATTTGTGCTCCCTGAATGTAATGGTATCTACATTGTAGCAAATTGTCACACTTACATTGATGGTTAGGAAACGCTGAGATGAGATGTGCGTAATTAAGTTAAGAAAAATTTCTTTTCACATGAGCTCGTCCTGATCGAGCAAGACTCCTGTCTATATGAGAATGGCAGCCCCAATGGCTTTAGAAGGAACCTGTTATGTTGGAGATGGAGTCTGATCTGCAGGTAGGATGCTGTAGAGCAGGAGGAGCTGATCAGATTGATGTACATTTCTGTGGGAAAGATTTAAATAACCCCTTTACGACTTTCGACGTACAGGTACATCCAAGGTCACCTCTCCCTCTTTGATGCAGGCTCTGGCGATGAGTCCGCAACTTTTCCAGTATGCGTCCCTAACAGCTGTGGGTGGAATCGCCATCCACCCGTGGCTGTTAACATGTTAAATAGTTAAATATCTCTGTCAATCTCTGGCAGCAGCATTTAACATGATCCCTCCAGAAGCGCGTCACAAACCCCACCCATCGGCACCGTGTCACATGACCGCGGGTCGCCGATGGATTGGCATGGCAACCGGGGTCCACAAGTGATCCATGTGGTTGTCATTGTTGGACTGCTATGAGCTCTGCTCTGTGGCCGGCACTCATAGCAGATGAGCAATTTAGCTACACATAGCAGGGCTGAATTCATGCTATGTGTAGCACAAGCGATCAGAAGTTCGCAGCTTCTAATCTACCATGGAGACTATTTAAGCAAGTAAAAAAAATGTTTTTTAAAAAATATAAAAGTTTAAATCACCCCCCATTCGCTCCTTTCAAGCAATAAGAAAAATACACATATTTGGTATCCCTGCGTTCAGAAACGCCCGATCTATGAATATATAAAAATAATGAATCCGATCGGTAAACGGCATAACGAGAAAAAACTAAACACAATAATTAAGTTTCGTTAGTCACCTCAACATTGCATTAAAATATCTACACCAAAATGGTATCAATAAAAGCATCAGCTCGGCATGCAAAAAATAAGCCCTCACCCAGCCCCAGATCACGAAAAATGCAGACGCTACAGGTATGGGGAAATGACAATTCTTTTTTTTTTTATTACAAACATTGGATTTTTTTTTCACCACTTAAATAAAAAAAAAAGAACTAGTATCTACGAACTAACTAACATAATGACCTGGAGAATCATAATGGCAGGTCAGTTTTATCCTTTAGTGGACATAGTGTACTGGAAATTGCACAATTGTTTTTTTAACTATGTTGTAAAACAAATGGTGTCGTTCAAAAGAACAACTTGTCCTGACAAAAATAAGCACTCACATGGCCATATTGAAAGTTATGGCTCTGCGAAGAAGGGGAGCAAAAAACAAAAAAAAAATGGAAATACCCAAGGCAGTGCAGGGGTTAAACCTTTTATTTTATTGAGCTTCCTGCTTCTTACGTTCATCTAATACATATGGCCGTATAGCAGTAACTAATCCAGCTTAATTAGACCAATTAATAGGTTGTGATACCGGATTTTATGTTGTGATATTGTATCACAAAGATCACAGGTTGTGGAGTTATCATCAAGCTCAAATCTACTATGACCTCTGGTGAAATCTTAAGATGGCTTATTTCCGGTGGGAAACTAAAAGCATCTTTATATGAAGCCTTGCTTCTTTTTACTCTGATTTAAAAAGTAATCCTACAATTTCACCAGGATTTTTATTTGACCTATTGTTACTATGGTTAAAATCATGTTTTGCCACAAGGACAAAGACATATGTGCAGTATGATTATAGACTAAATTTGCATTGAAAAATTTCTACAAATATATCTGCTGTTACAAAACCAAAGAATGATACTTTGTGTACCCCTCCTTACTTTTTGGCAACATGTATATCATAAAATATGCTTAAATTATTGTGATAAGATTTCTTCACATGTGTTTTATTATGTAGCTCATACAAGAAAAACTAAAAAAAATAAAATAAAGCAAAGCACAGTTCTGCTTTAAACAAAAAATCTAGCTTGCCAGTAGGGGGCGCCTTGGTTATGCATAATTCATTGCTTATGAGTAGAGATTCATTCATTGGGGGAAGGAGTAGCGAGCCAAAGAGATCTTGTTCAAGACATCAAAATATTTTGGCAGCTCCGTAAAGTCATAGTTTAAGTGAGCGCAGCATGTTTAACCATCTTAAGACTGGAAACCCGTGTGTCAAACTGAAGTAGACCTTCACACCCAAAATCAGATAACCAGCCTTATCTTCTTATTGGTTCCAGGATTGACCATGAACGGAAGCATTATTCTAACATAGGACTAATGCCTTGTACTGTAATAGATAAAGCTGTGATCTGACGACTCGCTATGGTGCTGCTATTGAAATTTTATACTCTACAAATCTTCTTAGAATTGATGTTCTTTTAAACACAGTTTTATCTAGTCACCTTGTGGAACAATATTTAATTATGGCATGGAGAATGTAGAGGGGAAGGAAAAAAAGGATATTTCTCCATTAGATTAAAGTGTAAGTAGGATGCCAATCCGGCTCTGTTTTTTATGCAGCTTGTATGTAAAAAAGGAGTTTTGTCCATCACTTTACATTCTCTTCATTTACACTGTCAGAACCAAGAATTGATCTCCACCACATGTGCCCTATTATAGGAGCATTTACATGCAGATGTCATGGAAAGTTTAGTAACTTTTCAGATAAGACACATCTTGCACTGATCCTGGTTACAGCCTGTATCACAGGTGATCCTGGCTACAGTAAACTTTGTGTGCTATTTTCATCCAGATCTACATTCAGAATTCTTATGTTGCTTTTACATTGTGTTCTTTGTCCCCGTCGAGGCATACATCCGAAATCTCCAGCTAAACTGGGTCCAGACGCCTGAGCCGACAAGGTCAGTAGACTGCAATGGTGACGGCAGAGCGAACGTGCATAGTAGACTGCGTCTGAGGGTCTGCCTCCTGTAGGCGTACACTCCCGAAAACAAGTGCACGGAAGAGCGCACGTTCACTCTACCGTTGCCATTGCAGTCTATTGGCCCCGTCGGCGCGTGCGCCCAGACCCCGTTTTGCATAGGATTATGGTCGTATGTCCGGATAGGGACACAGAACGCAATGTGAAAGCACCCTTAGGTCATTCACGAGAATAAACCACAATGTTTTAGAAGCTCCACCTACTGCTGTAGCTTTTAGTGGGGAAACTTGAAGCTCATGGGCCCCAATGCAAAAGCTCCAACAGGGCCACCAATTATTGCAAGTCTTTAATAGCATTGGTCTTTTCATGTAGGCCAAAGGGACTTTTTGGGCCCCATAGGCTCCAGGGCCCGGGTGTGAAAGTATCCCCTGCATCTATTGCAGTTACGCCAGTTGTATCTCATTTATTCTGTTTGTCAGAAGCTTTTTGAGATTGCATCTATACGATTATCATTATCTATTTTACAGTTAAAATGACCCTATGCTTATATATAGCGCACAATCCAGTGTTGGAGTCCCCAAAGGCTCTGTTCTAGGACCCCTACTCTTCTCAATCTATACACTCGGCCTGGGACAACTCATAAAGTCTCATAGATTCCAGTACCACCTTCATGCTGATGACACTCAGATCTACCTTTCTGGCCCAGACGTCACCGCTCTGCTGTCCAGAATCCCGGAGTGTCTATCAGCCATATCCTCCTTCTCCTCTTGCTTCCTCAAACTCAATGTGAACAAATCTGAACTCATCATCTTTCCTCCATCCCATAGATCTTCCATACCTGACCTATCTATCGCAATTAACAACATCACGCTTTCCCCCGTACCGGAAGTCCGCTGCCTCGGAGTAACCCTTGACTCTGCCCTGTCCTTCAAACTGCACATCCGAGTTCTTTCCACCTCCTGTCGCCTCCAGCTCAAAAATATCTCCAGAATCCGTCCTTTCCTCAACCGTCAATCTACTAAAATTCTTGTGCATGCCCTCATCTCCCGCCTTGACTACTGCAACATCCTTTTCTGTGGCCTCTTTGCTAACACCCTTGCACCTCTCCAGTCAATCCTTAACTCTGCTGCCCGACTAATTCATCTCTCTCACTACTCCTCCGCTTTCCCCCTCTGCAAATCTCTTCACTGGCTCCCATTCTCTCAGCGTATCCAATTCAAATTATTGATACTGACCTACAAAACCACCCATAACCTGTCTCCTTCATATATCTCTGAACTAATCTCCCGATATCTTCCCTCACGTAATCTCTGCTCCTCCCAAGACCTCCTTCTCTACTCCACACTTATTCGCTCCTCACCCAACTGCCTCCAAGACTTCTCCAGAATATCCCCCATCCTCTGGAATTCTTTGCCCCAACACGTCCGACTATCAACCACATTCGGATCCTTCAGACGGAACTTGAAAACCCGTCTCTTCAGGAAAGCCTACAGCCTGCACTGACCCTGCTGCCTCCTCACCACTACCGAAGCTACCGCCTCACCAACACCAGAGCTCCCGCAACCCTCAACCTAATGTCTCCTTCACCACCATCCTCTAGAATGTAAGCCCGCAAGGGCAGGGTCCTCGCCCCTCTGTATCAGTCTGTCATTGTTAGTTTACTGTAAGTGATATCTGTAATTTGTATGTAACCCCTTATCATTTACAGCACCATGGAATCAGTGGTGCTACATAAATAAATAATAATAATAATCCAGTGAAGGAGGTGTGTTTATACAATTGTCTCGGAATTTATTTTGAACAGTCAGGAAGCTTTTCTGCAAACATACCCTCTAATAGCTTTACCTGAGCTCTTTTAAACCCCCTTTTCGGCCTAGCTTAATTTTGTCTTAGGAACTAAGAAATCCTTTTTTTCAGCCCCTTCCTCTTTCATCAGCCATAACGTTAACTTTATTTTTGAGACTGCTTGCGACTTTCAAGTTACAAAATGGAGAGGCAGGGCACAAGTTACCAGACTCTCTGCTCAACTTTTCAGGCTCTGTTATAACCAGTGTTGTCCTGGGGAACCACGGGCTCACTAGTACCATTGACTTTGGGGGTCCCACTGTTCTACTATAAACAGATATTAACCCCTTTCCGACATCGGGTGTACATTTACACCGTTGTCGGACTCCTTCACTTTGATGTGGGCTTCGGAGCTGAGCCCACATCTTTCCCAACACATAGCTGTTTTGAACAGCTGATGTGCCTGCAATAGGATTAGGGTAGAATCGCGATCCACCTGCGGATATGAACCCGTTAAATGCTGCTGTCAAACGCTGATAGCGGCATTTAACAAGCTCTTCCGGCAATCGTGCCAGAAATACGCCCACTGGTGACTCGCGTCACATGATTGCGGGTCACCGGTGTGTTGTCATGACAATCAGAGGTCTCCTGGAGACCTCTATGGTTGTCAGTGCCAGCTTGCAGTGAGCGCCACCCAGCAAGTGAGTAATTCTGCTATGTAGAGGTGATCTGATCATCGCCTTCATGTAGCAGAGCCGATCGGGTTATGGCAGCTTCTAGTCTCCCATGGAAACTATTGAAGCATGCCAAAAGTTAAAAAAAAAAAAAAAAGGTTTTAAAAATAAAAAAGGTAATTATAACCCCCCTTTCACCCCATTCAAAGTAATAAAAAAAAACTACACATATTTGGTATCGCTGCGTTCAGAATCGCCTGATCAATCAATAAAAAAATGGATTAACCTGATCGCTAAATGGCGTAGCAATAAAATAATTCTAAACAGAATTACGTTTTTTTTGGTCGCCGCAAAATTGCATTAAAATGCAATAACGGGCGATCAAAAGAACATATCTGCACCAAAATGTTATAAATAAAAATGTCAGCTTGGCACGCAAAAAATAAGCCCTCACCCAACTCAAGATCACGAAAAAGAGATGCTACGGTATCGGAAAATGGATCAATTTTTTTATTTTTTTTTACAAAGTTTGGAATTCTTTTTTTTTTTTTTTAGATAAAAAAGAACTTAGACATGTTTGGTGTCCATGAACTTGTAATGACCTGGAGAACCATAATGGCAGATCAGTTTTACCATTTAGTGAACCTAGTAAAAAAAAGCTCACCAAAAAACAAGTGTGGGATTGCACTTTTTTTGCAATTTCACCACATTTGGAATTTTTCTCTCATTTACTGGTACACAATATGGTAAAACCAATACTGTCATTCAAAAGTACAACTCGTCCCACAAAAAATAAGCTCTCACACGGCCATATTGAAAGAAAAGTAAAAAAGTTATGGCTCTGGGAAGAAGGGGAGCGAAAAACGAAAATGCAAAACCGAAAAAAAAGCTTCAGGGGTTAAATTATCCTCATTCTTAAGTTTACCCCTGCTTCTATATAAAAAAAACTGGGCAGTTTGTTAAACGAATGATGAGATGCTGCTTATAGTGACATGAATTACTGTTGTTGTGAACAGTTGAACGAGTTGAAGATGAAATTATCTCTAGAAGGCCTGAAGTTAAAGATGACACATTTTCTTTCTATGCTAAGCATTTTTTAAATATATTTTCATCTTTTGCATTTTAAAAATTACAAATAGGAAAATGGGACAATGGAAAGGTTTGGGAACCCTTGAAGATTTGTGTGCTCAGATAAATTTGACAAAGGTTTCAGACCTTAATTAACCTGGTAGGGTTATGGTTGTTCACTATAATCGATAGGAAAGACCAGGTGGTGCAAAGCTTTATAAAAACCTGGCCTCCTCTATCATTGTACCAGAAAACAGCAGCCATGGATTCTTCTAAGCAGCTGCCGAGCACTCTGAAAATGAAAATGGTGAAGGCCCACAAAAGCAGGTGAAGGCCATATGAAGATAGCAAAACATTTTCAAATTGCCCTTTCATCAGTTTGAAATGTAATGAAAAAATGTCTGTTACCAGGAAAAGTGGAAGTCAATATAAGGTCTGGAAGATCAAGCAAAATTTCAGTGAGAGCTGCACATAGGATTTCTAGAGAGGCAAATCGGAACCCCTTCTTGACTGCAAAAGACCTTCAGAATGATTTAGCAGACTGTGTAGTTGTGGCACATTGTTCTGTTCAGAGACACCTGCGCAAATATGGCCTTCATGGAGGAGTCATCAGAAGAAAACCTCTACTGAATCCTCACCATAACATTCAGCATCAGAAGAATGCAGAAGGACTTCTTAACAAGCTTGATGCATTCTGAAAACAAGTCCTGTAGACCAATGAGGTTGAAATAGAACTTTTTGGCTGCAGTGATCAAAGGTATGTGTGGAGAAAAAAAGAGCACAGAATTTTAGGAAAATAACATCTCACCTACCATTAAGCATAGGAGGTGGATCAACCATGCTTTAGGGTTCTGTTGCAGCCAATGGCATGGGCAACATTTTACGGGTAGAGGGAAGAATGGATTCAATGAAATTTCTGCAAATTCTTGATGCAAACATAACACCATCTGTAAAAAAGCTGAAGGTGTAAAGAGGATGGCTTCTCTAAATGGATAATGATCCTAAACCCATGTCAAATTCCACAATGGATGACCACAAAAGGCGCAAGCTGAAGGTTTTATAATGGCCCTCACAGTCCCCTGCTCTGAACATCATTGAAAATCTACGGCTAGACCTCAAAATGGCAGAGGATGGAAGATGCCCCAGGAATCTCTCAGAACTGGAGGAATTCTCCAAGGAAGAATGGATGGAAATCCCTCAAGCAAGAGTGAAAGACTCTTGGTTGGCTACAAAAAGCATTTACAGGCTGTTACACTTTCAAAAAGGGGGTGCTGCTAGGTACTAACCATCAAACAACACGGTCCCATAATAATCTTAATGGGGCCAAGAAGAGATCCCACAAATATAGTATAAAATCATATTTATTAATAAACAATTAAAATAAATCAATTGATCAATCCAAAATTACATCAGATACCATATAAGGGACGCCACAACACAAAATAGGTATAGGTATAAAATGTGTGTACAGCAACCTACTGCATGAAGCACATGCTAGAGGATGACAAAAAGTACCTAAGCCAACAATGCTGACACTATATCAACTTCCCGTGTGAGAAGTTAGGTGGCATTCATATACAGATTTGAGAATCTGAATCTCAACCTAAAATACTACAACCTCCCCAATATATCCCTATATGCCACAATAGGTCTATATGCAGGGCGAACCCTGCTAAAACGGATATAAGAGGGATAAGAGAGGTATAGGTAAGGTATAAGTAATATTACCTGCCGCACAGCTTCTCCCGGGCCTCCCCTCACCCCGACGCGTGTTTCGCCGCCAGCTTCTTCCGGTAGCAGCCACATAGTATATAGCAAAGGCCACGTAGTATATAGGAGCCATGTAGTATATAGCAGACAAATACTATGTGGCCTGTGCTATATACTATATGGCTGCTATATACATACATATTGTAGAATACCCGATGCGTTAATACAGGCCACGCAATATATAACAGTGGCCACGCAGTATATAACACAGCCCAAATAGTATATAACACAGCCCACGCAGTATATAGCAGCCACGCAGTATATAACACAGGCGACGTAGTATATAACACAGGCCATGCCGTATATAAAACAGGCCATGCAGTATATAACAGTGGCCACATAATATATAGCACAGGCCATGCAGTACATAACACAGCCCACATAGTATCTAAGGCTGGGTTCACATTGCGTTCAGTGACTCCGTTAAACGGACTACGTTACACTGCGGCATAACGCGGTGTAACGTAGTCCGTTAACGCCGCCATTGAAAGCAATGTTGGACGCATTGCTAGGGATGTGCCGTCATTGAGTGACGGACCCTAAGACGCGGGCTGCAGCGTTTCCGGGTCCATCACTGCTAGCGTAGATAGAGCTAGCAGATGCTCTATCTGCACTAGCGCACTGCAAACGTCGGCACTTGCGTTACAGCAGCCCGTTGGCGTATGTGCTGAACCTAGCCTAACACTGGCCACGTAGTATATAGCAGCCACGTGGTATATAATACTGCCTACGTAGTATATAACACTGGCCACGTAGAATATAGCAGCCACGCGGTATATAACACTGCCCACGTGGTATATAACACAGCCCACGTAGTATATAACATTGCCCACGTAGTATATAACATTGCCCACGTAGTATATAGCAGCCCACGTGGTATATAACACTGCCCACGTAGTATATAGCAGCCCACGTGGTATATAACACTGCCCACATAGTATATAACACTGCCCACGTAGTATATAGCAGCCACGCAGTATATAACACTGCCCACACGGTATAGAACACTGCCCACGCGGTATATAACACTGGCCACGTAGAATATAGCAGCCACGCGGTATATAACACTGCCCACGCGGTATATAACACTGCCCACATAGTATATAACACTGCCCACGTAGTATATAGCAGCCCACACGGTATATAACACTGCCCACGTAGTATATAACACTGCCCACGTAGTATATAGCAGCCCACATGGTATATAACACTGCCCACGTAGTATATAACACTGCCCACATAGTATATAGCAGCCCACGCGGTATATAACGCAGCCCACGTGATATATAACGCAACCCACGCGGTATATGACACTGCCCACGTGGTATATAACACTGCCCACGTAGTATATAACACTGGCCACGTAGTATATAGCAGGCATGCTGTATATGACGCAGCCCACGCGCTATATAACACTGCCCACGTAGTATATAGCAGTGTGGGCACATATCCGTGTTAAAAAAAGATAATTAAAACAAAAAATAGTTATATACTCACCCCCTGGGATCCAGCGAAGCTGTCCCTATGCGCGCGGCTGCCGCCATCTTCCGTTCCCAGGATGCATTGCGAAATTACCCAAGACCGCTAAGTCTTCTGGGTAATTTCACAAAGCATTTCTGGTAACGGAAGATGGCGGCAGCCGCGAGCGCATCGTCGGACTACGGAGGGTGAGTATAGCAGGTTTTTTTTAAATTATTTTTAACATTAGATTTTTTTACTATTGGCGCTGAATAGGCAGCATCAATAGTAACTAGATGGGTATTTCCTGAAGAAACTACAGATAGTGCTTTGGAATGGTGCCCGGGCTGCCCCTGCAAGACTTTCACACTTGGGTGCCCCTCAGACGCTGGTTTGGTAGTTGAGGATTTGGTGGGCGGGGCCACTCTGGGTCCGATTTGGTGGCCCGGGGCACTCTGGGTCCGATTTGGTGGCCCGGGGCACTCTGGGTCCGATTTGGTGGCCCGGGGCACTCTGGGTCCGATTTGGTGGCCCGGGTCACTCTGGGTCCGATTTGGTGGCCCGGGTCACTCTGGGTCCGATTTGGTGGGCCGGGTCACTCTGGGTCCGATTTGGCGGGCGGCGCCGCTCTGGGTCCGATTTGGCGGGCGGCGCCACTCTGGGTCCGATTTGGCGGGCGGCGCCACTCTGGGTCCGATTTGGCGGGCGGCGCCACTCTGGGTCCGATTTGGCGGGCGGCGCCACTCTGGGTCCGATTTGGCGGGCGGCGCCACTCTGGGTCCGATTTGGCGGGCGGCGCCACTCTGGGTCCGATTTGGCGGGCGGCGCCACTCTGGGTCCGATTTGGTGGGCGGCGCCACTCTGGGTCCGATTTGGCGGGCGGCGCCTCTCTGGGTCCGATTTGGCGGGCGGCGCCACACTGGGTCCGATTTGGCGGGCGGCGCCACTCTGGGTCCGATTTGGCGGGCGGCGCCACTCTGGGTCCGATTTGGCGGGCGGCGCCACTCTGGGTCCGATTTGGCGGCCGGCGCCACTCTGGGTCCGATTTGGCGGGCGGCGCCACTCTGGGTCCGATTTGGCGGGCGGCGCCACTCTGGGTCCGATTTGGCGGGCGGCGCCACTCTGGGTCCGATTTGGTGAGTGGGGCAATAATTATAATAAGACTACAGATAGTGCTTTGAAATTGTGCTGTACTATCACTTTAAGAGCTGATATTATCTGGCAAAACTGTGCTGGTGTGGTCATGTACAGTTCGCAGGCGTTGGCATAGTAACTGGGCCTGACTGCGCATATCAATGAGCTAATCAGCCAGGTGGCAGGTGGCAGGTACATTTCAAATTGCCTCAGAAACCCGGCCATTATAACCTATGGGAAAATTTCCCTATTGAAATGCATTACAATGAGGGGAAAAAACATTTACAAACGCAAATTGCGCCAAAACTACAAATCCGATCGACACGAAAAATACTTAGCACACCTCTTGGGGACGCTGGCTTCGAAATGACACCTCACTGGAGTCTGTGAGTGAAGCGGTTCGGGACGCATTACGTGCGGACTGAATAATAATAAGAACTAGATGGGTATTTCCTGAAGGAACTACAGATAGTGCTTTGGAATGGTGCCCGGGCTGCCCCTGCAAGAATTTCACACTTGGGTGCCCCTCAGGCGCTGGTTTGGTAGTTGTAGCCCCTCAGGGTTGAGGCTTGGTGGGCCGGGTCACTCTGGGTCCGATTTGGTGGGCCGGGTCACTCTGGGTCCGATTTGGTGGGCCGGGTCACTCTGGGTCCGATTTGGTGGGCCGGGTCACTCTGGGTCCCATTTAGTGGGCCGGGTCACTCTGGGTCCCATTTGGTGGCCCGGGTCACTCTGGGTCCCATTTGGTGGCCCGGGTCACTCTGGGTCCCATTTGGTGGCCCGGGTCTCTCTGGGCCTGATTTGGTGGCCCGGGTCACTCTGGGCCCGATTTGGTCAACCCGGGTCACTCTGGGTCCGATTTGGTGGGCCGGGTCACTCTGGGTCCCATTTGGTGGGCCGGGTCACTCTGGGTCCCATTTGGTGGGCCGGGTCACTCTGGGTCCCATTTGGTGGGCCGGGTCACTCTGGGTCCCATTTGGTGGCCCGGGTAACTCTGGGTCCCATTTGGTGGCCCGGGTCACTCTGGGTCCCATTTGGTGGCCCGGGTCACTCTGGGTCCCATTTGGTGGCCCGGGTCACTCTGGGCCCGATTTGGTGGCCCGGGTCACTCTGGGCCCGATTTGGTCAACCCGGGTCACTCTGGGCCCGATTTGGTGGCCCGGGTCACTCTGGGCCCGATTTGGTGGCCCGGGTCACTCTGGGGCCGATTTGGTGGCCCGGGTCACTCTGGGGCTGATTTGGTGGCCCGGGTCACTCTGGGGCCGATTTGGTGGCCCGGGTCACTCTGGGTCCGATTTGGTGGCCCGGGTCACTCTGGGTCCGATTTGGTGGCCCGGGTCACTCTGGGTCCGATTTGGTGGCCCGGGTCACTCTGGGTCCGATTTGGTGGCCCGGGTCACTCTGGGTCCGATTTGGTGGCCCGGGTCACTCTGGGTCCGATTTGGTGGCCCGGGTCACTCTGGGTCCGATTTGGTGGCCCGGGTCACTCTGGGTCCGATTTGGTGGCCCGGGTCACTCTGGGTCCGATTTGGTGGCCCGGGTCACTCTGGGTCCGATTTGGTGGCCCGGGTCACTCTGGGTCCGATTTGGTGGGCCGGGTCACTCTGGGTCCGATTTGGTGGCCCGGGTCACTCTGGGTCCGATTTGGTGGCCCGGGTCACTCTGGGTCCGATTTGGTGGCCCGGGTCACTCTGGGTCCGATTTGACGGGCGGCGCCACTCTGGGTCCGATTTGGCGGGCGGCGCCACTCTGGGTCCGATTTGGCGGGCGGCGCCACTCTGGGTCCGATTTGGCGGCCTGGGTCACTCTGGGTCCGATTTGGCGGGCGGCGCCACTCTGGGTCCGATTTGGCGGGCGGCGCCATTCTGGGTCCGATTTTGCGGGCGGCGCCTCTCTGGGTCCGATTTGGCGGGCGGCGCAACTCTGGGTCCGATTTGGCGGGCGGCGCCACTCTGGGTCCGATTTGGCGGGCGGCGCCACTCTGGGTCCGATTTGGTGGGCGGCGCCACTCTGGGTCCGATTTGGCGGGCGGCGCCACTCTGGGTCCGATTTGGCGGGCGGCACCACTCTGGGTCCGATTTGGCGGGCGGCGCCACTCTGGGTCCGATTTGGCGGCCCGGGTCACTCTGGGTCCGATTTGGCGGGCGGCGCCACTCTGGGTCCGATTTGGCGGGCGGCGCCACTCTGGGTCCGATTTTGCGGGCGGCGCCACTCTGGGTCCGATTTGGCGGGCGGCGCCTCTCTGGGTCCGATTTGGCGGGCGGCGCAACTCTGGGTCCGATTTGGCGAGCGGCGCCACTCTGGGTCCGATTTGGCGGGCGGCGCCACTCTGGGTCCGATTTGGCGGGCGGCGCCACTCTGGGTCCGATTTGGCGGGCGGCGCCACTCTGGGTCCGATTAGGCGGGCGGCGCCACTCTGGGTCCGATTATGCGGGCGGCGCCACTCTGGGTCCGATTTGGCGGGCGGCGCCACTCTGGGTCCGATTTGGCGGGCGGCGCCACTCTGGGTCCGATTTGGCGGGCGGCGCCACTCTGGGTCCGATTTGGCGGGCGGCGCCACTCTGGGTCCGACTTGACGGGCGGCGCCACTCTGGGTCCGATTTGGCAAGCGGGGGCACTCTGGTCCGATTTGGTGGGCTGGGTCCGATTTGGTGAGCGGGGCAATAATGATAAGACTACAGATAGTGCTTTGTAATTGTGCTGTACTGTCACTTTAAGAGCTGATATTATCTGACAAAACTTGTGACCTGGTGGGCTGGTAGAGTTTATAGGCGTTGGCATAGTAACTGGGTCTCACTGCGCATATCAATGAGGTAATCAGCCAGGTGGCAGTTATTTTTAGAAATTGCCTCAGAAATCAGGCCCATTATAAACGTATTGGAAAATTTCCCTATTGAAATGCATTGAGACACTTTTTTCAAACGCAAATTGCGCCAAAACTACAAATCCGATCGACACGAAAAATACTTAGCACACCTCTCAGGAACGCTGGCTTCGAAATGACACCTCACTGGAGTCTGTGAGTTTAGCGGTTCGGGCCGCATTACGTGCGGACTGAATAATAATAATAAGAATAAGAAGTTTACCACGGTGGAATAACAGTATAGTGCTTTGTTCCAAAGCACTATAACTAGATGGGTATTTCCTGAAGGAACTACACATAGTGCTTTGGAATGGTGCCCGGGCTGCCCCTGCAAGACTTTCACACTTGGGTGCCCCTCAGGCGCTGGTTTGGTAGTTGTAGCCCCTCAGGGTTGAGGCCACTCTGGGTCCGATTTGGTGGGCTGGGTCACACTGGGTCCGATTTGGTGGGCCGGGTCACTCTGGGTCCGATTTGGTGGGCCGGGTCACTCTGGGTCCGATTTGGTGGGCCGGGTCACTCTGGGTCTGATTTGGTGGGCCGGGTCACTCTGGGTCCGGTTTGGTGGGCCGGGTCACTCTGGGTCCAGTTTGGTGGGCCGGGTCACTCTGGGTCCGATTTGGTGGCCCGGGTCACTCTGGGTCCGATTTGGTGGGCCGGGTCACTCTGGGTCCGATTTGGTGGGCCGGGTCACTCTGGGTCCGATTTGGTGGCCCGGGTCACTCTGGGTCCGATTTGGTGGCCCGGGTCACTCTGGGTCCGATTTGGTGGCCCGGGTCACTCTGGGTCCGATTTGGTGGGCCGAGTCACTCTGGGTCCGATTTGGTGGCCCGGGTCACTCTGGGTCCGATTTGGTGGCCCGGGTCACTCTGGGTCCGATTTGGCGGGCGGCGCCACTCTGGGTCCGATTTGGTGGCCAGGGTCACTCTGGGTCCGATTTGGTGGCCCGGGTCACTCTGGGTCCGATTTGGTGGCCCGGGTCACTCTGGGTCCGATTTGGTGGGCCAGGTCATTCTGGGTCCGATTTGGTAGCCCGGGTCACTCTGGGTCCGATTTGGCGGGCGGCGCCACTCTGGGTCCGATTTGGTGGCCCGGGTCACTCTGGGTCCGATTTGGTGGCCTGGGTCACTCTGGGTCCGATTTGGTGGCCCGGGTCACTCTGGGTCCGATTTGGTGGCCCGGGTCACTCTGGGTCCGATTTGGTGGCCCGGGTCACTCTGGGTCCGATTTGGTGGGCCGGGTCACTCTGGGTCAGATTTGGTGGGCCGGGTCACTCTGGGTCCGATTTGGTGGGCCGGGTCACTCTGGGTCCGATTTGGTGGGCCGGGTCACTCTGGGTCCGATTTGGTGGGCCGGGTCACTCTGGGTCCGATTTGGTGGCCCGGGTCACTCTGGGTCCGATTTGGTGGGCCGGGTCACTCTGGGTCCGATTTGGTGGCCCGGTTCACTCTGGGTCCGATTTGGTGGGCCGGGTCACTCTGGGTCCGATTTGGTGGGCCGGGTCACTCTGGGTCCGATTTGGTGGGCCGGGTCACTCTGGGTCCGATTTGGTGGCCCGGGTCACTCTGGGTCCGATTTGGTGGGCCGGGTCACTCTGGGTCCGATTTGGTGGGCCGGGTCACTCTGGGTCCGATTTGGTGGGCCGGGTCACTCTGGGTCCGATTTGGTGGGCCGGGTCACTCTGGGTCTGATTTGGTGGGCGGGGTCACTCTGGGTCCGATTTGGTGGGCGGGACCCCTCAGGGTCCGATTTGGTGGGCCGGATCACTCTGGGTCCGATTTGGTGGGCCGGGTCACTCTGGGTCCGATTTGGTGGGCCGGGTCACTCTGGGTCCGATTTGGTGGGCCGGGTCACTCTGGGTCTGATTTGGTGGGCGGGGTCACTCTGGGTCCGATTTGGTGGGCGGGACCCCTCAGGGTCCGATTTGGTGGGCCGGATCACTCTGGGTCCGATTTGGTGGCCCGGGTCACTCTGGGTCCGATTTGGTGGCCCGGGTCACTCTGGGTCCGATTTGGTGGCCCGGGTCACTCTGGGTCCGATTTGGTGGCCCGGGTCACTCTGGGTCCGATTTGGTGGCCCGGGTCACTCTGGGTCCGATTTCGTGGGCCGGGTCACTCTGGGTCCGATTTCGTGGGCCGGGTCACTCTGGGTCCGATTTGGTGGGCGGGGCCCCTCAGGGGCAGTATACTGCGCGGCTCTGCGCTGTATACTGCGCGGCTCTGCGCTGTATACTGCGGGGCTCTGCGCTGTATACTGCGCGGCTCTGCGCTGTATACTGCGGGGCTCTGCGCTGTATACTGCGCGGCTCTGCGCTGTATACTGCGCGGCTCTGTGCTGTTTACTGCGCGGCTCTGCGCTGGAGACTGCGCGGCTCTGCGCTGTATACTGCGCGGCTCTGCGCTGTATACTGCGCGGCTCTGCGCTGTATACTGCGTGGCTCTGCGCTGTATACTGCGCGGCTCTGCGCTGTAGACTGCGCGGCTCTGCGCTGTAGACTGCGCGGCTCTGCGCTCTATACTGCGCGGCTCTGCGCTGGAGACTGCGCGGCTCTGCGCTGGAGACTGCGCGGCTCTGCGCTGTATACTGCACGGCTCTGCGCTGTATACTGCGCGGCTGTGCAATATACTTCGTGGACATACATATTCTAGAATACCCGATGCGTTAGAATCGGGCCACCATCTGGTAATAATAATAATAAGACTACAGATAGTGCTTTGGAATTGTGCTGTACTGTCACTTTAAGAGCTGATATTATCTGACAAAACTTGTGACCTGGTGGGCTGATGTAGAGTTGATAGGCGTTGGCATAGTAACTGTGTCTGACTGCGCATATCAATGAGCTAATCAGCCAGCTGGCAGTTGGCAGTTATGTTTAGAAATTGCCTCAGAAACCAGCCCCATTATAAACGTATGGGGAAATTTCCCTATTGAAACGCATTGAGACCCTTTTTTCAAACGCAAATTGCGCCAAAACTACAAATCCGATCGACACGAAAAATACTTAGCACACCTCTCAGGAACGCTGGCTTCGAAATGACACCTCACTGGAGTCCGTGAGTTTAGCGGTTCGGGCCGCATTACGTGCGGACTGAATAATAAGAAGAACTAGATGGGTATTTCCTGAAGGAACTACAGATAGTGCTTTGGAATGGTGCCCGGGCTGCCCCTGCAAGACTTTCACACTTGGGTGCCCCTCAGGCGCTGGTTTGGTAGTTGTAGCCCCTCAGGGTTGAGGCTTGGTGGGCCGGGTCACTCTGGGTCCGATTTGGTGGGCCGGGTCACTCTGGGTCCGATTTGGTGGGCCGGGTCACTCTGGGTCCGATTTGGTGGGCCGGGTCACTCTGGGTCCCATTTGGTGGGCCGGGTCACTCTGGGTCCCATTTGGTGGCCCGGGTCACTCTGGGTCCCATTTGGTGGCCCGGGTCACTCTGGGTCCCATTTGGTGGCCCGGGTCTCTCTGGGCCTGATTTGGTGGCCCGGGTCACTCGGCCCGATTTGGTCAACCCGGGTCACTCTGGGTCCGATTTGGTGGGCCGGGTCACTCTGGGTCCCATTTGGTGGGCCGGGTCACTCTGGGTCCCATTTGGTGGGCCGGGTCACTCTGGGTCCCATTTGGTGGGCCGGGTCACTCTGGGTCCCATTTGGTGGCCCGGGTAACTCTGGGTCCCATTTGGTGGCCCGGGTCACTCTGGGTCCCATTTGGTGGCCCGGGTCACTCTGGGTCCCATTTGGTGGCCCGGGTAACTCTGGGCCCGATTTGGTGGCCCGGGTCACTCTGGGCCTGATTTGGTCAACCCGGGTCACTCTGGGCCCGATTTGGTGGCCCGGGTCACTCTGGGCCCGATTTGGTGGCCCGGGTCACTCTGGGGCCGATTTGGTGGCCCGGGTCACTCTGGGTCCGATTTGGTGGCCCGGGTCACTCTGGGTCCGATTTGGTGGCCCGGGTCACTCTGGGTCCGATTTGGTGGCCTGGGTCACTCTGGGTCCGATTTGGTGGCCCGGGTCACTCTGGGTCCGATTTGGTGGCCCGGGTCACTCTGGGTCCGATTTGGTGGCCCGGGTCACTCTGGGTCCGATTTGGTGGCCCGGGTCACTCTGGGTCCCATTTGGTGGCCCGGGTCACTCTGTGTCCGATTTGGTGGCCCGGGTCACTCTGGGTCCGATTTGGTGGCCCGGGTCACTCTGGGTCCGATTTGGTGGGCCGGGTCACTCTGGGTCCGATTTGGTGGCCCGGGTCACTCTGGGTCCGATTTGGTGGCCCGGGTCACTCTGGGTCCGATTTGGTGGCCCGGGTCACTCTGGGTCCGATTTGGTGGCCCGGGTCACTCTGGGTCCGATTTGGTGGCCCGGGTCACTCTGGGTCCGATTTGGTGGCCCGGGTCACTCTGGGTCCGATTTGGTGGCCCGGGTCACTCTGGGTCCGATTTGGTGGCCCGGGTCACTCTGGGTCCGATTTGACGGGCGGCGCCACTCTGGGTCCGATTTGGCAGGCGGCGCCACTCTGGGTCCGATTTGGCGGGCGGCGCCACTCTGGGTCCGATTTGGCGGCCTGGGTCACTCTGGGTCCGATTTGGCGGGCGGCGCCACTCTGGGTCCGATTTGGCAGGCGGCGCCACTCTGGGTCCGATTTTGCGGGCGGCGCCTCTCTGGGTCCGATTTGGCGGGCGGTGCAACTCTGGGTCCGATTTGGCGGGCGGCGCCACTCTGGGTCCGATTTGGCGGGCGGCGCCACTCTGGGTCCGATTTGGTGGGCGGCGCCACTCTGGGTCCGATTTGGCGGGCGGCGCCACTCTGGGTCTGATTTGGCGGGCGGCACCACTCTGGGTCCGATTTGGCGGGCGGCGCCACTCTGGGTCCGATTTGGCGGCCCGGGTCACTCTGGGTCCGATTTGGCGGGCGGCGCCACTCTGGGTCCGATTTGGCGGGCGGCGCCACTCTGGGTCCGATTTTGCGGGCGGCGCCACTCTGGGTCCAATTTGGCGGGCGGCGCCTCTCTGGTCCGATTTGGCGGGCGGCGCAACTCTGGGTCCGATTTGGCGGGCGGCGCCACTCTGGGTCCGATTTGGCAGGCGGCGCCACTCTGGGTCCGATTTGGCGGGCGGCGCCACTCTGGGTCCGATTTGGCGGGCGGCGCCACTCTGGGTCCGATTAGGCGGGCGGCGCCACTCTGGGTACGATTTGGCGGGCGGCGCCACTCTGGGTCCGATTTGGCGGGCGGCGCCACTCTGGGTCCGATTTGGCGGGCGGCGCCACTCTGGGTCGATAGTGCTTTCGATACAGATAGTGCTTTGTAATTGTGCTGTACTGTCACTTTAAGAGCTGATATTATCTGACAAAACTTGTGACCTGGTGGGCTGGTAGAGTTTATAGGCGTTGGCATAGTAACTGGGTCTCACTGCGCATATCAATGAGGTAATCAGCCAGGTGGCAGTTATTTTTAGAAATTGCCTCAGAAATCAGGCCCATTATAAACGTATTGGAAAATTTCCCTATTGAAATGCATTGAGACACTTTTTTCAAACGCAAATTGCACCAAAACTACAAATCCGATCGACACGAAAAATACTTAGCACACCTCTCAGGAACGCTGGCTTCGAAATGACACCTCACTGGAGTCTGTGAGTTTAGCGGTTCGGGCCGCATTACGTGCGGACTGAATAATAATAATAAGAACTAGATGGGTATTTCCTGAAGGAACTACAGATAGTGCTTTGGAATGGTGCCCGGGCTGCCCCTGCAAGACTTTCACACTTGGGTGCCCCTCAGGCGGTCCGATTTGGTGGGTTGGGTCAATCTGGGTCTGATTTTGTGGGCGGGGTAAATCTAGGTCCGATTCGGTGGGCGGGGTCACTTTTGGTCCGATTCTGTGGGCGCGGCCACTCTGGGTCCGATTCGGTGGGCGGAGCCACTCTGGGTCCGATTTGGTGGGCGGGGCACCTTAGGGACCAATTTGGTGGGTGGGGTCACTCGGTCCGATTTGGTGGGCTGGGCACCTCAGGGTCTGATTTGGTGGGCTGGGCACCTCAGGGTCCGATTTGGTGGGTGGGGTCACTCTGGGTCCGATTTGGTGGGCGGGGTCACTCTGGGCCCGATTTGGTGGAAGGGGTCACTCTGGGTCCGATTTGGTGGAAGGGGTCACTCTGGGTCTGATTTGGTGGAAGGGGTCACTCTGGGTCCGATTTGGTGGGCGGAGCCACTCTGGGTCCGATTTGGTGGGCGGGGTCACTCTGGGTCTGATTTAGGGGGCGGGGTCACTCTGGGTCCGATTTGGTGGGCCGGGCCCCTCGGGGTCCGATTTGGTGGGCCGGGCCTCTCGGGTTCCGAATTGGTGAGCGGGGTAATCTACTATCTAATTATCTAAGGGCACTTCCGTCTTTCTGTCTCACAACACCGCTACGTCATCATCTCGTGAGACCGCAATGCACTCTTGGGACCGGAGCGCGCAACAAGCATCGGGTACCGGCCACTCCAGGTGCAACAAGCATCGTGTACCGGCCGCTCTAGGAGGTGCAACAACCATCAGATACCGGCCGCTCCAGGAGGTGAGTATGTAACTTTTTTATTTTAATTCTTTTTTTTTTTAACAGGGATATGCAGTATACTATGTGACTGGACAATATACTACGTGACTGGGCAGTATAACTACGTGGCTCTGCGCTGTATACTGCGTGGCTCTGTGCTGTATACTGCGTGGCTCTGCGCTGTATACTACGCGGCTCTGCGCTGTATACTACGCGGCTCTGCGCTGTATACTGCGTGGCTCTGCGCTGTGTACTGCGCGGCTCTGCGCTGTGTACTGCACGGCTCTGCGCTGTGTACTGCGCGGCTCTGCCCTGTGTACTGCGCGTTCTGCGCTGTATACTGCGCGGCTCTGCGCTGTATACTGCGCAGCTCTGTGCAGCTCTGCGCTTTGTACTGCGCGGCTCTGCGCTATATACTGCGTGGCTCTTCGCTGTATACTACGCGGCTCTGCGCTGTGTACTGCGCGGCTCTGCGCTGTGTACTGCGCGTGTCCGTGCTGTGTACTGCGCGTGTCTGCGCTGTATACTGCGGGGCTCTGCACTGTATACTGCGGGGCTCTGCACTGTATACTGCGGGGCTCTGCGCTGTATACTACGCGGCTCAGCGCTGTATACTGCGCGGCTCTGCGCTGCATACTGCGTGGCTCTACGCTGCGTACTGCGCGGCTCTGCGCTGTATACTGGGTGGCTCTGCGCTGTGTACTGCGCGGCTCTGTGCTGTGTACTGTGCGGCTCTGCACTGTGTACTGCGCGGCTCTGCGCTGTGTACTGCGCGGCTCTGCGCTGTGTACTGCGCGGCTCTGCGCTTTATACTGTGCGGCTCTGCACTCTGTACTGCGCGGCTCTGCGCTGTGTACTGCGCAGCTCTGCGCTGTATACTGCGCGGCTCTGCGCTGTGTACTGCGCGGCTCTGCGCTGTGTACTGCGCGGCTCTGCGCTGTGTACTGCTCGGCTCTGCGCTGTGTACTGCGCGGCTCTGCGCTGTGTACTGCGCGGCTCTGCGCTGTGTACTGCGCGGCTCTGCGCTGTGTACTGCGCGGCTCTGCGCTGTGTACTGCGCGGCTCTGCGCGGTATACTGCGCGGCTCTGCGCTTTATACTGTGCGGCTCTGCGCTCTGTACTGCACGGCTCTGCGCTGTCTACTGCGCGGCTCTGCGCTGTGTACTGCTCGGCTCTGCGCTGTGTACTGCGCGGCTCTCCGCTTTATACTGCGCGGCTCTGCGCTTTATACTGCGCGGCTTTGCGCTGTGTACTGCATGGCTCTGCGCTGTGTACTGCGCGGCTCTGCGCTGTGTACTGCACGGCTCTGCGCTGTGTACTGCACGGCTCTGCGCTTTATACTGCGCGGCTCTGCGCTGTGTACTGCACGGCTCTGCGCTGTGTACTGCGTGGCTCTGCGCTGTGTACTGCACGGCTCTGCGCTTTATACTGCGCGGCTCTGCGCTGTGTACTGCACGGCTCTGCGCTGTGTACTGCGCGGCTCTGCGCTTTATACTGCGCGGCTCTGCGCTGTGTACTGCGCGGCTCTGCGCTGTGTACTGCGCGGCTCTGCGCTGTGTACTGCACGGCTCTGCGCTTTAAACTGCGCGGCTCTGCGCTGTGTACTGCACGGCTCTGCGCTGTGTACTGCGCGGCTCTGCGCTGTGTACTGCGCGGCTCTGCGCTTTATACTGCGCGGCTCTGCGCTGTGTACTGCGTGGCTCTGCGCTGTGTACTGCGCGGCTGCGCTGTGTACTGCGCGGCTCTGCGCTTTATACTGTGCGGCTCTGCGCTCTGTACTGCGCGGCTCTGCGCTGTGTACTGCGCAGCTCTGCGCTGTATACTGCGCGGCTCTGCGCTGTGTACTGCGCGGCTCTGCGCTGTGTACTGCGCGGCTCTGCGCTGTGTACTGCTCGGCTCTGCGCTGTGTACTGCGCGGCTCTGCGCTGTGTAGTGCGCGGCTCTGCGCTGTGTACTGCGCGGCTCTGCGCTGTGTACTGCGCGGCTCTGCGCTGTGTACTGCACGGCTCTGCGCGGTATACTGCGCGGCTCTGCGCTTTATACTGTGCGGCTCTGCGCTCTGTACTGCACGGCTCTGCGCTGTCTACTGCGCGGCTCTGCGCTGTGTACTGCTCGGCTCTGCGCTGTGTACTGCGCGGCTCTCCGCTTTATACTGCGCGGCTCTGCGCTTTATACTGCGCGGCTTTGCGCTGTGTACTGCATGGCTCTGCGCTGTGTACTGCGCGGCTCTGCGCTGTGTACTGCACGGCTCTGCGCTGTGTACTGCACGGCTCTGCGCTTTATACTGCACGGCTCTGCGCTGTGTACTGCACGGCTCTGCGCTGTGTACTGCGCGGCTCTGCGCTGTGTACTGCACGGCTCTGCGCTTTATACTGCGCGGCTCTGCGCTGTGTACTGCGCGGCTCTGCGCTGTGTACTGCGCGGCTCTGCGCTGTGTACTGCGCGGCTCTGTGCTTTATACTGCGCGGCTCTGCGCTTTATACTGCGCGGCTCTGCGCTGTGTACTGCGCGGCTCTGCGCTGTGTACTGCGCGGCTCTGCGCTTTATACTGCGCAGCTCTGCGCTGTGTACTGCACGGCTCTGCGCTGTGTACTGCGCGGCTCTGCGCTGTGTACTGCACGGCTCTGCGCTTTAAACTGCGCGGCTCTGCGCTGTGTACTGCACGGCTCTGCGCTGTGTACTGCGCGGCTCTGCGCTGTGTACTGCGCGGCTCTGCGCTTTATACTGCGCGGCTCTGCGCTGTGTACTGCGCGGCTCTGCGCTGTGTACTGCGCGGCTCTGCGCTGTGTACTGCACGGCTCTGCGCTTTATACTGCGCGGCTCTGCGCTGTGTACTGCACGGCTCTGCGCTGTGTACTGCGCGGCTCTGCGCTGTG
The DNA here is from genome assembly GCF_051348905.1 of Ranitomeya variabilis. Classification (NCBI taxonomy): domain Eukaryota; kingdom Metazoa; phylum Chordata; class Amphibia; order Anura; family Dendrobatidae; genus Ranitomeya; species Ranitomeya variabilis. Next base: position 259,040,870 of record NC_135235.1, on the reverse strand, counting down.
TACTGCACGGCTCTGCGCTTTATACTGCGCGGCTCTGCGCTGTGTACTGCACGGCTCTGCGCTGTGTACTGCGCGGCTCTGCGCTGTGTACTGCGCGGCTCTGCGCTTTATACTGCGCGGCTCTGCACTGTGTACTGCGCGGCTCTGCGCTGTGTACTGCGCGGCTCTGCGCTGTGTACTGCACGGCTCTGCACTGTATACTGCGTGGCTGTGCAATATACTACGTGGACATGCATATTCTAGAATACCCGATGAGTTAGAATCGGGCCACAGTCTAATAATCATAAGACTACGGATAGTGGTTTGGAATTGTGCTGTACTGTCACTTTAAGAGCTGATATTATCTGACAAAACTTGTGACCTGGTGAGCTGATGTAGATTTCATAGGAGTTGGCATAGTAACTGTGTCTGACTGCGCATATCAATGAGCTAATCAGCCAGGTGGCAGTTATTTTTAGAAATTGCCTCAGAAACCAGCCCATTATAAACGTATAGGAAAATTTCTCCATTGAAACGCATTGAAAGACTTTTTTCAAACACAAATTGCGCAAAAACTACAAATCCGATCGACACGAAAAATACTTAGCACACCTCTCAGGAACGCTGGCTTCGAAATGACACCTCACTGGAGTCTGTGAGTTTAGCGGTTCGGGCCGCATTACGTGCGGACTGAATAATAAGAATAAGAAGAAGTTTACCACGGTGGAATAACAGTATAGTGCTTTGTTCCAAAGCACTATAATAAGTTTACCACGGTGGAATAACAGTATAGTGCTTTGTTCCAAAGCACTATAATAATAATAAGAAGTTTACCACGATGGAATAACCGTATAGTGCTTTGTTCCAAAGCACTATAATAATAAGAACTAGATGGGTATTTCCTGAAGGAACTACAGATAGTGCTTTGGAATGGTGCCCGGGCTGCCCCTGCAAGACTTTCACACTTGGGTGCCCCTCAGGCGGTCCGATTTGGTGGGTTGGGTCAATCTGGGTCTGATTTTGTGGGCGGGGTAAATCTAGGTCCGATTCGGTGGGCGGGGTCACTTTTGGTCCGATTCTGTGGGCGCGGCCACTCTGGGTCCGATTCGGTGGGCGGAGCCACTCTGGGTCCGATTTGGTGGGCGGGGCACCTTAGGGACCAATTTGGTGGGTGGGGTCACTCGGTCCGATTTGGTGGGCTGGGCACCTCAGGGTCTGATTTGGTGGGCTGGGCACCTCAGGGTCCGATTTGGTGGGTGGGGTCACTCTGGGTCCGATTTGGTGGGCGGGGTCACTCTGGGCCCGATTTGGTGGAAGGGGTCACTCTGGGTCCGATTTGGTGGAAGGGGTCACTCTGGGTCTGATTTGGTGGAAGGGGTCACTCTGGGTCCGATTTGGTGGGCGGAGCCACTCTGGGTCCGATTTGGTGGGCGGGGTCACTCTGGGTCTGATTTAGGGGGCGGGGTCACTCTGGGTCCGATTTGGTGGGCCGGGCCCCTCGGGGTCCGATTTGGTGGGCCGGGCCTCTCGGGTTCCGAATTGGTGAGCGGGGTAATCTACTATCTAATTATCTAAGGGCACTTCCGTCTTTCTGTCTCACAACACCGCTACGTCATCATCTCGTGAGACCGCAATGCACTCTTGGGACCGGAGCGCGCAACAAGCATCGGGTACCGGCCACTCCAGGTGCAACAAGCATCGTGTACCGGCCGCTCTAGGAGGTGCAACAACCATCAGATACCGGCCGCTCCAGGAGGTGAGTATGTAACTTTTTTATTTTAATTCTTTTTTTTTTTAACAGGGATATGCAGTATACTATGTGACTGGACAATATACTACGTGACTGGGCAGTATAACTACGTGGCTCTGCGCTGTATACTGCGTGGCTCTGTGCTGTATACTGCGTGGCTCTGCGCTGTATACTACGCGGCTCTGCGCTGTATACTACGCGGCTCTGCGCTGTATACTGTGTGGCTCTGCGCTGTGTACTGCGCGGCTCTGCGCTGTGTACTGCACGGCTCTGCGCTGTGTACTGCGCGGCTCTGCACTGTGTACTGCGCGTTCTGCGCTGTATACTGCGCGGCTCTGCGCTGTATACTGCGCAGCTCTGCGCAGCTCTGCGCTTTGTACTGCGCGGCTCTGCGCTATATACTGCGTGGCTCTTCGCTGTATACTACGCGGCTCTGCGCTGTGTACTGCGCGGCTCTGCGCTGTGTACTGTGCGTGTCCGTGCTGTGTACTGCGTGTGTCTGCGCTGTATACTGCGGGGCTCTGCACTGTATACTGCGGGGCTCTGCGCTGTATACTACGCGGCTCAGCGCTGTATACTGCGCGGCTCTGCGCTGCATACTGCGTGGCTCTACGCTGCGTACTGCGCGGCTCTGCGCTGTATACTGGGTGGCTCTGCGCTGTGTACTGCGCGGCTCTGCGCTGTGTACTGTGCGGCTCTGCACTGTGTACTGCGCGGCTCTGCGCTGTGTACTGCGCGGCTCTGCGCTGTGTACTGTGCGGCTCTGCGCTGTGTACTGCGCGGCTCTGCGCTGTGTACTGTGCGGCTCTGCGCTCTGTACTGCGCGGCTCTGCGCTGTGTACTGCGCGGCTCTGCGCTGTATACTGCGCGGCTCTGCGCTGTGTACTGCGCGGCTCTGCGCTGTGTACTGCGCGGCTCTGCGCTGTGTACTGCTCGACTCTGCGCTGTGTACTGCGCGGCTCTGCGCTGTGTACTGCGCGGCTCTGCGCTGTGTACTGCGCGGCTCTGCGCTGTGTACTGCGCGGCTCTGCGCTGTGTACTGCGCGGCTCTGCGCTGTGTACTGCACGGCTCTGCGCGGTATACTGCGCGGCTCTGCGCTTTATACTGCGCGGCTCTGCGCTCTGTACTGCACGGCTCTGCGCTGTCTACTGCGCGGCTCTGCGCTGTGTACTGCTCGGCTCTGCGCTGTGTACTGCGCGGCTCTCCGCTTTATACTGCGCGGCTCTGCGCTTTATACTGCGCGGCTTTGCGCTGTGTACTGCACGGCTCTGCGCTGTGTACTGCGCGGCTCTGCGCTGTGTACTGCATGGCTCTGCGCTGTGTACTGCACGGCTCTGCGCTTTATACTGCGCGGCTCTGCGCTGTGTACTGCACGGCTCTGCGCTGTGTACTGCGCGGCTCTGCGCTGTGTACTGCACGGCTCTGCGCTTTATACTGCGCGGCTCTGCGCTGTGTACTGCACGGCTCTGCGCTGTGTACTGCGCGGCTCTGCGCTGTGTACTGCGCGGCTCTGCGCTTTATACTGCGCGGCTCTGCGCTTTATACTGCGCGGCTCTGCGCTGTGTACTGCGCGGCTCTGCGCTGTGTACTGCGCGGCTCTGCGCTGTGTACTGCACGGCTCTGCGCTTTATACTGCGCGGCTCTGCGCTGTGTACTGCACGGCTCTGCGCTGTGTACTGCGCGGCTCTGCGCTGTGTACTGCACGGCTCTGCGCTTTAAACTGCGCGGCTCTGCGCTGTGTACTGCGCGGCTCTGCGCTGTGTACTGCGCGGCTCTGCGCTTTATACTGCGCGGCTCTGCGCTGTGTACTGCGCGGCTCTGCGCTGTGTACTGCGCGGCTCTGCGCTGTGTACTGCACGGCTCTGCGCTTTATACTGCGCGGCTCTGCGCTGTGTACTGCACGGCTCTGCGCTGTGTACTGCGTGGCTCTGCGCTGTGTACTGCACGACTCTGCGCTTTATACTGCGCGGCTCTGCGCTGTGTACTGCACGGCTCTGCGCTGTGTACTGCGCGGCTCTGCGCTGTGTACTGCGCGGCTCTGCGCTTTATACTGCGCGGTTCTGCGCTGTGTACTGCGCGGCTCTGCGCTGTGTACTGCGCGGCTCTGCGCTGTGTACTGCGCGGCTCTGCGCTGTGTACTGCGCGGCTCTGCGCTTTATACTGCGCGGCTCTGCGCTGTGTACTGCGCGGCTCTGCGCTGTGTACTGCGCGGCTCTGCGCTGTGTACTGCACGGCTCTGCACTGTATACTGCGTGGCTGTGCAATATACTACGTGGACATGCATATTCTAGAATACCCGATGAGTTAGAATCGGGCCACAGTCTAATAATCATAAGACTACGGATAGTGGTTTGGAATTGTGCTGTACTGTCACTTTAAGAGCTGATATTATCTGACAAAACTTGTGACCTGGTGAGCTGATGTAGATTTCATAGGAGTTGGCATAGTAACTGTGTCTGACTGCGCATATCAATGAGCTAATCAGCCAGGTGGCAGTTATTTTTAGAAATTGCCTCAGAAACCAGCCCATTATAAACGTATAGGAAAATTTCTCCATTGAAACGCATTGAAAGACTTTTTTCAAACACAAATTGCGCAAAAACTACAAATCCGATCGACACGAAAAATACTTAGCACACCTCTCAGGAACGCTGGCTTCGAAATGACACCTCACTGGAGTCTGTGAGTTTAGCGGTTCGGGCCGCATTACGTGCGGACTGAATAATAAGAATAAGAAGAAGTTTACCACGGTGGAATAACAGTATAGTGCTTTGTTCCAAAGCACTATAATAAGTTTACCACGGTGGAATAACAGTATAGTGCTTTGTTCCAAAGCACTATAATAATAATAAGAAGTTTACCACGATGGAATAACAGTATAGTGCTTTGTTCCAAAGCACTATAATAATAAGAACTAGATGGGTATTTCCTGAAGGAACTACAGATAGTGCTTTGGAATGGTGCCCGGGCTGCCCCTGCAAGACTTTCACACTTGGGTGCCCCTCAGGCGGTCCGATTTGGTGGGTTGGGTCAATCTGGGTCTGATTTTGTGGGCGGGGTAAATCTAGGTCCGATTCGGTGGGCGGGGTCACTTTTGGTCCGATTCTGTGGGCGCGGCCACTCTGGGTCCGATTCGGTGGGCGGAGCCACTCTGGGTCCGATTTGGTGGGCGGGGCACCTTAGGGACCAATTTGGTGGGTGGGGTCACTCGGTCCGATTTGGTGGGCTGGGCACCTCAGGGTCTGATTTGGTGGGCTGGGCACCTCAGGGTCCGATTTGGTGGGTGGGGTCACTCTGGGTCCGATTTGGTGGGCGGGGTCACTCTGGGCCCGATTTGGTGGAAGGGGTCACTCTGGGCCCGATTTGGTGGAAGGGGTCACTCTGGGTCCGATTTGGTGGAAGGGGTCACTCTGGGTCTGATTTGGTGGAAGGGGTCACTCTGGGTCCGATTTGGTGGGCGGAGCCACTCTGGGTCCGATTTGGTGGGCGGGGTCACTCTGGGTCTGATTTAGGGGGCGGGGTCACTCTGGGTCCGATTTGGTGGGCCGGGCCCCTCGGGGTCCGATTTGGTGGGCCGGGCCTCTCGGGTTCCGAATTGGTGAGCGGGGTAATCTACTATCTAATTATCTAAGGGCACTTCCGTCTTTCTGTCTCACAACACCGCTACGTCATCATCTCGTGAGACCGCAATGCACTCTTGGGACCGGAGCGCGCAACAAGCATCGGGTACCGGCCACTCCAGGTGCAACAAGCATCGTGTACCGGCCGCTCTAGGAGGTGCAACAACCATCAGATACCGGCCGCTCCAGGAGGTGAGTATGTAACTTTTTTATTTTAATTCTTTTTTTTTTTAACAGGGATATGCAGTATACTATGTGACTGGACAATATACTACGTGACTGGGCAGTATAACTACGTGGCTCTGCGCTGTATACTGCGTGGCTCTGTGCTGTATACTGCGTGGCTCTGCGCTGTATACTACGCGGCTCTGCGCTGTATACTACGCGGCTCTGCGCTGTATACTGCGTGGCTCTGCGCTGTGTACTGCGCGGCTCTGCGCTGTGTACTGCACGGCTCTGCGCTGTGTACTGCGCGGCTCTGCACTGTGTACTGCGCGTTCTGCGCTGTATACTGCGCGGCTCTGCGCTGTATACTGCGCAGCTCTGCGCAGCTCTGCGCTTTGTACTGCGCGGCTCTGCGCTATATACTGCGTGGCTCTTCGCTGTATACTACGCGGCTCTGCGCTGTGTACTGCGCGGCTCTGCGCTGTGTACTGCGCGTGTCCGTGCTGTGTACTGCGCGTGTCTGCGCTGTATACTGCGGGGCTCTGCACTGTATACTGCGGGGCTCTGCGCTGTATACTACGCGGCTCAGCGCTGTATACTGCGCGGCTCTGCGCTGCATACTGCGTGGCTCTACGCTGCGTACTGCGCGGCTCTGCGCTGTATACTGGGTGGCTCTGCGCTGTGTACTGCGCGGCTCTGCGCTGTGTACTGTGCGGCTCTGCACTGTGTACTGCGCGGCTCTGCGCTGTGTACTGCGCGGCTCTGCGCTGTGTACTGTGCGGCTCTGCGCTGTGTACTGCGCGGCTCTGCGCTGTGTACTGTGCGGCTCTGCGCTCTGTACTGCGCGGCTCTGCGCTGTGTACTGCGCGGCTCTGCGCTGTATACTGCGCGGCTCTGCGCTGTGTACTGCGCGGCTCTGCGCTGTGTACTGCGCGGCTCTGCGCTGTGTACTGCGCGGCTCTGCGCTGTGTACTGCTCGGCTCTGCGCTGTGTACTGCGCGGCTCTGCGCTGTGTACTGCGCGGCTCTGCGCTGTGTACTGCGCGGCTCTGCGCTGTGTACTGCGCGGCTCTGCGCTGTGTACTGCACGGCTCTGCGCGGTATACTGCGCGGCTCTGCGCTTTATACTGTGCGGCTCTGCGCTCTGTACTGCACGGCTCTGCGCTGTCTACTGCGCGGCTCTGCGCTGTGTACTGCTCGGCTCTGCGCTGTGTACTGCGCGGCTCTCCGCTTTATACTGCGCGGCTCTGCGCTTTATACTGCGCGGCTTTGCGCTGTGTACTGCATGGCTCTGCGCTGTGTACTGCGCGGCTCTGCGCTGTGTACTGCACGGCTCTGCGCTGTGTACTGCACGGCTCTGCGCTTTATACTGCGCGGCTCTGCGCTGTGTACTGCACGGCTCTGCGCTGTGTACTGCGCGGCTCTGCGCTGTGTACTGCACGGCTCTGCGCTTTATACTGCACGGCTCTGCGCTGTGTACTGCACGGCTCTGCGCTGTGTACTGCGCGGCTCTGCGCTGTGTACTGCGCGGCTCTGCGCTTTATACTGCGCGGCTCTGCGCTTTATACTGCGCGGCTCTGCGCTGTGTACTGCGCGGCTCTGCGCTGTGTACTGCGCGGCTCTGCGCTGTGTACTGCACGGCTCTGCGCTTTATACTGCGCGGCTCTGCGCTGTGTACTGCACGGCTCTGCGCTGTGTACTGCGCGGCTCTGCGCTGTGTACTGCACGGCTCTGCGCTTTAAACTGCGCGGCTCTGCGCTGTGTACTGCACGGCTCTGCGCTGTGTACTGCGCGGCTCTGCGCTGTGTACTGCGCGGCTCTGCGCTTTATACTGCGCGGCTCTGCGCTGTGTACTGCGCGGCTCTGCGCTGTGTACTGCGCGGCTCTGCGCTGTGTACTGCACGGCTCTGCGCTTTATACTGCGCGGCTCTGCGCTGTGTACTGCACGGCTCTGCGCTGTGTACTGCGCGGCTCTGCGCTGTGTACTGCACGACTCTGCGCTTTATACTGCGCGGCTCTGCGCTGTGTACTGCACGGCTCTGCGCTGTGTACTGCGCGGCTCTGCGCTGTGTACTGCGCGGCTCTGCGCTTTATACTGCGCGGTTCTGCGCTGTGTACTGCGCGGCTCTGCGCTGTGTACTGCGCGGCTCTGCGCTGTGTACTGCGCGGCTCTGCGCTGTGTACTGCGCGGCTCTGCGCTTTATACTGCGCGGCTCTGCGCTGTGGACTGTGCGGCTCTGCGCTGTGTACTGCGCGGCTCTGCGCTGTGTACTGCACGGCTCTGCACTGTATACTGCGTGGCTGTGCAATATACTACGTGGACATGCATATTCTAGAATACCCGATGAGTTAGAATCGGGCCACAGTCTAATAATCATAAGACTACGGATAGTGGTTTGGAATTGTGCTGTACTGTCACTTTAAGAGCTGATATTATCTGACAAAACTTGTGACCTGGTGAGCTGATGTAGATTTCATAGGAGTTGGCATAGTAACTGTGTCTGACTGCGCATATCAATGAGCTAATCAGCCAGGTGGCAGTTATTTTTAGAAATTGCCTCAGAAACCAGCCCATTATAAACGTATAGGAAAATTTCTCCATTGAAACGCATTGAAAGACTTTTTTCAAACACAAATTGCGCAAAAACTACAAATCCGATCGACACGAAAAATACTTAGCACACCTCTCAGGAACGCTGGCTTCGAAATGACACCTCACTGGAGTCTGTGAGTTTAGCGGTTCGGGCCGCATTACGTGCGGACTGAATAATGTCATGATCTCAATGGCAAGAGATCATAGCATCAGCATATATAGGAACTAGCTCTTGGAAGATGGAAACTGAGCTGACCATGAACTAAACCTAACGCACAACTAGCAGTGGCCGGGTAGCATGCCTACGTTGATTCTAGATGCCCAGCACCAGCCGGAGGACTAAATAAAGCTAGCAGAGGAAAATATTAGTCCTAGCTCACCTCTAGAGAAATACCCCGAAAGGAGACAGAGGCCCCCCACATGTATTGGCGGTGAATCAAGATGAAATAACAAACGTAGTATGAAAATAGGTTTAGCAAATTTGAGGTCCACTTACTACCTAGCAGAAGACAGAAAGGACACTTTCATGGTCAGCTAAAAAACTCTATCAAAACACCATCCAGAAATTACTTTAAAACTCTGGCATTAACTCATAACACCAGAGTGGCAATTCCTGTTCACAAGAGCTTTCCAGACACAGTAACGAAACTACAGCTGTGAACTGGAACAAAAATGCAAAAACAAACATGGACAAGAGTCCAACTTATCTAGTAGTTGTCTAGGAGCAGGAACAAGCACAGAGAGGCTTCTGATAACATTGTTGACCGGCAAGCAACTAACAGAGCAGCAAGGTTATATAGCGACTCCCACATCTTGATGGGAACAGGTGAACAGAGAAGATGAAGACACCAGTTCAATTCCACCAGTAGCCACCGGGGGAGCCCAGAATCCAAATTCACAACAGTACCCCCCCCTCAAGGAGGGGGCACCGAACCCTCACCCGAACCACCAGGGCGATCAGGATGGGCCCTATGAAAGGCACGAACCAGATCAGAGGCATGAACATCAGATGCATTCACCCAAGAATTATCCTCCTGGCCGTATCCCTTCCACTTGACCAGATACTGGAGTCTCCGTCTGGAAACACGAGAGTCTAAGATTTTCTCCACAACGTACTCCAACTCACCCTCAACCAACACCGGAGCAGGAGGCTCAACGAAAGGCACAACCGGTACCTCATACCTGCGCAATAATGACCGATGAAAAACGTTATGAATAGAAAAGGATGCAGGGAGGTCCAAACGGAAGGAAACAGGGTTAAGAATCTCCAATATCTTATACGGGCCGATGAACCGAGGCTTAAACTTAGGAGAAGAGACCCTCATAGGGACAAAACGAGAAGACAACCACACCAAGTCCCCAACACGAAGACGAGGACCAACACGACGACGGCGGTTAGCAAAAAGCTGAGTCTTCTCCTGGGACAACCTCAAATTGTCCACCACCTGCCCCCAGATCTGATGCAATCTCTCTACCACAGCATCCACTCCAGGACAATCCGAAGATTCCACCCGACCAGAGGAAAATCGAGGATGAAACCCCGAATTACAGAAAAACGGGGACACCAAAGTGGCAGAGCTGGCCCGATTATTGAGAGCGAACTCCGCCAATGGCAAAAAAGCAACCCAATCATCCTGGTCAGCAGACACAAAACACCTCAGATATGTCTCCAGGGTCTGATTAATCCGCTCAGTCTGGCCATTCGTCTGAGGATGGAAAGCGGACGAAAAAGATAAATCTATGCCCATCCTAGCACAGAATGCCCGCCAAAATCTAGACACAAATTGGGTCCCTCTGTCAGAAACGATATTCTCAGGAATACCATGCAAACGAACAACATTTTGAAAAAACAGAGGAACCAACTCGGAAGAAGAAGGCAACTTGGGCAGAGGAACCAAATGGACCATCTTAGAGAAACGGTCACACACCACCCAGATGACAGACATCTTCTGAGAAACAGGCAGATCTGAAATAAAATCCATCGAGATGTGCGTCCAAGGCCTCTTAGGAATAGGCAAGGGCAACAACAATCCACTAGCCCGAGAACAACAAGGCTTGGCCCGAGCACAAACGTCACAAGACTGCACAAAGCCTCGCACATCTCGTGACAGGGAAGGCCACCAGAAGGACCTTGCCACCAAATCCCTGGTACCAAAAATGCCAGGATGACCTGCCAACGCAGAAGAATGAACCTCAGAGATGACTCTACTGGTCCAATCATCAGGAACAAACAGTTTATCAGGTGGGCAACGATCAGGTCTATCCGCCTGAAACTCCTGCAAGGCCCGCCGCAGGTCTGGAGAAACGGCTGACAATACCACTCCATCCTTAAGGATACCTGTGGGCTCAGAGTTACCAGGCGAGTCAGGCTCAAAACTCCTAGAAAGGGCATCCGCCTTAACATTCTTAGAACCCGGTAGGTATGACACCACAAAATTAAACCGAGAGAAAAATAATGACCAGCGCGCCTGTCTAGGATTCAGGCGCCTGGCGGTCTCAAGATAAACCAAATTTTTGTGGTCAGTCAATACCACCACCTGATGTCTGGCCCCCTCAAGCCAATGGCGCCACTCCTCAAAAGCCCACTTCATGGCCAAAAGCTCCCGATTCCCAACATCATAATTCCGCTCAGCGGGCGAAAATTTACGGGAAAAGAAGGCACAAGGCCTCATCACGGAGCAGTCAGAACTTTTCTGCGACAACACTGCCCCAGCTCCGATCTCAGAAGCGTCGACCTCAACCTGAAAAGGTAGAGCAACATCAGGCTGACGCAACACAGGGGCAGAGGAAAAACGGCGCTTAAGCTCCCGAAAGGCCTCCACAGCATCAGGGGACCAATCAGCAACATCAGCACCCTTCTTAGTCAAATCGGTCAATGGCTTAGCAATATCCGAAAAACCAGTAATAAATCGACGATAAAAGTTAGCAAAGCCCAAAAATTTCTGAAGACTCTTAAGAGAAGAGGGCTGCGTCCAATCACAAATAGCTTGAACCTTGACAGGATCCATTTCAATGGAAGAGGGGGAAAAAATATATCCCAAAAAGGAAATCCTCTGTACCCCAAAAACACACTTAGAACCCTTCACACACAAAGAATTAGACCGCAAAACCTGAAAAACCCTCCTGACTTGCTGGACATGAGAGTCCCAGTCATCCGAAAAAATCAGAATATCATCCAGATACACAATCATAAATTTATCCAAATAATCGCGAAAAATATCATGCATAAAGGACTGGAAAACTGACGGAGCATTTGAAAGACCAAAAGGCATCACTAAATACTCAAAGTGGCCCTCGGGCGTATTAAATGCGGTTTTCCACTCATCCCCCTGCCTGATTCGCACCAAATTATACGCCCCACGAAGGTCAATCTTAGAGAACCACTTGGCCCCCTTTATGCGAGCAAACAAATCAGTCAGCAACGGCAATGGGTATTGATATTTAACCGTGATTTTATTCAAAAGCCGATAATCAATACATGGTCTCAAAGAGCCGTCTTTTTTTGACACAAAGAAAAAACCGGCTCCTAAGGGAGATGACGATGGACGAATATGTCCCTTTTCCAAGGACTCCTTTATATATTCACGCATAGCAGCATGTTCAGGTACAGACAGATTAAATAAACGACCCTTTGGGTATTTACTACCCGGGATTAAATCTATGGCACAATCGCACTCTCGGTGCGGAGGTAACGAACCAAGCTTGGATTCTTCAAAGACGTCACGATAGTCAGACAGGAACTCAGGAATTTCAGAGGGAATAGATGATGAAATGGAAACCACAGGTACATCCCCATGAGCCCCCTTACATCCCCAGCTCAACACAGACATAGCTTTCCAGTCGAGGACTGGGTTGTGAGATTGCAGCCAAGGCAATCCTAGCACCAAATCATCATGTAGATTATACAGCACCAGAAAGCGAATAATCTCCTGGTGATCCGGATTAATACGCATAGTTACTTGTGTCCAGTATTGTGGTTTATTATTAGCCAATGGGGTGGAGTCAATCCCCTTCAGAGGAATAGGAGTCTCCAAAGGCTCTAAATCATACCCACAGCGTTTGGCAAAGGACCAATCCATAAGACTCAAAGCGGCGCCAGAGTCGACATAGGCGTCCGTGGTAATAGATGACAAAGAGCAAATCGGGGTCACAGATAGAATAAACTTAGACGGTAAGGTGCAAATGGAAACAGATTTACCAAGCTTTTTAGTGCGCTTAGAGCATGCTGATATAACATGAGTAGAATCACCACAATAGAAACACAACCCATTTTTCCGTCTAAAATTCTGCCGCTCGCTTCGGGACAGAATTCTATCACACTGCATACTCTCTGGCGGTTTCTCAGTGGACACCGCCAGATGGTGCACTGGTTTGCGCTCCCGCAAACGCCTATCGATCTGAATAGCCATTGTCATGGACTCATTCAGACCCGCAGGCACAGGGAACCCCACCATAACATCCTTAATGGCATCAGAGAGACCCTCTCTGAAAGTCGCCGCCAGGGCGCACTCATTCCACTGAGTAAGCACAGACCATTTACGGAATCTTTGGCAGTAAATTTCCGCTTCATCTTGCCCCTGAGATAGGGACATCAAAGTTTTTTCTGCCTGAAGCTCCAAATGAGGTTCGTCAAAAAGCAACCCCAAGGCCAGAAAAAACGCATCCACATTGAGCAACGCAGGATCCCCTGGTGTCAATGAAAAAGCCCAGTCTTGAGGGTCGCCCCGGAGCAAGGAAATCACAATCCTGACCTGCTGTGCAGGATCTCCGGCAGAGCGAGATTTCAGGGACAAAAATAATTTGCAATTATTTCGAAAATTCTGAAACCCAGATCTATTCCCCGAGAAAAATTCCGGCAAAGGAATTCTCGGCTCAGATACAGGTGCATGACAAACAAAATCTTGCAAATTTTGTACCTTCGTGGCGAGATTATTCAAACCTGCAGTTACACTCTGAAGATCCATTGCAAACAGGTGAACACAGAGCCATTCAAAGGAGAGAAAAAAAAAAAAAAATTTCAGCAGACTACTTATTTCTCTCCTTTCTCAGCCAAGGATTTTAACCCTTTAGTGGGCCGGTCAAACTGTCATGATCTCAATGGCAAGAGATCATAGCATCAGCATATATAGGAACTAGCTCTTGGAAGATGGAAACTGAGCTGACCATGAACTAAACCTAACGCACAACTAGCAGTGGCCGGGTAGCATGCCTACGTTGATTCTAGATGCCCAGCACCAGCCGGAGGACTAAATAAAGCTAGCAGAGGAAAATATTAGTCCTAGCTCACCTCTAGAGAAATACCCCGAAAGGAGACAGAGGCCCCCCACATGTATTGGCAGTGAATCAAGATGAAATAACAAACGTAGTATGAAAATAGGTTTAGCAAATTTGAGGTCCACTTACTACCTAGCAGAAGACAGAAAGGACACTTTCATGGTCAGCTAAAAAACTCTATCAAAACACCATCCAGAAATTACTTTAAAACTCTGGCATTAACTCATAACACCAGAGTGGCAATTCCTGTTCACAAGAGCTTTCCAGACACAGTAACGAAACTACAGCTGTGAACTGGAACAAAAATGCAAAAACAAACATGGACAAGAGTCCAACTTATCTAGTAGTTGTCTAGGAGCAGGAACAAGCACAGAGAGGCTTCTGATAACATTGTTGACCGGCAAGCAACTAACAGAGCAGCAAGGTTATATAGCGACTCCCACATCTTGATGGGAACAGGTGAACAGAGAAGATGAAGACACCAGTTCAATTCCACCAGTAGCCACCGGGGGAGCCCAGAATCCAAATTCACAACAGAATAATAAGAATAAGAAGAAGTTTACCACGGTGGAATAACAGTATAGTGCTTTGTTCCAAAGCACTATAAAAAGTTGGGGACACACAGGGTTAATAGCAGCGGTAACGTTACCTGCGGCATAGCGCGGTCCGCTACCGCTGGCATTAACCCTGTGTGAGCGGTGACCAGAGGGGAGTATGCGGGTGCCGGGCACTGACTGCGGGGAGTAGGAGTAGGGGACTAATCGGACTGTGCCCGTCGTTGATTGGTCGCGGCAGCCATGACAGGCAGCTGGCGAGACCAATCAGCGACGCGGGATTTCCGTGACGGAAGTTGCAGACAGAAAGACGGAAGTACCCCTTAGACAATTATGTATATATAGATATATATACATATATATACATATATATATATATACATACACCAGATGGTGGCCCGATTCTAACGCATCGGGTATTTTAGAATATGTATGTAGTTTATTTATGAAGTTTTCAGAATAATGCAATTTATACACAGGATTCAGCCGACCGCGACAAATTAGCGGAGCGTGGTTCAAATTTTGCACCAATCCGCGGGCCGGACTGCGCCTGTCGCTGATTGTTCGCGGCCGGCCATGACCAATCAGTGAAGCCAGGGCCTGCTCCAGGTTTTTGAGGGCCCCGGGCGAAAGAGTCTCAGTGGGCCCCCCTCTTTAACACATACCACGTTTCATGATGCACAGATACAGCAGAGAAATATAGCACAGCCAAGTTGCATATAACACAGCCCATGTAGTATACAGGTCCTTCTCAAAAAATTAGCATATAGTGTTAAATTTCATTATTTACCATAATGTAATGATTACAATTAAACTTTCATATATTATAGATTCATTATCCACCAACTGAAATTTGTCAGGTCTTTTATTGTTTTAATACTGATGATTTTGGCATACAACTCCTGATAACCCAAAAAACCTGTCTCAATAAATTAGCATATCAAGAAAAGGTTCTCTAAATGACCTATTACCCTAATCTTCTGAATCAACTAATTAACTCTAAACACATGCAAAAGATACCTGAGGCTTTTAAAAACTCCCTGCCTGGTTCATTACTCAAAACCCCCATCATGGGTAAGACTAGCGACCTGACAGATGTCAAGAAGGCCATTATTGACACCCTCAAGCAAGAGGGTAAGACCCAGAAAGAAATTTCTCAACAATTAGGCTGTTCCCAGAGTGCTGTATCAAGGCACCTCAATGGTAAGTCTGTTGGAAGGCAAAAATGTGGCAGAAAACGCTGTACAACGAAAAGAGGTGACCGGACCCTGAGGAAGATTGTGGAGAAGGACCGATTCCAGACCTTGGGGAACCTGAGGAAGCAGTGGACTGAGTCTGGTGTGGAAACATCCAGAGCCACCGTGCACAGGCGTGTGCAGGAAATGGGCTACAGGTGCCGCATTCCCCAGGTAAAGCCACTTTTGAACCATAAACAGCGGCAGAAGCGCCTGACCTGGGCTACAGAGAAGCAGCACTGGACTGTTGCTAAGTGGTCCCAAGTACTTTTTTCTGATGAAAGCAAATTTTGCATGTCATTCGGAAATCAAGGTGCCAGAGTCTGGAGGAAGACTGGGGAGAAGGAAATGCCAAAATGCCTGAAGTCCAGTGTCAAGTACCCACAGTCAGTGATGGTGTGGGGTGCCATGTCAGCTGCTGGTGTTGGTCCACTGTGTTTCATCAAGGGCAGGGTCAATGCAGCTAGCTATCAGGAGATTTTGGAGCACTTCATGCTTCCATCGGCTGAAATGCTTTATGGAGATGAAGATTTCATTTTTCAGCACGACCTGGCACCTGCTCACAGTGCCAAAACCACTGGTAAATGGTTTACTGACCATGGTATTACTGTGCTCAATTGGCCTGCCAACTCTCCTGACCTGAACCCCATAGAGAATCTGTGGGATATTGTGAAGAGAAAGTTGAGAGACGCAAGACCCAACACTCTGGATGAGCTTAAGGCCGCTATTGAAGCATCCTGGGCCTCCATAACATCTCAGCAGTGTCACAGGCTGACTGCCTCCATGCCACGCCGCATTGAAGCAGTAATTTCTGCCAAAGGATTCCCGACCAAGTATTGAGTGCATAACTGAACATTATTATTTGATGGTTTTTTTGTTTGTTATTCAAAAACACTTTTATTTGATTGGACGGGTGAAATATGCTAATTTATTGAGACAGGTTTTTTGGGTTATCAGGAGTTGTATGCCAAAATCATCAGTATTAAAACAATAAAAGGCCTGACAAATTTCAGTTGGTGGATAATGAATCTATAATATATGAAAGTTTAATTGTAATCATTACATTATGGTAAATAATGAAATTTAACACTATATGCTAATTTTTTGAGAAGGACCTGTATAGCACAGGCCACGTAGTATATAGCACAGGCCACGTAGTATATAGCACAGGCCACGCAGCATATAGCACAGCCAAATAGCATATAACACAGCCACGTAGCATATAACACAGCCCACGTAGTATATAGCACAGCCACATAGAATATAGCACAGGCCACGTAGTATATAGCAAGCCTACGTAGCATATAGCACAGCCCACGTATCCACGTAGCATATAGCACACCCCACGTAGCATATAACACAGCCCACGTAGTATATAGCATAGCCACATAGTATATAGCACAGCCACGTAGTGTATAGCACAGCCCATGTAGTATATAGCACAGTCCACGCAGTGTATAACACAGCCCACATAGTGTATAACACAGCCCACGTAGTGTATAACACAGCCCACGTAGTGTATAACACAGGCCACGTAGTATATAACACAGCCCACGTAGTATATAGCACGCCCACGTAGTATATTGCACCCCCACGTAGTATATTGCCCAGCCACGTATATAGCACAACTACGTAGTATATAGCACAGCCCACGTAGTATATTGCACAGCCACGTAATATATTGCACAGCCACGTAGTATATAGCACTGAGATGTAGTATTTAACACAGCCCACATAGTATCTAACACAGCCCACATAGTATATAGCAATGTGGGCATCATATCCCTGTTAAAAAAAAATAATTAAAATAAAAAATAGTTATATACTCACCTTCCGGCGGCCCCCGGATCCAGGCGAGGCATTTAGCGATGCTCCTCGCGATGCTCCAGTCCCAAGAATGCATTGCGGTCTCGCGAGATGACGTAGCGGTCTCGAGAGACCGTTACGTCATCATCTCGCGATACCGCAATGCTTGGACTGGAGCGTCGCGAGGAGCGAGAAAGGCACCGGAAGGTGAGAATAGCATGATTTTATTTTTTTTAATTATTTTTAACATTAGATCTTTTTACTATTGATGCTGCATAGGCAGCATCAATAGTAAAAAGTTGGTCACACAGGGTTAATAGCAGCGTTAACGGACTGCGTTACACTGCGGCGTAACGCAGCCATTAACCCTGTGTGAGCGCTGACTGGAGGGGACTATGGAGAAGCACTGACGGAGAGTAGGAAGGGGCGAATTCGCGGCCGGACTGTGCCTGCCGGCCGCAACCAATCAGCGACGCAGGATTTCTGCTACAGAGAGACAGACAGACAGAAGTACCCCTTAGACGATTATATAGATAGATTGCCTAAAATACAAAGGAAATGTGTTATCTTTAACTTTAGTCCTTTTAGGGATCATTTCATCTTCAACTTGCTTGAAGGGAATCTGTCACCTCAGATAAGAAAAACAAGTTAGATTATACTCACTCAGGGGCGCTCCAGTGCAGTCCGGTCCGGTGCCTCCCACCTTCATACGATGTCATCATCCTCCTTGCCTCTGTTGCGGCTCCGACGCAGGCGTACTGATTTGCCCTGTTGAGGGCAGCGTAAAGTACTGCAGTGCGCAGGCGCTGGGCCTCTCTGAACTTTCCCAGTGCACTGCAGTACTTTGCTCTGCTCTCAACAGGGCAGATAAAGTACGCCTGCGCAGGAGCCGCGGCAGGAAGCAAAGAAGAGGACGTCATCGTTTGAAGATGGGAGGCGCCGGACCCGGACCGCATCGGACCGCCCCTGGGTGAGTATAATCTAACTTGTTTTTTTTTATGTCTCAGGTTACATCGGGGGCTTATCTACAGCATTACAGAATGCTGTAGATAAGCCCTTGACGGCGGTGGCCGCAATTTATAGGCCCACAATTAGGTGACAGATTATCTTTAATTGTTCACAAAAACAATAATTTTGAGCAAGGGTGCACAAACTTTTACATGCCACTGTATGTCGGTACATAGTGAATCTAATGTATCTTGCCAATTTCTGGTCCTATAGAGAGGTGAGGAGCCCACTTCTGCACAGGAGCCCACCTGGAATTTACCTCTACCGCGATGGGTCCGTCCGAGCCTGGACATAACCATTAGAAGGTGTAGATGAAAAAAACGATGAAAACTGTCGACTTTGGAGCTAAGGTAATGAGTCTGAAAGTGGTAGCCAGAATGACACATGAAATGTTTGAAGCCATAGCTTAGTCCAGTGTTTAGCTTTTATTTTGTGTCATTATTTTTGTTATTTGTTTAAAAGCACAGATTTTGCTTTATCCATTAATAATCGTTATATTGTAGCATTAGCGTTTAACCCAGAAGTCAGAGGTTTAGTTGCAAAAATGTAAAATCGCTGTGTGCAAAATAGTGCCACAAAGAAATAGGAGGGATAGTTTCTTTTGTTTTATTTTTTTCTTTTTCATGACAGACATGAAAATAAATATGCTAAAGCGTGAGATTGGACTAATCACAATATGGGAGAGATTACTTATATAAATGGTTTGGACTATTATTATAACTCTACTTGATTGTATAGTTGATTTAAGACTGGCACCTACTCAGCAATTATACAAATGAATATTCTAATAAGCCACGAAAAATTAAGGGACAATGTCATGTTTGCTTTCATTTTTTTTGTGTAATTGAAATAGCAGTGCCAGTGTGTAAAAGCGGGTTTATTTTATTTAAACGATTTTTTAAATTAACATTTAAAGGTGACTCACACAAAAAAACTGTTTTTAGAGGTTGATACAAGATTTCTCCTTGTGTAACAAAGAAAAAGAGACATACTTGTTTTCATATACCTATAATGACAGCCTAGTAGTGGACTTGACAAGGGCATTGGGGCAAATTTGCCCAGGGTGTCAGATCTGACTGATCTTGAAATGTGCTAAATTTATCAGTGTCTCATACTGGTTTGATCATTTTTGGCACCTCTTTAGACTGTGTAGACTAAGGGTACCGTCACACAGTGCCATTTTCATCGCTACGACGGCACGATTCGTGACGTTGCAGCGTCGTATGATTATCGCTCCAGCGTCGTAGACTGCGGTCACACGTTGCAATACACAGCGCTGGAGCGATAATTTCATGACGTATTTGCGATGTAGAAGCCGTTGGTTACTGTGCGCACATCGTATACAACCTGTGTCACACGATGCAATCATACCGCCACAGCGGGACACTAGACGACGAAAGAAAGTTTCAAACGATCTGCTACGACGTACGATTCTCAGCGGGGTTCCGGATCGCAGTAGCGTGTCAGACACTACGATATCGTAACGATATCGCTAGAACGTCACGAATCGTGCCGTCGTAGCGATGAAAATGGCACTGTGTGACGGTACCCTAAGTCTATTTGTTAGATGGCTTAATTTGATCCGTAAAGTGGCTCCGATTTCGGACTCCATTTAGCCCGTGAGTTTTTTCCATCCAAAGTCCACCTCTTCGTGGTCGTGCAATAAGGAGGACCCCCAGAGAGGAAGACCAATTACTTTATGACATTCATATACCCCATTGACAAGTCAACCTCTAAAAACAGAGACTTTTTAGTAGAGGGCTGCAACTTTTTAAGACATTTTTTGATGCAGTTTTCGAATATTAGGACCCGATGCAAAATTGTTAGGCTATGTGTACACTGCGGATTGGTTGCAAATCCACAACGTTTTTTCTGCGCGGAATTGCACCGTATCCGCAAAGGTATTGTTCAAGCAAGGTTAATCAATGAGAATCCAGATTTGGTGGGCCCATGTTGCGGAAAATTCTGTCCTGATTCGCATCATTTTATTTCCCGCAGCATGTCAATTCTTTTTGTGGATCTGCAGCGTTTTTTAACCCTTTGACTTCCACTGAGTCAGTGAAATCCACAGCAAAAACGTAGGTGTAAAAAGGGTGGTGATTTGCTGTGTATTTGCTGCCTAAAACGCTGCAATTTGTCAAAGGGAAATGATGTCAGAAGGAGGAGTGTGTGGGCGGAGAATATGTGTGAGTGGAGAATATGTGTGAGCGGAGAATAGGTATGTGTCTGTCTGTGGGTGTCTGTGTTTCTCTCTGTTTGTGTACCCAGGCGTGGTTTGATGGGTCTACTACTCCCATCCGACTACGTGTTTTGTCACATATAACAGTGACAGCATGGGCTGATGATGGGAGCATAGTCTCATCATCCGGCGCCTGTGTTGTAAAATAAAAATCTAAACATTTACATATTCACATACACAATACATAGTCACCGAACACCTAATCCCAGACGCCTGCATCTCCTGCAAGCAATCAAAATTAATAAACTAACAACAGAGTTCATCAGCTGATCAGCTCGGGTGCTCTCACTTACGGCACCGCTGTGTGGGAAAGTTCTCACACAGCGGTGCCATAAGTGAGAGCATTGGAGCTGATGAACTCCGGTGAGCAGTTACGGCGACTCAGTGATACACTGCGGGAGAGATTATCTCCTGTCAGTGTATCGCCGGAGGCCGTGTAGAGCTGTCACATCTCCTGATGTGACTGTTCTACATGTGACATCGCCGTGGGACACTCTATATTAAATGGATAACATCGGACAGGATAGTATTATCTGTCGGTTTATTATTTTATTTTTGTTGCAGGAGACGAGGGCGTCGCAGATTAGGCGTTCGGTAAGTATGGTAAATTAAGATTCGATAAAGGAGTCTGTGTGATTATTTCAAATAAAGGACTTTATTCTGGCTGTGTCTTTATTTACAATACAACTACAGGATTAGTAATGGATAGGTGTCTTGTAGACGCCTCTCCATTGCCAAGCCGTGGGCTTGATGTCACCTGACAATACAAAGTTGACATGAACCCCACTTGCCACCGCTACAGGGCACGTGTGAAGAGCGAGGCTAAGTGCCAGAATTGGGGCATCTTAGAGATGAGAGGCTGAGAGCTAATGTTTTTAGCCTGGGGGTGCCAATATCCTTGGCCCCTTCCCAAGCTATTAATATCAGCCCACAGCCGTCTGCCTAGCCTTTGCTGGTTCGATTTTATAGGGGGACCCCATGTCACATTTTTTTCTGGGGTTGCCCTGTAAACTAGCCAATAAAAGCTACGCAAACAGCTGTGAGCTGATATTAATAGCCTGGGAACCTTTATGGCTATTGGCTCCTTCCTAGAATATTAACATCAGCCCTCAGCCGTCGGCTTTCCCTCTGCTGGTTATTAAAATTACACAGGAGCCCACGCAATTATTATTTTTAAATCTTTTGAAAAATAAACAGATATTGCATTTCACGCAGATGACAGTTGCTGTTTTGTTACAGCATATGTAGGTTAATTGTTAATATTCCTACATAGGCTGGTGACTGTGTGTGTGTCTTTATTTATTTTATATTAATGAGGGTATCTGGCTGAAGAGGTTGAACAAGAAAATGACATCACAATTCTTTTTTTTTTTTTTCTTTTTAATAATATTTCTTTTTTAAGCTCTATGGATTTACAAAAACGCAAGAAAATCTGCATGAAAATCCTCATCAAAAACGCATAAAAAACGTGCGAAATTTCCACTGCGTTTTCTGCCAAGAGAGGCTGAAACCGCGCAGAAAATTCCACATTATTTTGCATGAAGAGGCAGTAACTGGGCATCAATTATTTTGTGTGGGCACTGACAAATGCAAGCAATGGGGGCATGGTCTTAGCCCAAGATACTCGGACCCTCATAGGTGAGAGACCAGTATTTAAGGAGATGAGTGTTGTCTCATTTTGTGCCAATCTAATCCAGATTGTTTGGGTGGTTTATGGGAGAAAAACATGGTTGGTCAGTCTCCTTGTATTGTAAGGTTTGGTAGGTTTTTGCCTTATCGATATATTTCTCAATAACTTTTAATAGTTTAACATTTATATTTCTTTAATCACCTTCTTACTTTTTTTTATTTGCGTCTCTGTGAAGGATTATTTGTGTGTTAGTATAACTGTTTGTTGTTTGCAAGATAAATCAATACACGGTGACTATTGCATTTTTTTTATCACATGTGCCAAATGCAACCTTTTAAATCTCCTCTTGGAAGTTTTACTTACATTTTTTTTTTTTTTTTAAATGTTCACAAGTCTTCCTGTATTGTCTTAGTACGTGCCCTTGACCAGCAAAGTAATTCTTGTGCCAAGTTCATTCAGTCAACTATTGAATGATTCATTTATGCACATAGTGCTCTCCATTACAGAACGCAAGGACTTGGCCAGCCGTAATGAATGAACTTTAGGTGGTGTCGCAACTTCAGCGGGGAAAAGGTGAGGGAATTACTGGGCGGGAAGGCAGGTCGGGCCCACTCTCCTGGGCTTTATCTGAAGTGTCCTCTTGTGCATTCTTCCTGATTCAGGAGGTTTTAGCATCCTCTCATTCCCATATTTATTGCTCCTTTAAAAGGTCAAGAAATAAACAGAGTGAAGAAAGTGCTGCTGCTACATATTGAATTTAGATACGCAGCCGTTTTATATGTTCAGATATGTATTATTGCCAATATTCATTTAACCCTTGGTTGCATGTGGAAGAATGAGCGGCATGTGATTCTTTTAGTCACTGTAAACTACGGTACTTTCTGGTGATTGCCAGTATTCCTAAAGCTGAACTTGACTTTAAGATTTTATTTTGTTTCATATTGCCTTATTAAGGCTGGTCCACATGACTATATTTTCAGTCTGAGTGCGATCCAACAAAATTTGGATTGCACTCGGACCAATGTTATTCTATGGGGCCGTGCACGTGTCTGATTTTTTTCATCGGACAGAGTCTTTCCAAGGAAAAAATCACACCGTGCTCGATTTACATCTGATATTCAGATCGCACTCAGCCATTCAAGTATGTGAGTCCGTGGGACAATTCCGACTTTGGGGAATAATTGGGCTTCATTCCGATGACATCTGAGTTCGGTCTAATTTTCACAGACTGACAAAATGGAGAATATGGAGATTTGTGGGGGTTTTTTGCCATCTTCGTATCTGACAAAATTGGATCACACTATGCTGACACTCTGATCGGGACTACTGCTTCCATCAGCCGACGCCTGTTGCCACTAATAACAGTGAGAACAAGAGCGGCTGATGAGAGTGTTCATCAGCCTGTGCTGTAAATAAATAATTTAATAGAAACACAGCGTGGGTTCCCCTGTATTTTTGATAACCAGCCAGACAAAACTCACAGCTGGGGGCTACACCCCTCAGCTGTCAGCTTCAACAAGGCTGGTTATAAAGGGGTCCACACGCCAAATTTTTAAATTATTTAAATAATTTAAAAAAAACAGCTTGGAGTCCCACCATTTTTGACAACCAGCTGTTCTAAAGCAGACAGCTGGGGGCTGGTGTTCTCAGGCTGGTAAGGGGCCATGGATTTTGCCCCCCTACCCCAGCCTAAAAATAGCAGCCCACAGCTAGCCAAGGGATTCAGTGGAATTAGGCATTAGGGGAGTATAATTGTGTTTTGTTATTTTTAAATAAAAAAGTTAAAGTGTGTTTTGTTTTATTTCAAGTAAAAGACTTTATTCTGGATGTGTCTCTATTTACCATATAACTTTAGGATTATTATTGGATAGGTTTCTTATAGACAATATAAAGGTGACATCAACCTCACAGATATAAACCCACTGCAGGCTGCTTTTTGTAGGCTGGGGGGGGGCAATATCCATCGACCTGTACCAGTGTGAGAATACCAGCCTCCAGCAGTCTGCTTTAGCAAGGCTGGTTGTCAAAAATGGGGCGGACCCTATGCTGTTTTTTTTTTTTTTTAAAGAAAAAAAAATGGGAGTGGTGACCCCTCTATTCTTGATAACCAGCTTTGCTGATATTGACAGCTGAGGGTTGCAGCTCCCAGCTATGAGTTTTGCCTGGCTGGTTATCAAAAATACAGGGGAACCCACACTGTTTTTTTTTATTATTATTTATTTACAGCACAGGAGGAGACTGATGAATACTCTCTTTAGCCCCTCCTGCTGTCACTGTTGTTAGCGGCAGCAGATGTCAGCTGATGGGAGCAGTAGTCCCATCAGCCAACACCAATGACCGGAGGTAAACTTTTTTCGTCCGATCACAGTTCATACGGTCTTTTGACAGCGTGGTAACCGCGGCTGTCTTATCAGCGATGATGATTTTACCGCCGATCTCAAGAGATGTTTGCCATGTTGTCATGCACATGACAGCGTGACAAACACCCGGTGTTCAGGGGGCCTAACCCAAACATTAACACGGACTTCCTGGTGAAGTCCGTGTCCGAACAGTAGCCGTTTGGTACAGATGCTGAACTTTACTGTTCGGGTTCACCTATCTCTAATCAAGCGTAATCTACTAGGGTTTTGTATGACACAACCACTATCATTGTATAGTTGTCAGCTGCTGTGTCATCCACAGAGGAGCCTACCACGTGGAGAAAGCCAGAATACATGGACTCCAGGTGCACTGCTGATTCACAAATGGATCCGAAGACAAAATAATTTGAAGTGGTTTAATGTCACTGCATTTCTGAGCTAAATCCGACTCCTTCCTCAGGACAGCCACATGTGAAAGACATGTAGGTGTCCTGAGGAAGGAGTCTGATTTTACTCTGAAACGTGTTGACAATAAACCACTTCAAATTATTTTGTCTTCAGATCTGTTGGTGAATCAGCAGCTCACCTGAAATCCACATATTCCGGCTTTCTAGACTTGTCAGAAGCAGATCTGATCATCGTTTTTGATGGGATTGGCCAACTATGTCAAGGGAGATAAGAATCGGGAGGTTGGAATTCAGTTACCTCATCAATTTTGTTCTGCAAGCAGATAACCCACTACCAGGGATGTTGACAGTGACTTACTGTGTTCTCCCCATAGAAAGCACTGTGAGCCGAGACAAGCGTTCTTGTTATCGGGAAGTCAAGAGACATACAAGGGATTCTCACTAAATTAGAATATCATCAAAAAGTTAATTTCTTTCAGTTCTACAAAAAATGAAACTCATATATTATATTGAGTCATTACAAACAGAGTGATCTATTTCAAGTGTTTATTTCTGTTAAAGGGACTCTGTCACCTGAATTTGGCGGGCTATGTAAATGCTCTGTGTCCGGTCCAATGGGTGGTGTTTCCTTCTTTCATTCACCCCTTCCTTTCCCGCTGTCCGCAATATTTGCAATCTCGCCTTGCGCACGCGCAGTATGCTTTGCCCAACTGCAGGCAAAGCCGAAAAGCATTACTGCGCATGCGCCACTGCACTATGTCCCGGAACACAGCAAAATACTTCTGGGACATAGTGCTGCGGCGCATGCGCAGTAATGCTTTTTTCGGCTTTGCCTGCAGTTGGGCAAAGCATACTGCGCTTGCGCAAGGCGAGATTGCATTGCGCACGGGTGAACTACGGAGGAAACCTACTCAAAGTCAAGAACATATTGCGGACAGCGGGAAAGGAAGGGGTGAATGAAAGAAGAGGAAACACCGCCCATCGGACCAGACACAGGGCATTTACATAGCCCGCCAAATTCAGGTGACAGAGTCCCTTTAATGTTGATGATTATGGCTTACAGCCAATGAAAACCCAAAGTCATTATCTCAGTAAATTAGAATAACTAACAAAAACACCTGCAATGGTCCCTTAGTCTGTTTCAGTACTCCACAATTATGTTGAAGACTGCTGATTTGACATGTCCAGAAGGCAGTCATTGACACACTCTACAAGGTGGGTAAGACACAAAAGGCCATTGCTAAAGAAGCCGGCTGTTCCCAGAGTGCTGTATCCAAGCATATTAATGGAAAGTTGAGTGGAAGAAAAAAGTGTGGTAGAAAAAGGTGCACAAGCAACCGGGATAACCGCAGCCTTGAAAGGATTGTTAAGAAAAGGCCATTCAAAAATTTGGGGGAGATTCACAAGGAGTGAACTGCTGCTGGAGTCATTGCTTCAAGATGCACCACACACAGACGTACCCAGAACAAGGGCTACAAGTGTCACATTCCTTGTGTCAAGCCACTCATGACCAATGTACAATGCCAGAAGAGTCTTAGCTGGGCCAAAGAGAAAAATAACTGGACTGTTGCTCAGTGGTCCAAGGTGTTTTCAGATGAATGTAAATTTTGCATTTCCTTTGGAAATCAAGGTCCCAGAGTCTTGAGGAAGAGTGGAGAGGCCACAATCCAAGCTGCTTGAAGTCTAGTGTGAAGTTTCCACAATCAGTGATGGTTTGGGGAGCCATGTCATGTGCTGGTGTAGGTCCACTGTGTTTTATCAAGACCAAAGTCAACTCAGCAGTCTAGCAGGAAATTGTAGAACACTTCATGCTTCCCTCTGCTGACAAGCTTTTTGGAGACGGAAATTTCATTGGCACCTGTCCACATTGCCAAAAGTACCAATACCTGGTTTAAAACCAACAGTATCACTTTGCTTGATTGGCCAGCAAACTCGCCTGACCTTATCCCCATAGAAAATTTATGATGTATTGTCAAGAGGAAGATGAGACACCAGACCCAACAATGCAGACAAGCTGAAGGCTGCTATCAAAGCAACCTGGGCTTCCATAAACCCTCAGCAGTGCCACAGGCTGATTGCCTCCATGCCACGCCTCATTGATGCAGTAATTGATGCAAAATGAGCCTCGACCAAGTATTAAGTGCATTTACTGAACATACATTTCAGTAGGCCAACATTTCTGATATTAAAATCATTTTTTAAACTGGTGGTGTAAAGTGTTCTAATTTACTGAGATAATGACTTTTGGGTTTTCATTGGCTGTAGGCGATAATCATCAACATTAACAGAAATAAACACGTGAAATAGATCACTCTATTTGTAATGACTGTATATATTATGAGTTTCACTTTTTGTATTGAAGAACTGAAATAAATTAACTTTTTGATGATATTATATAAGAAAATTTTAATATATAATTTATTGAGAAGCACCTGTAGCTGTCAGATGAACAATCATTAACTCACCAGTTATCTAATGTGTAATACGGAGATTTTAGTTTAGCCGTTTTCTTGTTGTGGTTCGGTTGTGTCTTACCTAGAAGATTTCTCTTTCTTTGTGTGTGTATGATATTTATAAAATTGTAATATATTTTTTTGAATATTTCACATAAATTATGACTATTTTAAGTTTCTTTTTGTAAGTGTATATTTATTGTGAATGGCCAGCTTTACAGTTTGAGAAGCTTTGCTGTAGCTTATAAAGAATAGTGATGAGCAAACATGTAATATCATACCAGCATGTGACTTGGGTCAATCACTGGCCTTGGCTGTCACGTGTCATTCTTGCTGGCGGTGATACCAGT
Organism: Ranitomeya variabilis; assembly: GCF_051348905.1. Taxonomy (NCBI): domain Eukaryota; kingdom Metazoa; phylum Chordata; class Amphibia; order Anura; family Dendrobatidae; genus Ranitomeya; species Ranitomeya variabilis. The sequence goes on along the minus strand of NC_135235.1, from coordinate 259,013,447 downwards.
AACTCTTGACTGATCACTTTTAGAACACACTATGCCACATTTTGTGTCAGAATCTTAGAAAAGATGAGCATTTCACATTAAAACATTAAAGGGAAAATACTTGGATGTTCTTTATTAGTGATGAGCAAATGTGCTCGGATAAGATGTTTTTCCAAGCATGCTCATATGCTAATAGTATTAGAGCACGCCGAAGATACTCTATGTTCGAGTTGCCGTGTCTGCATATCTCGTGGCTGTTCGACAGCCACAACTCATGCAGGGATTTCCTAACAAACTGGCCATGCCTGCATGTGTTCAGGCTGTCGAACATCATCTTTACTCATGGTGAAAGAGGGGAATCCATTGGCCATCATTGTTTTTTTTACTAGAGGCCACAATGGAAAGTGGGTGGTTCAGAGAATATAGCCCCTTTACAACTGCTGATGGATAATTAAAAATATAATTAGGTCGCGTTTGACCGTGAATAAACAATTGCTTTTTTTCTCTGTTCCATTTTCACACAGGGGTTTGCTCAGCACAAGCATGTGCAATAGTAATCTGATCTGATTTAGAGTTCTTCTGCATATTTTATGCAGTTTTCCCTTTTGTTCACGCTATTTTTTTTTTTTTTAAGAAACTCTGGGATAAAAAAGCAATCTCGTTTTATACATGCATTTTTTCAGGCACAGTTCAACAGTGTATGTAAACGCACAGTGAGCAATGAAATCTCATCTTACTGAATGAAGCATATTTTTTGCACAAAAAAAGAAAACGCAGTAAAAAGCAATGAAAACCAATGTGTATCCTACATGGAAAAATTACCTTAGAAGCAACTACACACCCATTAATCACCCGGGCTTCATGAAAAGTCAGATTCTCTGTTGTCTCCTCCCTATCCACTGTGCTCTATTCTGTGGATGTTGTCGGTGATACAGTAAGGCTTCTTTTACACTTACTGGGTTTTGTTGCGGCCCGTTATTGCGGGCCAGTTCGCCGCAATTTTCACGGTCTGCCGCAATAACAGACCGCAAAAAAATTGCGGATCACAGTTTTTCGGGTTTCCAATACTATGGAAATGGTTTTGGAAAAAAAAAAATAGCATTCCGCAAAATCGGAAGTGACAGTGCACCACAAAAACAAGCTTCCGTTGTTTTTGCTGCCCCATTGATTTTCAATGTGGGCCGTGTCCGTAAGCCGTGAAAAAGACTGAGCAGGCTCGATTTTTTTTTCACGGCCGTAAATATGGCCCTCACGGCCATACGGCGCATCCGTGGAATTATTGCCGCCCGTTTTTGCAAAGAAGAGGACGTCATCGTCATCGTAAGAAGATGGGAGGCCCCGGACCGCGACGCCCATCAGACGGGACCGCCCCCAGGTGAGTATAATCTGACTTGTTTTTCTCATCTTTCAGGTTACATCGAGAGCTTATCTACAGCATTCCAGAATGCATTACAGAACGCTGTAGATAAGCCCCTGATGGCGGTGGCCGCAGTTTATATACAAAATATGAGGTGACAGATTCCCTTTAATAGAAGAGAAGTTAGAGAAGTGCAGGGGTTTGGTCAGCATGTGATCGCCCACCCACACGGAGCACGCAGTCACAAAAAGTGAAAGACGACTTTTCTTCTGAGACCAGACAACCCCTTTGATGCAGCCAAACTAATTGTAGCCGTACTTACGGGCGTATCAATATACAGTGGCATATGCAGACTAATTTTTTTGTGTGCAGGATCTGCATTTAGTTGAAAATTGCCGCATTTTTCACCCAAATATGAGTCATCTCACCCCCAACTTGTATTTCATCTGTAGATCTGACCTTAAAGAGCCTACCGGAAGATTATGCTTTGGTGAATGTTTTCAGAATGATGGGAGGAAGGGTCTTCTTGTACCTCGTGGATGCTTTAATAGGAGGTAAATGCTTCATTAAGCTACAGGTATTTTCTATAATACATCCACTGGGGGCACTGTTCCTTTGGAATATATGGATGATAATAGTAATTAACCTTGAGATATCAATTAACATGGGGTCTTCTGCTCCCATGAATACATTGAGATTTGCCGAGGTTTATTGCTCTTCATGCAAAATGAATTCTGCTGATATGTCTTACTATATGAAGGGGAAAAAAAGCAGCAAAACTATTTTTTGATTGTGGGAGAAAGGTTATTTTCCATTTCAGGGATCTTTTCGCCATAAAACAAAGAAAAGAAAACTATGCTTCAAATAGCGATTCCCTTTATTTATTATAATGTTTCAGTAAGAATGATCTTTTACATTCGGCAATCTTATTTCAGGATGTGGCACTTGTCTCTTCCATCCATTTGTGTGATGATCTTCATATTGCGGAGTATTTCTTATTTATATATTCGTGCAGTCAGATGATGTATATCGCAGCTATTGCATTAGACCAGTTACTTTGAACAAGATAAGTGGAAAATCAAAACGGAGGGAAGAAAATGTCAGTTTCGTGGCTCAGGGTCACAATTTGACTCAGATTTCGTTTCATTTGCACAAAGACACATTGACGCCCTTCCTGATGAACATCAATATCCTTAATGACAAGGGAAAGATCTGTTTTATGGGACTCCAGACAGACAATGTCTCAGTTCTCCTTTTTCAGGAGAGAACAGAGAGGGAAAAAAAAAACAAAAAAAAAACAACGCATTACTGTCACCCCTTTCACTTACTCTACCTTGCTTTAGGTTCATTTTATGCATTTTTAACCCTTTGAAAAAAAACATTGCTGCATCTGGTTTTCATTGGGGCCATTGCTGATTATATACATTCCTAATGAGCGCATCCAATAAAATGTTCTTCTCTTGAAATCTTGATGATACCATTAGTTTACTGCCAAAAGATGCATCCTCGTATTTCCTGTTTTTCTCCTTGATTTTTTTTTTTAATGTTTACCAAAATTATGTAAATGAGCAAATAAATTCTATTGGGTTGGTTTAGCAGATTACCACAAATATGTAATGCTTCTGTACATTCAGGCTGAATGTTGTTACTGAGGGAGGTTTTTTTTCTGTAAATTTTGCATTTTCTTTCTCTGCGTTTGCATCTTTGGCTACCAGATGTGTCCCACATTGAAGAATTATTTCTCCTCCCTAGAGTGAAATAAATGTAATCAATATGAGTATTGCTCTCAGGGCCTTGAAATATTACATTAATGTTCCATGTGGTGACATTTTAGCTGGAATTTTCAAATACATTATGATGGTTCAAATTAATATTTATCAGATCAGCTTTTATATTTTGCAACATAGAAAGAGAGAGAGAGGAAAAAAGAGAGAGAGAAAGCATTATTAAAATAAAAAATGCAGATTGACTCCCAAATCGATGGCCCATTTTTATCAGCACTTGCAGTCAGTTATATTTTTTGCTTACTTGTTCTTCGTTTTAAGGTTATTAGTTATGTCACCTGAACAAACAACATTCCTCTTTATTTTTACATGTATTCAGGTTAGTTGTTACCATTTGTGGCTCCAATAAGGATTCCACACCCGAATTATAGTAATGTCTTTGCAGATGACATACCCTCTGTCTGTCTGACTAACTATCTATCTATCTACTTTTCTTTGTGTCTCTTTCCATCTGTCTATGTATCAATCTATCTCATATGTCTATTTACGTATCTATCTAATATCTATCTCTATATATCTACCTACTATCTACTATCTATCTATCTACTTGTCTATCTATCTTGTATTTAACTACCTCATTTTTTATCTATCTATCTATCTATCTATCTATCTATCTATCTATCTATTATTATTATTTTATTTTATTTTTTTATATAGCCCCATTAATTCCATGGTGCTGTACATGAGAAGGGGTTACATCAAAATACAAATATCACTTACAGTAAACAAAACTAATAATGGCAGACTGATACAGAGGGAAGAGGACCCTGCCCTTGCGGGCTTACATTCTACAGGATTATGGGGAAGGAGACCGTAGGTCGAGGGTTGCAGTAGCTCCAGTGGTGTTGAGGTGGCCGTGTGGTCTTTACAGGCTGTAAGTTTCTTTGAAGAGATGGGTTTTCAGGTTTCTTTTGAAGGATCCAAAAGTAGTGGCTAACCGGATGTGTTGGGGCACAGAATTCCAGAGGATGGGGGATATTCGGGAGAAGTCTTGGAGGCGATTGGGTGAGGAGCGAATAAGTGTGGAGGAGAGGAGGAGGTCTTGGGAGGACCGGAGATTACGTGAGGGAAGATATTGAGAGATTAGTTCGGAAATATACGGCGGATAAAGGTTATGGATGGCTTTGTAGGTCTGTCTATCTATTTATTATTATTATTATTATTATTTATTTTTATAACACCATTGATTCCATGGTGCTGTACATGAGAAGGGGTTACATATAAATTACAGATATCACTTACATTAACCAAACTAACAATGGCAGACTGATACAGAGGGGCGAGGACCCTGCCCTTGCAGGCTTACATTCTACAGGATTATGGGGAAGGAGACAGTAGGTTGGGGGGGCTGCATCTATCTATCTATCTATCTATCATTTCTGTCTCATAGCTATCGATCTTTCTACCTAATTATTGATCTATCTCATATTTAAGTACCTAATATCTCTCTCTCTATCTCCTATCTATTATCTATCGATTATCTATATATATAATTGTCTAAGGGGTACTTCCGTCTTTCTGTCGGCATCCGTCACGGATATTCATTCGCTGATTGGTCTCGCCAGCTGCCTGTCATGGCTGCCGCGACCAATCAGCGACGGGCACAGTCCGATTAGTCCCTCCCTACTCCCCTGCAGTCAGTGATCGGCGCCCGCTCCATACTCCCCGCAGTCACGGCTCACACAGGGTTAATGCCAGCGGTAACAGACCACGTTATGCCGCAGGTACCTCACTCCGTTACCGCCGCTATTAACCCTGTGTGACCAAGTTTTTACTATTGAGGCTGCCTATGCAGCCTCAATAGTAAAAACATCTAATGTTAAAAATAATAATAATAAAAAAAAATCATTATATACTCCGCCGCCTTTCCAACGCTCCGGTGACCGGTCCATGCAAGCGGCAGGTTCTGGTGCTAAGGTTGGTGTGCGAGAAGGACCTGCCATGACGTCACGGTCATGTGACCACGACGTCATCACAGGCCCTGCACGCCTGCGCGAGAAGGACCTGTCGTGACGTCACGGTCATGTGACCGCGATGTCATCACACCCTCGGACTGGAAGCTGCCGCCTGAACCGAACACAGGCGACAGAACTACAAGGGGCCCCCTTGGAAGGTGAGTATATGTTTATTTTTTATTTTTTAACCTGTGACATACGTGGCTGGGCAATATACTACGTGGCTCTGTGCTGTATACTACGTCGCTGTGCAATATACTACGTGGCTCTGTGCTGTATACTACGTAACTGGGCAATATACTACGTGGCTCTGTGCTGTATACTACGTCACTGGGCAATATACTACGTGGCTCTGTACTGTATACTACGTCGCTGTGCAATATACTACATGGCTCTGTGCTGTATACTACGTAACTGGGCAATATACTACGTGGCTCTGTGCTGTATACTACGCAACTGGGCAATATACTACGTGGCTCTGTGCTGTATACTATGTCACTGGGCCATATACTACGTGGCTGTGCAATATACTATGTCACTGGGCAATATATAACGTCATTGGGCAATATACTAGGTCACTGGGCAATATACTACGTGGACATGCATATTCTAGAATACCCGATGAGTTAGAATCGGGCCACCATCTAGTCTATCTCATATCCTTCTATCTCATATCTATCTATTATATATCTCTCATATCGATTTATCTATCTATCTGAAAATAAATCAACATGTTTGTGTCCAACTACAAATTAAATCATCATTTTCTCTCGCCACATGTAACCAGTGCCAACATCCGCACCCAGAGCCAGCAGAGTCCTCCTTTCTTTTATTCCTCTGACTATGTGATGCCCATTGTACCGTCTGTTGTGCGGATCCTATTTCATCACAAAAAGAGAATTTACAGAGAACAAGGGGGGGGGGAGGGGAAATAGTCACATTTTAGTTATTTTTGTCAGTCCTAAACAAATTGCTCTACGAAGTAGGAAATTCAGTCAGATTAATGGTTTAATTTAGTTTTTATTTTATTTTATTTTTCCGGATGGCAGAAACATTTAAAATGCAGCATTATTGTAAAAATGAAGCTGTAAAGAATTCTTGATTCCCGCATAGACAATGTTTTGGGTGCAATAGAATGTGCTAAAGATGAATATCTCTCTTGTAAACCCAGACCGGTGATTCCATCACTTATGTTCTTTTTCTGTCTTAATTTGAGGGCATATATGCATCAATGCGGTGAAGCACTTCTCGACTAACATTCAGTCCCAGGGCATCAGTAAAAAGCCCCTGTCTGCTTAATGAACACTGATATAACTGGATAAATTGATAGGAACACACATAACAGATTATATTTTCTCCATTTACCTTCATTGCTGATCTGGGCAAAATAGCGACAGGAAACGTAAAAAAAAAAAAAAGAAAAAGAGGCTCCAATCGATTCTTCGACCCACACTTGAACTCTCTTGAAAGAGATAAAGCAGAATTTTCAATAGGTCCCCTGCCCTTTTCACCAGGAGGGAGAGAGAAAAACAACGAGAGATATTTATATGACAGCAACTGCTGAAAATAGCATTTTAGACCCATAATAAAAGGCGAAAGAAATTAAATTGTAAAAAAGTTGAGCAAAATCTTTTGCCTTGCTTTTTTTTTTTCTCCCTCTCTTCAATTGGCAAGAAAGCCGCCTGCCCTAGAAATTCATGTGTGTGCCGGCTATAGATCTGTTTGAAATTATAGTTGTCATTGAGAGTGAATTTATGCTTGTATTGATCTGCAAAAGGAAAATATTAAACGGTTTAGTTTTGATCTTTACACGACCTCGGGGTCAAGGGTAGTCTAAGATTAGTATTCATAGAATCGGCCTCTAAATTGTAGGCTGCATCCACAATATGCAAACACAGAGCCAAACAAATAGGGGCGAATATAAGGAAAACAAACAGATAAGCCCTGTGAAGTGCAGACACGGGAAGGCAGATCTGTGAAAACACTTTGCTGTTCATAGATTACACAAAGACGCAAAGCTAACAGCGGCTTAAAGATGAAAAAACACGCGGGAGCCGGACCGAGCATATCAGTCATCGGGCAGTGTGCCTACAGTGTATACCCACCTGAGTGAGGCCTCTGTATATGGAAATGGCCAGCCTATATCAATCCTATTCATTCATGTTCTAGGCATTATCCTATAGACAGGATAGATGGTCATTGCACAATGCAACCTGCTAATTCAGCCCTACTGTTGTACATGCAAAGAAAGATTATTCATATAGCGCGTTTGTGTATTTCTTGCACCCCCGCCGTTTCCTGACATTGCTACAATTGGTTGGTAGTGTTAAATTGATCCGTTATGGTTTAAGACTTGAAAATGAAGACAAATAACTATTCATGCTTACATGGGTGTCCATCTACTGCATTAATAGGGTACCTCAGATCATAGGCTCATCAGGATTTGCAAATGCATGAATGAGCAAATTGAACATTTCCTTTTTTGTCATTAATGGCATACACCTGAAATCACTTAAACAGAGCTTTGCCATACTACCCAACATAGCCCATGGGCAATAGTGGTGATTTCTCTGCTGCTAAAATATTTGCCGCTCGCCTTCCATTAGGGTGCACATTAATCAAGCAGCCCTTTTCCTTCATGCTTTTCACTGTAACTTTGCTCGCACCTAATGACAACTGTGCATAAGTGCAAGCTCACTAGAAAATCAATGCATTGAGGGATACGATCCATTATATTTACCATTATATTTATTGCAGTATTTATTATAAAGTGGCCAATAGACAAACAACAAAGAGAAAAGAGCAGGTCATTTCCGCACACGAACAATGAGAGACAGACTCCATCGTGAAGGATCTGTTACAAAAAGTGTAAAATATAAAATAGTTTCAGAAAAGGATGTTGTCCGTGATGTAACTATAACAAGTGCAGGAGTTGCCCTTGAACACAAGCACAAGAAGCCTCTTTGGCCCATATTAAAAGACAATTAGGGTAATTGCACACGTTATGTATTTGGTGCAGAAATTTCTGCTCCATTTCTGTATCTCTTGGCAGGAAAAATGCAACGGCAAAAACACGTGTTTGTGCTACTTTTTTTTATTTGCATTTTTGGTGCAGATTTTTCTCCTCTCATTAGTTTTGGTGAAATCTGCAGCAAAACCGCTGATCGAACTGATACCCTGCAGATTTAAATCTGTGCCAAGTATGCCAGTCACAAATAAACAAAATGTGCATGAAACTTCAGGATTGGGGGCCCTATTGTAGATTTTGCATTGGGGCCCAGAAGCCTCAAGTTACAGCACTGGATATTCTCCACCCGTTTTGCATTTCAATCCCAGCGACTTGATAGTTACAGACCAGATGTTTGAGTTTTAGATCACTTTGTTTCTGAAATTTGTCTATTTTTATTTTGTATTTTTTCATTGCCTGGATGTAATTTGCCCCCTCTTCTGACCCCTTGCCTATTATTTTAATGCGTAAAACTGAATTCATTGAGTGATTCGTCGGTCTGTATAAATAATATTTAGAGATACTCTGTGTATTTCAAGCACAGTTGAATGAAGAGAACTCTAGGAATCGGAGATTAACAACTGCTAGGTTTCTCAGAAACATATTGGGCCAATACATCAAGCTCCTGAAAGTGCATCTTGACACTCATTAAATTTTTATTGTGTCTATTTATGTTTGCATCAAATGTAAAGGAAATGTTAGGCTTCCTCATTGTGATGCATCTGTTAGGTAGAAATGGCAGCGCCAAACATCAAACTGCAGCCTTCCACGAAGTGTTTGGAAAGATGTTGTGTGACATGGCCGTGAATTAGAGATAGCTTAAAACCTTTTTAATTTGTAGTGAACCTAATAACATAAAGTAACTGTAATATCAAATTTTACCTTTGTAACTCTGAAATGTGTTATTTGGAGGAATCCAAGGGTACATTCGACACATATCTGCTGTGAAAATGCGCAGGAGACATCAACATGTTGCGGATGTAGGTTTGGTAAAATCTCATCCGCCATGTTGGTATTGTAATATGCAGCAGATTTTTAGCTGTGAACAAACCCTTAGGTGTCATGAAAGGTTATTTTGCATGTAGTCATTTTTTTACCCTCAGATTTGCAGCTTGTGCAGAAGTCCTGTTTAGGCCAGAGTCACACTACCGTAGAATACGGCAGAGTGCTATGCAAGAAAACATCGCATTGCACTCGATCCTGTGTTAATCTATGGGCATCTCACATCAGCGTTATTTTTCTCAGGTGTATTCGACGTACATGTAAAATCGTAGCATGCTGCGACTGTCACCGAGATTTCCTAATGCAAGCCTATGGGTGCAAGAAAAACTCGGACTCCACACAGACCATGTGAGTGCTGCCTGATTTTTACGCACTGATGTTCTTTGAAAAGCTGTCAATTCATCTGCAGAGTACAGTAAAACCAGGACTTGTCTGACGGCAACACGAGTATGAGAACTTTCTCAGATTGGGAATAGGAGTTCACAGGGAGACACTGAGCACGCTGCTCAGTGTCTCTACTGTATGACAGGCTGTATGGTCACATCATGCAACCATGCAGCGTGCCATCTAGATGTAGTAGAGCTAGACCTGTGGGACAAATGGATTTTTATCTCTGCAGAAAGGTGAGGAATATAATTGTTTTTTAAAACTGTTTAGCAGAAGACAAAGGCTTTGGTGGAATGGGCGATGTTGTAAGTATGGTTTAATTAAGATTTAAAGGAATCTGTGACATTCTTTCAATTAAAGGACTTTTTTCTGTGTGTATTTATATGATATGACTATAGGGTTAGTAATGGAGGAGTCTCCATTACTAACCTCGGGGCTTGATGTCACCTGACAGTACAAAGGTGTCATCAGCCCCCCCAACTATCACCCCACTTGCCACTCGCATCGTGAGTGCAACTGAAGCTCTGACCGTCGGGTCAGAGCGACGTCAGCAGCTTGATCAGGTCATGTGATCACACTGCTGATGTCATTAGTTGGCGCAGAGTGCATTGGTGGTAAGTTCTGTCTGTGTGTGTGTGGGTATTACTGTTTGTGGGGATGTGTTTACTGTGTCTGGGGGAGATTTACTGTGATGGGGGTATTTAGTGTGACGACTGGTGGAGATTCAGTGTAATGGGGGTATGATTTGAGGACATACGTTTGGGGGCAAAGAAGGGACAGGTGGAGACAATATGGGGAGCGAGAGAAATTTAAAGACACAATATAAGGAATAAGGGTTGAGATGGGGGCATGTATGGGGATAGGTGCAGACACAGTCTTGTGAGTGGGGGTATGGCTGCAGTTGGAGCGCCCCCACACCGCCGCAGGGCCGAGGGGTACCCGGAGCCGGGCCTCTGGGATCTCAGTCCTTGGGTTGTCACGGTGGCTAGACCCGGTCCGTGGCCCTGTCTGTTAGTGGGGGACGTCCGGTGCAAATAGGGGTGTTAGTAGTAATGATAGCGATGTAGCGGTGCAGTTGTGGGGTGCAGGTCGCGGTAAATAACAAGGACACCAGGTTGCAGTCTCTTTACCTCTTTACTGGAGATCTCTGAGTCCTCAGTCCAGAACACGGTTCACCAGGCTACGCAAGTCCAGCCGGTCCAATGGCACCTCCAGAGTCCTCCTCTCAGGTGGAAATCTGTGCCTTCCTTCTAGCGCTATGTGTTGTAGTCCTTCCCTGCTGTGCTCACGGAAAGTGACCCCACAACGGTTGTGTCTGTTTCTTAAGTTCCCTCACAACTCGATTTGATGTTCCTCTGTAATCCACCCCTCCCTGTATTCAGGTTGGAATGGCACCCGTTTGTCAGGTAGGCCTGGAGTTCTTCCGGGACCCTAGAGTCGCCCCTCTCCCGCAATTGCCCCCCAAGACTTCATAGGTGATATGTGGTAGACAGCCCGCCTGAGACCGACTGTCCTGCCGCTGTTTGGAGTATGGCTTGAAGCTGTATTCTAATTCACTCCCTCGGCGTTCCGGCCACCGGTATTGCGCCTCAGCAGGGTGCTGCCTCTTTCAACAAAACCCCTGCTGGTATTCTCCTTCTGCTTGATCTCGTTTCTCACTCAGCACAATCTGCCTCGCTTCTAGTCCTTTCTTGGGCACCGCCGCTAAGCTGAGCAGGCACGGTCCCGTTACGTTCTTTCAATGCCAAGCCTCTGCCAGGATCCCACCCCTGGCAGAGACCCTACAGTCTCTCCCTTCACAACACCCTCTGCCACAGGGTGTTGCTCTGTTCAATCCCGTCAGCGTTCTCTCTAACTTCCTGCCTGACCCCCAGTTTACCCACTATGGTGGGGAGTGGCCTAATGAATAGCACCCTTAGCTCCCCCCGGAGGCCCTGCTGTGAAACATATTGGTGTCTGTGATACCTGATTGGAGGAACTCCTTCAGTGCCATCGAACGTACCATGGCTCCCCTTAGTGGCAGAGCCACAGTACTGCAACGACCAGGACTCTGGGGCGCTGCACTCCCCCCTGGTTAAACACAGTACTCCGGGACTGGGAAGAAAAACAACAATACAGATTAGTAAACAGACATACAATTTTGTTGAGTGCAAAACAATAAGTATACTTGAACAGGCTTCCCTTTATGGGAGGTGAGGACACTTTTAACGTTACAAACATAGTCAACATTATAAATTACAGGCTATACATAACTCCTGTTACCCAACCGGGTATTCTACTTAGTGCAAATTCTGGAACAATAAATTAACATTGCCTTTAAGAAACATACACTCTTAGTTTACCAAAGGCCTTCCTATAATCACATTACAGGGTAGGGTAACTTCACATTCTCCTACTTTGAACCTGCAGGACCGCCTGTCCCTATGGCACCAGACCTACTGCCTCTCCTTTCTTTTACAGGACCGCCCCGTTCAGCCAGGGCCTACTGCCTTTCGCTACTATACATAGTATAGACATAACATTCCTTTCGTTTAAAGAACTCTGAGCCAGCTCTACTCGGCTCCTTTAAGGACTCACTCTCTAACCCCTACGGGTTCGCTTTCTGTCCTTAGTAACAAAGTAACTTTCTATGGGGACGCAGGGTTTACCTTCTATCCTCACCTTCATCATTACTTCTTTACTTCCAACTATGCAGATCTCTACTTCTACCCCTGCGGGCTCTCTGCATCTTTTCCTTTCACAAAACATTATTTTCAGATTTCACAATTCAAACAATTTAAACACATATAACTTTTCATGTAAAACAGTTACATTTCTTTTCATAGCATCATCATGGCATTACTGTTCTGCAACAGTATCTTTCTCAAGTTCAATTCTTCACATCCCCTTTAAGAAGGGACCAAGTCTTTCTGAGGTAGCTCGTCTTCTCAGCCTACCAGTCCATGCAAAGGTTCCAGCATTGATATCTTCGCAAAGTGTCTTTGACTAAAACCAGTAGGAAAGGTATCTTCGCAAAGTGTCTTTGACTAAAACCAGTAGGAGGCACCCTTAAGAAGGTGCAAACTATTTACAGGAAAGTTTGAATCATGCACAGTCCATGATTACTGCAGTTTTTATAACATTGTGGAACAAAAAGCAAAAATGAAAGTGAAAGCAAAAATAAAAAGCAATAGGGATCCCGGGTAAACAAAGGGATCCCTTTAAGAGTTAACCCAGGACGGGTTTTAGCAGCAAAACAGCAAGGAAATAAAACAGTTAACTATTTACAGTTTCAGGTTTCCGAGGCTTAGTTGGACGGCTTCCAGGGCTGCACCTGGCACTTAACCCTTCTCGGCCTGGGAAAAGTGAGGTCCAGGGTTACACCCAGTGCTGGACAAACGCCGTTAATCCGTCTTTCATGTATGGTTAAATCATGCGCAGCGATGGAGGTCTGCGCAGCTTGAGTAGGGGCATTTGTTGCAGCAGAGGTAGAGGCTGCTGCAAGATCAGTCACTGGAACGGGGTCAGCAGCTGTGGCACTAGCAGTCACTGGAGGGGTATCGGTCGTCAGGGCAGGGTCGTCTTTCATACCTGCTTCAGATGCGGTCCCTCCGGTGCCGGTCTGCTCTGCCTCCGCTGGGGTCTGGAACGCTGGTTGCAGGGCCTTGTGCTGCGACATTGTCATCTCTGCTCGCAGCATACCCCTTTCCGGCAGGGTCTTGCTTTCCAGCTTCGGAGCGCTGGGACTTCTTCCCTGCTCCGGACCAGATGAGGCTGCCGACAGATGTCTGGTGAGGCTCCTGATGATGGCCTTCTTCCACCCGGCCTCAGTGCTCAGCTGCGTCCGCCGGGGTCGGTCGCTGAGCTCGTCCACTCCGGCCTGCAGGAATTCAGCATCAGCGGTGGACGCCTGGTTGCGGTGCCCCTCCGGGTGGCTGGGGGAGTCCTCTGCTCCGACCCCATGCTCCGGCTCCGGGCGGCTCGCCATGGCGTCCTCCATGTCGCTCGCTCCTTCTTCCTGGTCCTTTTCCCGCTCTCTCCTTCGTGGGCGGTTTCGTTTTCTCTGTCTCTGCCCACCATTGAGGATCAGGAGGCGGATCTCGGCTGCTGACGGACACGTCCTCAAGGGGCCGAGATATTTAGACTGGGCGGCCATTGTCTTTCGCGCTCTTCAGCTTGTTCACGCCCACTTCCACGCCCTTCTTCTTCTCCTGCGCTCTCCTTAGCGCTGTAATGGCGGCAGTTTTGGCGGGAACTCCTGGCGGCAAGTGGCAACACACAGTCCTTGTAATAAAGCACAGTCCAAGCACGATAAATCACAGTTCCAAGGCACACATGACCTGATTCTTCAGGCTTAAGTAGATCCTGTTCGTGACGCCAAGTTTTGGAGCGCCCCCACACCGCCGCAGGGCCGAGGGGTACCCGGAGCCGGGCCTCTGGGATCTCAGTCCTGGGGTTGTCACGGTGGCTAGACCCGGTCCGTGGCCCTGTCTGTCAGTGGGGGACGTCCGTTGCAAATAAGTACTGTTAACGGGGGTGTAGCGGTGCAGTTGTGGGGTGCAGGTCGCGGTAAATAACAAGGACACCAGGTTGCAGTCTCTTTACCTCTTTACTGGAGATCTCTGAGTCCTCAGTCCAGAACACGGTTCACCAGGCTACGCAAGTCCAGCCGGTCCAATGGCACCTCCAGAGTCCTCCTCTCAGGTGGAAATCTGTGCCTTCCTTCTAGCGCTATGTGTTGTAGTCCTTCCCTGCTGTGCTCACGGAAAGTGACCCCACAACGGTTGTGTCTGTTTCTTAAGTTCCCTCACAACTCGATTTGATGTTCCTCTGTAATCCACCCCTCCCTGTATTCAGGTTGGAATGGCACCCGTTTGTCAGGTAGGCCTGGAGTTCTTCCGGGACCCTAGAGTCGCCCCTCTCCCGCAATTGCCCCCCAAGACTTCATAGGTGATATGTGGTAGACAGCCCGCCTGAGACCGACTGTCCTGCCGCTGTTTGGAGTATGGCTTGAAGCTGTATTCTAATCCACTCCCTCGGCGTTCCGACCACCGGTATTGCGCCTCAGCAGGGTGCTGCCTCTTTCAACAAAACCCCTGCTGGTATTCTCCTTCTGCTTGATCTCGTTTCTCACTCAGCACAATCTGCCTCGCTTCTAGTCCTTTCTTGGGCACCGCCGCTAAGCTGAGCAGGCACGGTCCCGTTACGTTCTTTCAATGCCAAGCCTCTGCCAGGATCCCACCCCTGGCAGAGACCCTACAGTCTCTCCCTTCACAACACCCTCTGCCACAGGGTGTTGCTCTGTTCAATCCCGTCAGCGTTCTCTCTAACTTCCTGCCTGACCCCCAGTTTACCCACTATGGTGGGGAGTGGCCTAATGAATAGCACCCTTAGCTCCCCCCGGAGGCCCTGCTGTGAAACATATTGGTGTCTGTGATACCTGATTGGAGGAACTCCTTCAGTGCCATCGAACGTACCATGGCTCCCCTTAGTGGCAGAGCCACAGTACTGCAACGACCAGGACTCTGGGGCGCTGCACAGACACAGTATGAGGAGCGTGAGGAAAATGTTTGCAGACACAGTATGGAGAGTCAGAGGGGTGTGTGAAGTGTCAGTATGGAGAGTGCGAGGAGACAGTATGGAGGAAGCAAAGTTTGAGTAGGCACAGAATAGAAACTTTAGTGTGGGGGTAGCATGGGGGAACACTGTAAGGGCACAGCATACCAAGGAGGGGTAGTGTGGTGAGGTGGCATAGTATAGAGACTGGGCCCTATGGGGGGGACCCAGTGTGAGTAGGGGGTCTAGTATGGAAAAGAGAAGGCAGTGTGGGTATCATGAACCATAAGAGGTAAAGTGTGTGGGTCATATTTTGTGCAGGAAATATAGTGAGGGGCCATTATTTATTTAGGGGCTCAGCATACAGCAGATATTTTTTATTCAGGAGCATTATGGTAACACAGCTATTTTTAACCCCTTTCTGACATCGGGTGTAATAGTATGCCGATGTTAGACTCCCTTCCTTTGATGTGGGCTCCGGCGGTGAGCCTACATCTTTACTGGCACATGTCAGCTCTTTTGAACAGCTGACCTGACATTTGCTCGGAACAACCGCGGGAGGAATCGTGATCCACCCGTGGCTATTAACCAGTTAAATGCCGCTGTCAGTGGCATTTAACATGCACTTCAGCAATCGTGCTGGAAATCCGCACACTGGTGACCCCCATCACGTGATCACGGGTCACCAATGGGTTGGCATGACAGCCAGAGGTCTCTTGGATACCTCTATTGTTGTAGCATGGGGGAACAGTGTAAGGGCACAGGCTCTCCATGCATGTGCTGTGACAATGACACATGCAGCTGTGGCGCTGATCAGCCGGCGCGCTCCAAATATCCAGATTCCCTCTGCAGCTTATTCGGTAAGTGCTATAGCTTGCCGAATAAATGGGGACCCTAAGAAATTCGCTCAACTTAGTGATTTGCATACATGTGGTCACGTGCCGACTAGACAAAAATGGCATCACTCAATGAAAATGAATAGAGCGAAGCCGGGCACGTCTAGTCGGAATGTGGTCAGAAGTATACAAATCGCATACTTGTACAAAGGAGAATCCTAAAAGTGTGCAGTGCATGCACTGTGAGAATTCACAAACCTGTAGCCACCTATAGTGACTGCAGACTTTCATCTCAAATCTGGACGCGCCCTTTAATTATAAAATGAAGTCCTGTAGCCAATCCTAACAACCTGTAATATACTTGCTGTCCGGACTCAGCTCTGCTTGCAGGTTCCAGCAGTCATCAGTCGACCACATCACTCATATGCGATTTTCATACTTACGTTCTCGTTACAACGAGCTTCTCTTCGTGTTTCTCTCAGTTAAACATTGAAGTAGGACGAGCAGGTCATTGGTACATGACCAAGTGTGTAAATCTCATGTGTGCTTGGGGGGGGGGGCAAACTGAATTCTTGCCCCGGATGCCAGGAAACCTAGATACACCTGTTTTACAATGTAATTAGAAATGAATGTACACATGTTCTGTATGTATAGATAGAGGGAGTACCCTGAAAATAACTTACTTTGATGGGTACATACCATTCTGTACATAAATATTTGGTGCTATAATGGTAGGAATCATATATACATTTCATGAATAAATGATTTCTATGGCCCCTGTATATTGTGGATAGGTTAGAAGAGACGACACTCTGACACTGCACTTTGTGGAATGATTTGACTGCTGAAGACATCTCCTGACTAATCAATTGCTTAAATACACATATTAAATGTACTCCTTATTTGCTCTGTTAAATTGCTCATGCAGACTGAAAGATTTGATAGCACAGCTTACAAATTAATGCTGCCCTACTCCGAAAAGTAATGTATGTTAATTACTTTTTTTTTTTAAGGAACCCCCTACTATAGTCACGAAATGCTATCTTCGAACATACACATAAATGTTCAATGTGTCCATTTTTAAAGTTTCTAAAATATATTTAACCAGATGGGTTTTTGGAAGTATTTGAACTAAATAGTTGGAAAGATTTCTGTATACATTTATTGATAACTGTTCAAAACTTCACTTTTCTAATCAGATATTTTCTAGCAAACCTCAAAATTTTACCACCTGTCTACCATTTTATGGCATTTTTAGTGCCTCAATATTTCAGCTCATCAAAACTCAAGCTTCTAGAGAAAACCACACTGGTCTGATTGCACCATCATCCACAAAAACTGATCTTGATCTTTCTTTTCCCTTATTCCTGTGAAGTAGCAATTCTGCATTATCACTGATCTGTATAAAGACCTTATAATTTCCAATTTAGATCTGTTATAGTTCTGGTGTAAGCTGGACTTGCATTGCCGGGAACAGTGGCAGACTATGATCTTATCTAGTACATGTAATGTATTGCGTATAGTGTATGATAAGTATGGTTAATATGTAGGTGTCATGGCGGTAACCTGTATGCCTTCTCAGTACCGCCCTACTCACCATGGTCCTCATGTGGCTTGCTGAGTTTTGCCTCTTGTAGCACTGTTGCAATTTAGGGTGATTTGCATTTTGCCATAGGGGGAGTGGCCAGTCTCTGTAGGAATTTAACCCAGCTGTGTCCTGCAGAGACTAGGTTCCCTATCCTAACCCGTATCTGCAGGCTCTTTTTCTGGCAGCTCCTTTTACCACTCCTGGCCCATAAATTGGTTGCTAGTGAGTTTGCTCTGTTAGCGTTCAGTTTGTGCTTGTGTGTTTTTCTTCCCATTATTGACCTGGCTTGTGTATATGTCCTGTCTGATCTCTCTGCTCCTGACAACGTCTATGCATTCTGAAGCTAGGCTGCCTGCTCCAACCTCGGACCATCTGACCATTCTGTCAGCTGCTGCAGTCCTGGGGACTGTCCTGAATTGTTATGTGGTGACTACCGTTGTTCAAGTCTATCTTTACCACTAGAGGCTATAGCGAAAACTAGGCAGTGGCTTAGCCATGCCCCTCCAGGGTAAGCCCGGTCTGTGGTACAATGGGTTACATTCGCCCTCCAGCTTTACAGTAGGAAGTGATACTGTAAGGTAATGTAATGCATAGTGTAAGGTACATTTATGTAGGTTTAAGGATAGGTAGTGACAATAAGGTAAGATGGTGTTAATGTTTAAGACTAGCCCATAAGGGTGGGGTTAGTGTTAGGGAGAGGAACTGCTTCCTGTTAGATATTCAGATAGGGTGTTGAGTGTGTAGTGAGCAGAGCTGCATGAAAGGGTAACCCTGAGTGAGAGGAGACTTCAGGCTAGGGATACTGTGATCCTGAAGAAAATTGACCTACAAGACAGAGTGGCCTTCTGGAGACTGGTCCTAGGAGAGGACGCCTATCCACTAAACCAAGAGCTTGTAATGTAGATGATAGCAAGCCTTAGCAGAACTGAGACACGGGGATTAGTAAAGGGTTCAGTAAAGAGTTTATTCGTGAATAGTGGTCTCCATCATTGAAGTGTGGAACATTTGGTCCTGACATGCCCACAACACTAGTTCATGTGACCTACATGGGCGTAAGATTCTCACAGCACAAGTCTACAAACCGAGCCGTGGCCCACACTTTCATGTAACATGCCCAGGCTGTGAAGACAAGTGCCTCGCCCACCGCTACTGCTCTGTTTTGTTTTACACTTATACAGTATGTATAAATATATTTATTAGTGATGAGCGAGTATACTCGTTGCTCGGGTGGTCTCTGAGTATTTGTTAGTGCTCGGAGATTTAGTTTTCGTTGCCGCAGCTGCATGATTGACGGCTGCTAGATAGGCTGAATACATGTGGGGATTGCCTGTTTGTTAGGGAATTCCCACATGTATTCAGGCTGTCCAGCAGCCATAAATCGTTCATCTGAGGCAACGAAAACGAAATCTCTGAGCACTAACAAATACTCGGAGACCACCCGAGCATGCTCTGGGAAACCCGAGCAACGAGTACACTTGCTCATCACTAATATTTATGTACTCAACTAAGATCTTCATTTTATCAAGTATATTAAATGTAACAGTGATGTAATTTACAAATAACCTGTATATATAGTCTTACAGGGAGGACTGTTGATAACTGATAGGACCACCCACTAGACTCATGAGTAGGATCGCCCACTGGACTCATACTTTATTTGTGTTTACTTGGTTTTGCTTAGCATTTTCGGCGGCATGTAACTGCACATTTAAAGGGAACCTGTCACCCCCCCCCTCTTCCCCAGTCGTTTCAAACTAAAAGAGCCACCTTGTGCAGCAGTAATGCTGCATTCTGACAAGGTGGCTCTTTTAGTTCTGGGTGCTGTAACTAGAGAAATAATCCGTTTTTTAATTTGTCAGAAATACCTGGTCCTCAGTCAAGTAGGCCGGTGTGTTTCCCCCCTGCTTTAGACGCCACACAGCTGTCACTCACATCTTCTTGGCGCCGGGCGCCGCCTCCTGTTGTGAATTCCGTTCTGGAGCTCCCTCCTGTGGTTGTTAATGGTATTTTTGTGAGTTCTGCCCTTGGGCTCCCTCTGGTGGTTTCGAGTGGAACTGCTGCTCCTTTAGGTAGCTGTGGCAGCTGCCTTCACTAATCGCCTTGCCTGGGTTTGTTATTGAAACCTGCTCTGGGCTTTAGTTCATGCCAGCTGTCACTGTTCTTGGTTGGATTTGGTTCTCTCCTTGGATTTCTCATATGGCCTGTCCTTGTCAGCAAAAGATAAGTTTTTGCTAATTTTTTTTTTGTCCATTTGCCTGGACTCTATTGCTCTGCAAATATGTCTCTTTTTGTCCAGCTTGTCACTATGTCATATTCAGGCTAGCTGGAAGCTCTGGGAAAGCAGATTTGCCCCTCCACACCGTGAGTCGGTGTGGAGTTTATTTTTGTAAACTCTGCGTGAATTTTGTAGTTTTTAATACTGACCGCACAGTATCCTTTTCTCTCTGTCTATCAAGTTTAGTATTGGCCTCCTTTGCTGAAATCTGATTTCATTTCTGTGTACGTCATTTCCCTCTTCACTCACAGTTAATATTTGTGGGGGGCTGTCTTTCCTTTTGGGGTTTTCTCTGAGGCAAGATAGCTTTCTATTTCCTTCTTTAGGGGTAGTTAGTTCTTAGGCTGTGAAGAGGTGTCTAGGGAGAGTCAGGAACATCCCACGGCTATTACTAGTGTTGTTGTTAGGATTAGGGACTGCGGTCAGTAGAGATACCACCTTCTCAGAGCTCGTCCCATGTTGCGTTTTAGCCACCAGGTCATATCAGTATGGCCTCTTAACCACCAGGTCATAACAGCCTCCTCCTCACCGCTGTTTTCAAAATAGCCGGAGCCTGCGCTCTTTTCCCCTGCCTGGTGCAGGCTGTTATGATCTGGTGGCCTAAGAGCAGCATGAGACATACTTTGGAGAAGGTGGTACCTGTACTGACCGCAGACCCTGAACTTAACACCGCAACTAGAAGTAGCCGTGGAATGTACCTATCACTCCCTAGACATCTCGACACAGCCGGAGGACTAATTACCCCTAGAGATAGAAAAGGGAAAACTATCTTGCCTCAGAGAAAATACCCAAAGGACAGACAGCTCCCCCACAAATATTGACTGTGAGAGGAGAGGGAAAAAACATACACAGACTGAAATCAGAACTTAGCAAAGGAGGCCACTTCTAGCTAAATAGAAAGGATAGAACAGAGTACTATGCGGTCAGTATTAAAACACTAGAAAATATCCACCACAGAAAATACAGAATCTCCACAGCTAACTAAAGATATGGAGGGTATATCTGCATCTCCAGAGATACCAGCTTGGCTAACAAATCCTTATACAGACCAAGCTGGACAAGACAAAAACATGGAAAAGAACTGAACAATAAGGCCACAGCATGCGGACAGCAAAAATCAAGGCCAGAACTTATCTTTGTTGAAATGAACAGCAAAGCAGGAGAGACCAGGCAGAGATGTGAATCCTCCAGGAACAATGGACAACTGGCACTGACTAAAGGGTCAAGCAAGACTAAATAGCCCCGTCAAAATTGCAAAAAGTGAACACACCTGATAAATGCTGCGATCCAGAGACAGCAGTGCTACCACTTATAACCACCGGAGGGAGCCCAAGAGCAGAATTCACAACAGCAGGCGCAGTGAGCGCTACCCGTCTTTCCTCATATGCAGCCCAGCTGACTGCGCCTGTGCGGCCGCCCTGCCTGTGAATCCCAGCCCCGCAATGTGAATAAATCATAAGTCACTGCAGGGCTGAGAATCACAAGCAGGGTGGCCGCGCAGGTGCAGTCAGCTGGACTGCATAGGAGGAAAGACGGGCAGCGCTCACTGCGCCTGCACCAGGCAGGGGAAAAGAGCGCAGGCGCCGGCTACTTTTGAAAATAGCGGTGAGGAGGAGGCGGCGCCCGGCACCAAGAAGATGTGAGTGACAGCTGTGTGCTGTCTGAAGCAGGGGGGAAACGTCGGCCTCCTTGACTGAAGACCAGATATTTCTGACAAATTAAAAAACAGATTATTTCTCTAGTTACAGCACCCATAACTAAAAGAGCCACCTTGTCAGAATGAAGCATTACTGCTGCACAAGGTGGCTCTTTTAGTTTGAAACAACTGGGGGGGGGGGGGGTGACAGGTTCCCTTTAAGAACTGTGGCATTTACTTGGTATTGTTTATGGCAAGCAAAGTTAAAGGGAACCTGTCACCTGAATTTGGCGGGACCAGTTTTGGGTCATATGGGCGGGGTTTTCGGGTGTTTGATTCACCCTTTCCTTACCCGCTGGCTGCATGCTGGCCGCAATATTGGATTGAAGTTTATTCTCTGTCCTCCGGAGTACACGCCAGCACAAGGCAATATTGCCTTACGCAGGCGTGTACTCCGGAGGACAGAGAATGAACTTCATTCCAATATTGCGGCCAGCATGCAGCCAGTGGGTAAGGAAAGGGTGAATCAAACACCTGAAAACCCCGCCCATATGACCCGAAACTAGTCCCGCCAAATTCAGGTGACAGGTTCCCTTTAAGTAAACCTTATAAAGATAGAATTTGCCAGGAACAGTTCTGGTTCAAATCCAAACCAGATTTCATAATGATATCCACCAGAAAACTCTGTACCAAATCTCCCTGGTTTTTATTGCCAAGTCATTGCTGTCCGGTCTAGCCTTACCTTAAGTTCGGTGTCCCACTTGCAACTGCAATGCGAGAAACTCGGCTCAGTACCCGGCACTGCCGGCGGCGGTTCGGATCGGAGCTTCCAGCTGCATGGTAATATGTGCAGCCGCACTCTCCAGTTCCGAGTGCCAGCGGCAGTGCCGGGTATTGAGGCGAGAGACTCACGTGAGTTTCTCGCATTGCAGTTGCAAGTGGGACACCGGCCTTATTGTAGATCATGCCACAACAAGCAGTTTAGGATTTTTAGCAAATAGTTTCATTTTAAAGTTAATTTCTAATGTGATAAAACTCATGAGTCCATGCAAGATCAGAATTTTGGAGCTGTACCATATAAGTCAGGGCTGATATCCGGTACACTGGTACAGGCAGTACTTTGCTGATTGAAGGAATCAGAGCATCCATGAACCAATGCTATGATGAGGAATCAACACTGCTCAGCATATTTCTATACAAACATATACTGAGTGTATAATAACGTGTCACTGCTGGTTACAGGGTGAATACATTCTCCTGTATGGATGGAGAAGTTTTATAATAATGGGATGCTAAATGCGATCCTCAAAGTGCAGGCAAATGGAGAAGAAACATCAGTGTTGGTGCATTCTCTCTCCGCATCTGCATAGATTCTTAGCTGCTTCTATTATGGTTTCATTTGCAACCATATCCATTAGAACGGTACTTAGCTGTGTTTTCTGCTTTTAGTTAAGGCTTGCACAGCAAACCATATTGGTGGCTGTAATGCAAATATAAAGGAAAACATAATTTTAAAAATATATGTTCACATATTCTGTATTGGCTCCAGTTGTGTTAGTATATCCATAGTTTGTGTGTGATAATGGGTAGAATTCTTATCTCTTCATGAAATGTGAATTATATACATCAGATTGCTTTAGATGAACCGTTGTTTGGCAGACAACAGTCTGTCCCCCATAGATCGGTATGCTTGGCTTGTCCGAGCCCCCATGTGTTTTCTATGACAGACTTTCTGGCAAACTCATCTGACAGCAGCATATCTTGGGGAGAAAAAGTATTGTCCATTGGAAATCCAACAGACTGGATGTTTCTCTTCCCTGTTATGGGAGAGCAAGGAGTCGCCCACACGCAGGGTCAGCCAGTATTGGAGGACTTTAGGCATTATTTACTTCTTTTTTTTCTTTCAGTTTTTGATCAGTATTTTTAAGCCAAATTCGGAAGTAGAACGTTCGGAGAGAAAAAGTGTAATGGAGAGATTCACATCTCTTCTATGTGTTTTGAAGCCACACTTACAAATACTGCTGAAACACTGAATAATAAAAAATAAATTATGTAGCATGTATATAATGAAAAAACATTCATGTAGTCATGCAATTTGCTGATATCCTTTCTATAGCAAAACCAAACAAATGAGCTGGAGCACATGTTGGTATACGTGCAATGTATAGGTGTACGTTCACACTGTGGCCATTATCAAACATATTCTAGAATAAAAACAAAATGAGCAAATAAGGAAACCGTTATAGTACATTTAAATAACACAGGGTACTAGCTGACACAGTTTTGATAAAGTAAGCAAAAACGTAAAAGTCATCCCACCGTGACAAGTCATAACTGTACTGCTGCTCTGTGTACCGACTTCTGGCTATTTCCTGACTATGCTACCTGCTCGTACTGCCCCTAGTGGTTGCAATATCACTATTCCAACTTAGGTCATTCAATAACATAAGGTCTGGAAGACCAAACATAATTTCAGTGAGAGCTTCTCATATAATTGCTAGAGAGGCAAATCAGAACCCATGCTTGACTGCAAAAGACCTTCAGAAAGATTTAGCAGACTCAGGAGTTGTGGTACTCTGTTCCACTGTTCAGGGACACCTGCACAAATATGGCCTTCATGGAAGAGTCATCAAAAGAAAACCTCTACTGCGTCCTCATCATAAATTTCTGCATCAGAAGTATGCAAAAGCACATCTAAACAAACCTGATGCATTTTGAAAACAAGTCCTGTGGACTGATGAGGTTAGAATAGAACGCTTTGGCCACAATAATCAAAGGTATGTATGAAGAAAAATGGGCACAGAATTTCAGGTAAAGAATATTTTGCCCAAATTTGTAAGTAGTCCGAGTGTATACCCTACCTGGTTACTGATCCATAACATTTGGTGGACATGTAAAAGACTGTTTGGGTTGACAGACTGCTCAAAGTACATGCCTATTTTCAATAACTTTAATCTGGAGGAGTTGCAGAGATTAGAGGAATTTGGAGAATGAAAGAATCGGGGATTGAAATGTGTGCATCAGCTTTACTCGGATAACCATCTCAAGTCGTTCGAACAGCTGAAACAGAAGATAATTTGCTTAAAACCGAATTCTTTAAATATTTGCAACTAAGATGCTCAATATGGGCTCAGGAAGCCATCTCTTTTCTTTCTATATCCTCTTAATGGGCGTTAGAATTCGTAGTACATTCAAAATCAACAAAGGGAATAATCTTGCTGATTAGGAACTTATTGTTGCTAAAGATTTTGGGTGACCCCATGGCTCAGGTTCGGAGTAAGCGGGAGGAGTATGTGGGTAACCTTTCTACAGAGGAATGGGAAGAGGTGCTGGAATCTCCAGAGTTGCTTTCAAGAAACACAATTCAAAGAAGGTCTCAACTGTTTCTAGTTCATAGCGATTAAAAGACCCCCAAGGTATTGTATAGAATGGTCTTAAAAATGGATGATTGTTGTCCCTGTTGCAGGGAAGAGAATGCCAACCGGATGCACATGTTTTGGACATGCCCGAGACTGGTGGGGCTTTGCGGGGGGAGTATTCAAACCACGCATAGTATGAAAACCTGTATATTAGGATTAACGGGGAGGATCTGCCTAGGTGCAGTTGGCTATTGCTAAAATACCGTGTTTTTTGGACTATAATACACACTAGACCATAAGATTCACCTAGGTTTTAGAGGAAGAAATTAGAAAAAACAAATTGAAGCAAAAAAGTGGTCAATTTTGTACTAATAGCCCCATCCTGGTATGCATGGCTCCCCATCCCCGTCCTGGTATGTATAGGTCCCTCATCCCCATCCTGGTATGCATGGCCCCCTCATCCCTACTGTGGTATGCATGGCCCCCCTGCCGGTTGTTCACGTGTGCCTGCTACTAATGGGAATGAATATTCACTGCATTCCACGCCTATGGGAGTTGAGAGCAGCTGAACATTCATTACCTTTAGTTGCAAGCACACACGAATGCCCGGCAGCTGCAGGAAGCCTGCTGCTGCAGCTAACAGCATGTCGCTATTAAAGAGAAATTAATATTCACTACCCTCCACCCATGGGCGTGGAATGCAGTGAATATTTCTCTTTAGCAGCAGGCACAAGAGTTAGCCTCAGCCGACAGCTCCTACCTCCTGTCACCCGCTGCTCCGTCGCTGCTGCTCCTCCAACCCCCCACAACAGCTAGAGCTGGTACATCCAGACTATAAGACACCCCCCCCCCTTCATTTTCCTCATTTTTGGTGGAAAAAACTTATAGTCCAAAAAATATAGTACTCTACCAGACAAGAAAATCCATAGCCACACACTGGCTTGCAACCATACCTCCCTGTGCAGAAGTGGTCCAAGCTCTCAACTCTACTATCTTAATGGAAAAAGGGTTTATAGCAAGAGGGGGGGAGGTTGGTAAATTTGGTAAAGTAAGGGGAGACTAGATTAGGTGCGGAGCTGTGGTTTCGGAAGAGTTGGCTAGAGATGTCTTATTTAATTTACTTATCCTATAAATTATGTTTAGCACCTGTCTGAGTAGTAGGATGATGTACTCAACTAATTGTCAAAGACTAACAACTATGTCAGTATGGTTATGGTTTTATTGTAATGCACACTGTGGGAGATGGCTGGGAGGGTGGATGTTAGGTCTGGGTTGGGAAGGGGAGAACTGTGGTGGTTATTTGAGTGTCATTGAATGAATAATAATTGGTTTATATAGGCACTATTCCTGTATATGTGCTTTATGACGACATGTAAAATAATTATTCTGCTGTAAACTGTTATTGAGTCTTCAATAAAGATTATTTATAAAAAAAAGAGCATCTCGCTTACCATTAAGCATGGGGTGGATCAATCATGCTTTGGGGTTGTGTTGCAGACAGTGACACGGGGAACATTGGAATGCATTAAATTAAATTTCAACAAATTCTTGATGCAAACATAACACCTTCTGTTAAAATCCTGAAGTTGAAAAGAGGATGGCTTCAACAAATGGATAATGAGCCTAAACATACGTCAAAATCCACAATAGACAACATCAAAAAGCGCAAGCTGAAGGTTTTACAATGGCCCTCACAGTCCCCTGATTTGAACGTCATTGAAAATCTGTGGCTAGACCTCAAAATAGCAAAGCATGCAAGACGACCCAGGAATCTCACAGAACTGGAAGAATTCTCCAAGGAAGAATGGAGGAAAATCCATGAAACAAGAACTGAAAGACTCTTGTCTGCCTACAAAAAGCATTTACAAGCTGTGATACTTTCAAAAGGGGGTGCTGCTAGGTACATGCGCATGACAGCATGACAAACAACTGGTGTTCGAGGGCCAATACCAAACAGTAACACTGACTTCCTGGTGAAGTCTATGTTCAGTGTCCTTGCCCAAACAGTAGGTGTTTGGTATGGACGTCAAACTTTACTGTTCGGCTTCGCCGATCTCTAGTTGCGTTCAGATGACTGACTATTGTGGACTATTCCATTTCTTTTGCAGTATATTTTAGTCATTATCCAAATCTAATTTGAAGTTTTATTTTAATAGTTTTGCAGCATTTCTCTGAATCTGAACAAAATATACACCTGTAATGGGGTGTGTACAGGCCGCACTTATAGATTTTTTTAATGTATTTTCTTTATTTTGGGCAGCACTCTTGGGCAATGAATGTCCACAAGTGGACAACCCTTTTATGTATTAATATTGCTATCTGCAGTCACAGTATCTGCAATAACACACCAGTAACCAAAATCCTTTCTTGTCATACATACCCATGCCAGAATACAGATGTGCTAAGGATTAAGAGCGCTTTCTTTCCTTCTCCATACTTTTCTTTTTCCATCATTCCAGTACAAGTTAATGTAGGTGTCATCTTTCTACAGAATCTTGTACTAGTACGCAGCAGCTTTTTTTTTTTTTTTTTTTTTTTTACTTTTTTTTATTATAGTCCAACCTGGCTTTTCTATTTTTTAATTGCCACCAGTGATAACATCTTAACCGGTAACCCCTTAGTGACCAAGCCAATTTTAACTTTAATGACCAAGTCAAATTTTACACTTCTGACCAGTGTCACTTTGTGGTAATAACTCTGGAGCTTCAATGGATCCCACTGATTCAGAGACTATTCATTCGTGACATATTGTACTTCATGATAGTGGTAAAATTTGTTTGATATTAATTGCGTTTATTTGTGAAAGAATCAGAAGTTTGGCAAAGATTTTGCAATTTTCAAACTTTTAATTTTTATACCCTGAAACCAGACAGTTATGTCACCCAAAATAGTTAATAAGTAACATTTCCCACATGTCTGCTTTACATCAGCACAATTTTTCAAGCAAAAATCTTTTTTGTTAGGAAGTTACAAGGGTTAAAAGTTGACCATCAATTTCTCATTTTTCCAACATTTACAAAGCCATTTTTGTTAAAGACCACATTACATTTGAAGTGACTTTGAGGGGCCTATATGACAAAAAATACCCAAAAATGACACCATTCTAAAAATTGCACCCCTCAAGGTTCTCAAAACCACTTTCAATAATTATTATTAATCATTATTAACCCTCCATGTGCTTCACAGAAACTGAAGCCATGTGGAAGGAAAAAAATAACAACTTTTTTTTCACAAAAAAATTATTTTAGACCCAATTTATTTTTTTATTTTCACAAGAGTAATGAGATAATGGACCTTGAAAGTTCTGCACTTTCTCCTGATCACACTGATATCCCTTATGTGGGGGAAAACCACGGTTTGGGCGCACGGCAGAGCTCGGAAGGGAAGGAGTGCCATGTGACTTTTCAATCGTAAAATTTGCTGCTAAAGAGAGCAGACGCCATGTCGCATTTGGAAAGCCCTTGATGTGCCTACACTGTGGAAACCCCCCTCAAGTGGTCCAATTTTGGAACCACATCCCTCAAGGATTTTATTAACCACTTTCTGTCATTGGACGTACTATTCCGTCCATGTGGGGTGGGCCCTACTTCCCAAGGACGGAATAGTACGTCCAGCGCTGACATCCGGCACTATGTGCCAGGAGCGGTCACGGACTGCCCCCGGAACATTAACCCCTGGCACACTGCGATCAAACATGATCGCAGTGTTCTGGCGGTACAGGGAAGCATCGCGCAGGGAGGGGGTTCCCTGCATGCTTCCCTGAGACGATCGGTACAAGGCGATGTGCTCACCTTGTACCGACCGTCCCCTCCCTGCAAGCCCCGGATCCAAAATGGCCACGGGGCTGCATCTGGGTCCTGCAGGGAGGTGGCTTCACAGCGCCTGTTCAGAGCAGGCACCGGGAAGCCTGGAGCTGTGCACGTCAGATCGCCGATCTGACACCCTGCACAGCAAAGTGTCAGATCGGCGATCTGTCACTTTACTGTGATGCCCCTCTCCTGGGGCAAAGTAAAAATGTAGAAAAAAAAATTACATGTGTAAAAAAAAAATTAAAAAAAAATTCCTAAATAAATAATAATAAAAATAAATATTGTTCCAATAAATACATTCCTTTAGCTTAAAAAAAACAAAAAAAACAATAAAAGTACACATATTTAGTATCGCCGCGTCCGTAACGACCCGACCTATAAAACTGTCCCACTAGTTAACCCCTTCAGTGAACACCGTAAAAAAGAAGAAAAAAAATGAGGCAAAAAACAACGCTTTATTATCATATCGCCAAACAAAAAGTGGAATAACATGCGATCAAAAAGACAGAAATAAATAACCATGGTACCCCTGAAAACGTCATCTTGTCCCGCAAAAAACGAGCCACCATACAGCATCATCAGCAAAAAAATAAAAAAGTTATAGTCCTCAAAATAAAGCGATGCAAAAATAATTATATTTCTATAAAATAGTTTTTATCGTATAAAAGCGCCAAAACATAAAAAAAGATATAAATGAGGTATCACTGTAATCGAACTGACCCGAAGAATAAAACTGTTTTATTCATTTTACCAAACTCGGAACGGTATAAACGCCCCCCCAAAAAGAAATTCATCTATAGCTTGTTTTTGGTCATTCTGCCTCGCAAAAATCGGAATAAAAAGCGATCAAAAAATGTCACGTGCCCGAAAATGTTACCAACAAAAACGTCAACTCGTCCTGCAAAAAACAAGACCTCACATGACTCTGTGGACCAAAATATGGAAAAATTATAGCACTCAAAATGTGGTAACGCAAAAACATTTTTTGCAATAAAAAGCGTCTTTTAGTGTGTGACGGCTGCCAATCAAAAATCCGCTAGAAAACGCACTATAAATAGTAAATCAAACCAACCTTCATCACCCCCTTAGTTACGAAAAATTAAAAAATTAAAATTTTTTATTTATTTCCATTTTCCCATTAGGGTTAGGGCTAGGGTTAGGGTTAGGGCTAGGGTTAGGGCTACAGTTAGGGTTGGGGCTAAAGTTAGGGTTGCGGCTAAAGTTAGGGTTAGGGTTTGGATTACATTTACGGTTGGGAATAGGGTTGGGATTAGGGTTAGGGGTGTGTCAGGGTTAGGGGTGTGGTTAGGGTTACAGTTGAGATTAGGGTTAGGGGTGTGTTTGGATTAGGGTTTCAGTTATAATTGGGGGGTTTCCACTGTTTAGGCACATCAGGGGCTCTCCAAACGTGACATTGCATCCGACCTCAATTCCAGCCAATTCTGCGTTGAAAAAGTAAAACAGTGCTCCTTCCCTTCCGAGCTCTCGGGTGCGCACAAACAGGGGTTTACCCCAACATATGGGGTATCAGCATACTCAGGACACATTGGACAACAACTTTTGGGGTCCAATTTCTCCTGTTACCCTTGGGAAAATACAAAACTGGGGGCTAAAAAATAATTTTTGTGCAAAAAAAAATTATATATATATTTTTTATTATCACGGCTCTGCATTATAAACTGTAGTGAAACACTTGGGGGTTCAAAGTTCTCACAACACATCTAGATAAGTTCCTTGGGGGGTCTAGTTTCCAATATGGGGTCACTTATGGGGGGTTTCTACTGTTTAGTTACATCAGGGGCTCTGCAAATGCAACGTGACACCTGCAGACCAATCCATCTAAGTCTGCATTCCAAATGGCGCTCCTTCCCTTCCGAGCTCTACCATGTGCCCAAACGGTGGTTCCCCCCACATATGGGGTATCAGCGTACTCTGGACAAATTGGACAACAACTTTTGGGGTCCAATTTCTCCTGTTACCCTTGGGAAAATACAAAACTGGGGGCTAAAAAATAATTTTTGTGGGAAAATTTTTTTTTTTATTTTCACGGCTTTGCGTTATAAACTGTAGTGAAACACTTGGGGGTTCAAAGCTCTCACAACACATCTAGATGAGTCCCTTAGGGGGTCTACTTTCCAAAATGTTGTCACTTGTGGGGGGTTTCAATGTTTAGGCACATCAGGGGCTCTCCAAACGCAACAGTCAATTTTGCATTGAAAAGTCAAATGGCGCTCCTTCGCTTCCGAGCTCTGCCATGCGCCCAAACAGTGGTTTACCCCCATAAATGGGGTATTGGCGTACTCAGGACAAATTGTACAACAACTTTTGGGGTCCATTTTCTCCTGTTATACTTGGTAAAATAAAACAAATTGGAGCTGAAGTAAATTTTTTGTGTAAAAAAAGTTAAATGTTCATTTTTATTTAAATATTCCAAAAATTCCTGTGAAACACCTGAAGGGTTAATAGACTTCTTTAATGTGGTTTTGAGCACCTTGAGGGGTGCAGTTTTTAGAATGGTGTCATACTTGGGTATTTTCTATCATATAGACCCCTCAAAATGACTTCAAATGAGATGTGGTCCCTAAAAAAAAATGGTGTTGTAAAAATGAGAAATTGCTGTTCAACTTTTAACCCTTATAACTCCTAACTATGTATATCATGTCAGAAGAGAAAAAATTAATTGTAATAGCGGGCACAGGTTGTTGTTTTTTTCGGGTTCGCCTTTATTCACTTTATAATGGTGATCGGGTGACCAGAAAATCCAGCCCTTATCATGTTCTCCAGGGTTTCAGCTCCTTCTGGTAGCTGAAACCTCAGATATTTTCCGACTCTAGGGGGCGCTACAGCCTTATGCCCGTTCGCCATTTTAGAATAAGACCCCTTTATGGCCACCGTTTTAATGCATAAATGCTGTCGTTACTCGGTAAGATAAACTCCCTGGATTTACATTCTATTTTATTTTATTTAGACAATTAAATTTCACTTTCTTGTGTGTATCAGACTTGGCTAAACGTTGTGAAACGGATTATCTTTACCAAGAAAGAACGTTAGTTGATTTCTGTGAACATTATTTCATGATACTAAAAAATAATAAGGTATTTGGAAGATTTTCACCATGTAATAAACAGATTTCTTATAAGCTTCCAATATAACAAGAAAAAATTGGAGTGATCAATGGGTGCTGATCAAGTAAAACCAAGTCCAAATAAAACAAAGTCCAGGTTCCTTCTCCAGTAATGTTGGAAAAATGGAAAATATTTATAAAAAAATATGCACAATTTCAAGGTCAGTCTGACCTTTTCTTTAGTGTCATTGTGGTCTTATTACACTCTATGGCCGAGAATGAGCAGTGACGTCTTCTTCAGTAACTCTGATACTGCACAGCCAGATTGCTATAGAAAACAGCAGGGTGTAACTGAGGCACGCACAGAACAAGCCCGGAGTCACACACATAATAGAGAAACGATCACTGCACGTTTGTGACCATATTGCAGGCCAACAGATGCATAGAACAGCGCTCCGAAGGGCTCATTGCACTGACATGGATGGTTTATTAAAATGGTGCATTCTTCATGCTCCTTCTCCTGTCTCACAGCCGACTGTGAGAGCGCTGCTGTCTGCCTGAGCCCATGCACAGCATATGTATGGTCTCCTCAGGGTTAGGCTGGGTTCATACTCTGTTCTTTTTTTTTTAAATTCGTTTATTAGTTCAGAATAAACAAACATTGCACACATTTGCAATTATCGTCATTAATTATGCCGTAAAATACAAATAGTTGCAAAACATCATCACGTTAGAAGTTACAAAGGTGATGGAATGTACATGGTAAATCAATAGTTCCTTATAAGAAAATACCTATTATACAACTTTAACAACTTTAACCATTAACAGTTAGTCGCCGAAAGAAAAACAGATTTGGATCCTGCTCTATGCCCCCGAAAACCACAAGCCCACCTTTCTATGTAGAGGTCTAGTCAGTGCAGACTATAGAGTACAATAAGAGGAATTCCATCTGCCCCATATCTTTTCAAATTTACCTGGACAACCTCTATTTTGATACATTGTTTTTTCATATGGGATAATCGAGTTCACCAGATCAATCCAGACTCTAAGGGTCGGGGGGGAGCCACCCATCCATCTTAACGCCAATACCTTCCTTGCCAAAAAGAGCGTCTCCCGGAGAAAGACCCCAGTATAATGATCCCAGGTCTCCGTATCCCACACCCCGAACAAGCAGGTCAATGGTTCGAGCGGGACAGGGATCAACAATAAAGACGTTAATAATGTCGTTACCTCTCTCCAGTAATGGAGGACTACAGGGCACCTCCAAATCATATGGATAAAATCTGCATCAGGCACATGACACCGTAAGCAATCTGACGAGTATAGGCGACCCATTTTAAAGAGTCGTGTCGGGGTCAAATAGGCTTGATATATGATATATAACTGGGTCATCCTATTATTGATTGAAGGGGAAACTTTAGTTGAAGATTCAAGAATATCTTCCCACTCCTCTCCCAGTACATCGGGAAGGAGTTCCTCCCATTTCCCCTTGACAGAATTGATGACAGACCTATCTCCCATGGATAGTAGATATGTATATAGAGAGGAAATAAGTCCTTGAGGACCCTGCGATTTGAGGATACCTATCAAAGGCAAAGAAGAGATCGCCCAACCCGTACCTACATTTCGTATGTGCGACTGGAAAGCTGACCTTAGTTGTAAATACCGGAAGAATTGAGACCTAGGGATGTTGTAATTATTCTGTAATTGTTCAAAGGTTACAAAAAAACCCTGGTTGTGTACATCGCTCACCGAGAGAACACCATGAGAGACCCAGAAATCAGTGGATGGGTGATTTAGTAATTCTGGTATATAACCATTATTCCACAGTGGCATTTCAGCTATGACATCCACAAATTTAATAATTCTTTTTATTTGTCTCCATACCAATCTCGCTAGTCGGAGCATAGGCAACAGACGACAAGCACCAAATTTCTCCATCTCCAAAAATACCAGTGAGCAATCAATCCGGGCAGAATGAATTAAATGACTTTCAGAATTAGGTAGGGAGCTATTAGGCATCCACTTGCTTATCGCCTTAGCCTGCCCAGCAAGGTAGTACAAATAAAGGTCTGGTAAAGCCGCCCCACCCCCCTTTTTTGGTCTCTGTAAAATAGATAATTTAAGTTTGGGCCTGGTCTTCCCCCATATAAAGGATGTGATTAAGGAGTTTAATTTTGCGAAAAATGACTTGGGTATTGGTACAGCACCATGTTGAAAGCAGTAATTGAGTTTGGGAAGCAGTATCATTTTAATTAGATTAATGCGACCTGCGACAGAGAGGGGGAGTCTACTCCAGGTTATAAATTTAGATTTGACCAAATCCAACAGTGGGTAAATGTTTTGTTGTAGGTCCAACCGACTATATTGAGACATATGGATACCCAGATATTTGAAGTTGGAAACCACAGGTAGCGACGTGAGAGCCCCGAGACAGGGAACCGAAGTATGAGATAAAGGCATCAGGACAGACTTATCCCAGTTTATATATAGGCCGGAGAATTTACTAAATTTATCTATGGTTGCTGTCACTTGTGGTAGAGTTTCTTCTATTTTATCCATAAATATTATCATATCATCCGCATAGAGGCCAATGGTATCCACACGATCCGCAATATTTATTCCCTTGATGTCCTTGGAAGATCTTATGCGTATTGCTAAAGCCTCTATCGCAAGGGCGAAGAGAGCGGGGGACAGAGGACATCCCTGACGGGTTCCCCTGTGTAAGGTAAAAGAATCAGAAGTGGAGTTATTTACAATTACACGCGCCTTGGGATTCTTATATAGCGTGTCTACCCCCTGATAAATTTCTCCCCAAAACCATATTTCTGCAGACACGCGGAGAGGAAAGACCACTCGAGAGAGTCGAATGCCTTGGCCGTATCCAGCGATGCCAGCGCCCAACTATTATCCGGCTCTAGAGAGCTATACTGAATCACCGATTGGACCCGCCTGATATTAATAGAAGTACTTTTCCCAGGCATAAAGCCAGTTTGATCTGGGTGTATAAGGTCTAATATGAGCGTATTTAGTCTAGTGGCCAATATTTTAGTGAAAATTTTGTAATCTACGTTTACTAGTGATATGGGGCAATAAGATCCACACTCCAGGGGATCCTTCCCTTCTTTTTTAAGTACAATAATGTTTGCATCATAAAATGTTTCGGGCATAGTCTCTCCCGCCCATACACTTCTAAGTACCTTCAATAAAAGTGGTGCCAGTTGACCTCGATATTTCTTATACAGCTCAATAGGAAACCCAACAGGTCCAGGAGCCTTCCCGGTGGCCATATCCATTATAGCTTGCTCCACCTCCTCCAAAGTAAACTCAGCTTCCATAAAGGCTTGCTGAACTGGACTCAATGAGGGGAACGTTATGTCCGATAAATAGTCTACACATTCAGGAACACCAACACCACTACTAGACTTGTATAAAGATTTATAGTAATCGTGAAAACACTGTAGGATCTCCTCGGTAGAGGATACCAATGAACCATCATGTGCCCGGATCTGTAATACTGTATTAGATGTGTTGTGCTGGCGTACTAGAAAAGCCAATAGTTTACTGGCCTGGATCCCCAATTCGAAATAGGATTGACGGGTAAAAAACAACTTGCGTTTGGATTTTGTGTCTATATGTTGGGTATATAACCTTTGGGAAGTGAGCCATGCCACCCTATTGCCACTAGTTTGGTTGGCCACATAGGCGGTCTCGGATTCCTTCAACCGTCGCTCCATCTCGTCGTCCTCCCCTGCCGTTTTTCTTTTAATATAGGAAATTGTGGAAGACAGACATCCCCTTAGATATGCTTTTAGGGTATCCCAAAACAGACTAAGATTTGAGGGGTCTGGGTGGGTAAGGATAAAACAGTTCAGCTGATCCACCGTTCTATCACTAGAATCTATTAATTTCAGCCAGAAGGGATTCAATTTCCAGGGTATAGTATTATTTGACTGACCATATTTAAGTTTAAGAATGACTGGACTGTGGTCCGATATCCCCCTATTGCCATGCTCAATATTATCCACCCGTAATGCCAGGTCACTAGACCCAAATATATAGTCTATGCGAGATAGAGACCGTCTAGTTGACGAATGACAAGTGTAATCCCTTACCCCAGGGTGACGTACTCTCCATAGGTCCAGCCATCCACTACCACCCATAAACAGTGCCAATTGAGAGGGAGATTGAATAGTAGGGCCTCCAGACATCCCGTCATCCAGTCTCAAATTATCTAAGGAACTATCCATGACTAAGTTAAAATCTCCCATACAAATAATACTAGCATCAGGATAATTTAGGGAGAATCCCATTGCCATGCGGAGGACCGATATATTAGCTGGGGGTGGGTTATAGATGCACAGTATCACGTATTCCCGCGTGTTAATAAAGGCGTGTACAAAAACAAAACGACCTTCGGGATCTCGTCTTGCCTCCCTGGCCTCCCATCTAACACTTCTATGAATTAGCAGAGAGACCCCTCTTGAATAGCTGGTATGAAATGCGTGAAGGGACCACTGCACCCACGGCTTTTGCGTACATTTAGCTGTGTCCCTTGTCAGATGTGTCTCCACAAGTGCTACAACATGGGGATGATACCGCTTAATCTGTGAAAATACCTTGATTTTTTTACGGGGGGTCTTAATACCCCGTACATTCCAAGTCATACATACTGTACAATCTCAGACCCCATAGCTACACTTGAGAAAAGGAATATTATACATCATAGCTCGTGTAGAGATCAGGAACACCACGCAGAGCACAGAATTATCAATGGCGACCATCAAACATATCAAACAGTCAAAACTGGTGTAAGAACCCAAACAAAATATAACTTGAACAGTAGAGGAGTATAATCCTATACTCCTACAGTCAATTAGAAAAGGGGATACCCTCACTGGAATCAGCGTTCGGTATTGTTGGTAAGCTCAACACCTTGTACGGAGAGCTCTATTTTGTGCTGCCATTGGATAAGAAAAAATGTTTGTTCAGGAGTCCGGCACATGAGACACCTTGTATGTTCGTAACCATTCGGTTAACTCCGCCGGATCTGTAAAAAACAGGGAAGAGCCTTCATGGACAACGCGGAGTCGAGCCGGGTAAAGCATGGAATAAATGATGTTTTTATCCCTGAGCCGCTTCTTAACTTCCACGAATCGAACTCGCTGCTTCTGGAGTTCCATGGAGAAATCCGGGAAAATTGATATAGTAGCGTTATTAAACTTAATAGGGCCCTTCTGCCTCGCCAAACGGAGTATCGCATCTCTATCTCTGCAGTTAAGGAGGCGTGCCAAGAAGGGCCGGGGCGGAGCTCCGGGGGGAAGAGGCCTCGTCGGTACTCTATGGGCCCTCTCCACAGAAAATGTTGAGGAGAATCCATCTCCTAGGGAGGTTTTCAGCCAATCCTCCAGGAATTGCTCAGGCTGTTGACCCTCCGAGCGCTCCGGCAGGCCAATAATTCGAATGTTGTTTCGGCATAGCCTATTTTCCAGGTCGTCTGCTTTTTGTTTCCAGGCATTCACGGACCCGGCGGCTTTTGACAATTTAGTTTCCATAGGAGTGATGGTGTCTTCTATCTGAGACACTCTTGTTTCAACCTCCGAGATGCGTCCTCTCATAGCTTGCATATCATTTCGCAAACGACCCACTTCAGTGTGTACGTCTTCTATTTTCTCAGTAAGAGAAGATCTGGTGAGGGATATGGCCTGCATCAGTTGCTCAGACGCTTGTTTAAGAGTCAGTTCGCCCTGCTCTCCCTCCTCATTACTGTCAGAAGGACGACTTTTGCGTTGGTTCTGCGTGGGATTATTTCTGAGAGTGCGTGCATTATCAGAAGTGTCTTCTCTGGTATATTTCTTTAATTTCTCAGCAGCCCCCGCTCCTTTGGAGTGTTGCATGGTGGTTAGCAGAAGGACCCTTCAGATGGATCACACATATAGTTATAGCTAGTCTATTCTCCAATAGCCGATCCGGCAAAGTTAAATTCAGGGATAGATCCTAAGGAGATCACCAGCCAGATAAGAGGATTGTCAGGTATTCACAGAAGCAGCAGCTCAGGATTCACCCAGGCACTATGCCCCAGAGCAGCTCACAGCCTCCACAGGCAGCACAGCAGGGAGGGAGGGGTTAATCCCTCCAAAGTTTATGGTACAAACAGGAGCTTGTCAGATAAAGGGGGTGCAGGGCCCAATTTTCCAGGGCACACACCGCACTGTCCTTTTATTATTTCAGCAGTATGTTCGCCTCCCGGGTTATACCGCGATCTGCTGTGTAGCGCCGCTCTCCTTACTGCTGGAGAGCGCGCTATAGTAATGGCTGCCGTCCTCCCAGGCGCCGCTCGCCGCCCCAGACCAGCACCTGTGTCCCGGCGTTCCACAGCGCTCCCGCCTCAGCTCCGGCGTCCGTCTCCCTCAGGGGGGATGTCGCCGGCTCCGGTAACTGCCGGTGCCACGTCCCAAGCGCTGGGACACGTGCCTCAAGATGGCCACCGCAGCACAGGGATCTTGCCGCCCGCTCAGGTCACTTCACCTCCCGGCGTCTCTGAGCTCCAAAAGTGCCGCTTCCAGGGGTCGCCGGTCTCCTGGGGTCTTAAGAGCACCCTCCTAGCTGGTGCAGCCGGTAAGTCAGGGGATTTATGGCAGGATTTAATTCAGGATGACCGGAGCTCTCCTGAGGTGCGTCCTCTCTCTTGGACTACATAGCCACGCCCCCGGTTCATACTCTGTTCTGGCAGTCCGTTAGACGGACTGCGGTACACCGCGGCATAACGCTGTGTAACGCACTCCGTTAACGCTGCCATTAACCCCTATTTCGGGTGCATCACCAACGCATACCATAATGGCCGTGCACTGGCGATGTGCCGTCATTGAGTGATGGACCCTCGGACGCGGGCTGCAGCGTTTCCGGGACCGTCACCGCTAGCGCAGATAGAGCATCTGCTAGCTCTGTCTGCACTAACGCGATTGCATTTCGGCACTTGCGTTAACGCAGTCCATTTAATGCATGCGTTGAACGGGCTGCGTTAACGCAATGTGAACCTACCCTTACAGCTCATGCTCGACTTTAGCCGGAGAAGCCTGCTGGTTAGTGGTTAGAAGCAAATAGGAAGACCAGTGATCAAGCTGTATTAGCTAGCCAAAAATAGAAAATTATATGTATTTTTTTAAATGATTTGTATGTGAAAAGTTTCTTTTTCAAAGATTTTTTACATAGGGTGGATTTATTGTTGTGGGTAAACCAGTTTTAGCAAAGCTTTTATTGGAGGTGTGGTGCATTTATTGACAGGTGCCTTTGTGAAAGGTTGCATTTCGACTTATTCGGTTAGTTTCCTCAGCCATGGGCTTAGCAGTGTTTATTCCCAGATACATTTCAAATACATTAAAACTTGCATTCAGAATAAGGTTTCCTGAAATCCATGTTAAATTCATTGGCCATAGGCCACATCCCAGGAAACATCAGCAAGGTGCATGACAGACACTGGGAGCTAAGTATTCTTGACATGAGCGAAGAAGCTGAGGAGGAAGGGAGAAAAACATAAGGAGAAGTCCCAGAGTGACTGAAAACAGATGCTAAACTGGGCTGAATCATTTTCAATGAATCTCCACTGGAGGTAGGGAAATGAAATAAGGGAAAGAAAATCAATAAACAGAGGAAAGAAACGCAAATTACAGGTTCTCTCTACTAATGTATTTACTTTAAGGAACCTTTGTAAAGGTGCATTCCAGTTTATTCAATCAACCGTTTTAATAAAATTCCTCTTTCCATCTATCTAATCTGATCATTTAGTTATAAGACAAAAGAAAAACAGCAAGAAAAAAGATTTCTCGGTGTCTAAAAATGGAAACAAGAACATTTATTAAAAAATAAAACCGTGTTAAAACAGAATATTAACGTGTAAATATTAGCGTGTATACTTTGAGCACTCGTCAGGACTCGGAAGGGATGGAGCAGTAATTGAGATTTGGTGCTCAAATATATAGGAATAGGTTGCAGACGCCATGTTGCATTTACAGGGCCCGAGGCTGCCAAATCAGCAGAAACCCCACCCACAAAGGACCCTGTTTAGGAAACTTCATCCCTCAAGATATTCATCTAGGGGTGAGCTAAGCTTTTTGAAAACAGTGTTTCAAATAATTTTATAACATTGGTCTACGAAAATCAAGAATTACATATTGCCACGAAAATGTTGCTTTAATCCTAAGTTTTTCATTTTCACGAAGGGTAATGCGAGAAAAAACAAAACACAATTTCTTATGCAACTTCTCCTGGATATGCCAGTGCCCTATATGTGATCAGAAGACACACGGCAGAGCTCAGAAGGGAAGAAGCGCTATGTTACACAGATTTTGCTTGACTGGTGTGCAGGTGCAATGTCACATTTGCAGAACCACTGCAGACAGCAGAGAACAGCCCAAAAACTGACTGCATTGTACAGTCTATATTGCTTGCTCATTAGATTGATCTAATGGTTTAACCCCTTAACGACCTTTGACGCATACGCTGCGTCATGAAAGTCGGTGCCAAAACGACCTATGACGCAGCGTATGCGTCATGGAATGATCGCGCTCCTGCAGATCGGGTGAAAGGGTTAACTCCATTTTCACCCAATCTGCAGAGACAGGGGGAGTGGTGCTTCAGCCCAGGGGGGGTGGCTTCACCCCCCCGTGGCTACGATCGCTCTGATTGGCTGTTGAAAGTGAAACTGCCAATCAGAGCGATTTGTAATATTTCACCTAAAAAACAGGTGAAATATTACAATCCAGCCATGGCCGATGCTGCAATATCATCGGCCATGGCTGGAAAACCTGAAGTGACCACCCCCCACCCCACCGATCGCCCCCCCAGTGCTCCGGTGCGTGGTCCGGTCCCCTCCGTCCTGTGCTCCGCTGCCCCGTGCTCCTGCCCGCTCCCCCGTCCTGCTGTCCGCTCCCCCCGTCCTCCGATCACCCCCCCTGTGCTCAGATCCACCCCCCCCACCACCCCTTCATACTTACCGATCCTCCCGGTGTCCGGCCGTCTCCTCGCTGGGCGCCGCCATCTTCCAAAATGGCGGGCGCATGCTCAGTACGCCCGCCGGCCGGCAGATTCCTTACAGGTACATTTTGATCGCTGTGGTAGGTTCTACCACAGCGATCAAAATAAAAAAAATAATAAATAAACCCCCCCCTTTATCACCCCCATAGATAGGGACAATAATAAAATAAAGAAAATATATATATATTTTTTTTCCACTAGGGTTAGGGTTAGAACTAGGGTTAGGGTTAGAACTAGGGTTAGGGTTACGGGTAGGGTTAGGGTTATGGCATGTGCGGATTTGGCAGCGGATCCGCAGCGGATCGGCCGCGGATCCGCAGCGGATCGGCCGCGGATCCGCAGCGGATCGGCCGCGGATCCGCAGCGGATCGGCCGCGGATCCGCAGCGGACTGGCCGCGGATCCGCAGCGGATTGGCCGCGGATCCGCAGCGGATTGGCCGCTGCGAATTCGTAGCAGTTTTCCATCATGTTTACAGTACCGTGTACACCTATGGAAAACCAAATCCGCTGTGCCCATAATGCGGAAAATTCCGTGCAGAAACGCTGCGTTGTGTTTTCCACAGCATGTCAATTCTTTGTGCGGATTCCGCAGCGTTTTACACCTGTTCCTCAATAGGAATCCGCAGGTGAAATCCGCACAAAAAAACACTGGAAATCTGCTGTAAATCCGCAGGTAAAACGCAGTGCCTTTTACTTGCAGATTTTT
This sequence comes from Ranitomeya variabilis, assembly GCF_051348905.1. Classification (NCBI taxonomy): domain Eukaryota; kingdom Metazoa; phylum Chordata; class Amphibia; order Anura; family Dendrobatidae; genus Ranitomeya; species Ranitomeya variabilis. Next base: position 258,972,134 of record NC_135235.1, on the reverse strand, counting down.
CAAAAGTCGTGCGGAAAAATCTCACACGAATCCGCTACGTGGGCACATACCCTTAGGGTTAGGGTTGGAATTAGGGCTAGGGTTGGAATTAGGGTTACGGGTGTGTTGGGGTTAGGGTTGTGGTTAGGGGTGTGTTGGGGTTAGGGTTGGGATTAGGGTTATGGCTACAGTTGGGATTAGGGTTAGGGGTGTGTTGGGGTTAGTGTTGAAGTTAGAAATGAGGGGTTTCCACTGTTTATGCACATCAGGGGTCTCCAAACGCAACATGGCGCCACCATTGATTCCAGCCAATCTTGCATTCAAAAAGTCAAATGGTGCTCCCTCCCTTCCAAGCCCCGACGTGTGCCCAAACAGTGGTTTACCCCCACATTTGGGGTACCAGCGTACTCAGGACAAACTGGGCAACAACTGTTGGGGTCCAATTTCTCCTGTTACCCTTGCAAAAATAAAAAATTACTTGCTAAGACATAATTTTTGAGGAAAGAAGAATGATTTTTTATTTTCACGGCTCTGCGTTGTAAACTTCTGTGAAGCACTTGGGGGTTGAATGTGCTCATCACACATCTAGATAAGTTCCTTGGGGGGTCTAGTTTCCAAAATGGGGTCACTTGTGGGGTGTTTCTACTGTTTAGGCACATCAGGGGCTCTGCAAATGCAACGTGATGCCCGCAGACCATTCCATCAAAGTCTGCATTTCAAATGTCACTACTTCCCTTCCGAGCCCTGACGTGCGCCCAAACAGTGGTTTACCCCCACATATGGGGTATCACTGTACTCACAACAAACTGGGCAACAAACATTGGGGCCCAATTTCTCCTGTTACCCTTGTGAAAATAAAAAATTGCTTGCTAAAACATCTTTTTTGAGGAAAGAAAAATGATTTTTTATTTTCACGGCTCTGCGTTGTAAACTTCTGTGAAGCACTTGGGGGTTGAATGTGCTCATCACACATCTAGATAAGTTCCTTGGGGGGTCTAGTTTCCAAAATGGGGTCACTTGTGGGGTGTTTCTACTGTTTAGGCACATCAGGGGCTCTGCAAATGCAACGTGACGCCAGCAGACCATTCCATCAAAGTCTGCATTCCAAAACGTCACTACTTCCCTTCCGAACCCCGACGTGTGCCAAAACAGTGGTTTACCCCCACATATGGGGTATCAGCGTACTCAGGAGAAACTGGACAACAACTTTTGGGGTCCAATTTCTCCTGTTACCCTTGCAAAAATAAAAAATTCTGGGCTAAAAAAATATTTTTGAGGAAAGGAAACACATTTATTATTTTCACGGCTCTGCGTTATAAACTTCTGTGAAGCACTTGGGGGTTCAAAGTGCTCACCACACATCTAGATAAGTTCCTTGGGGGGTCTAGTTTCCAAAATGGAGTCACTTGTGGGGAGTTCCTACTGTTTAGGCACATCAGGGGCTCTGCAAATGCAACGTGACGCCCGCAGAGCATTCCATCAAAGTCTGCATTCCAAAACGTCACTACTTCCCTTCCGAGCCCCGGCATGTGCCCAAACAGTGGTTTACCCCCACATATGGGGTATCAGCGTACTCAGGAGAAACTGGACAACAACTTTTGGGGTCCAATTTCTCCTGTTACCCTTGCAAAAATAAAAAATTCTGGGCTAAAAAAATATTTTTGAGGAAAGGAAACACATTTATTATTTTCACGGCTCTGCGTTATAAACTTCTGCGAAGCACTTGGGGGTTCAAAGTGCTCACCACACATCTAGATTAGTTCCTTGGGAGGTCTAGTTTCCAAAATGGGGTCACTTGTTAGGGAGCTCCAATGTTTAGGCACACAGGGGCTCTCCAAACGTGACATGGTGTCCGCTAATGATTGGAGCTAATTTTCCATTCAAAAAGCCAAATGGCGTGCCTTCCCTTCCGAGCCCTGCCGTGTGCCCAAACAGTGGTTTACCCCCACATATGGGGTATCATTGTACTCAGGACAAACTGGACAACAACATTTGGGGTCCAATTTCTCCTATTACCCTTGGAAAATTAAAAAATCCTGGGCTAAAAATCATTTTTGAGGAAAGAAAAATTATTTTTTATTTTCACGGCTCTGCGTTATAAACTTCTGTGAAGCATCTGGGGGTTATAAGTGCTCACTATGCATCTAGATAAGTTCCTTGGGGGGTCTAGTTTCCAAAATGGGGTCACGTGTAGGGGAGCTCCAATGTTTAGGCACACAGGGGCTCTCCAAACGCGACATGGTGTTCGCTAACGATTGGAGCTAATTTTCCATTCAAAAAGTCAAATGGCACGCCTCCCCTTCCGAGCCTTGCCGTGCACCCAAACAGTGGTTTACCCCCACATATGAGGTATCAACATACTCAGCAGAAATTGCCCAACAAATTTTAGGATCCATTTTATCCTGTTGCCCATGTGAAAATGAAAAAATTGAGGCTAAAAGAAATTTTGTGTGAAAAAAAAGTACTTTTTCATTTTTACGGATCAATTTGTGAAGCACCTGAGAGTTTAAAGTGCTCACTATGCTTCTAGATAAGTTCCTTGGGGGGTCTACTTTCCAAAATGGGGTCACTTGTGGGAGCGCTCCAATGTTTAGGCACACGGGGGCTCTCCAAACGTGACATGGTCTCTGCTAGCGATGGAGATCATTTTTCATTCAAAAAGTCAAATGGCGCTCCTTCCCTTCCGAGCCTTACCATGTGCCCAAACAGTGGTTTACCCCCACATGTGAGGTATCAGTGTACTCAGGAGAAATTGTCCAACAAATTTTAGGATCCATTTTATCCTGTTGCCCATGTGAAAATGAAAAAATTGAGGCTAAAATAATTTTTTTGTGAAAAAAAAGTACTGTTTAATTTTTACGGATCAATTTGTGAAGCACCTGGGGGTTTAAAGTGCTCACTATGCTTCTAGATAAGTTCCTTGGGGGGTCTAGTTTCCAAAATGGGGTCACTTGTGGGGGAGCTCCAATGTTTAGGCACACGGGGGCTCTCCAAACGCGACATGGTGTCCGCTAAAGATTGGAGCCAATTTTTCATTCAAAAAGTCAAATGGCGCTCCTTTCCTTCCAAGCCCTGCCGTATGCCCAAACAGTGGTTTACCCCCACATATGAGGTATCAGCGTACTCAGGACAAATTGGACAACATCGTTCGTGGTCCAGTTTTTCCTTTTACCCTTGGGAAAATAAAAAAATTGTTGCTAAAATATCATTTTTGTGACTAAAAAGTTAAATGTTAATTTTTTCCTTCCATGTTGCTTCTGCTGCTGTGAAACACCTGAAGGGTTAATAAACTTCTTGAATGTGGTTTTGAGCACCTTGAGGGGTGCAGTTTTTAGAATGGTGTCACTTTGGGGTATTTTCAGCCATATAGAACCCTCAAACTGACTTCAAATGTGAGGTGGTCCCTAAAAAAAATGGTTTTGTAAATTTTTTTGTAAAAATGAGAAATCACTGGTCAAATTTTAACCCTTATAACTTCCTAGCAAAAAAAAAATTTGTTTCCAAAATTGTGCTGATGTAAAGTAGACATGTGAGAAATGTTATTTATTAACTGTTTTGTGTCACATAACTCTCTGGTTTAACAGAATAAAAATTCAAAATGTGAAAATTGCGAAATTTTCAAAATTTTCGCCAAATTTCCGTTTTTTTCACAAATAAACTCAGAAATTATCGACCTAAATTTACCACTATCATGAAGCCCAATATGTCACGAAAAAACAATCTCAGAATCGCTAGGATCCGTTGAAGCGTTCCTGAGTTATTACCTCATAAAGGGACACTGGTCAGAATTGCAAAAAACGGCAAGGTCATTAAGGCCAAAATAGGCTGGGTCATGAAGGGGTTAATGAAAGAGTAGTAGAGTTTTTTGGGTGTTTACTAATATTTAAATTAATGCAGTGCCATCTAAATGTTACGCTGAATACATCAGTGTGTAAAGCTACTTTGAAGAACTCTTTCATGCATAGACCAGGTATGTCATGGCAGGTGTTGCACTGATGAACGGCGGCGTCCTCTGTTATTTCCCTTTTGAAACGGATTCTGTAGATTTTTTTTTTTTGCAATTTGGAGGATTCCAATGAGAAAATGTTGTCCAGGTACAACATTCACACCTTAGGCTCCAGAACTGCTGATTCCCTTCCTTCATGATGTTCAGGTATTAAAGCCTTGATTGGTGCCATGTGAAACTGAAGCAATGACTCAGTCTCGCCCTCACTTTTTGGTAAAATATAAGCATTATACAGTGCCTTTTCTACAATGTGCATGGCCAGCTTTCATACCACACTTCTGTTTTCGCATAGCTCTATATGGGACTTTATCAGAGAGATCAACCGCTCCCATGTAATTTATGTACCCCATGATGCTGTCTGGTTTGGGGGTCACCCTTAGTTTCCTTCTCCTGAGACTTTGATTGCAACCTGAGTGCAAGACTAAATGTAAATGACAAAAGATCCATCAGTGGGTGCGCCAATTCTCACACAATTTTCTCACTTGGTCCAGTGACATGGAGCCTTCAGGTTGTTCAATCCTGGTGTCCCTCCCTTCATAAATCTGAGGTACTCTCCCACATTTTGAACATTTTTGTTCTGTAAATTTTGTATCTAATTTAAGACTTCTTACTTGGAAATTATCATAATTTAAGCCTCCCATTAAAATGGATTAGGTGCTCATCTACAGAGAAGTGATTAGTGAAATGCCTAATACTGAATAGAAAGTCAAAGTCAGGGTCAACTTGGGGTGGACATTATCATTGCATTGCAAAAACCTTAGCATTGCCTCTGAGTGTGTCTGGGTCATAGCCATTCTGAAAATTGCAGTGTTATAGTATATTAGAGGAACATGGCCTGTATCAAAGATGAGCGTTTAGGAGACAGTAGTCATCAGTAGTATACACTGTAACAGCACAGCACCTCTGCATGGGAATCTCACCAGAATTCTTGGTTGACTGAACTTAAAGGGAACCTGTTACCCCCAAAATCGGGGGTTAGGTAAGCCCAACGGCATCAGGGGCTTATCTACAGCATTCTGGAATGCTGTAGATAAGCCCCCGATGTAACCTGAAAGATGAGAAAGACGTTAGATTATACTCACCCAGGGGCGGTCCCGCTGGTCCGGGTCCGGCGCCTCCCATCTTCATCAGATGACGTCCTCTTCTTGTCTTCACGCTACGGCTCCGGTGCAGGCGTACTTTATCTCCCCTTTGAGGGCAGAGCAAAGTACTGCAGTGCGCAGGCGCCGGGAAAGGTCAGAGAGGCCCAGATCCTGCACACTGCAGTACTTTGCTCTGCCCTCAACAGGGCAGACAAAGTACACCTGCGCCGGAGCCGCAGCATGAAGACCAGAAGAGGACGTCATCTGAAGAAGATAGGAGGACCCGGACCAGCAGCTGGACCGCCCCTGGGTGAGTATAATCTAACGTCTTTCTCATCTTTTAGGATACATCAGGGGCTTATCTACAGCATTCCAGAATGCTGTAGATAAGCCCCTGATGCCGGTGGGCTTACCTCACCCCCGATTTTGGGGGTGACAGGTTACGTTTAACCAGGCCTCACAGCAACATAATTGGTCAGTCACTAAGACATTTGCCAATTGTAACATTACTGGATGGGAGAGGTGGGGACATGGTGTCATCAGGGCCCCAGCTTATCCTATGATGGCGCTAACTAGCAGCCCCAATCACCACTGTAAAGAAGCGCCCTCTGGCACTGAAATAAGGTGGCAATTGGTCATTTACCGCACTCACTGATGTAGGGGTAAGGGCGATGAGCAAGGACAGCCTCCTGTCAGTAACTTCCGCTACCATTACTTGGATATCATGGCATGTGACACGCACCATTTCACCAGTATATTTGCGGATACACCTTCCCAAATAGGATGTACTGTTATGTCTCCTGTTAAAAAAGAATTTGCAAACTGTTCCAGCACCTCCAAACTTAGTTGATGTTATATCAGGGGATAGATGTTTGTTTGTTTTTTAAGATGCAATCATCTTTTGTTAGATTGTCCAAAAATAAAAGTAGATCAGAAGTATTTTGTAGATCACAGATTATTAGTGAATTATACAATTATACTTACTGTATTCTTCGTATAGAAAAAAGAAGTTCATCTGTCCTCTCACATACATTGTGGGGCCGGAAACATTGGCTCACTCTATGCCATTTATCATCATGAAAATGCAATGTTATTTTTAATGTTTGCACATCTTGAAAATTTGGTTAGACTCCAATGTATTGAAGACCAGATATAAGTCAGCTGGCAGCAGAGGCCGGGTAATAATGTAGTTTGGAATTATGTATGAGGCTGTATGTGCTATTATCTACAGTTATATATGGTCAGGAATAAAGCGCAGATTTATATTTGAGCAGCATTTTATACCTGGATGTTGTATGATACATGTAACATTGAGTGATATTGGGAAACGTTTTATTTTACACTCGTTACACTAAGTGACATATTGGTACTGAATGCTAAGCGACTTATGTATACTCAATTTTCAAGAAAAGTCACCAAATGTAGCTCTGTAGTGCTGTAAAACTACAACTCCCAGCCTGTGCAGACAATCACAGGATGTCAGGGCGTCTTAGATGTTGCAGTTTTGCATTAGCTGAAGAGTCCAAGGTTGGTGACCAACGCTCTACAGATCGACTTAGTGTCTCACAACACAAGGTTTGTTGAGAATAAGTAATCAGAATTGTAAGTGCAACTTTGGTTGCGATCGAAAAATAAATACCGAATATAAATTACAAGAGCTTTTGAGGTTGTTTTTTTTTTTTATCTCATGGGAGACTTGCGTGGCACATCAATTGGGTGGTTCTATTTTTGGTTTAGCAGGTATGTCAGTCTGTCTGGGATGCAGCAATGTCTACATGATTTTGTTTTTAATGTATATGATGTTCAGGAAATTTGATATCTGAACACAAACATCTTGGCATGAGGTGGATGTTAGCATGAAAAGACTTACAGCAGACAGTTCAGTGAAAATGTCAGTGATGTCCTGGAGGTAACGTTTTTCAGTCGGTTTTGTTTCCAGCTCAACGAGTCAGTAGCATGTCCTCCATGAACAGTAAAGCCTGTTACTTCACACAGATAAAATGTAACTTACGATATAAAGAACAGAATACGTGGTGGAAACAGTTTTGGGGTGCGCAAGCTTCTCTTCTACAAAGGAAATAAAATAGCTTAAGAAAAGATGGTTTAAAATGTAGCTACACTTTCCAAAAAATGTAAGAAGTTTCAATAGGTAGGAGACCCTCACCGATCTGAAAATGTAAGGGTCAGAAGTGTAGAGACCGACTGTTTTTCAAAAACCAAGTTATGGAAAAAAAAGTCCAGTCTATGTATTTTAGTACAGCACTGGATCAAGTGAAGGATTCTCACGTACCATTGTTGGCTCCGTGCTCATTGGTGTGATCTCCCACTAGATCCAAAAGACTGTGACAGGGCTACCTGTTGTTAGGGCTAGCGGAAAGAACCAAGTAATAGATTGATACGAGGTGCGTTCGCAGCCCAGGGTACACCGTGCAGAGATACCTGCTGCAAAGTAATGGCGGATGGACACTGAGCTCACACGTGGGTTAAACTTCACCCCGTGTGAAATAAAAGCGAGCTCTGTTGCCTCACAGAGTCGCGCTGTACACAGAGAATAATACCCTAACTAGGGTTGTGCTTGCTCTGGAACTCTTCTGTGCTAACCGCACACATGAAGGAACCAGATGCTAAGCCAAGGCTAATTGCCCCCACTGGCGCTAGCTGCCTGCCTGAGTGTACAGCCCCAAAGCTAAACAGACTCACACCACATATAAACTGAGTGGTAGAGTATCCACTGGCAACAGCCAAACACAAATGATACTAGCGCATGTCCGTGCGGCCATGCGAACCTTTTAGAGTTGTAGCTCTCCAGGACCTTCCTAGTGGACCAATAGGAGCTGCTACAGGACCTGAGCGTGTGACCCCCGACCTCCATTTAGAGGTCTTCCCTGGGGCATGCTCAGAAGGAGAAAAGCAGGACTTAGTCCCAGGAGTGCCTGCTCGCCGCCGAACAGTACTGGTTATAATGGCTGAACCTGGAAGGGCAGCAGTAACCAAACGTGCAGTATCTGTCCGAGCCAGGCGCTGGGACCGACATCTCCGCTGAGCAGGTTCCACTGCCACTGGAGAAGAATGGGAGACCGCAGCGGAGATGGTTTGAGATCCCCCCCTGTGCAGCGGCAGGAACTTGACACCTGTCTTCCTCAATTTTTGTAGTATCGCTGTGTGATTTTTAAGATGGAATAAAAGTTACCTTTTTTCATACATTAATTTTCTCTTCCACAAGGGGGAGTGATGGTACGTCTGATGGCACTAAAGGAGTTCACCTGACCAAGTATCACAGTCACACACTACACTTCACACTCCGGCCACCAGGGGGAGCAAAAGGTTCTATGTATTAGGCCACTCCTCACACTCTGGTAATACTGGGAGTCGGATAGGAAGTTAGAGAGAAGCTGACTGGGTTTTGCCCAGGTAACATCTAGTGAGAGGGAGAGTTGCTTGGGAAGACTCAGGGAGGTCCCTGTCAGGGGTGGGATCCTGAAAGTGGCCTAGCACGAGACAGATCGTTACGGAGCCGTGCCTGCACCTCATTGCAGCGGCATCCTAAGAAAGGACACGAAGCGAAGTATATTGTGGAGAAGTGAGAAACGAGATCACAGCAGAAAGGCGATAGAACCAGGAGGAGTCGTGCCCCGAGATCGGCAACATCCTTCTGAGGCGTGTAGCCGGCGGCCAGAACGCCGAGGAAGTAATAGGCTCTACGCATTACTTTGAACTACGGCAGGGCAGTTAACTCTAGGTTGGCTGTCTCACCTTTACACCTAATGAAGACAACAGAGGCAATTGTGGGAGAGGGGCGTCTCTAGGGTCCCTATAAAATAACTCCAGGCCTACCCCGTCATACGGGTGCGTCCTATCCAAACCATCTGGGGGACGGAGAGAAAGAACAGAAACATACACGACAGTTGTGAGGACTATCCCGTGGTGCTCAGCAGGGAAGTACTACAACACACAGGCGCTAGTAGGAAGGCTACTGATTTCCACCTGCAAAGGGAACTCTGGATGTGCCTTCGGACCGGCTGGTCTCAGCCAGCCCTGTTAGCAGTGCTCTGGATTGTGGATGCCGAAGCCTTCAGTAAAAAGGTAAAGAGACTGCAACCCTGTGTCCTCGTCATTTACTGCGACCTACACCATTACCATCTACTCAGCAAGGGAAGCCCTGGGGACATACTTCACCTGTGGGAAGTTACACCATCTAGCTGCCATTCCATCATCCCAGCGGTCCCCTAGCAGCGTCGGTCACCCTGACCGAATACCACAGGTGGCGTCACGAACACTTGACAAACTCTCACCTACACCTTTATTTGGGCGCCCCTTAGCAGGGCCACGGACCGGGTCGGGCCACCGTGACACCCCTAGAACCGAGACCGAGGGACCCGGTACCGAGTACCCCGCTGCCCTGTGTTTGGGGGCCGCTCCATACTGATTTTGCAATACTTTTCCATTATGTACAGGTGTGAAAATACAGAACCTGGCAATGTCTCTCTTGGTCTAGACTGAAATATAAAGGGGATCTTTGTAACTCAATTGCTTTTCTTGTAATTGATACAGACATCACATTATAGAAATATCTAGATGTCAATTTGGTAAAAGTTGTAGAAAGGTGGGAGCAAGTTAGTGGTTTAGTAGCATGTAGTGGACTTTCCTTCAGTGGGTCTGGTTTGAAAAGCAAAGATTATTCTTAAAATGTATGCAATAATTGTAAAGTTGTAGAATATTTGGAAACTAATGGAAAGCTTATAAAACGTCTGTATAATAAAATTCCTCATTGTAAAGCACTAAGTATAGTTCTTTAAGTTAAGCTCCCTCACCACCAAGCAGAATAAATCAAAATGTGGTAATTGTTGTAAATCCAACTTAATTAATAGTATTTATGGCTTACACATGGTACATTTTTGGCATGAGTTTACTAATTTTCTACCTCTGAATTATGGGCTATCTTTATTTCCTGCTTGTTACTTTTCTGAAGCCGCTTTCTTAATCCAAGCATTAGGCTAGCTTAGAGCAGCACCATTCACATATTCCCTCACCCTCCCAATGGTCATCTTTAAGTAATTCAGGTCTTATGGCCTCATTAGATTCTCATTGTCAGACTGTTTTTCTGTCTCTTTCAAGATGTTCTGCCAAACTGTTTCTTGTTAATTTTGTTGCGAGGTTGAATGTAATATCTCAGTTCTCTAACGTTTTAACATTAAGATAGAAGTTTTCTATCAGTAAAAATGAAAATGTATGCCTGGCATAGCAATGCAAAAAGCTTTTTATATACCATAGCACAGGGGTGGGCAATTAATTTTCCCGAGGGGCCACATGAGAGACCGTGACTGTTGTGGAGGCCGAACTAATAGGCTGAAATTAATTCTACTCAATATTAATATCAATATATTATAATGATGATATTAGTTATAATTATATTAATATTAATTGTATCACTTAATATTGATCAGAATTAAGTATGCTGACATCCCCTTATATATCGTGTAACCCGAGTGCAGCCCCTTCTGTATATCGTGTGAGCCCCCCACAGCCCCTTATATACTGTAAGAGCCCCACACAGCCTCCCCCATATGCGTTATGAGCCCCACACAGCCTCCCTATATACTGCACACAGCCTCCCTATATACTGCATGATATATACTTGAATGTTTTTCGTGCCGGCGGTCCGCCAAAACACGACGCATCCAGTGCACGACAGACGCGACGTATGGCCATACGTCGCGATCCGTCGGCAATACAAGTCTATGGGCAAAAAACGCATCCTGCGAGCACATTTGCAGGATCCTTTTTTCCCCAAAACGACGCATTGCGACGGAGGCCAAACGACGCAAGTGTGAAAGTAGCCGAAAAGATAGTTTTATCTAAGGTAAAACTCTCATCTGTGTAAGCTTATGCACATGAGTGGAATCTACATCTCACAATTCTATTCCTCAGTGGGTTGTCCAGGATGATTGATATTGATGATTTTAAAGAAATAAAGTGAAATCATCAACAAATCTTTGGATCAAGGATTGAAGTAGATGGGATACAGTAAGTCATCAATGTCAGACTGATAGGGGACTGGCACGGTATTGAAGTACAATTATAAACATTTTTAACAGTTTGGGCTCACTCACAACTTTGCTTAAGATCAATGCCATGAATAAAGAACGGGATCTACACATCCTCCAAGAGCAACTTCTCCCAAGGATCTAGGTGCAATGTGGTGATGACGCTTTTTCTAGCACTCTGGCTATGTTCACCTGAGGCGTTTTTGCAGCGTTTTTTTAAATGCTTTGTTTATGCAAATTTTCACCTGCGTTTTACAGTATCAGCAAAGTCTATGAGATTTCGAAAAGCAATGGGTGGTGAAAAAAACGCTGAAAAAAACCATACTAAAACGCAGGTATCAGTGCTGCGTTTTTTTTGTGCCAAAAACCTGATATAGAATCAGATTTTTTTTGCACTAAACTTTATCAACATGCATAAGAGACAAATGTACCCTGGTCCCTGACAAAAACGCTGCAAAAATTACACACAAACAACAAAAACTAGGCAAAACCTGCTCTATTGAGGCAAGGGCAACTACATAGTGACTTGCAAAAGTATTCACCCCACTTGGCTTTTTACCTGTTTTGTTGCATTACAATCTGTGTTTAAATATCTTTGGAAATCCGTTTTGTGAGTGAAGCATCAGCACTAAATAAGTTGGTGAGGTGAGAAAATATAGGCATAAATTAAATTTATGGGATCAAATAACTAAAAATGTGCATATGTATTCACCATTTTGCTATGAAGACCCTAAAAATTTCTGGTGCAAGCAATAGCCTTCATAAGGCCCACGTTTAGTGATAGGATGTCCCTCTGTGTGCAATATGTGTCACACGTCTGTCAGTATATACACTTTACCTTTTCTGAAAGGTCACAGAGGCTGCAGCACCATTATCACCATTAAGAGGAGGCACCACCAACCAAACACCATGAAGACCAAGGAGATCTCCGAACACCATGAAGATCTCCAAACAAGTCAGGGACAAAGTTGTTGAGAAGTACAAGGCAGGGTTAGGTTGTAAAAAAAAAAAAAAATCACAATGTCTGATGATCCCCTGATGATGAATGGTCAGCATGGTAGCTCAGTGGTTAGCACAGCAGCCTTGCAGCGCTGGAGTCCTGGGTTCAAATCCCACCAAGGACAACATCTGCAAGGAGTTTGTATGTTCTCCCCGTTTTTGCGTGGGTTTCCTCCGGGTTCTCCGGTTTCCTCCCAGACTCCAAAAGACATACTGATAGAGAATTTAGATTGTGAGCCCCATCACCATGAAATCCATTATCATCAAATGGAAAGAACATGGTACCACAACAAACCTGCCAATAGAGTGTCGCCCACCAAAACGCTCATCCCGGGCAAGGCCAGAGAGGCAGCACAGAGACCAAAGGTAACCCTGATGGAGCTGCAGAGTTCACAAGCAGGGACTGGAGTATCGGTCCATACGACCACAATAAGCTGTACACTCCATAGTGGTGGCCTTTATGGAAGAGTGGGCATGTCAGGACTCTGAACATTTTTTATTACCTTTTGTGCATTACTGCCCTTTTCCAAGATGGCGTCTTTGGTCTCATGTACACTGTGTCTTCCTGCTATAAAACTCCACCCCAGCCTTCAGTCTGTGCTAGAGTATTCTGCCTTGCATCCAGCTCCTGCCCTCTGATTACTCCCTGGCTATATACCTGCTCCTGTGAACCTGTGTGGTGATCCTGCTACTCTGCTCTGAGTTCCTGCTGCATACACCAGTTCCAGTAATCCTCCTTCATCTGCTGCTCGTGTTTACTTCCATCTGCATTTGCTGGTCATGTAAGCTGTTTCTGCTTTGCAATAACCTGAGACTATTACCCAGACCTCCATGGTTGAGCTAAGATATTATTTGAACTGCCTTATAAGCATATCTGTCTGTGTTTTGGACTAAGCAAGGACTTATTTGTGTCAAGTATCCTCAAGAATAATTGTGCTTCATAGACTTTCTGCGTGATTGCATTTTCCTCTGAAGTTTCCTATAGACTGCTCAGCTGCATTTGATATTTGCACCAAGTGTTGTGGACTTGAGTTTCTCTCTGCACCTGTTTGAATCACCGTGTGATAATATAGACTTTACCACTTATAAAACTGTGTCCTGTAGTTGTCTTGTTCCACGCAAAGAGTCTCCTGAGTTATCCCCTATAATTATTACAGGGCAGCAAAAAGCCGTTACTTACACAAAAACATCTTAACCCCTTAGTGACAGGGCCAAATTTTTGAAATCTGACCAGTGTCACTTTATGTAATAACTCTGGAACGCTTCAACAAATTCTAGTGATTTTGAGATTGTTTTTTTGTGACACATTATACTTTATGATAATGGTAAATTTAGGTTGATATGTTTTGTTTATTTTTAAAAAAATATCAGAAATTTGACAAATCGAAAAAAATTAGCAATTTTCAAACTTTGAATGATTATCCCTTTAATTCACATAGTCATACCATAGCAAACCATTAATAAATAACATTTCCCTCATGTCTGCATTACATCAGCACCATTTGTAATATGTTATTTTATTTTGTTAGCATTTTTTAGGTTTAATAATGTAGCAGTAATTTTTCCTAAAAATTTTCAAAATTATTTTTTTAGGGACAGGTTTGAAGTGACTTTAGGGGTCCTATATATTGGAAAACCCCCAAAGTGATACCATTTTAAAAACAGCACCCCTCGACATATTGAGAACTTCAGTCAGGTAGTTTATTAACCCTTCAGGTGCTTTTCAGGAAATAATGCAAAGTGGCATGATAGAAATGAAAAGTTTATTTTTGTCATCTAAATGTCACTAACTTTAGAACAGGTCAGTGTAGCCGGCAGACTCTTAAGGCCGCTATTTGCTCGTGAATTGCCATGGCAAACATCAGGACCACAGAATCATGATCTCAGGGTGCTGATGGGGATAAAGAGGGAGAAGCCACACTCTTTTAAACATTAATATGATATAGTCATAATTGACAGCAGCATCTATGGGGTTAAACAGATATGGACAGTGACAACACTGATCGTGGCTGATGCGCAGCAAGTTGCTATAGTGGACATCCGACAGCTGCTGGATTGTCACCTGTATGGGGATGATATTCTCTTATATCTCAGGTCAGATAAAAGACGTATTGACGGTCATTAAGAGGTTAAGACTCATTTTGAGTTTGCCAAAATACATTTGGGAGACTTCCCAAATGTATGGAGGTAGGTGCTGTGGTCAGATGAGACCAAAATTGGATTTTTTAGCCACCAAGGTAAACGCTATCTCTGTCACCAGACCAACACAGCTCAACACCCCAAGAACACAATCCCCACAGTGAAACATGCTGGTGGCAGCATCATGCTGTGGGAATGTTTTTCAGCAGCAAGAACAGGGAAAATGGTCCGAATTTGTATAAGATGGATGGTGTGAACTACAGGGATATTCTTGAGCAAACCTGTTTCAGTCTGTCTGTCATTTGAGACTGTGGCAGACATTCACCTTCTAACAAGACAATGAACCAAAGCATACTGGAAAACAACACTTGAGTGGTTAAAGGGGAATGTGTAAATGTTTTGGAGTGGCCTAGTCAAAGCCCAGACCTTAATCCAATGGAGAATTTGTGGTCAGACTTGAAGATCGCTGTCCACCAGAGGAAACATCTAATGTGAAGGAGCTGGAGCAGTTTTGCCTTGAGGAATGGACGAAAATCACATCGGCAAGATGTGGAAAGCTCATAGAGACTTATCCAAAGCGACTTGGAGATGTATTTGCTGCAAAAGGAGGCTCTACAAAGTACTGACTATAGTTATGCACCTCAAAGTTTTCAGTTACCGTATATACTCGAGTATAAGCCGACCCGAGTATAAGCCGACCCCCCTAATTTTGCCACAAAAAAATGGTAAAAGTAAAATTGAGACATCAGTAGTTTAAGTGTTTTTGAATATCCATATTGAATCAGGAGCCCCATATAATGCTCCATACGGTTCATGATGGGCCTCATAAGATGCTCCATACAAAATACGCCCCATATAATGCTGCACAAATGTTGCTTATGACCCCATAAGATGCTCCATACAGACATTTGCCCCATATAATGCTGCACAAATGCTGATTATGGCCCCATAAGATGCTCCATAGACATATTTGCCCCATATAATGATGCACATGGCCCCATAAGATGCTCCATACAGATATTTGCCCCATATAATGCTGCACATGGCCCCATACAGATATTTGCCCCATATAATGCTGCACATGGCCCCATAAGATGCTCCATACAGATATTTGCCCCCATATAATGCTGCACATGGCCCTATAAGATGCTCCATACAGATATTTGCCCCCATATAATTCTGCACATGGCCCCTTACAGATATTTGCCCCATATAATGCTGCACATGGCCCCATACAGATATTTGCCCCATATAATGCTGCACATGGCCCCATAGGTTGCTCCATACAGATATTTGCCCCCATATAATGCTGCACATGGCCACATAAGATGCTCCATAGAAATATTTGCCCCTATATAATGCTGCACATGGCCCCATAAGATGCTCCATAGAAATATTTGCCCCCATATAATGCTGCACGTGACCCCATAAGATGCTCCATACAGATATTTACCCCATATGCTGTTGCTGCGATTAAAAAAATAAAAAATCACACACTCACCTCTCAGGCCCCCGGCACTTGATATACTCCCTTTTCCCGTTCCACCGTCAGCGCCACTGTGTCTTCCCCGTCCTGTGCACTGACTGTTCAGGCAGAGGGCGGCGCGCACTAATCGCGTCATCGCGCCCTCTGACCTGAGCGTCAGTGCAGAAGACGGGGAAGACGCAGCGGCGCCGGGGTTGGAACGGGTAGCAGGTGAATATTGCACACTACGTTATACTCACCTGCTCCTGGCACGGTCCCTGCACGTCTGTTCCCCAGCGCCGGCAGCTTCTTCCTGTAGTCAGCGGTCACATGGTACCGCTCATTACAGTAATGAATATGCGGCTCCAACCCTATGGGAGTGGAGTGGGGTCCATATTCATTACTGTAATGAGCGGTACCATGTGACCACTCACTACAGGAAGAACCTGTCAGCGCCGGGGAACAGACGTGCAGGGACCGCGCCAGGAGCAGGTGAGTATTATTACACTCCTGCCGCTCCCCCTCCCGTGCCGACCCCTGGGTATGACTCGAGTATAAGCCGAGAGGGGCAATCTCAGCCTAAAAAAATGGGCTGAAATTCTCGGCTTATACTCAAGTATATACGGTATTTTGTCCTATTTGTTGTTTGCTTCACAATAAAAAGAAAACCAAATGTTCACAGTTGTAGGCATGTTCTTCACATGAACTGATTCAAACCTTTACAAAAAAAAAAAAAAGTGAAATTCCAGGTTTTGAGGTAGCAAAACACGAAAAAAGCCAAAGACGGGTGAAGACCTTCACAAGCCACTATGGATGTAGATGATCATATCATCCGTTACTTTACACTTGACTCTAACTTTTCTTTTAATTTCTTGAGCCATAAGAGATAATTTATGATGGGTTTACAGTTTCTGCTGCTGATATTGCTTTTGTATGGCTGCAGTTCAGCTAGCTAGTAACAGATGCGTGCAGACTAAATTTGGTGTGGAAGGGGTAAAAATCCTGTCAGCTGAGAAGGGTCTGGTCAGCATTATGAAGAGCCTTTGCAAATTGTACATTTCTAAGCAGCTTGTTCACTTGACACTTGTACACCCGCGAAACACCTGTTCATCTATCAGTCACCAAGTGAAAATGAAGCTTTCCTGACCTCAACTTTTGGATTAAACCAGCAAAATATAAAGCATATTTATAGTTCGCCTCAGCTCTTCTGCCCAAACTACTAATTGTGCGCTTCTTTTGTCCCATGATCAGGTTTTTGTGTTTTTAAAATTCCCGTTCTTCATAGTGGAAAGAAGTTTTATACAGTGACCTAATTATAGAGCTTAACATTATATTGCAAATTGCTCAATTAAATTATTTTAATATGCTCCTTTAGAGGAAGCTTTGCCCTTGTTTCCCCTTTGTGATTTACGGACTTGAAATTCTTTTTTCCTGAACACAATCACAACAAAGGGTGCGCGCACAGACACCCAGAAGCGTGACATATTTAACTTTTTTTTTTTTGATTGATCGATTAATGGAAACAGCTCTGTGTTCCAAAAGCCCAGTTTCTGTCCTATCTACGGCATTCTCCTTGAACCTGACTGGCTTGTCTGGGAGCACATACGGGGCCTGAATTGCCTGATCAGATAGCTTGTTAATTTCATCATTTCAGAGTTTTATGGATTTTCCAGTTGCTGCTGCTGCTTTTATAAACAAGCATTTCAGTGACCTTCCCCTCCGGACGTCAGCGCAATCCAGCTCTACAAGAATCCCAAGCTCCGAAAGTTTATAAATAAGCCTTCTATCAAGTTCCAACAACAGGTGTGACCTCCCCCCGCTGTCCTAAAACTGAACAGTTTCAACAAGCAAATAAAAACTAGAGTGTGTCATCATAAGAGAAGAGATCGTAGATGCTCAACTCGCAGTCGGCAAATTATATTGAAAATGTTGAAAGGGCTGCAGTCAGGACACATCCTAATACTGTGGCCTTGTCAAATTGGTAGTAATTTGCATAGTATAGATTTAATATTCTAGATAGTATGAGATTGGCTTAGCTGGAGGTACAGTGGGTACGGAAAGTATTCAGACCCCTTTACATTTTCACTCTTTGTTTCATTGCAGCCATTTGGTAAATTCAAAAAGTTCATTTTTTTCTCATTAATTTTCACTCTGCACCCCATTTTGACTGAAAAAAAAACCCAGAAATGTAGTAATTTTTGCAAATTTATTAAAAAAGAAAAACTGAAATATCACATGGTCATAAGTATTCAGACCCTTTGCTCAGTATTGAGTAGAAGCCCTCTTTTGAGCTAGTACAGCCATGAGCCTTCTTGGGAATGATGCAACAAGTTTTTCACACCTGGATTTGGGGATCATCTGCCATTCTTCCTTGCAGATCCTCTCCAGTTCCGTCAGGTTGGATGGTAAACGTTGGTGGACAGCCATTTTCAAGTCTCTCCAGAGATGCTCAATTGGGTTTAGGTCAGGACTGTGGCTGGGGCAGTCAAGAATGGTCACAGAGTTGTTCTGAAGCCACTCCTTTGTATTTTAGCTGTGTGCTTAGGGTCATTGTCTTGTTGGAAGGTGAACCTTCGGCCAAGTCTGAGGTCCAGAGCACTCTTAGCCACATTCATGTTTCCTTCAATGGCAACCAGTCGTCCTGTCTCTTTGCTGAAAAACACCTCATGGCATGATGCTGCCACCACCATGTTCCACTGTTGGGATTGTATTGGCAGGTGATGAGCAGTGCTTGGTTTTCTCCACACATACTGCTTAGAATTATCACCCAAAATGTCTATCTGTGTCTCATCAGACCAGAGAATCTTATTTATCATAGTTTGGGAGTCCTTCATGTGTTTTTTTAGCAAACTTTGTGGAGTAATGCAGGACAGTTGAGCTCTGCTAGAACCAGCTACCGATATAAAATCACACCTCAGCTTTACTGATGTAGATGGCAGAAGAGGAAATTGGTCAGACAGGATATTGTACAGGAGCTGACGGTGAACACAGGCAAAAGATTAATTCTACACTTAGAAGTGGGGCTCCTCAGAGCAAAGCGGGAGGGACCTGCAGCACTGAGGAGTCCTTATACATGCATGGAGAGCCTGTTTGTTGGGCTCTCCATGCACGTTTTGTGACTGTCACACAGCCGCGACCTATTCAGCTGCGGCGCCGAACAGCTGATTATCGGGAGCGCTCCAGGTATCCGGGTTCCCGACGCACCTATTCGGTAAGCGCTATAGGTATTCGGATAAGGAATTACCTGAAGCTAGTCACTCATCCTTTTTAGGATCATTAACCATTTGTAGAATCCATCCTCTTTTCAACTAAACCTTTTTAACACATGGTGTTATGTTTGCATCAAAACTTTGTTGAAATTTAATTTAATTACATTCTTCCCTTTACCTGTGCAATGTTCCCTGTACCATTGCCTGCAACACTACCCCAAAATGTGATTGATCCACTCCCATGCCTAATGGTTGGCGAGATGTTCTTTTCCTGAATTTCTGTGCCCTTTTTTCTTCACACATACCTTTTGACCATTGTGGCCAAAGAGTTCTATTTTTACCTCATCGGTCCACAGGACTTGTTTCCAGAATGCATTATGCTAGTTTAGATTTTCTTTTGCATACTTCTGATTCTGAATGTTATGGTGAGGACACAGGAGATGTTTTCTTCTGATGACTCTTCCATGAAGGACCTATTTGTGCAGGTGTCTCTAAACAGTAGAACAGTGTACCAAAACTCCAGAGTCTGCTAAATCTTTCTGAAGGTCTTTTGCATTCAAGCGGGGTTTCTGATTTCTCTCTCTAGCAATCCTACGAACAGCTCTCACTGAAACTTTGCTTGGTCTTCCAGACCTATCTTATTCTTGACCTCCACTGTTCTTATTAACTGCCATTTCTAAAATATATTTCGAACTGAGGAAAGGTCAACTTGAAAACTCTTCTGTATCTTCTTAAGCCTTCTCCTGCTTTGTGATCCTCCACCATTTTCATTTTCAGAGTGCTAGGCAGCTGTTTAGAAGATCCCATGGATGCTGTGTTTTTGTCACAAGGTTAGAGGAGGCCGGTTTTTTATAAAGGTGGGAAATTTGCATCTCCCGAGCTTTCCTTACGATAATGGTGATCAAGTCATAACCCTTACTGGCTAATGAAGGTCTGAAACCTTGGTCAAAGTTATCTGAGCACTCAAATCTCCAAGGGTGCCCAAACTTTTTCATTAGCCCATTTTCCTATTTGTGATTTTTATAATGTTAAAAATTACTTATTTTTTTCCCTAAAATGCCAAGGAAATGTGTCATCTTTAACTTTAGCCCTTTTAGAGATTTTATCTTCAACATTCTTAACTATTCACAATAACAGTAATCTTGGCCCTGGGTGCCTAAACTTTTAAATGCCACTGTATATACAGGGGTTTATAATAATCACTGCAAATAACATTTAAACTTTTTTTAGTGCACTATCCTATTTTAGCTATCCTGAATATAAAAATGAATGTGTTAGTTTTCCGTGGATTGCCAAATTCAGTCCTTTTTAAAAGACTTCTAAGACACATTATATTACCCTCTACTTAGATTGTATAAAATATCAAATGTCAAGATATAAGAACCTCAGGAGGACAGAGAGGATTACAATATCCTATAGATAAGCATATCTGGGTAATGCATCCCCGAGTATCCCAATTACAAGGACACTCAATAAGGAAAACATTGTGTTAAGATAAAACATAAAAGAACGCAGGGCCGAGTTTCAAAGGTGTTTCCTACTTTGGATGTTTATCAGTTGTAGACGCCATAAATCAGATCAGCGTTTTGGCGGCCCGCCGGCACAAAAAAATGTTACATGTAAAGTTTTTTTGCGCGTCGTGTCCGACATTTTCGACCACACATGTGCGGCCGAAACTCCGCCCCCTCCTCCCCGGACCTTACAATGGGGTAGCGGAAGCGTCGTAAGACTGCTTCCGCTGCCCCTGTTGTGCATTTCTTTCACAGCATGCGTCGGTACGTCGGCCCGACGCACTGTGACGGGCCCGTACCGACGCTAGTGTGAAAACAGCCTAACCTGTCCATGATTTCTTAGTGGTTGCATCTTGTTCATTCCATGACTGTTTCTCTTCATATGTCCATGCACATGAATCACTGGCAAAAACATACAGCAGCCCAATAGCTCATCATAATGCAGAATTCCACCTGATTTGGAGGTAGTCATGGGCCCCCTTACCTCTTGGGCCCCTGTGCTGCTGAACAGGTTGCACCAATGATCTGTCCACCTTTTGCATGAATCTTCTCCTCTGCTTCTTGTGGGAGCTGCAAATTTAATATTAAAATTTAGATTGATGCCTGTTATTTGTCAGAATGTAATAGTGACTCACAAATCTCACTAAGGGTACGTGCCCATGATCAGTAATTGCTGCTGGTCTGACGTTGCATATATATGCATCGTCAAACCCGCAGCTGCCATATCATAGAATCATAGAATGGTAGAGATGGAAGGGACCTCCTGGGTCATCTGGTCCAACCCCCTGCTCAGAGAAGGATTCACTAAATCATCCCAGACAGATGTCTGTCCAGCCTCTGTTTGAAAACTTCCATGGAAGGAGAACTCACCACCTCTCATGGCCGCCTGTTCCACTCATTGATCACTCTAACTGTCAAAAAGTTTTTTCTAATATCTAATCTGTGTCTTATCCCATTCAGTTTCATCCCATTGCTTCTAGTCTTTCTGTCAGGACTCTGAACATTTTTATTACCTTTTGTGCATTACTGCCCTTCTCCAAGATGGCGTCTTTGGTCTCATGTGCACTGTGTCTTCCTGCTATAAAACTCCATCCCAGTCTTCAGTCTGTGCTAGAGTATTTTGCCTTGCATCCGGCTCCTGACTCTGGTGACTCCCTGGCTATACACCTGCTCCTGTGAACCTGTATGGTGATCCTGCTACTCTGCTCTGAGTTCCTGCTGCATACACCAGTTTCCAGTAATCCTCCTTCATCTGCTGCTCGTGTTTACTACCATCTGCATTTGCTGGACATGTAAGCTGTTGCTGCTCTGCTTAAACCTGAGATTATCACCCAGGCCTTCCTGGTTGAGATAAGACATTGCTTGAACTGCCTTATAAGCATATCTATCTGTGTTTGGACTAAAACAAGGACTTATTCGTGTCAAGTATCCTCAAGAATAACTGTGCTTCATAGATTTTCTGCGTGATTGCATTTTCCTCTGAAGTTCCCTATAGACTGCTAAGCTGCATTTAATATTTACACCAAGTGTTGTGGACTTGAGTTTCTCTCTGCACCTGTTGTGAATTCCGTTCTCGGGCTCCCTCCTGTGGTCGTGAATGGTACTTTGGTGAGTTCTGTTCTTGGACACCCTCTGGTGGCTTTGAGTGGAACTGCTGATCTTTGAGGTTGGCTTTCTCAGCTGCCCTCGTTTATTGCTTCTGCTGGCTTCCCTATTTAACTCTGCCAAGGTCGTTAGTTCATGCCAGCTGTCAATGTCTCAGTACTGGTTCAGACCTCTCTTGGATTTCTCAGATGACCTGTCTACTCCAGCAGAAGCTAAGTCCTTGCTAGTCATTTGCTGTTCATTGGTTTTTGAATATATTTCTCAGTACATGCTATGTTTCTAGTCCAGCCTGCTATTATGATATTTCCTTGCTAGCTGGAAGCTCTGGGGGTGCAGAGCTGCACCTCCACACCGTGAGTCGGTGTGGAGGTCCTTTTGCACACTCTGCGTGGTTTTTGTAGTTTTTAATACTGACCGCATAGTTCCCTTTCCTATCCTCTGTCTAGCTAGTGAAGATTCGGCCTCCTTTGCTAAAATCTGTTTCATTCCTGTGTTTGTTACTTCCCTCTTAACTCACAGTCAATATTTGTGGGGGGCTACCTTTACTTTGGGGAATTTCTCTGAGGCAAGTTAGGCTGCTATTTCTATCTTTAGGGGTAGTTAGCTCTTAGGCTGTGAAGAGGCGTCTAGGGAGAGCTAGGTACGCTCCACGGCTATTTCTAGTGTGTGTGATAGGATTAGGGATTGCGGTCAGTAGAGTTACCACTTCCTCAGAGCTTGTCCCAGGTTTTCCATTTTAACCATCAGGTCATTTCGGGTGCTCCTAACCACCAGGTCCATAACAGTACAGCTGGCCCACAAAGTGTTAATGCATCTCAAAAGAGGGAAAAGAGAAGTTTTGAGTCAATTTTTTTTTCTTTGCTGCTTGTTTTGTCTTTCTTTTCCCCTTAACCTCTGGGTGGTTCAGGACTCAGGTGTGGATATGGATATTCAGGGTTTGTCCTCTTGTGTGGATCAACTCACTGCTAGGGTACAGAGTATTCAAGATTATGTAGTTCAGAATCCGATGTTAGAGCCTAGAATTCCAATTCCTGATTTGTTTTCTGGGGATAGATCTAAATTTTTGAATTTCAAAAATAATTGCAGACTGTTTCTTGCTCTGAAACCCCGCTCCTCTGGTGATCCCATTCAGCAAGTAAAGATTATTATTTCTTTGTTGCGTGGTGACCCGCAAGACTGGGCATTCTCCCTTGAGCCAGGAAATCCTGCATTGCTTAATGTGGATGCATTTTTTCTAGCGCTTGGATTGCTTTATGACGAACCTAATTCTGTGGATCAGGCAGAAAAGATCTTACTGACTCTATGTCAGGGTCAGGATGAAGCAGAAGTATATTGCCAGAAGTTTAGAAAGTGGTCTGTGCTTACCCAATGGAATGAGTGTGCCCTGGCAGCAATTTTCAGAAAGGGTCTTTCTGAAGCCCTTAAGGATGTTATGGTGGGGTTTCCCACGCCTGCTGGTCTGAATGAGTCAATGTCTTTGGCCATTCAGATTGATCGGCGTTTGCGCGAGCGCAAAGTTGTGCACCATTTGGCGGTGTCCTCTGAGCAGAGGCTTGAGCCTATGCAATGTGATAGGACTTTGACCAGAGCTGAACGGCAAGAACACAGACGTCGGAATGGGCTGTGTTTTTACTGTGGTGACTCCTCTCATGCTATCTCTGATTGTCCTAAGCGCACTAAGAGGTTCGCTAGGTCTGTCACCATTAGTACTTTGCAGCCTAAATTTCTCTTATCTGTTACTCTGATTTGCTCATTGTCGTCCTACTCTGTTATGGCATTTGTGGATTCGGGCGCTGCTCTGAATTTGATGGACTTGGAGTTTGCCAGGCGCTGTGGTTTTTTCTTGGAGCCTTTGCAGATTCCTATTCCCTTAAGGGGGATTGATGCTACACCATTGGCCAAGAATAAACCTCAGTACTGGACTCAGCTGACCATGTGCATGGCTCCCGCACATCAGGAAAATATTCGATTTTTGGTGTTGCATAATTTGCATGATGTTGTCGTGTTGGGTTTGCCATGGTTACAGGTTCATAACCCAGTACTGGATTGGAAATCAATGTCTGTGTCTAGTTGGGGTTGTCAAGGGATACATGGTGATGTTTGTTATGATCCTTAGTGGCTGAGGATCACAGAACTGACGAGCTAAGTAACTGAACATAGAACGAGCTCTAGGGAGGTGGTAACTGGACTGACCGCAATCCTGATTCTAACCAAACACACTAAAGGTAGCCGGTGAACGTGCCTGAATTCCTAGACGTCACGACGCAGCCTGAGAAACTAGCTACCCCTAGAGATAGAAAGTAAGACCTCACTTGCCTCAGAGAAATAACCCCAACGATATAGAAAGCCCCCAACAAATAATAACGGTGAGGTAAGGGGAAAATACAAACGAAGAAATGAAAACAGATTCAGCAAATGAGGCCCGCTAGTACTAGATAGCAGAAGACAGATAGGAAACTGTGCGGTCAGTAGAAAACCCTATACAAAATATCCACGCTGAGAATTCAAGAACCCCCACACCAACTAACGGTGTGAGGGGAGAAACTCAGCCCTCTAGAGCTACCAGCAAGCAAGGAAATCACATGTTAGCAAGCTGGACAAGGACAGATAATAAACCAAGAAACATATTGAACACTGATGATCAAAAAATGAACAAACAGAAACTTAGCTTCTCTTGGAGAGACTGATAACGAAGGTAGTCAGGAGAGATCAAAATAGCACTGAATACATCGACAGCAGGCAACAACTGAAAGTCCAGGTGAGCTAAATAGGAAACCAACCAGCAGATAACGAGACAGCTGATCCCAGCCACAGACCTGCAAAATGACAAAAAGAGCCACCAGAGGGAGCCCAAAGATAGCACTCACACAGTACCACTTGTGACCACAAGAGGGAGCCCAAAAACAGAGTTCACAACAGATGTTCCTTTGATGTCAATTTCTTCTTCCACTCCTTCTGAAGTCCCTGAGTTTTTGTCGGATTACCAGGATGTATTTGATGAGCCCAAGTCCAGTGCCCTACCTCCTCATAGGGACTGTGATTGCGCTATTAATTTGATTCCTGGTAGTAAGTTCCCTAAGGGCCGACTGTTCAATTTATCTGTGCCAGAACATGCCGCTATGCAGAGTTATGTAAAGGAGTCCTTGGAGAAAGGGCATATTCGCCCGTCTTCGTCGCCGTTGGGAGCAGGGTTCTTTTTTGTGGCCAAGAAGGATGGCTCTCTGAGACCCTGTATAGATTACCGCCTTCTAAATAAAATCACGGTCAAATTTCAGTACCCTTTGCCTCTGTTGTCTGATTTGTTTGCTCGGATTAAGGGGGCTAGTTGGTTTACCAAGATTGACCTTCGAGGGGCGTATAATCTTGTGCGTATTAAACAGGGCGATGAATGGAATACAGCATTTAATACGCCCGAGGGCCATTTTGAGTACCTGGTGATGCCATTCGGGCTTTCTATTGCTCCATCTGTGTTTCAGTCCTTTATGCACGACATCTTCCGGAAGTATCTGGATAGGTTCATGATCGTATATTTGGATGATATTTTGGTCTTTTCGGATGATTGGGAGTCTCATGTGAGGCAGGTCAGGATGGTGTTCCAGGTCCTTCGTGCCAATGCGTTGTTTGTGAAGGGCTCTAAATGCCTCTTTGGAGTTCAGAAGGTTTCCTTTTTGGGCTTCATTTTCTCCCCTTCTACTATCGAGATGGATCCTGTTAAAGTTCAGGCCATTTATGATTGGACTCAACCTACATCTGTGAAGAGTCTTCAGAAGTTCCTGGGCTTTGCTAATTATTATCGTCGATTCATCGCTAATTTTTCTAGTGTGGTTAAGCCTTTGACTGATTTGACAAAGAAAGGTGCTGATGTGGTGAATTGGTCCCCTGCGGCCGTTGAGGCTTTTCAGGAGCTTAAACGTCGTTTTACTTCGGCCCCTGTGTTGCGTCAGCCAGATGTTTTGCTCCCTTTTCAGGTCGAGGTTGATGCTTCTGAGATTGGGGCAGGGGCTGTTTTGTCTCAGAGAAGTTCTGATGGCTCCTTGATGAAGCCGTGTGCTTTCTTTTCTAGAAAGTTTTCGCCTGCTGAGCGTAATTATGATGTCGGCAATCGGGAGTTGTTGGCTATGAAGTGGGCATTCGAGGAGTGGCGACATTGGCTTGAGGGAGCCAAACATCGCGTGGTGGTCCTGACTGATCACAAGAATCTGACTTACCTCGAGTCCGCCAAGCGGTTGAACCCTAGACAGGCTCGATGGTCACTGTTTTTCTCCCGTTTCGATTTTGTGGTCTCATACCTTCCGGGATCTAAGAATGTGAAGGCTGATGCCCTTTCTAGGAGTTTTTTGCCTGATTTTCCGGGAGTCTCTGAGCCGGCTGGTATTCTCAAAGAGGGGGTGATTTTGTCTGCCATCTCCCCTGAGTTGCGGCGGGTGCTGCAGGAGTTTCAGGCTGATAGACCTGACCGCTGTCCAGTGGAGAAACTGTTTGTCCCTGATATATGGACTAGTAGGGTTATTTCTGAGGTTCATTGTTCAGTGTTGGCTGGTCATCCTGGGATTTTTGGTACCAGAGATTTTGTTGCCAGGTCCTTTTGGTGGCCTTCTTTGTCACAGGATGTGCGTTCTTTTGTGCAGTCCTGTGGGACTTGTGCTCGGGCCAAACCTTGCTGTTCTCGTGCCAGTGGGTTGCTTTTGCCTTTGCCTGTCCCGAAGAGGCCCTGGACACATATTTCCATGGATTTTATTTCTGATCTTCCTGTCTCTCAAAGGATGTCTGTCATCTGGGTGGTTTGTGATCGGTTTTCTAAGATGGTCCATTTGGTGCCCTTGCCTAAATTGCCTTCCTCCTCTGATTTGGTTCCATTATTTTTTCAGCATGTGGTTCGTTTGCATGGCATTCCAGAGAACATTGTGTCGGACAGAGGTTCCCAATTTATTTCTAGGTTTTGGCGGTCCTTTTGTGCTAAGATGGGCATTGATTTGTCTTTTTCTTCAGCGTTCCATCCTCAGACAAATGGCCAAACCGAACGAACCAATCAGACCTTGGAAACCTATCTAAGATGCTTTGTTTCTGCTGATCAGGATGATTGGGTGACCTTCTTGCCATTGGCCGAGTTCGCCCTTAATAATCGGGCTAGTTCTGCTACTTTGGTTTCGCCTTTTTTTTGTAATTCTGGTTTTCATCCCCGTTTTTCTTCAGGGCAGGTTGAGCCTTCTGACTGTCCTGGTGTGGATTCTGTGGTGGACAGGTTGCAACAAATTTGGACTCACGTGGTGGACAATTTGACGTTGTCTCAGGAGAAGGTGCAACGTTTTGCTAACCGCCGTCGCTGTGTTGGTCCCCGACTTTGTGTTGGGGATTTGGTTTGGTTGTCTTCTCGTTATGTTCCTATGAAGGTTTCTTCTCCTAAGTTCAAGCCTCGTTTCATTGGTCCTTATAAGATTTCTGAAATTATCAATCCAGTGTCATTTCGTTTGGCCCTTCCAACTTCTTTTGCCATCCATAATGTGTTCCATAGGTCGTTGTTGCGGAGATATGTGGCGCCTATGGTTCCTTCCATTGATCCTCCTGCTCCGGTGTTGGTTGAGGGGGAGTTGGAGTATGTGGTGGAGAAGATTTTAGATTCTCGTATTTCGAGACGGAAGCTTCAGTACCTGGTTAAATGGAAAGGCTATGGTCAGGAGGATAATTCCTGGGTTGTTGCCTCCGATGTCCATGCTGCCGATTTGGTTCGTGCCTTTCATTTGGCTCGTCCTGATCGGCCTGGGGGCTCTGGTGAGGGTTTGGTGACCCCTCCTCAAGGGGGGGTACTGTTGTGAATTCCGTTCTCGTGCTCCCTCCTGTGGTCGTGAATGGTACTTTGGTGAGTTCTGTTCTTGGACACCCTCTGGTGGCTTTGAGTGGAACTGCTGATCTTTGAGGTTGGCTTTCTCAGCTGCCCTCGTTTATTGCTTCTGCTGGCTTCCCTATTTAACTCTGCCCAGGTCGTTAGTTCATGCCAGCTGTTAATGTCTCAGTACTGGTTCAGACCTCTCTTGGATTTCTCAGATGACCTGTCTACTCCAGCAGAAGCTAAGTCCTTGCTAGTCATTTGCTGTTCATTGGTTTTTGAATATATTTCTCAGTACATGCTATGTTTCTAGTCCAGCCTGCTATTATGATATTTCCTTGCTAGCTGGAAGCTCTGGGGGTGCAGAGCTGCACCTCCACACCGTGAGTCGGTGTGGAGGTCCTTTTGCACACTCTGCGTGGTTTTTGTAGTTTTTAATACTGACCGCATAGTTCCCTTTCCTATCCTCTGTCTAGCTAGTGAAGATTCGGCCTCCTTTGCTAAAATCTGTTTCATTCCTGTGTTTGTTACTTCCCTCTTAACTCACAGTCAATATTTGTGGGGGGCTACCTTTACTTTGGGGAATTTCTCTGAGGCAAGTTAGGCTGCTATTTCTATCTTTAGGGGTAGTTAGCTCTTAGGCTGTGAAGAGGCGTCTAGGGAGAGCTAGGTACGCTCCACGGCTATTTCTAGTGTGTGTGATAGGATTAGGGATTGCGGTCAGTAGAGTTACCACTTCCTCAGAGCTTGTCCCAGGTTTTCCATTTTAACCATCAGGTCATTTCGGGTGCTCCTAACCACCAGGTCTATAACAGCACCTGTTTGAATCACCGTGTGATAATATAGACTTTACCACTTATAAAACACTGTGTCTTGTAGTTGTCTTGTTCCACGCAAAGAGTCTCCTGAGTTATCCCCTATAATTATTACAGGATACTCTAGCCAGAAAAGAGGAGACTGCTGGAACAATGACTGCAGAAAGCAGATTAGAGCAGGTGTTTTCCATAATTAGATCACTGCAGAAAGATGTGGAAAGCCTGCAAAAGAAGTTTGGAAGGTTTGAACACAATAAACAAGTGTTTGGACAAACTTTGCAGGACTTAAGCACCCGCTTGGCAGCCCAGGAAAACAAACTTGCTTGCATAGAGTCCAGTATGGATGGGCTTTTCAGGACATAAGCACGCAAATAGCTGCACAAGCGACTTTACCCTCTGGGCAACCGCCACCAACTAGCCCACCTAAGTTGCCCTCATTCAGATTTAATGGTGATCGCGACAAATTTCGTGGCTTTGTGAATCAATGTATGCTATATTTTGATGTGCATGCTGACCGTTTTCCTACTGATAGATCCAAAGTATTGTGTGTAATAATGCTGCTGACCTCACGAGCGCTCACCTGGGCGAATCCGATGATTGAGTCTCGTGACCCATGGTTAAATAACTTGGATGATTTCTTGGCCGCTATGGCATTAATGTTTGATGATCCTAATCGCCATGCAACCGCTGAATCTGCTTTATTGTCTTTACGCCAGGCTAAACGATCTGTTATTGAGTATGCCACTGAATTCAGGAGATTAGCGGTAGATACCAATTGGGACAGGTATGCACAATTGCCTATTTTTAAAAGGGGTCTGTCTAGTATTGTAAAAGATGAACTAGCTCGCTCTGAGTCACCACAAGAGCTAGAGACATTTATACAGCATTGTTTGCGCATAGACATTCGCCTTACTGAGCGTAGGCAGGAGAAGTTTGCTGCATATAACCGTATTTCTAACTTTTCCCTTTCTTCCAAAGAGCCTGCAGGTAAAACCTCTCGGGAGGTGGAGGAGGTGCCCATGCAAATTGATTCCGTTCAGAGGCGCGAGATTAATGAGCGCCGGGAGCATCGCCTTCGTGAAAGTCTATGTTTCTACTGCAGTCAATCTGACCACTTTTTAATCAACTGTCCCAAGTGTCCCAAGCGGCCTAACAAGGTGCTAGCAGCGGTAGGAGAATATGACAACTATGATGATGAATCTGACATCTCTGAATGTAGCCTGCCTTTAAACGCTGTATTCAATTCACTTTCTATGACTTCCCCCCCCCCCAAGGAGCTGAAAGAGAAGAACTCTCACTGTTCTCTCCCTATTAAGATCCTGTGTTCAGGACAGTGGATTTCCAGTGCAGCTATGATTGACTCTGGTGCAGGTGGCAATTTCATGGATATTGCATTTGCCAAGGAACATGGTATTGAAATTCAGCAAAGAGCCTCTCCAATTACCATGGAAACAGTGGATGGGTCACCTTTAATCTCTGCGCCTGTGGATCAGGAGACCGTACCCCTTGAAATTTTGTTGGAGCCTAATCATCAGGAGCAACTTTCTTTCTTGCTAATTTCTTCTCCTCATTTTCCTGTGATTTTAGGCATTCCTTGGTTGCGTTCTCAGAATCCAATTATCAACTGGGAGACCAAGGAGATTATCTTTCCAACAAGGAGCAGCTCAGCGTTAACAGAAGCTGTCCCTGAGTCCACGGCTACGGAACCACATGTACAGGTATTTACTTTACCTTCAGCATATAAAGAGTTCTCTGACATCTGTGACAAGAAGAATGCAGATCAGCTTCCTCCACACAGGCATTATGACTGTCCAATTGAGCTGCTTCCTGGGGCAGCTATTCCTTTTGGTAACGTATACCCTTTGGCGGCACCTGAGCTTCAAGCCTTAAAGGAGTATATTGATGAAAATCTGGCCAAAGGCTTCATACGTCCTTCTTCCTCACCAGCAGGGGCACCTATATTTTTTGTAAAAAAGAAGGATGGGACCCTGAGACCCTGTGTTGACTATCGGGAACTTAATAAGGTAACCATACGAAACCGTTACCCTTTGCCTCTGATTTCCGAATTACTGGAACGAGTCCGCCATACTAAGGTGTTCTCTAAACTGGATCTTCGTGGGGCTTATAATTTGGTGCGTATTCGTCCAGGGTATGAGTAGCAGACAGCATTCAGAAGCCGGTATGGATACTTTGAATATCTTGTGATGCCCTTTGGGCTTTGTAACGCCCCTGCAACATTTCAACACCTTCCTAATGACATTTTCAGAGATTTGTTGGACCAGTTTGTGGTGATCTATTTGCACGATATACTAATCTTTTCTGACTCT
Organism: Ranitomeya variabilis; assembly: GCF_051348905.1. Lineage (NCBI taxonomy): Eukaryota > Metazoa > Chordata > Amphibia > Anura > Dendrobatidae > Ranitomeya > Ranitomeya variabilis. Next base: position 258,941,129 of record NC_135235.1, on the reverse strand, counting down.
CTTCAGGAACATGAAGAACATGTCAAAACTGTTTTAAGACGTCTGAAAGAGAACCATCTTTATATTAAGCCGAAGAAATGCGAGTTCCATTGTTCTGAGATACAGTTCTTAGGTTATATCATCTCTCCCCAGGGGCTGAACATGGAATCTGGTAAGATTCAGGCTATCATTGACTGGCCGGTACCCAAGAATGTTAAGGAGGTCCAACGTTTTTTTGGTTTTGCAAATTTCTACAGACGCTTTATTCGAAATTTTTCTGATATTGTCCGTCCCATTACTTCCTTGACAAAGAAGGAAAAGCCCTTTAAGTGGTCATCACAGGCTCAAGAAGCTTTTGATCGGTTTAAGATCTGTTTCACCTCAGCACCGCTGTTGATACACCCAGATCCAACACTTTCTTTCATTGTGGAGGTGGACGCTTCTGATAATGCTTTGGGGGCTATTCTCTCCCAAAGAACTGGAGAGAAGGGTCTGCTACATCCTTGTGCTTTCTTTTCCCGTAGACTAACCTCAGCAGAGAAGAATTACGAAGTGGGAGACAAGGAATTGCTGGCTATTATTGCGGCTTTCGAAGAATGGAGGCATCATCTGCAAGGAGCTGCACAACAGATCATAGTGCTAACTGACCATCGCAATTTAGAGTTCCTTAGATCCGCTAGATGTCTTTCTCCTCGTCAGGCTCGTTGGAACTTATTTTTAAATCAATTTAACTTTGTTATTGTTGTGAATTCTGCTCTTGGGCTCCCTCCGGTGGTTATAAGTGGTAGTGCTGCTGTCTTCAATCACAGCATTTCATCAGGTGGGTCCACTTAATGCATTTCTCTGGGCTATTTAGTTTTGTTCCACCCTTTAGTCAGTGCCAGTTGTCCATTGTTCTTGGAGGATTCACATCTCTGCCTGGTCTCTCCTGCTTTGCAGTTCATTTCTTCAAAGATAAGTTCTGGCTTTGTTTTTGCAGTCCACATGCGGTGGGCTTTATAGTTCAGTGTATTTCTATGTTTTGTCTTGTCCAGCTTGGTCTGTATAAGGACTTGCTCATCCAAGCTGGCATCTCTGGAGATGCAGATATACCCTCTATATCTTTAGTTAGATGTGGAGATTTTGTATTTTCTGTGGTGGATATTTTCTAGTATTTTAATACTGACCGCATAGTACTCTGTCCTATCTTTTCTATCTAGCTAGAATGGCCTCCTTTGCTAAATCCTGATTTCAGTCTGTGTATGTTAATTCCCTCTCCTCTCACCGTCAATATTTGTGGGGGGCTGTCTATCCTTTGGGGATTTTCTCTGAGGCAAGATAGTTTTTCTGTTTCTTTCTCTAGGGGTATTTAGTCCTCCGGCTGTGACGAGGTGTCTAGGGAGTGTCAGGAACATCCCACTGCTACTTCTAGTTGCGGTGTTAAGTTCAGGGTCCGCGGTCAGTACAGGTACCACCTTCTCCAGAGGACGTCTCATGCTGCTCCTAGGCCACCAGATCACAACAGTACAACTGGCCAACAATGAGTTAATTGCTTCTCAAAAGAAGGGAAGGAAAGTGCTGAGCCATTTTTTTTTCTGTAGTCTGTGGTGTTTTTTTCCCCTCTTTACCTCTTGGTGGCTCAGGAGTTTGGCGCTGACATGGATGTTCAGGGACTGGCTTCTCGTGTGGATCAGCTTGCTGCTAGAATACAGGGTATTTCCGATTATATCGTTCAGACTCCGGTTTTAGAGCCTAGAATTCCAACTTCTGATTTGTTTTTTGGGGACAGGTCCAAATTTTTGAGCTTTAAAAATAACTGTAAACTGTTTTTTGCTCTGAAACCACGTTCCTCTGTTGATACCATACAGCAGGTTAAAATTGTCATTTCTCTGCTGCGCGGCGATCCTCAGGATTGGGCATTTTCCCTGGAATCGGGGAATCCGGCTTTGCTTAATGTAGACACCTTTTTTCAGGCGCTAGGGTTATTGTATGACGAACCTAATTCAGTGGATCATGCTGAGAAGACCTTGTTGGCCCTGTGTCAGGGTCAAGAAGCGGCAGAATCTTATTGCCAGAAATTTAGGAAATGGTCTGTGCTGACTAAATGGAATGAGGATGCCTTGGCGGCAATTTTCAGAAAGAGTCTTTCTCAGTCCGTTAAAGATGTTATGGTGGGGTTCCCCACGCCTGCTGGTCTGAGTGATTCTATGTCTCTGGCCATTCAGACTGATCGGCGCTTGCGCGAGCGCAGAGTTGTGCACACTATGGCGCTGTCCTCCGAGCGGAGTACTGAGCCTATGCAGTGTGATAGGATTTTGTCTAGAGCTGAACGACAAGGATTCAGACGTCAGAATAGGTTGTGTTTTTACTGCGGCGATTCTGCTCATGTTATTTCTGATTGCCCTAAGCGTACCAAGAGAATCGCTAGTTCCGTTACCATCTGTACTGTACAACCTAAATTTCTGTTATCTGTGACCCTGATCTGCTCATTATCGTCATTTTCTGTCATGGCATTTGTGGATTCAGGCGCCGCTTTGAACTTAATGGACTTAGAATTTGCCAGACGTTGTGGTTTCCCCTTGCAGCCTTTGCAGAACCCTATTCCTTTGAGGGGTATTGATGCTACACCGTTGGCTAAAAATAAACCTCAGTTTTGGACACAGCTGACCATGTGCATGGCGCCAGCCCATCAGGAAGATTGTCGCTTTCTGGTGTTGCAGAATTTGCATGATGCTATTGTGCTGGGTTTCCCATGGTTACAGGTACATAATCCGGTGTTAGATTGGAAATCTATGTCTGTGACTAGTTGGGGTTGTCAGGGGGTTCATGGTGGCATTCCTTTGATGTCAATTTCCTCTCCCCCTTCTTCTGAAATTCCTGAGTTTTTGTCAGATTTCCAGGATGTATTCAATGAGCCCAAGTCCAGTTCCCTTCCACCGCATAGGGACTGTGATTGTGCTATTGACTTGGTTCCAGGCTGTAAGTTCCCTAAAGGCCGACTTTTCAACCTGTCTGTGCCAGAACATGCCGCCATGCGGAGTTATGTTAAGGAGTCTTTGGAGAAGGGGCATATTCGGCCATCTTCTTCACCTTTGGGAGCAGGTTTTTTTTTGTTGCCAAGAAGGATGGCTCCTTGAGACCCTGTATTGATTATCGCCTCTTGAATAAGATCACGGTCAAATTCCAATACCCTTTGCCTTTGCTTTCTGATTTGTTTGCTAGGATTAAGGGGGCTAGTTGGTTTACTAAGATTGACCTTCGAGGGGCATATAATCTTGTTCGTATTAAGCAGGGTGACGAATGGAAAACTGCGTTTAATACGCCCGAAGGCCATTTTGAATACCTTGTGATGCCATTCGGGCTCTCTAATGCTCCATCTGTGTTTCAGTCCTTCATGCATGATATCTTTCGGAGTTATCTTGATAAATTCATGATTGTATATTTGGATGATATTTTGATTTTTTCCGATGATTGGGAATCTCATGTGAAACAGGTCAGGATGGTATTTCAGATCCTTCATGATAATGCTTTATTTGTGAAGGGGTCTAAGTGCTTCTTTGGAGTGCAGAAGGTTTCTTTTTTGGGCTTCATTTTTTCTCCATCATCTATAGAAATGGATCCAGTTAAGGTTCAGGCCATTCATGATTGGATTCAGCCCACATCCGTGAAGAGCCTTCAGAAATTTTTGGGCTTTGCTAATTTTTATCGCCGTTTCATTGCCAACTTCTCCAGTGTGGTTAAACCCCTGACCGATTTGACGAAGAAAGGCGCTGATGTGACGAATTGGTCCTCTGCGGCGCTTTCTGCCTTTCAGGAGCTTAAACGCCGATTTACTTCTGCCCCTGTGTTACGTCAGCCGGATGTTTCTCTTCCATTTCAGGTTGAGGTTGACGCTTCTGAGATTGGGGCAGGGGCCGTTTTGTCTCAGAGGAATTCTGATGGTTCCTTGATGAAACCGTGTGCCATCTTTTCTTGAAAGTTTTCGCCTGCAGAACGCAATTATGATGTCGGCAATCGAGAGTTGTTGGCTATGAAGTGGGCATTTGAGGAGTGGCGACATTGGCTTGAGGGGGCCAAGCACCGTATTGTGGTCTTGACCGATCATAAGAATCTGATTTACCTCGAGTCTGCCAAGCGGCTGAATCCTAGACAGGCTCGATGGTCCCTGTTTTTCTCTCGTTTTGATTTTGTGGTCTCGTATCTTCCGGGTTCTAAGAACGTTAAGGCGGATGCCCTCTCTAGGAGCTTTTTGCCTGATTCTCCTGCGGTCCTTGAGCCGGTCGGCATTCTGAAGGAAGGGGTGATTCTTTCTGCCATCTCCCCTGATTTACGACGGGCTCTTCAGGAATTTCAGGCTGATAAACCGGACCGCTGTCCAGTGGGGAAACTGTCTGTTCCTGATAGATGGACTAGTAAAGTGATTTCTGAGGTTCATTGTTCTGTGTTGGCTGGCCATCCTGGGATTTTTGGTACCAGAGAATTGGTTGGTAGGTCCTTTTGATGGCCTTCTTTGTCACGGGATGTGCGTTCTTTTGTGCAGTCCTGTGGGACTTGTGCACGGGCTAAGCCTTGCTGTTCCCGCACTAGTGGGTTGCTTTTGCCTTTGCCGGTCCCTGAGAGGCCTTGGACGCATATTTCTATGGATTTTATTTCAGATCTTCCGGTTTCCCAGAGGATGTCGGTTATCTGGGTGGTTTGTGACCGGTTTTCTAAGATGGTTCATTTGGTACCTTTGCCTAAATTGCCTTCCTCTTCTGATTTGGTTCTGTTGTTTTTTCAGCATGTGGTTCGTTTGCATGGTATTCCGGAGAATATTGTGTCCGACAGAGGTTCCCAGTTTGTCTCTAGGTTTTGGCGAGCCTTTTGTGCTAGGCTGGGCATTGATTTGTCTTTTTCTTCCGCATTTCATCCTCAGACAAATGGCCAAACCGAGCGAACTAATCAGACTTTGGAAACTTATTTGAGATGCTTTGTGTCTGCTGATCAGGATGGTTGGGTGGCTTTCTTGCCATTGGCCGAGTTTGCCCTTAATAATCGGGCTAGTTCTGCTACCTTGGTTTCGCCCTTCTTTTGCAATTCTGGTTTTCATCCTCGTTTTTCTTCAGGGCAGGTTGAGCCTTCTGATTGTCCTGGGGTGGATTCTGTGGTTGACAGATTGCAGCAAATTTGGGCTCATGTGGTGGACAATTTGGTGTTGTCTCAGGAGGAGGCTCAGCGTTTTGCTAACCGTCGTCGGTGTGTTGGTTCCCGGCTTCGGGTTGGGGATTTGGTCTGGTTGTCTTCCCGTCATGTTCCTATGAAGGTTTCTTCCCCTAAGTTCAAGCCTCGATTTATTGGCCCTTATAGGATTTCTGAGATTATTAATCCTGTGTCTTTTCGTTTGGCCCTTCCAGCCTCTTTTTCCATCCATAATGTTTTTCATAGATCTTTGTTGCGGAAATATGTGGTGCCCGTTGTCCCCTCTGTTGATCCTCCTGCCCCTGTGTTGATTGATGGGGAGTTGGAGTATGTGGTTGAGAAGATTTTGGATTCTCGTTTTTCGAGGCTGAGGCTTCAGTATCTTGTCAAATGGAAGGGTTATGGCCAGGAGGATAATTCTTGGGTTGTTGCCTCCGATGTTCATGCTGACGATTTGGTTCGTGCCTTTCATTTGGCTCGTCCTGATCGGCCTGGGGGCTCTGGTGAGGGTTCGGTGACCCCTCCTCAAGGGGGGGGGTTGTTGTGAATTTGCTTTTTGCTCCCTCTAGTGGTTACTAGTTTTTTGACTCTGGTTTTTCTGTCATTCCTTTTATCCGCACCTGGGTCGTTAGTTAGGGGTGTTGCTATATAAGCTCCCTGGACCTTCAGTTCAATGCCTGGCAACGTAGTTATCAGAGCTAGTCTGCTGTGCTCTTGTCTACTGATCCTGGTTCCAGTTATATCAGCTAAGTCTGCCTTTTGCTTTTTGCTATTTGTTTTGTTTTTGTATTTTTGTCCAGCTTGTTCCAAATCTATATCCTGACCTTTGCTGGAAGCTCTAGGGGGGCTGGTGTTCTCCCCCCGGACCGTTAGACGGTTCGGGGGTTCTTGAATTTCCAGTGTGGATTTTGATAGGGTTTTTGTTGACCATATAAGTTACCTTTCTTTATTCTGCTATCAGTAAGCGGGCCTCTCTGTGCTAAACCTGGTTCATTTCTGTGTTTGTCATTTCCTCTTACCTAACCGTCATTATTTGTGGGGGGCTTCTATCCAGCTTTGGGGTCCCCTTCTCTGGAGGCAAGAAAGGTCTTTGTTTTCCTCTACTAGGGGTAGCTAGATTCTCCGGCTGGCGCGTGTCATCTAGAATCAACGTAGGAATGATCCCCGGCTACTTCTAGTGTTGGCGTTAGGAGTAGATATATGGTCAACCCAGTTACCACTGCCCTATGAGCTGGATTTTTGTATTCTGCAGACTTCCACGTTCCTCTGAGACCCTCGCCATTGGGGTCATAACAGGGGGTACTGTTGTGAATTCTGCTCTTGGGCTCCCTCCGGTGGTTATAAGTGGTAGCGCTGCTGTCTTCAATCACAGCATTTCATCAGGTGGGTCCACTTAATGCATTTCTCTGGGCTATTTAGTTTTGTTCCACCCTTTAGTCAGTGCCAGTTGTCCATTGTTCTTGGAGGATTCACATCTCTGCCTGGTCTCTCCTGCTTTGCAGTTCATTTCTTCAAAGATAAGTTCTGGCTTTGTTTTTGCAGTCCACATGCGGTGGGCTTTATAGTTCAGTGCATTTCTATGTTTTGTCTTGTCCAGCTTGGTCTGTATAAGGACTTGCTCATCCAAGCTGGTATCTCTGGAGATGCAGATATACCCTCTATATCTTTAGTTAGATGTGGAGATTTTGTATTTTCTGTGGTGGATATTTTCTAGTATTTTAATACTGACCGCATAGTACTCTGTCCTATCTTTTCTATCTAGCTAGAATGGCCTCCTTTGCTAAATCCTGATTTCAGTCTGTGTATGTTAATTCCCTCTCCTCTCACCGTCAATATTTGTGGGGGGCTGTCTATCCTTTGGGGATTTTCTCTGATGCAAGATAGTTTTTCTGTTTCTTTCTCTAGGGGTATTTAGTCCTCCGGCTGTGACGAGGTGTCTAGGGAGTGTCAGGAACATCCCACGGCTACTTCTAGTTGCGGTGTTAAGTTCAGGGTCCGCGGTCAGTACAGATACCACCTTCTCCAGAGGACGTCTCATGCTGCTCCTAGGCCACCAGATCACAACAGTTATCTTGTACCGTCCAGGTTCTCGTAATGGAAAGGCTGATGCTTTATCCCGAATCCATGCTGCGGATTCCATACCTGGAGCCCCATCCAAGACCATTCTATCTGATGCCAATTTCATCGGAGTTATCCACGATCAGGACTTGTGGAAGGAGTGCAGGGAGGCTTATGACGGTGATGTATTTCTGGCCAACCCACCTGTGGATATTAATCTTGTCTTTAAGGGTAGCATGTGGTTCAGAGATCGACGTATCTACATCCCTGAGGTCGTCCGTCTGCAGATCCTCAAGTTGGTATATGACTCCAAGTTGGCTGGTCACAAGGGGGTACAGAAGACACAAGAGTTCCTGAGCCGATTCTTCTGGTGGCCAACTTGCCTGAAGGATACCAAGGACTATTTTCTCTCTTGCGAGGTATGTGCTTGTTACAAGACTTCTCATGTGGCACCTACGGGTCTTCTACAACCATTACCTGTTCCGTTCGGGGGTCTATATCAATGGACTTTATTGTGGAGCTGCTTACATCGGGGGGCATGAATACAATCATGGTGGTAGTTGATCGCCTGACTAAAGCTACTCATTTTGTTCCATGCAGCGGCCTCCCCTCAGCTAAAGATACAGTGAACTTGGTTATACAGAATGTCTTTCCGTTGCATGGGGTCCCGGATGAGATCATCTCTGACCGTGGAGTGCAGTTCACTTCAAGATTCTGGTAGGGGTTTTGCTCTGCACTCAATATTAATGTCTGTCTCTCTTCCGCTTACCATCCCCGGACAAATGGTCAGACTGAGCGGACCAACCAGACGCTGGAACAATATCTAAGATGCTATGTCAGCCATCTCCAGGATGATTGGTTGGAGTTGCGGCCATTAGACGAATTTTCATATAACAATTCTCGGAGCGCCTCCACTAAATTTACACCTTTCTTTGCCAATCAGGGTTATCATCCGTGTATCTTACCTAGGTCTCCAATTAATTCTCCGGTTCCGGCAGTGGAGGAAAGGCTGACTGCGATGAGGCAAAATCTGGAGGTTCTGAAGGAATCCCTGACCACAGCTCAAGAATGTTATAAGAGATCGGCTGATAGATTCCGTAAACCTGCACCCATGTTCAAGGTAGGAGATTCCGTGTGGTTAGCAACTAAGAATCTGAAGTTAAACGTTCCTTCACAAAAACTTGGACAGAAATTCATTGGCCTTTTCAAGATCAACGGTATTGTGAGCTCTGTGGCCTGCCGGCTGAAGCTGCCTACGACTATGAAGGTACAACCAGTTTTTCATGTATCTTTACTAAAGCCTGTATCTCCTAATACCTTCCAGGGACGTGTTGTCCCACCTCCGCAGCCTGTGGTGATTGATGGGCAAGAACAATTTGTGGTGGAGGAAATAATTGATTCCCGGATTTGCAGGAATCGACTCCAATATCTGATAAGATGGCAGGGATATCCCCCTGAGGAAGACTCTTGGGAACCTGTGGAAAACATCAATGCCCAACAGAAGATTTCTCGTTTTCATCAGAGATTCCCTGAGAAACCAGGTCCAGGATCATCCTGAGGCCGCTTCTAAGGAGGGAGTAATGTCAGGACTCTGAACATTTTTTATTACCTTTTGTGCATTACTGCCCTTTTCCAAGATGGCGTCTTTGGTCTCATGTGCACTGTGTCTTCCTGCTATAAAACTGCATCCCAGCCTTCAGTCTGTGCTAGAGTATTCTGCCTGGCATCCAGCTCCTGACTCTGGTGACTCCCTGGCTATATACCTGCTCCTGTGAACCTGTATGGTGATCCTGCTACTCTGCTTTGAGTTCCTGCTGCATAAACCAGTTTCCAGTAATCCTCCTTCATCTGCTGCTCATGTTTACTCCCATCTGCATTTGCTGGACATGTAAGCTGTTGCTGCTCTGCTTAAACCTGAGATTATCACCCAGGCCTTCCTGGTTGAGATAAGACATTGCTTGAACTGCCTTATAAGTATATCTATCTGTGTTTGGACTAAAACAAGGACTTATTCATGTCAAGTATCCTCAAGAATAACTGTGCTTCATGGACTTTCTGTGTGATTGCATTTTCCTCTGAAGTTCCCTATAGACTGCTAAGCTGCATTTAATATTTACACCAAGTGTTGTGGACTTGAGTTTCTCTCTGCACCTGTTTGAATCACCGTGTGATAATATAGACTTTACCACTTATAAAACTGTGTCCTGTAGTTGTCTTGTTCCACGCAAAGAGTCTCCTGAGTTATCCCCTATAATTATTACACTTTCCTTGTGCAAATGAGAATAAAGATGATCCTTCTACAATGTGACAGCCCTTGAGTCCTTGAGCCCTATTAAGTCTCCTCTGTCTTCTTTTTTGCAAGCTAAACATTCCCAAATCCAGTAACCGTTCCTCATAGGAGATGGTTTGCAGACCGGTCACCATTCTTTTCGCTCTTCTCTGAACTTACTCCAGTTTGTTGATGTCTTTTTTTAAATGTGGTGCCCAAAACTGGACACCGTATTCCAGATGAGGTCTGACCAAAGAGGAGTAGAGGGCAATAATGACTTCACGTGATCTAGACTGTGTGCTTCTGTTAATACATCCCAGAATTGCATTTGCCTTTTTTGCTGCTGCATCACACTGTTGACTCATGTTCAGTTTATGATCCATTAGTATATCCAAGTCTTTTCCACACGTGCTGTTGCCTATTCCTCCCATTCTGTATATGCTTTTTTCATTTCATTTCATAGAAATCCCTTGTCCACTATGCATGCTTAGTCGCCTGCGGATCACCCACAGACACTGACATGCGGCGCGTCTTTAAACACTGCAGCAAGTCAATTTTTCTTGTGGAGACACTAGTTTCCGCAACAGAAATTTCCTCAGTAGAATATAATGCAGTAAATCCTCATGGTTCTGTGAACACATACGGATTTACCTGCTTTCAATAGGTGGCAGCATTTTGGAGGTAGCTAACATACGCTGCGTCCAAAGCGCTGCTACTTCCTGATCGTGGGAACATAGCCTTTGAGCTCAGACCCCTTTAAGGTTGCATCTATATACATCCTTTGGGTCAGCATTTGTATTACGAATTATCATGGCTAATTTAGTATATAGCAAGAATCCACAATCCATATCTATAGAATGGAGTAAGAATAAACCGAGCAGAGCAGCTAAACAAAGCAGGATGGGACTTGCCCCTCCACACATTACCTCCAGTGCACATATACCTGTATATCTGCTGCTAATAAAGTTTTTCCTATTAATCAACTAATGTATAATTATGTCAGATTCTTTTGGCTATATATGTAATATTTCAGGGATGGGCAAATATTTATAGTGCATATAAATTGCAATTTTATGCAAATTTGTTTTTTTTGCATTCAGTAAAATTCAAATAAGAACATGACTAAAATATTTAATGTGTTCCCTATTGTCTGATACTTGGAGATGTGTCACGTACTTTCTGTCACACACATTGCAGCACTTAAGGAAGCTTCGGCTACACGGCAACTCGCACATTGAGACCCGCAGTTTGATGTAACTGTGATCTGTCAGTTGTCATAATCCAATCCTGCTAGATTACTCTGCCAGCCACGTAGATGTGATAACCATGCAACACTTGCCATCTTTATGTTGTATCCAGAAGTTGCCTTATAGCCCTAACTGGGGAAAAAATAGCGTAATTCTCATAAACACATAAAAACACATGCCTTAAAGGGGTTTTCCAATACTTAGAGAACCCTTTCTTACATGCCAGAGTCCCCTAAGTAAAATATGAAAATCTGATAGTCCCCTCTTGCATGGACGCCGGTTTTGTTATCACCAATGTTGTGTCCCTATGTAATGTCGCTTGAGCACAGCCATCAATCAATCAATGACCGGCTGCAGCCTTGACTATTTAGTCAGAGTGGACCTCAAGCAGCAGCCGATCAGTGACCACTGCCCAATGTCACGTCACCCAGTGGGAAATGCAGCCTTGACGTGGCTGGAACGGCGTCGCTGCAGGAGGTGAGCTGGATTTATTTTTTCTGAGACACTGATTAGATTGCTCAGCGGTATAGCAATGGGCAACTTCTTTAGTCGAAAATAAAATTATGGCTTCCCAAGAAATACTAGAATACATCTTATGCTGGGACGTCCAGCACAGGGACTAAATCACCGAGCAATGTAGATACCCTCCTATCACTGATCGATTGCTTTAGTCAGAAGTGTAAAAACAGCATCATTTTACACGCTTAGATAATATCCTAAAGGAAGTAAGATGGATGATGCCGCTTGTAGGATCTTTGTTGTGTATTATTTTTTATTTTTTTAACTAGACATACTAAATAATCCAAATTACAATTTGCACTTCTATCCCTTTAGTGCAGGTGTAGGCTCACTAGGTGAAGTGGACCCATTAAGCCGAGGTCCGGCTGGGTACACGATCCCTAGGCATCGGTGCAGACGGTAGAGTGGCACGTGAAGAGCGATGACGAGGCACAATCAGGAGTCTGGGGCAGCAAGATGGATAAATGCAGAAGAGTCAGCGGGGCAGCCGGGATAGTGACAAATAACACTGTGGACAGGACAGGGGGGAAAACAAACTAAGGTCTTGAACATCAATCCGACAACACAGGTGTGTCCTAAAGGACCTTAAATAGGTTTCTGTAGGTGATGTCACACGTTGCGCTTGACAACCTGCGAAGCTCGAAGTGGAGTACTGCAAGGTTCAGGTGACCGAGGTGAAGGGAGCAGAGCCCGGACCCAGGACTGGTGTGTTACAGCGGGGAAGGAATTATACTGTCATTTTTAGGAAGCTGCCACACAGGCCCAGGAGACGGTTTTGGTTCCAACTTTTGTTCTTGATTTCCATTCATATCTGTAGAGTTTTATCACTGAGTCTCTTCTAGACCTTTACAATTCCTGAGATTTTATTAGCATTTTTGGCAAAACAATTTACCTGCTTTAATATATGTGAATTCATTTAGACTATATCTTTATTGGTTAATTATGCACTTTGCTAATAAACAATTTAGTCATCTCAATATGAACAAGGGCTAGATCATTATTCCTCTATTAGTCATTAATGTCAGATGCCGATCCTGAGATCTGTGTGTGCGGATCGTGGGAATATGTTGTGTAGATTTCCTCATCTTAAAGAGCATCTGCCACATCCTCTGTAAAATTATTTCTTTTATTAACTTATATAGAGCCATTAATTCCACAGCGCTTTACAGAAATCAGCACTGTCCCCATTGGGGCTCACAGTCTACAGTCCCTATCAGTATGTTTTTGGAGTGTGGGACGATATTGGCGTACTCGGAGGAACCCATGCAAGCATGGGGAGAACATACAAAGTCCTTGCAGACGTTGTCCTTTGTGGGATAAATTAGGGCATCCTTGTAGTACAGATACTATACTGGTTAGAAATGCACCCACAAAAGAGATCCCCTCGCCCTAAGGACCTAAAGCAGACATGCTGTGTGAAAAGTTTGTTCTAATTCTTTTGTGACTTGTAAACCTTTTTGTGTTATCCATTTTGAAGCTACCGTTTTGCTTTGGTGAATTACTTGTAGAATAGAAGCTAAATTAGTTTCCAATTAACTTTCTTCTTCTGATCAGTTTTGATTTTTGGGAGTATGCAAATATACAAAAAAAATGCTAAACAACTACTAAGTGGAGCTTTTTTAGTTAAATTCTTGATCTTGGCCTTTGTATTTGGGTTAGTGATGTTGTAGCATTATGATTTCTGTTTGGTCACAGGCCTATTAATACAGCGTGTGACCCCAATGCCATGTAATAAACCTAAGTCACATAGACTGTTCCATAAGACACCTTACAGGATGGTTGTTGCTTTTTTTCTTATAAATGAAATTTTTTGTCTTTGTTGATCTTTTGGAAGGGCAGATCGTAGTTCACAATATATAGTGCAGTTCTACTGTAGTATCAATGTCAGTATTCAATATTAAAAGCTCACATTACATATGTGATAAAGAAACAGAATCTAAGTGTCTTTTTTAACCCAAACGTCATGATTCAAAAAGAAAATTATAGAAAGATTTTGGTACATCCGTGTGCTAATTGTCTGCAGGGAACAATAAAAAGGCCATTTTGCTTAGTGTTCGCTTTGTCCTTTTTTTTGTCCCCCAGGACTTCCACTAATTACTGTTCAAACACAATATGTTTAATGTTATGTGTTGCCAAATACACCCTAATAATTCCATATAATTTAATTTCCACAATGATACTTTTGCATCCAGATGAAAATGCATTACCGAAAACCATGGGTAATACAAGTTGCTTCTTGAAATAATTGCATTTTTGTAAACTTTCCAAAAAGCTTTTTACTTTTTTTATGAACTGTGTTTTGTACTAGCTTGTTTGAAACTTTTAACTTAGAAATCTTAGATTTGTCTTTCATGCGTTTTGGTAAAATGAAACTTCAACCTAATTACTCACAATGCAGATAACAAATTCCTTGGCTGTTATTTGAACATTGAGCATTTTTTTAGGATTACACAATGCATAATACATACATACATACATACATATAGTTGAAACCAGAAGTTTACATACACTATATAAAAAGACACATCTGCAGGTTTTTCCTCAATATTTGAAATTAAATCAGAATAAACCTTTCCCGTTTTAGGTCAATTAGGATTACCATAATTATTAATATTTGCCAAAAGCTAGAATAATGAGACAGAGAATATTTTAAGACATTTTTATTACTTACTGCAAAGGGGCAAAAGTTTACATACACTAAGATTACTATGTCTTTAAATTCTGGACCCATATGATGATGTCATGTGTTTGGAAACTTCTGATTTTTTTGTCAACATATGAGTTAATTAGAGACATGCCTGTGGATGTATTTTAATGCACACCTGAAACACTGCTTCTTTGTGTAGCGTCATGGGAAAGTCTAAAGAAATCAGTCAAGATATCAGAAAGAGAATTGTGAATTTGCACAAATCTGGCTCATCCTTGGGTACAATTTCAAGATACCTGAAGGTGCCTCCTTCATCTGTACAAATAATTATACACAAGAACAAACAAAATGGAAATTTTCAGCCATCATACTGCTCAGGAAGGAGACGGCTTCTGTGTCCCAGAGATGAACGTGCTTTGGTCCGATATGTGCATATCAACCCAAGGACAAAAACAAAAGACCTTGTGAAGATAATGGCAGAGCTGATAAGATTGTGCCAATATCCACACTGAAATGAGTACTGCATCAACATGGGCTGAAAGGCCACTCTGCCAGGAAGAAGCCACTACTCCAAAAGAAACAAAAAAAAAAATCCAGATTAATGTTTGCAAATGCCCACAGGAACAAAAACCTTAATTTTTGGAGACCTGTCCTGTGGTCTGATGAAACTAAAATTGAACTTTTTGCGCATAATGGCCATCGTTATGTTTGGAGGAAAAAGGGAGACGCTTGGAAGCCTAAGAACAGCATCATGTTGTGGGGTTGTTTTGCTGCAGGAGGGACTGGTCCACTTCACAATATAGATGGCATCATGAGAAAAGAAGATTATGTGACCATACTGAAGCAACATCTCAAGACATTAGCCAGGAAGTTAAAGCTTGGGCCGAAATGAGTCTTCTAAATGGACAGTGACCCGAAGCATACGGCCAAAATGATGATAAAGTGGCTTAACCCGTTAATGACCTCCAGTACGTCTTTTTACTGACATGAGATATAAGAGAATAGCATCCCCATACAGGTGACAATCAGGCAGGTGTCGATTGTACACTGAAGCTGACAACTTGCTGAATCAGCCACGATCAGTGTCGGCGCCATCCATATCTGTTTAACCCCTTAGATGCTGTCTATCAATAATAACTATATCATATACAGTAAATGGTTAAAAGAGTGTGGGGGCTTTCTCTTTATCCCCACTGGCACCCTGAGATCATGATAGTGTGGTCCTGATGTTTGCCATGGCAATTCGCGGCCAAATAACGGTCTTAGAGTCTGCCGTATATAGCGGCCACATTTAGGTGGTAACATACACTTTTTCATCCCTTTCATGTCACTTTGTATTAATTCCTGAAAAGCACCTGAAGGGTTAATAAACTACCTGACAGGAGTTTTCAGTATGTCAGGGGGTGTTCCTTTTAAAATGGTATCACTTTTGGGGTTTTTCCAATATATAGGTCCTCTAAAGTCACTTCAAACCTGGATAGGTTGCTAAAAAAAAATTTATTTATTTTTTTTTAAATTTCCATGAAAAAAAATGAAGAATTACTGCAACATGTTTAAACCAGCAAAAACCACAAAAGGAGGAAAAAAAATAAGGAAAAAACCTCCACTATTCTAGAGAAAACACTAAAAAAACAAGCAAAGATACTTACCTGTCTAGGCCTCAAATTAAATGCACTATAATGTTGCAGCAGGCCCGAGTAAAGATGGTGAAAAATGAAAAATTGCTGCAACATTTTTAAACCTCCTAAAATGCTAACAAAATAAAATAACCTCCTGCTCTGTGGCCTCCCCTCTAACAGTCTCGCACCCCTCCAGTCTATTCTAAACTCTGCTGCCCGACTAATCCACCTGTCCCCCCCGCTATTCCCCGGCCTCTCCCCTCTGCCAATCCCTGCACTGGCTCCCCATTACCCAAAGACTCCAGTGCAAAACCCTAACCATGACATACAAAGCCATCCACAACGTGTCTGCTCCATACATCTGTCACCTCGTCTCCCGGTACTTACCTACAAGCAACCTCCGATCCTCACAAGATCTCCTTCTCTACTCCCCTCTTATCTCCTCTTCCCACAATCGCATAAAAGATTTCCCTCACGCATCACCCCTACGCTGGAACTCTCTACCCCAACATATCAGACTCTCGCCTACCATCAAAACCTTCAAAAAGAATCTGAAGACTCACCTCTTCCGACAAGCCTACAACCTGCAGTAACCACCGATCGACCAAACCGCTGCACGACCAGCTCTATCCTCGCCTACTGTATTCTCACCCATCCCTTGTAGATTGTGAGCCCTCGCGGGTAGGGTCCTCTCTCCTCCTGTACCAGTCGTGACTTGTATTGTTTAAGATTATTGTACTTGTTTTTATTATGTATACCCCTCCTCACATGTAAAGCACCATGGAATAAATGGCGCTATAATGATAAATAATAATAATATTTTACAAATGTTGCTGATTTAAAGTAGGCATGAGGGAAATGTTATTTATTAATGTTTTGTGTGGTATGATAAGCTGGATTAAAGGAATAATCCAAAGTTTGAAAATTACATATTATTTTTTTTTACATTTTTGTCAAATTTCTAATATTTTTTTTAAATAAACACAAAACATATTGACCTACAGTAAATGTACCATTATCATAAAGTATAATGTGCCCCGAAAAAAAATAATCTCAAAATCACTGGGATTTGTTAAAGCATTCCAGAGTTATTACTACATAAAGTGACCTTAGTCAGATTTTAAAAATTTGGCCCGGTCATTAAGGGGTTAAGAATAATAAAGTCAATGTTTTGGAGCATCACAAAGCCCTGATCTCAATCCTGTTGAAAAAGTATGGGCAAAGCTGAAAAGGCTGGTAGGAGCAAGGTGACCTCCAAACCTGGATTAGTTACACCTGTTTTGTCAGGAGAAATGGGCCCAAATTCCGACCAACTTTTGTAAGAAGCTTGTGGAAGGAGATCCCAAACGTATGACCCAAGTCATTCAGTTTAACCCCTTCATGACCCAGCCTATTTTGACCTTAATGACCTGGCCGTTTTTTGCAATTCTGACCAGTGTCCCTTTATGAAGTAATAACTCAGGAACGCTTCAACGGATCCTAGCGGTTCTGAGATTGTTTTTTGTGACATGTTGGGCTTCATGTTAGTGGTAAATTTAGGTCGATAATTTTTGCGTTTATTTGTGGAAAAAAATTGAATTTTGGCGAAAATTTTTAAAATTTCGCAATTTTCACATTTTGAATTTTTATTCTGTTAAACGAGAGAGTTATGTGACACAAAATACTTAATAAATTATAAATTATTACAGACCCTCTCATCCCTTGGCATCACAGACTTGGCCCTATCCTGGATCTCATCATACCTAACAGACCGGACATTCAGCGTCTCCCACTCACACACCACCTCCTCACCTCGCCCCCTATCTGTCGGAGTCCCACAAGGTTCAGTCCTTGGGCCCCTGCTCTTCTCCATTTACACCTTTGGCCTGGGACAGCTCATAGAATCTCATGGCTTCCAGTATCACCTGTATGCTGATGACACACAGATCTACATCTCTGGACCAGATATCACCTCCCTGCTAACCAGAATCCCTCAATGTCTGTCCACTATTTCATCCTTCTTCTCCGCTAGATTTCTGAAACTTAACATGGACAAAACAGAATTCATCATCTTACCCCCATCTCACGCGACCCCCCCAACGAACCTATCCATTACAGTGCAAGGCTGCCCACTCTCCCCTGTCCCACAAGCTCGCTGCCTCGGGGTAATCCTTGACGCTGATCTCTCCTTCAAACCACATATCCAAGCCCTTTCCACTTCCTGCTGACTTCAACTCAAAAATATTTCACGAATCCGTACATTCCTCAACCAAGAATCTGCAAAAACCCTAGTCCATGTCCTCATCATCTCTCGCCTTGACTACTGCAACCTCCTGCTCTGTGGCCTCCATTCTAACACTCTCGCACCCCTCCAATCTATTCTAAACTCTGCTGCCCGACTAATCCACCTGTCCCCCCGCTATTCCCCGACCTCTCCCCTCTGTCAATCCCTTCACTGGCTCCCCATTGCCCAGAGACTCCAGTACAAAACCCTAACCATGACATACAAAGCCATCCACAACCTGTCTCCTCCATACATCTGTGACCTCGTCTCCCGGTACTTACCTACACGCAACCTCCGATCCTCACAAGATCTACTTCTCTACTCCCCTCTTATCTCCTCTTCCCACAATCGTATACAAGATTTCTCTCGCGTATCACCCCTACTCTGGAACCCTCTACCACAACACATCAGACTCTCGCCTACCATCGAAACCTTCAAAAAGAGCCTGAAGACCCACCTCTTCCGACAAGCCTACAACCTGCAGTAACCACCGATCAACCAAACCGCTGCATGACCAGCTCTATCCTCACCTACTGTATTCTCACCCATCCCTTGTAGATTGTGAGCCTTCGCGGGCAGGGTCCTCTCTCCTCCTGTACCAGTTATAACTTGTATTGTTTAAGAATATTGTACTTGTTTTTATTATGCATACCCCTCCTCACATGTAAAGCGCCATTGAATAAATGGCGCTATAACAATAAATAATAATAATAATAATAAATAACATTTCCCACATGTTTACTTTACATCAGCACAATTTTGGAAACAAAATTTTTTTTTGCTAGGAAGTTATAAGGGTTAAACGTTGACCAGCTATTTCTAATTTTTACAACGAAATTTATAAAACCATTTTTTTTAGGGACCACCTCACATTTGAAGTCAGTTTGAGGAGTCTATATGGCTGAAAATACCCAAAAGTGACACCATTCTAAAAACTGCACCCCTCAAGGTGCTCAAAACCACATTCAAGAAGTTTATTAACCCTTCAGGTGCTTCACAGCAGCAGAAGCAACATGGAAGGAAAAAATGAACATTTAACTTTTTAGTCACAAAAATGATCTTTTAGCAACAATTTTTTTTATTTTCCCAAGGGTAAAAGGAGAAACTGGACCCCAAAAGTTATTGTACAATTTGTCCTGAGTACTCCGATACCCCATATGTGGGGGGGGAACCACTGTTTGGGCGCACGACAGGGCTCGGAAGGGAAGGAGCGCCATTTTGAATTTTTCAATGAAAAATTGGCTCCAATATTTAGCGGACACCATGTCACGTTTAGAGAGCCCCTGTGTGCCTAAACATTGGAGCTCCCCCACAAGTGACCCCATTTTAGAAACTAGACCCCCCAAGGAGCTTATCTAGATGCATAGTGAGCACTTTGAACCCCCAGGTGCTTCACAAATTGATCCGTAAAAATGAAAAAGTACTTTTTTTTCACAAAAAAATTATTTTAGCCTCAATTTGTTCATTTCCACATGGGCAACAGGATAAAAGAGATCCTGAAATTTACTGGGCAATTTCTCCTGAGTACACTGATACCTCACATGTGGGGGTAAACCACTGTTTGGGCACACTGCAGGGCTCGGAAGGGAAGGAGCGCCATTTGACTTTTTTAATGAAAAATTAGCTCCAATTGTTAGCGGACACCATGTCGTGTTTGGAGAGCCCCTGTGTGCCTAAACTTTGGAGCTCCCCCACAAGTGACCCCATTTTTGAAACTAGACCTCCCATGGAACTAATCTAGATGTGTGGTGAGCACTTTGAACCCCCAAGTGCTTCACAGAAGTTAATAACGCAGAGCCGTGCAAATAAAAAATCATTTTTCTTTCCTCAAAAATTATTTTTTAGCAAGCAATTTTTTATTTTCACAAGAGTAACAGGAGAAATTGCACCCCAAAAGTTATTGTCCAGTTTGTCCTGAGTACGCTGATACCCCATATGTGGGGGGGACCCAATGTTTGGGCACACGTCGGGGCTCAGAAGGGAAGTAGTGACGTTTTGGAATGCAGACTTTGATAGAATGGCCTGCGGGCATCATGTTACGTTTGCAGAGCCCCTGATGTGTCGAAACAGTAGAAACACCCCACAAGTGACCCCATTTTGGAAACTAGACCCCCCCAAGGAACTTATCTAGATATGTGGTGAGCACTTTGAACCCCCAAGTGCTTCACAGAAGTTTACAACGCAGAGCTGTGAAAATAAAAAATAATTTTTCTTTCCTCAAAAATTATGTTTTAGCAAGCAATTTTTTATTTTCACAAGGGTAACAGGAGAAATTGGACCACGATATTTATTGCCCAGTTTGTCCTGAGTACACTGATACCCCATATGTTGGGGTAAACCACTGTTCGGGCACACGTCAGGGCTCGGAAGGGAAGTAGTGACGTTTTGGAATGCAGACTTTGATGGAATGGTCTGCGGGCGTCACATTGCGTTTGCATAGCCCCTGATGTGCCTAAACAGTAGAAACCCCCACAAGTGACCCCATTTTGGAAACTAGACCCCCCAAGGAACTCATCTAGATGAGTGGTGAGCACATTGAACCCCCAAGTGCTTCACAGAAGTTTATAACGCAGAGCTGTGAAAATAAAAAATCATTTTTCTTTCCTCAAAAATTTTTTAGCCCGCAATTTTTTATTTTCACAAGGGTAACAGGAGAAATTAGACACCCAAAGTTGTTGTGCAATTTTTTCTGAGTACGGCGATAACACATATGTTTGGGTAAACCACTGTTTGGGCGCGCGTTGGGGCTCGGAAGGGAGAGAGTACCATTTGACTTTTTGAACGCAAGATTGGCTGAAAATCAATGGTGGCGCCATGTCGCGCTTAGAGACCCCTGATGTGCCTAAACAGTGGAAACCCCTCAATTCTAACTCCAACACTAACCCCAACACACCCCTAGCCCTAATCCCAACACTAGCCATAACCCTAATCACAACCCTAACCCCAACACACACCTAACCACAACCCTAACCCCGACACACCCCTAACCACAAGCCTCATCTTAACCCTATTTCCAACCCTAGCCCTAATTCCAACCCTAACTCTAATTCCAAACCTAACCCTAAGTCTATTTGCCCACGTTGCGGATTCGTGTGAGATTTTTCCGCACCATTTTTGAAAAATCCGCAGGTAAAAATGCACTGCGTTTTACCTGCGGATTTACAGCGGATTTCCAGTGTTTTTGGGTGGATTTCACCTGCGGATTCTTATTGAAGAACAGGTGATATGGGGGTGATAAAGGGGGGGTTTATTTATTATTTTTTTATTTTGATCGCTGTGATAGAACCTATCACAGCGATCAAAATGTACCTGGAACGAATCGGCCGGCAGATTCGGCGAGTGCACTGCGCATGCGCCTGCCATTTTGGAAGATGGCGGCGCCCATGGAGCAGACGGACGGACACTGGGAGGGACACTGGAGGTCGGTAAGTATGAGGGGGGATCGGACTGCGGGGGGAGCGGACAGGAGGATGGGAGGAGCGGAGGACAGCAGATGACAGGACAGAGGACGGTGGGGAGGAGATCGGTGGCCGGGGGGGCAGATCACGATCTCCAGCCATGGCTGATGCTATTGCAGCATCAGCCCTGGCTGGATTGTAATATTTCACCAATTTTCATTGGTGAAATATTACTATCGCTCTGATTGTAAGTGAAACGTTACTTTCAACGGCCAATCAGAGCGATCGTAGCCATGGGGGGGCGAAGCCACCCCCCTTTGGCTGAAGTACCACTCTTCCTGTCCCTGCAGGTCGGGTGAAATTACAGTTAACCCTTTCACCCAGCCTGCAGGAGCGCGATCCGACCATGACGCATATGCTGCGTCACAGGTCGGATTGGCACAGGTTTTCATGACGCATACACTGTGTCAAAGGTCGGGAAGGGGTTAAGCGATATAGTACGAAATACTAGTGAAATGTATGGAAACTTTTGACTTTGCAGTAAGTAATAAAAATGCCTTAAAACATTCTCTCTCTGTCTCAAACGGCAAAGGTTTATTCTGATTTCATTTCAGATATTGAGAAAAACATGCATATGTGTCTTTTTATATAGTGTATGTAAACTTCTGGTTTCCACTGTACACATACTTATATCCTTTTTCCATAAGCGGTCCTTACCACACCCTGGCCCATTTTTGTCTAGTAGAAAAAAATCTATTGGGTTCTACTTTGTGATCGTTGAACTCAGGCAGACAAAATTGGGAAGCGCATGCAGCATGTGGGTCCTCCTTCTCAACTAATTGGCTAGTAGAGATCACAAAGGCCCTTCAAACAAATTATTCTTTTTTTTTAAATAGCCATGTGACTACCATACACTTTGAAGCATCCCTAACTGCAGTTTAGGGGTTCAAATAGTGGCTATGCTATCTTCAACTTGATTGTTCCTTGTGTAGGAAAGCAGCTGACAAGGTCCGGGACGGAAGGTATGTGTCACCGAGGCAGCTAGCCTCGGTGACGTGAGTCCTAAAAAACAAGGTTCCAGCAACGATATGTTGCAGAGAGGGTTTTTTAATGAACCCGGGGCTTTTGGGTCCTGGTTTTCGAAACGGCGCAAAAAGCTGGGTGGGTCTAGTCACTCCCATACATCTACTCTGGAACATGAAGGGCTTATTTAAGGCAGCAGTGCTGCCTCTGTGGTGTATGTTTGTTCAGGTGGAAAGACCTTTGTATGCTGGTCAGTCTCTGCCAGAGACTGACTGAGGTTAGACTTAATTTTCAACGGGTGAGCCCGTTTTGTGCTCCCATATTGTCATATGGACGGCTTGTTTATTTTTGCTTACCTTTATGCCGCAGCAAAGGCCGTTTGTTTTCCTTTATGCTGTAGATTTATGAACTTTAATAAATGTACCTGTTTGCACCAAGAAACGTTGTCTGTGTATACCTGAAGCGCTGCCAGAAAGCAAGAGATCCTTACACTAGTATGAAACTGTGTGCCCTAATTCTTTTTAGGTATATTTTCATGACAAAGCCGTTTTAGGTAATTTATTGCACTTGTTTAGGCTCTAATAATAGATTTAGGAACTGTATAATGTGTAGAATGTAATTTTAGTTGACAAATCTAAATAAAATGTCTATAACAATGGTAATATATTTTAGCAGATTGAAGAAACTGGGAAAAATATGTAGTGGGAAGAATACGTACACCTGTATATGTGAGAAAGGACACGTTTACGTTTAAAAGCTGAAGCTATTGGGAAAAAAAGCACAAAAAGAATAACCGGATTCTTGGTGGACCCTGGATTGTTAAAGGGAATCTGTCAGCAGGTTTTTGCTATGTAATTGGAGGACAGAATGAGATGAGGCCTCAGAGATTTCTGGGATGTGTCGCTTATTAGGCTGGATGCTGTTGTTTACATACACAATGTATATTTTTACACCAGGACTACTGCACACATGAGCCGCGGTTTGACCATGCCCTCTCCTTTTGATAGCAGCTCACTGTCAATAGACTATGTACATAGAGAACCTGGTGGGGGCAGCTTTCTGAGCTCTGCTGCATTTAAATACTCTGTGTCAAACCTGCTGCACCCAGTAAACTAAGTGATACATCACTGGAATCAGGGTCTCTGCCTTCAGATGAGGTACGAAAAAGCTGGCGACAGATTCCCTTTAAGAGTCGAGGCGAGTTATTTATTTTTTTTTTGCCTATAACCTATCTTCGTTTCGATTTGTAGCAAGAATTACAGTAAACAGTGATGTTACAGAAATTTCTGTTCACTAAAGTCACAGGCTTCCTGACCTCTTACACCACCTTTACATCATACTGCAGGGATATGTTATTCCATATAATAAATATATTCTCGTCACATGTGCTGCTCATTTATTATGGTTTCTGATAATATCCAGGCTGACTAATCTGCTTTGAAATTTGAGTTGGTGACCAAGTGTAGATAATAACATAAAAAAAAAAATGAAATCCATGCTGGTCCTTTGTTCCTGAGAATAATATGAGACCTTTTACTATGAGACAAGCCGCTAAACATAGTATTTAACCTCAGCCCGGGCATCTCTCCCTGAACTCCCAAACTTTAAAACTGTCTAGATACTAATCATGAAGACCTTACTGGTTAATGCATGCCAAAACATATTATGTTATACATCCTAATGTATTCATCCATTCACAATCTATGCTAACATCTTTCAGATTTTTACTTTAAAATGAAAGCCTCCGTTCTTTTGTGAAGAACTATCCATTTTTCTGGGCCTTAGTAAATATAAAAAGAGTGATATATTTTGTATTTTCTGACTTTTGTGGACTTTGGACCATGACGAAAGCCCTAAAAGGCAACAGGAAATAAGGGTGGTCTAGGGTAGTGTGATGGGTAACTGCTCCTAATGATCTAGCGATATGGAGGGAATGCCAGCTATCTGCATTGGAGAGCGGACAGTTTGCTCCAGCAGTTCAGCCATGCTGCTAGTCTGATCTGTCAATCATCAAGAGCACGTCACATCTGACAAGTAGTAAGAAAATATACTGAGGGCACCACTAACAAATGCGGGTAGTAGTGTAGTACAGTACAACAAAACACGGCACTCTGGCAAGAATGAGATATTGGTGCTCAAGTAGGGCATCCAGTCCGTCATATATTAGTAGAAAAACCTGGCACTCAAAAGATTATACAGAAAGTTCCTTTATTGGCATCCAGAAAACAGTTTGAACGTTTTCGGTCCCTGAATGGACCTTTATCAGAACTGGTTCAGGGAGAGATTCAAGGGAAGGTTCTAAATTCCGCTCTATGTAGTAACACTTCAATGACATAGGATGCCTGAATGATGAGAGTGAATCTGAGTGGAGCAGCGCGTCTAGGATATATGGCTATAGCCGTCATGGATAAGCGCTGTGTAATAACTGCGGGATCAGCCAGCAACACACCAAAAGACAGAACAAATAATAAAAAGAAAGAAAGAAGTGTGCTACATACAGTTGGGATCACCAAATAGAGTACAATATATATTTATTAAACCAAACACAATACATACAATTATTTAAAAACATTTAAAGGGAACCTGTCACCACGTTTGGCCGATACGAGTTGCGGCCACCCCCTTTCAGGGCTTATATACTTCATTCTATATTGCTGTATATAAGCCCCCGATCCAACTTGTAAAAGAAGAAAAATAACTTTTTTTATACTCACATGGGGGGCGGTCCGGTCCGATGGGCGTCGCTGGTCTTGGTCCAGTGCCTCCCATCTTCTTGCGATGCCTTCATCCCTCTTGCTTCTTGTGGATGACGCATCCCTGCATCATCCACACATGCTCCCCGAAATTGAGCTCCTGCTCAGGCGTACTTGTCTGCCCTATTGACGGCAGAGCAAAGTACTGCAGTGTGCAGGTGCCAGGATAGACCAGAGAGGCCCTGCGCCTGCGCACTGCAGGACTTTGCTGTGCCCTCAAAAGGGGAAACAAAGTACGCCTGCGCAGGAGCGCGATTCCCAATATGTGGAGGAAAACAACTGTGTGGGCGCACGGCAGGGACTGGAAGGAAAGGAGCGCCATTTGACTATTTGAATGCAAAATTTGCTGGAATTATTACCGGATGCCATGTCACGCTGGGAGAGCCCCTTATGTGCCTAAACAATGGAAACCCCCCACAAGTGACACCATTTGGAAATTAGACCCCTTATGGAACTTATCTAGATGTGTATTGAGCAACTTGAACCCCCAGGTGCTTCACAGAAGTTTATAACATTAAGCCGTAAAAATTAAAAAAATCACATATTTCCCGCAATAAAATCTTTTTTAGCTTCAAATTTTGTATTTTCACAAGGGTAACAGGAGAAAATGGACCCTACAATTTGTTGTGCAATTTCTCCTGAGATTACCGATAGCCCACATGTCATTGAAAACTACTTTTGAGGCACAGTGCAAAACTCAGAAGGGAAGAAACCCCATATTACAGTGCAGATTTTACTGCACTTGTTTGAGGGTGCCATGTCACATTGGCAGAGCCCCTGAGGTGCCAACACAACAGAACCCCCCATAAATGACCCCATTTTACCAACGAAACCTCTAAGGGTGCAGTAATTATATTGACACCACAGGTGTGTCACAGAGTTTTTTAACATCGGGCCTTTGGCAGAATGGCCCGACGGAAGCCTCTCCTCAATGCAAGACATATGAAAGTTCGCATAGAGTTTGCTAAAAAACACATGAAGGATTCCCAGACTATGAGAAATAAGATTCTCTGGTCTGATGAGATGCAGATAGACCTTTTTGGTGATAATTCTAAGCGGTATGTGTTCAGAAAACCAGGAACTGCTCATCACCTTCCCAATACAATCCCAACAGTGAAGCATGGTGGTGGCAGTATCATGCTATGGGGTGTTTTTCAGCTGCAGAGACAGGACGACTGGTTGCTATTGAAGAAACCATGAATGCGGCCAAGTACAGAGATATCCTGGATGAAAACCTCTTCCAGAGTGCTCTGGACCTCAGACTTTGCCAAAAGTTCACCTTCCAACAAGACAATGACCCTAAGCACACAGCTAAAATAACAAAGGAGTGGCCTCAGAACAACTCTGTGACCATTCTTGACCGGCCCAGCCAGAGCCCTGACCTTAACCCAATTGAGCATCTCTGGAGAGGCCTGAAAATGGCGTCCACCAACGTTCACCATCCAACCTGAAGGAACTGGAGAGGATCTGCATGGAAGAATGGCCGAGGATCCCCAAATCCAGGGGTGGAAAACTTGTTGCATCCTTCTCAAGAAGACTCATGGCTGTACTAGCTCAAAAGGTGCAATACTGAGCAAAGGGTCTGAATACTTATAACAATGTGAAATTTCAGTTTTTCTTTTTTTTGTTTCAGTATGTTTATTTGGAATTTTTCAGTATAACATAATATAATATTAACAATCTTCCATACAGAAAAAAGTTGAATTATTAAGAAAAATATAACAATTGCTATATGGAAGACTCTACTTGACAAAAGGTAGACTAGACATATCAAAAGACAAATACGTACAAAGGGTAAGAACATCAGGGCAGGGAGTAACCGTATTGTCAACAGAACCGTCAATGGCTACTATTTAAAAGGCGACTTTGTACATTGGGGTCATCACCTAGGCAATCCAGGAGCTTCAGTGAGCGTTTTTGAACAACATGCTAGAGGCATAGTTCTAGGGATCATCAAATAGATAATTAGTGTTTATGTTCATAGTGAAGATCAATCCGTTGCGATTGTAGCTATTGGAGCGCCCCCAGCCGCAGGGCCGCAGGGTACTCAGTACCGGGCCTCTCAGTCTCGGTCCTAGGGTTGTCACGGTGGCTAGACCCGGTCCGTGACCCTGCTAAGGGGCGTCTAATGAAAGGTGTGATGAGGGTGCGTGGTGCAGGTCGCGATGAATAACGAGGACACAGGGTTGCAGTCTCTTTACCTCTTTAATGAAGGCTTCGGGATCCGCAATCCAGAGTACTGCTAACAGGGCTAGCTGAGACCGGCCGGTCCGAAGGCACATCCAGAGTTTCCTTTGCAGGTGGAAATCAGTGCCTACCTTCTAGCGCCTGTGAGTTGTAGTACCTCCCTGCTGAGCACCACGGGATAGTCCTCACAACTGTTGTGTCTGTTTCTGATGTTCTTTCTCACAACTCGTATCTGTTCTGATGTTCTTTCTCCGTCCCCCAGATGATATGGCTAGGACGCACCCGTATGACGGGTAGGCCTGGAGTTCTTCAGGGACCCTAGCGTCGCCCCTCTCCCACAATTGCCCCCTATGTCTGCTTAGGTGATTTAGGTGAGACAGCCAACCTATAATCAACTGTCCTGCCGCTGTTTGAAGTAATGCTTGGAGCCCAATACTTCCTCGGCGTTCCGGCCACCGGCTACGCGCCTCAGTAGGATGTTGCCACGATCTTAAGGCACGACTCCTACTGGCTTTATCTCCTTTTTGCGGCGATCTCGTTTCTCACTTCTCCACAATAAACCTCGCTTCGTTTCCTTTCTTAGGATGCCACCGCAACGGGTGCAGGCGCGGCTCCGTAACGTTCTGTTCTTTTCGCTAGGCCACTGCCAGGATCCCAGCCCTGACAGAGACCCCCCTAAATCTTCCCCTGTAACATCCTCTGCCACAGGGTCTTGCCTGGATCCAACCCAGTCAGCTTCTGACTAACTTCCTATCCAGCCCCCAGTTTTACCAGATTGTGAGGAGTGGCCTAATACATAGAACCCTTTGCTCCCCCTGGTGGCCAGAGTGTGAAGTGTAATGTGTCTGTGATACCTGGTCAGGTGAACTCCTTAAGTGCCATCAGACGTACCATCACTCCCCTTAGTGGCGGAGCGTCAGTACTGCAACGACCAGGACTCTGGGGCACTGCACTCCCCCCCGGTTAAATCCAGTACTCCCGGACTGGGAAGAAAACAACAATACATGTCAGCAAAAGACATACAAAATTTTGAAATGCAATGAACAAGTAAATATAACAGTGCTTCCCTTTATGGGAGGTGAGGACTCTTGAACGTTACAAACAAAAACATGTTTAAATATTTTAAATAACATACTATAAATAACTTCTATTACCCAGCCAGGTATTCTACTAAGTGCAAATTCTGAACAATAATTTAACTTTTCCTTTAAGGGCGTATAAGCTGAACCCACTAAAGGCTGACTATAAAACTCTGAAATATAAATTAACTTTTTCTTTATCTCTCTCTTCTAAGTGCAACATTTTTCTTTTTACTCTCTGATTTTTCATATGCAGGACCGCCTGTCTATCTGCCCAGGCCTACTGCCTCTTTTCTTAGTACAGGATCAATTAACCATCTATCTATGGCTCTCAGGAGGACTCACTAACTAACCCCTACGGGTTTACTTTATTGAAATTCGGCTTTCAACTCTTTCCTGTCCTCAATCTCTAGTAACATCATTAAACATTCTCTATAACTATCTAGCTAACTACATATTACTTCTATGTAAAACATCATTACCATTTACTTTCTTTAAGGCAACATTATACTTTAAGTGCAACAAGTGAACGTTCCCTTTAAAAGGGAACCAAGTCTCTTTGAGGTAATGCAGACTCTCTATCTGCAAGTCTGGTTAAGGCAAGAGCTTCCATGCTGTACTCAGGAACAGTCTCTTCAAAAAGCTCTCCTTCTTGTAAAACCAGTAAAGGGCACCTTTAAGAAGGTGCGAACTATTTACAATACAGTTTGTGAACCATTCACCGTCCATGATTCGTCAGTCTTTGTAACATTGATGAACAAAAGCAAAAATAAAAGTAAAAACAAAAAATAAAAAGCAATAGGGATCCCGGGTAAACAAAGGGATCCCTTTAAGAATAACCCTGGTCGGGTGTTAGCAGCAAAAAGCAGGGAAACAAACAGTTAACTATTTACATACTCGTGGTTCCGAGGTTTATCCTTACAGGAGGATACACTGCATCAGCTGGTGGCGGACACTCTCCGGCCGGTAAGGCTGCGGTCCTCTGTCTTCGGCGGATGCAGGATCGGTATCATTGGTTGGTCTCCCAGGCGCGGTCAGATCACCCGGTGTCTGGATTCAAATGTCAGCTGTGGTTGCAAGTTCAGTAGCGGCGATAATACGCACCGTGGCGACAGTAGTGGCGTTGGTCAAATCCGGGCTAGTTGTAGTCGGGACAGCAGGTGGCGCTACTGCCAGCTCGCATCGTTGGACGTCTCGAGCGCACCACCCCTGCGCACTCCGGTGGCGAGTGTAGGTCACCTGGTCCCCTTTACATGGTAGCTGATTGTCACATCTATTGCGGGACGGGGCTTTCACATTGTAGCTGGTAAAGAAGATTTCAGTCGGCAGTCCCGATTCTTGTATAGAGCCCCAACCCCGCTTCGGGTGAAAGGCTAGTACAGTCCCCTGCCTTACCGAGTTCCTCCTGTTGTGTTCAGTCTTTGTTTTTTGTCTCTTTTTGGTTTTGCCATTGTAGAATTAAGCATTGCTTATATTGTTCCCAGGTAAGCGCAGCAATGCTGAGGCCCTCCTGCCTAGCGCCACCCGGCCCAATCCATGGAGTGTCCCATTGGAAGATCACCCCCTCTGAGCTCACATCTAGCGGTTTCCCCATCGTTGTTGGTAACGGAGGCACCAGCTTCTCCATCGTGCCTGGGGTTATCACTACCAGCTCAGCAGTGAAAACTCGGTTATTGTCGGGCTGGGGAGCGGTCACGGGAGCAGGATCGGTCGGGGGAGCAGGGACGCTTTCCATACCTGCGTCTGATGTGGTTCCACCGATGTCGATCTGTTCCGTTGACAAGGACACTGGAATCGGCTGCAGCCCGGACTGCTGTTCCTCCAATGCGACCCTCTCGCTCAGCTCCAACTTCCGTGGCTTCACAGCAGCTGGCTCCGCGTTCGGGATAGGCTGGCTCGGCTCGGCTCCGCCGCTTGTAGCTCCGAGAAGTCCGGATCCTCCAGCTGCGGTGGGTTCGGGTCCGTCTCCGGTGGGCGAGGACAGGCTGGGATAACTTCGCCGTCGCTCTGGGACTCCCTGGTCGCCATCCCTGCTCCGGGATCTTCGGCGGCACATGCACGTTGCTCCTCCATTTTCTGAGGGCATAGCTTCTTCTTCCTCTCGTTCCCGCCGTTGCAAATCAGGGGGCGGTTTTCCTCTGCTTCTGGGCAGGTCGTCATCTTGCAACAGTAGTCGGAGGGGGCGGTCGCCACTTTTGGCGCCGCTTTGATAGTCTCCTCCCATGGCACGCCCTTCTTCTTCCTCTGCGCTCCCCGTGGCGCTGCAATGGCGGCGGTTTTGGCGGGAACTTTTGGCGGCAAGTGGCAATCCGCAGTCTTTGCAATAAATCACAGTTCAAGCACAATTCAGACACAGTTCCAAGGCACACATGACCTGATTCTTCAGGCTTAAGTAGATCCTGTTCGTGACGCCAAGTTGGAGAGCCCCCAGATGCAGGGCCGCGGGGTACTCAGTACTGGGCCTCTCAGTCTCGGTCCTAGGGTTGTCATGGTGGCTAGACCCGGTCCGTGACCCTGCTAAGGGGCGTCCAATGAAAGGTGTGATGAGGGTGCGTGGTGCAGGTCGCGATGAATAACGAGGACACAGGGTTGCAGTCTCTTCACCTCTTTACTGAAGGCTTCGGGATCCGCAATCCAGAGTACTGCTAACAGGGCTGGCTGAGACTGGCCGGTCCGAAGGCACATCCAGAATTTCCTTTGCAGGTGGAAATCAGTGCCTACCTTCTAGCGCCTGTGTGTTGTAGTACCTCCCTGCTGAGCATCACGGGATAGTCCTCACAACTGTTGTGTCTGTTTCTGATGTTCTTTCTCACAACTCGTATCTGTTCTGATGTTCTTTCTCCGTCCCCCAGATGATATGGCTAGGACGCACCCGTATGACGGGTAGGCCTGGAGTTCTTCAGGGACCCTAGCGTCGCCCCTCTCCCACAATTGCCCCCTATGTCTGCTTAGGTGATTTAGGTGAGACAGCCAACCTATAATCAACTGTCCTGCCGCTGTTTGAAGTAATGCTTGGAGCCCAATACTTCCTCGGTGTTCCGGCCACCGGCTACGCGCCTCAGTAGGATGTTGCCACGATCTTAAGGCACGACTCCTACTGGCTTTATCTCCTTTTTGCTGCGATCTCGTTTCTCACTTCTCCACAATAAACCTCGCTTAGTTTCCTTTCTTAGGATGCCACCGCAACGGGTGCAGTCGCGGCTCCGTAACGTTCTGTTCTTTTCGCTAGGCCACTGCCAGGATCCCACCCCTGACAGAGACCCCCCTAAATCTTCCCCTGCAACATCCTCTGCCACAGGGTCTTGCCTGGATCCAACCCAGTCAGCTTCTGACTAACTTCCTATCCAGACCCCAGTTTTACCAGATTGTGAGGAGTGGCCTAATACATAGAACCCTTTGCTCCCCCTGGTGGCCAGAGTGTGAAGTGTAATGTGTGACTGTGATAGCTGGTCAGGTGAACTCCTTAAAGGGCCACTGTCACCCCCCTCCAGCCGTTATAAACTAAAAGAGCCACCTTGTGCAGCAGTAATGCTGCGCCTGTGCGGGCATTGCGGCCACCCACCTTGGGAATCCCAGCCCCGCAGTGTGTTATGCATTATGCACAGTGGGGGGCTAGGATTCCTGGGCATGCGCACTGCGTGTGTCAGATGCTCCCCCAGGTCCCCCACCTTCCAGCCCCGCACTGTGCATAATGCATAACACACTGCGGGGCTGGGATTCCCAAGGTGGGTGGCCGCACAGGCTGCAAGCCTGGCTGGGACGTCAGACGGCCAGAGCTTAAACACAGCGCAGGCGCCGGTTTTGAAGCGAAAAAAGCGCGGAGGGGGTGGCACCGAAAACCCTGAAGATTTGAGTGACGGCAGAGTAGCGGTTCAAGCTGGGGAGTGAGGACCCGCCTCCCTGGCTAAAGACAGGTATTTTGGATAAGTTTCAAAACGCTTTATTTTGGGAATACTTGAACCAAAAACTAAAAGAGCCACCTTGTTAGAATGCAGCATTACTGCTGCACAAGGTGGCTCTTTTAGTTTATAATGGCTGGAGGGGGGTGACAGTGGCCTTTTAAGTGCTATCAGACGTACCATCACTCCCCTTAGTGGCGGAGCGTCAGTACTGCAATGACCAAGACTCTGGGGCGCTGCACTATTAATTGACATCAGACTACCTATTAATGTCTTATTAAGGAGAGAGCGTAAGAGTTAGATGGACATTGGAGTCGAGGTCAAGCCAAGGGTTCCAAACCCGAAAAAAGGTGTTCCACTCATCGTTCCTGGTTGCTTGAATACGTTCATATAACATAATTACATTTACCTTATCCTTAACTGACGATATGGAGAGTGCTGGGGTTCTCCATTTTGCAGCAATGTGAATTTTAGTTGCCATACAAATGATAATCACCAATTTATACAGGTTTTTAGAGAATCCAGGATATCTAGCCCCCAGCAAAAAAAACTATGGGATCTGTGGGAACAACCTTACCAAAGATTCGCTCCACAATTAACCCAACCTCGCGCCACAATATCTCAATGACAGGACATTTCCACCATATATGTAGCATATTACCCGGGACATTACAACCTCTAAAACAATTTTCAGATATGTGGGGGTAGATGGCATGAAGTCTCGTTGGGACCTGATACGCTCTGTGTAGAACTTTAAGTGACGTCTCTGCTAGGGAAGTCTGATGACTGCATTTTGACAATGTGTCACAGCTCGCATGCCATGTCTCTATAGGCATGGTAAGTCCTAGATCCTCCTCCCTTTGTAACATAAATTTCAGTTTCCCATGTGTACGCGGTGTGTTAATGATCTATAACATAACGCTGGGAGCGTCACTCTGTCCGAAGCCTTTATAGACTGCGCAAGCGCGGGCGCAGTCTGGACCCCACAGAGTGACGCTCCCAGGAGATCGCGGTATGCGTAAGCACTGAACGCACACCGCGATCTCCAACGGAGAAGCAGGGACGTGCCAGGAGGGTGAGTATGCTATATTCACCTGTCCCGTTCCACCCATGCGCGCCGCTCCGTCCTCCACATCCTCTGCCTGTGACGTTCAGTTCAGAGGGCGCGATGACGCGCTTAATGCGCGCCGCCCTCTGACTGAACAGTCACAGGCAGAAGACCCGGAAGACGGAGCGGCACGTAGCACTGGATCAGGGCCAGGTGCCTATAGCAAGTGCCGGGGGCCTGAGCCAGCGGCGACTCCGGCACCTGACCCCCACAGCACGCCGGTGTCCCTGCCTGCTCAGGCCCCCAGCACTCGGTGCCCAGCGACGATAGGTGAGTATGTTATTTTTTTTATTGCATCAGCATACAGGGCATATAATCCTATGGAGCATCTTATGGGGGCCATCAACCATAATGGAGCAGCATACAGGGCATATAATACTATGGAGCATCTTATGGGGGCCATCAACCATAATGGAGCAGCATATGAGGCATATACTGTGGAGCATCTTATGGGGGCCATCAACCATAATGGAGCAGCATATGAGGCATATATTATGGAGCATCTTATGGGGGCCATCAACCATAATGGAGCAGCATATGAGGCATATACTATGGAGCATCTTATGGGGGCCAACATCCTTTATGGAGCAGCGTATGGGGCATATGGATGGGAGCAG
Source organism: Ranitomeya variabilis (assembly GCF_051348905.1). Classification (NCBI taxonomy): domain Eukaryota; kingdom Metazoa; phylum Chordata; class Amphibia; order Anura; family Dendrobatidae; genus Ranitomeya; species Ranitomeya variabilis. The sequence continues at coordinate 258,907,307 of NC_135235.1, read as the reverse complement.
CAAATTACAGAACGGTGGCGCAGGATGGGAGCAGCACATTACAGACCTGTGGCGCAGGATGGGAGCAGCACATGACAGAATAGAGCAGCACATGACAGAAAAGGGCAGCACATGACAGAACAGGGGTGCAGGATGGCAGCAGCACATGACAGAACGGGGGTGCAGGATGGAAGCAGCACATGACAGAATGGGGGTGCAGGATGGAAGCAGCACATGACAGAACGGGGGCGCAGGATGGGAGCAGCACATGACAGGATGGGGGTGCAGGATGGGAGCAGCAAATGACAGAATGGAGGCGCAGGATGGGAGCAGCACATGACAGAATGGGGCCGCAGGATGGTAGCAGCACATGACAGAACTGGGGCGTAGGATGGGAGCAGTACATGACAGAATGGAGGCTCAAGGTGGGAGCAGCACATGACAGCATGGGGGCACAGGATGGGAGCAGCACATGACAGAACGGGGGGTAGGATGGGAGCAGCACATGACAGAACGGGGGGTAGGATGGCAGCAGCACATGACAGAATCGGGGCTCAGGATGGGAGCAGCACATGACAGAATGGGGGCGCAGGAAGGGAGCAGCACATGACAGAATGGGGGAGCAGGATGGCAGCAGCACATGACAGGATGGGAGCAGCACATGACAGGATGGGGGCACAAGATAGGAGCAGCACATGGCAGGATAAGGGCGCAGGATGGGAGCAGCACGTGACAGGATGGGGGCACAGGATGAGAGCAGCACATGAAAGGATGGGGCGCAGGATGGGAGCAGCACATAACCAAAAATGGAGGCGCAGGAAGGGAGCAGCACATGACAGCATGTGGGTGCAGGATGCAAGCACTACATGACAGGATGAGGGCGCAGGATGGGAGCAGCACATGACAGCATGGGGGTGCAGGATGGGAGCACCACATGACAGCATGGGGGCGCAGGATGGGAGCACATGACAGGATGAGGGCTCAGGAAGATAGTAGCACATAACAGGATTGGGGCGCATGATGGTAGCAGCACATGACAGGATTGGGGTGGAGTATGGGAGCACCACATGACAGGATTGGGGTACAGGATGGGACCACCACATGACAGGATTGGGGTACAGGATGGGAGCATGTGACAGGATAAGTGCTCAGGAAGACAGTAGCACATCACAAGATGGAGGCACACAAAGCAGGATGGGGGCTGCACATGACAGGATGGGGGCGCAAGATGGTAGCAGCACATGACCAGATTAGGGTGCAGGATGGAAGCAACACATACCAGGATGGAGACCATATACCAACATAAATGCTCACCACCTGGGCATAGAACGGTTCAATAGCTAGTAGGGAGATTATTCCCCTCCCCATAGGGTCATTCATACACTTCTGCTCAAAGCTGGTTGCACAAAATGGGGTCTTAGGAGATAAGGTTTGTCAAGCAAAATGGAAGACTTGATTTATTCGTAAGGCCTCTCTAAACGGAGGTTCATGTTTCTGAATGAAGTCCTGCCTAGAGAGTAGAGTATTGAATGGGGAACAGAGATGCCTCAACGCAGTTATACCTCTCAAAATCCACCGAGAAAAGAGAGAGGACTCTAGGCCGGGTAAAAACATAGGGTTATGGAATAGGGAAGTGAGTGGGGAAGACTTGGATTGCAGCCCGTGTTTGAACCTCTCCTTCCTCCATAGGATCAAGGAGTGGGCTGAAAAAGGGGCAATAACTGAAATATTTTGTGGGAGTTTCCCAGTAGTCCACAAAAGGCCTGGCATTGAATATGGTCGTAGAAAATAAGATTCCAGGTATACCCATCTAGGACATCTGCTATTAAGGCTAACTCTAGCCATCTGGGCTATCTGGGCGGATTTGAAGTATAACGCGAAATTAGGTAGAGATAATCCTCCTATTTTTCTATGTAAAAACATAATATTTTGCTTGATCCTAGGTCTCTTTCCATTCCATATAAACTTTGAAATAAGGGCTTGAATATCTCGAAAATATTTTGATGGTATTGTGATAGGGAGGGAGCGAAATAAATATAAGAATCGTGGGAGGGATACCATTTTTATAGCGTGTAGCCGACCAAGCCAAGATAGCGCCATAGAGGACCACCTAGTCATATCAGTCTGTAAGTTTCTAAGTAAAGGGGAATAATTCCATTTAAAAAGAGATGATTTGTCAGTGGTAAGATTAATTTCAAAGTAAGTTAAGAAGTGTTCCTTCCTAGTAAATCCAAATTGTGATACCAAGCTATCCTGAATGTCCCTGGGGGTATTTATGAATAGTGCTTCTGATTTTTCAACGTTAATTTTGGGGCCTGATATTGTTTCGAAAGTGCGGTGGAGGGAGAATAGGTTAGGGAGGGTGGTATGAGGGTTGGTAAGGGCAAGGAGGAGGTCATCAGCAAAAAGACTAACTTTGTACTGATCACCGAGATCCGTGGGTCCTAATATATTGGGATTAGTTCTTATAGTTTCGGCTAATGGCTCCATGGCTAAGGCAAATAGTGCTGGTGATAGTGGACATCCCTGTCAGGTTCCTCGATGTATAGCTATAGGGGTAGGTTTAGTGGATGAGAGTTTGAGGTAGGCAGTCGGATTATCATATATTAACTGAAGACGTGAAATTAGTTTTTGGGGATAGCCATATTTTGTTAATACCATGAAAAGGTAGGGCCAGGAGACTGTATCGAAAGCTTTTTCAATCTCTAGTGCTAACATTATAAGTGGCTTTTGGGAACAGTTTGCAGAGTGAATGACATTAAGATTTCTTCTTACTGTATATTGTCTGGTCCTTGCCTCAAGGGAATAAAACCCACTTGGTCTTGATGTATTAATGAGGTAAGTATCTTATTAAGTCTATCAGTGACAATTGAGGTGAAAATTTTAAGATCAACGTTCAATAATGAGATGGGTCTATAATTTTTAACTAGCAAGTGGTCTCTTTTTGGCTTGGGGATGACCATCACGTGGGCTACGGAGAACTCAGGGGGCATTTAAGAACCTGTTAGAAGGGCACTGCAGAAATTTCTAATATGGGGCATAAGAAGATTACTAAATTTTTTATAATATAAGGCTGATAGGCCGTTGGGTCCAGGGGCTTTTCCTGTTTTTAATTTTTTGATTACCAAGTCCAGTTTTTCTTTTTTAATAACTTTGCAAAAACTTCTACATTTGTTTTTTTTTTTTTCAGTCAAGATGGGGTGCAGAGTGTACATTAATGAGAATTTTTTTTTTTTTTTTAATTTACCAAATGGCTGCAATGAAACAAAGAGTGAAAAATGTAAAGGGGTCTGAATACTTTCCGTACCCACTGTATATTATACAAACTTTTGTATTCTTTGATTTAATTACTATCTTATTGTCTTGTGATTTGAGGTTTCCTACCAAATGACTACATAGGATATGACATATAAAGCTAGTCACTGTTAAACTTGTATGCGATGAATAAGGATTGAATTCCAAAACGTGTTTCTTCTTACCCATTCACACTGGTGCGACATAAATATATCTTCAATAAAGACTTCTAATTTTACTACGCTGGATTTTTCACATTTTTCATACAGATGAAATGACTCCTTTATTTTAGATGTACAACGTTTTATACTCACAACTATTTAATATTTGACAGGAAATTCTACAAACATGTCTCGGGTACGACGATGAAAACACATTGTGCTCCATCGCACGCCAACCTTTTATTTTTTTATTTTTTTTTAGCTTGATGGAAGGAGACATGCAGCGCCCCAGAGTCCTGGTCGTTGCAGTACTGTGGCTCTGCCACTAAGGGGAGCTATGGTACGTCTGATGGAACTGAAGGAGTTCATCTGACCAGGTATCACAGACACCAATACATTTCACCGCCGGGCCTCCAGGGGGAGCTAAGGGTTCTATTCATTAGGCCACTTCCCACACACTGGTAAAACTGGGGGTCAGGCAGGAAGTTAGACAGAAAGCTGACTGGGTTGGAGCCAGGCAACACCTTGTGGCAGAGGGTGTTGTGGGGGAAGATTCGGTAGGGTCCCTGTCAGGGGTGGGATCCTGACAGAGGCCTGGCAACTTGAGCGAACGTAACGGGACCGTGCCTGCTCAGTACAGCGGCGGTGCCCAAGGAGGGATTGAAAGCGAGATAGATTGTGCTGAGTGAGAAACGAGATCAAAGCAACAAGGAGAATACCAGTAGGAGTCGTGCTGTAAGACCGAGGCAACATCCTACTGAGGCGCACAACCGGCGGCCGGAACGCCGAGGGAGTATTACAATATTCAGCTTCAAGCAATACTCTAAACAGCGGCAGGACAGTCAGTCTAAGGCGGGCTGTCTCACCTAAATCACCTATGCAGTCTTGGGCGGCAACTTGTGGAGAGGGGCGACTCTAGGGTCCCGGAAGAGCTCCGAGCCTACCCGTCATACGGGTGCCGTCCTAACCGTAACATCAGGGAGGGACGGGGGATTAGCAGAACATCATCTAATCGAGTTGTGAGGGAACTTAAGAAACGGACACAACAGTTGTGGGGACTTTCCGTAAGCACAGCAGGGAAGGACCACAACACATAGCGCTAGCAGGAAGGCACAGATTTCCACCTGTTAAGAGAACTCCGGAGGTGCCATTGGACCGGCCGGACTTGCGCAGCCTGGTTATCCGGATTCCGGACTGAGGACCCAGAGATCTTCAGTAAAGAGGTAAAGAGACTGCAACCTGGTGTCCTCGCTATTTACTGCACCGCACCACTACAACATCACCACCATCCACCATATCTATCACTGTACGCCCCTCAGCAGGGTCACGGACCGCGCCTAGCCACCGTGACAACCCAGAGCAGAGACTCAGAGGCTCGGTACCGGGTACCCCTCGGCCCTGCGGCAGTGGGGGCGCTACAACTTGGCGTCACGAACAGGATCTACTTAAGCCTGAAGAATCAGGTCATGTGTGCCTTGGAACGGTGATTTATTGTGCTTGGACTGTACTTTATTGCAAAGACTGTGGATTGTCATTTGCCACCAAAAGTTCGCGCCAAAACCGCCGCCATTACGGCGCTAAGGAGAGCGCAGGAGAAGAAGAAGGGCGTGGAAGTGGGCGTGAACAAGCTGAAGAGCGCGAAAGACAATGGCCGCCCAGTCTAAATATCTCGGCCCCTTGAGGACGTGTCCGTCAGCAGCCGAGATCCGCCTCTTGATCCTCAATGGTGGGCAGAGACAAAGAAAACGGAACCGCCCATGAAGGAGAGAGCGGGAAAAGGACCAGGAAGAAGAATTCAGCGACATGGAGGACGCCATGGCCAGCCGCCCGGAGCCGGAGCGTGGGGTCGGAGCCGAGGACTCCCCCAGCTACCCGGAGAGGCACCGCAGCCAGACCTCCATAGTTGACGCTGACCTCCTGCAGACCGGAGCGGACGAGCTGATCCACCAACTCCCGCAGACGCAGCTGAGCACTGAGGCCGGGTGGAAGAAGACCATCATCGGGAGCCTCACCAGACATCTGTCGGCAGTCTCGTCTGGTCCGGAGCAAGAAAGAAGTTCCAGCGCTCCGAAGCCAGAAAGCAAGGCCCTGCCGGAAAGCGAGATGCTGCGAGCAGAGATGACAACGTCGCAGCACGAGGCCCTGCAGCCAGCATTCCAGACCCCAGCGGAGGCAGAGCAGACCGGCACCGGAGGGACCGCATCTGAAGCAGGTATGAAGGACGACCCTGCCCTGACAACCGACACCACTCCAGTGACTGCTAGTGCCACAGCTGCTGACTCCGTTCCAGTGACTGATCTTGCAGCAGCCGCTACCTCTGCTGCAGCAAATGCCCATACTCAAGCTGCGCAGACCTCCATCGCTGCGCATGATTTAACTGTACAGGAAAGACGGATTAACAGCGTTTGTCCAGCACTGGGTATAACCCTGGACCTCACTTCTCCCAGGCCAAGAAGGGTTAAGTGTCAGGTGCAGCCCTGGAAGCCGTTCAACTAAACCTCGGAAACCTGAAACTGTACATAGTTAACTGTTTGTTTCCCTGCTTTTTGCTACTAATACCCGACCTGGGTTATTCTTAAAGGGATCCCTTTGTTTACCCGGGATCCCTTCTTCTGCTTTTTGTTTTGTTTCCTGTTTATTCATCACTGAAAGAACTGCTGGATCATGAACGATGCATGATGCAAACTTCTTGTAAATAGTTTGCACCTTCTTAAAGGTGCTCCCTACTGGGGTTAGTTAGTGAGTCCTCTTAGGAGCCTTGAAGAAATGGCTCATTGATCCTAAACTGAAAGTAATGTTATGTTCTATACTGTGTATGGTAGTTGAAAAGACAGAAGACTCGGGCTGAAAGGAGCGGTCCTGTAAAGAAAGGAGAGGCAGTAGGTCTGGTGCCGTTAGGACAGGCGGTCCTGCAGATTTAAGGAAGGAGAATGTAAAGTTAAATTGCCTTATAATGTGATTATAAGAAGGTCTTTAGCGGATTCAGAGTGTACGTCCTTAAAGGCAATGTTAAATTATGGTTCAAGAATTTGTACTAAGTAGAATACCCAGTTGGGTAAGAAAAGTTATTTATAGCATGTTGCTATGATATTTCACCATGTTTGTAACGTTCAAGTGTCCTCACCTCCCATAAAGGGAAGCTCTGTTCAAGTATGCTTATTGTTATTGCACTCAACAAAATTGTATGTCTTTTTGCTAACCTGTATTGTTGTTTTCTTCCCAGTCCCGGAGTACTGGATTTAACCGGGGGGGAGTGCAGCGCCCCAGAGTCCTGGTCGTTGCAGTACTGTGGCTCCGCCACTAAGGGGAGCTATGGTACGTCTGATGGCACTGAAGGAGTTCATCTGACCAGGTATCACAGACACCAATACATTTCACCGCCGGGCCTCCAGGGGGAGCTAAGGGTTCTATTCATTAGGCCACTTCCCACACACTGGTAAAACTGGGGGTCAGGCAGGAAGTTAGACAGAAAGCTGACTGGGTTGGAGCCAGGCAACACCTTGTGGCAGAGGGTGTTGTGGGGGAAGATTCGGTAGGGTCCCTGTCAGGGGTGGGATCCTGACAGAGGCCTGGCAACTTGAGCGAACGTAATGGGACCGTGCCTGCTCAGTATAGCGGCGGTGCCCAAGGAGGGATTGAAAGCGAGATAGATTGTGCTGAGTGAGAAACGAGATCAAAGCAACAAGGAGAATACCAGTAGGAGTCGTGCTGTAAGACCGAGGCAACATCCTACTGAGGTGCACAACCGGCGGCCGGAACGCCGAGGGAGTATTACAATATTCAGCTTCAAGCAATACTCTAAACAGCGGCAGGACAGTCAGTCTAAGGCGGGCTGTCTCACCTAAATCACCTATGCAGTCTTGGGGGGCAACTTGTGGAGATGGGGCGACTCTAGGGTCCCGGAAGAGCTCTGAGCCTACCCGTCATACGGGTGCCGTCCTAACCGTAACATCAGGGAGGGACGGAGGATTAGCAGAACATCATCTAATCGAGTTGTGAGGGAACTTAAGAAACGGACACAACAGTTGTGGGGACTTTCCGTAAGCACAGCAGGGAAGGACCACAACACATAGCGCTAGCAGGAAGGCACAGATTTCCACCTGTTAAGAGAACTCCGGAGGTGCCATTGGACCGGCCGGACTTGCGCAGCCTGGTTATCCGGATTCCGGACTGAGGACCCAGAGATCTTCAGTAAAGAGGTAAAGAGACTGCAACCTGGTGTCCTCGTTATTTACTGCACCGCACCACTACAACATCACCACCATCCACCATATCTATCACTGTACGCCCCTCAGCAGGGTCACGGACCGGGCCTAGCCACCGTGACAACCCAGAGCAGAGACTCAGAGGCCCGGTACCGGGTACCCCTCGGCCCTGCGGCAGTGGGGGCGCTACAACTACATGTACTTCGCTTAGGTTTATTAAAGACGCATGTTATCTGCTGGTTTCGTTTCATATTTTATTTTTTTGGACTGAGTCACTGACTGATTGTGAGAAATTTGTATCTGGACTTAACAGAAATCCATTGAACATCAGGCCCACATCAAATTCCTCTTTCTCCATAACAGATCTACAGACACAAAGGCATTTCTACTAAGTAGATGACCAAAGAGTAAAGATATAACAAGGGATAAAAAAAATGATAACAAAAAATTAATAAAATGTATAGTGACTCAGCTGCTAGTGTGGAATAATGACAAAGTTAAATTGAGCTATGTGCTCAAAAATTGTGCTCAGTAAAAAGCATAAATACATAAATACTACATGCCCTGAAAAAATCATCACCCTAAATATAGCATTATGAATACAGTGCATATCCATGCACATGCAGATCTATCGATCTATCTATCTATATGTATATATATATATATATATATATATATATTTGCATGTATGGGCATGAGCTGTATTTATAATTAGTAGGGTTGAACGAAACAGATCGGACAATTTCAAAAGTCGCTGACTTTTGGCAAAGTTGGGTTTCGTGAAACCCGAGCCGATCCCAGTGTGGGATCGGCCATGCGGTCGGCGATCTTCGCGCCAAAGTCGCGTTTCATATGACGCGTTCAGCGCCATTTCTCAGCCAATGAAGGTTGACGCAGAGTGTGGGCAGCGTGATGACATAGGTCTCGGTCCCCACCATCTTAGAGAAGGGCATGACAGTGATTGGCTTGCTTTCTGCGGCGTCACAGGGGCTATAAAGGGGCGTGCACGCCGACCGCCATCTTACTGCTGCCGATCTGAGAATAGGGAGAGGTTGCTGTAGCTTTGTCTGAAGCAGGGATAGCGTTAGGCAGGGTACATTAACCCCCAAACCGCTTGTGCTGTAGCGATTTCCACTGTCCAACACCACCTTTTCTTTGCAGGGACAGTGGAGGCTATATCTTTGTGCATCAGCTCTGTAGCTTATTAGGCTCCCTGATAGCTGCATTGCTGTTTGTACGCCGCTGTGCAAACCAACTGCTTTTTTCAAAGCAAAAATCCTGTTGCTTCTTTCTGCACAGTTCTCTTGTTTCTTTGTCCACACTCTTGTGTGCAACAGTCCTTTTTATTGCTGCCATACTTGTCCTTTGATCATTGTAAGGAGATTGAAATTCTACTACAGCCCTTGTATTTTTTGATATTTCTGCCTGCCACTTTCTGCCAATCAAACTGTGTAGTGTAATACAGTGGGCCTGATTTTTTCCTGCATTCTCCCACACATAAAAAGGTAGATTTATATTGCCACTGAGTGCATCTGCGTCAGTCCTGTTTGTGGCATATCTGCCAGCCACTTTCTGCCACTCAAACTGTGTAGTGTAATACAGTGGGCCTGATTTTTTCCTGTATTCTCCCACACATAAAAAAGGGAGATTTATATTGCCACTGAGTGCATCTGCGTCAGTCCTGTTTGTGGCATATCTGCCAGCCACTTTCTGCCACTCAAACTGTGTAGTGTAATACAGTGGGCCTGATTTTTTCCTGCATTCTCCCACACATAAAATGGTAGATTTATATTGCCACTGAGTGCATCTGCGTCAGTCCTGTTTGTGGCGTATATCTGCCAGTCACTTTCTGCCACTCAAACTGTGTAGTGTAATACAGTGGGCCTGATTTTTTTCCTGCATTCTCCCACACATAAAAAGGTAGATTTATATTGCCACTGAGTGCATGTTAGGGGTCGAGTTCCCTCCTCTGCACAGGGGGAATCTCGGTCCATCTCCGCTGCGGTCTCCCATTCTTCTCCTGCTGCAGTGGAGCCTGCTCAGCGGAGACGTCAGTCCCAGCGTCTCGCTCAGTCTGACTCTATGCTAAGAGTTACTGCTGCCTTTCCTGCTTCTGCCATTGAAGTTGGTGCTGGGCAGCGGCGAGCAAACGCTTCTGGGTCTAAGTCCTGCTTTGCTCGTTCTGAGCATGCCCAGAGTAAGATCTTTCAGTGGAGATCGAGGGTTACATGATCTGATACTGCAGCTAAGGTGATTGGCTCCTTCAGGAAGGTCCTGTAGGTGCTCACGCTGTGGTGTAGCTTCTCATTGGTCCTTCTAGGAAGGTCCTGTATGTGTTGCAGCTATTTAAGGTTCGCATGACCGCACGGCCATGCGCTAGTATTGTTCTTTGTTAAGTGCTTTGCGCCAGTGTGGTCACGAGAGTATGTGTTCAGGGACTCGGCTGAAACAAGCCCCTAGAATGCTGGCACCTCCGGCGAGGAGTTTGTGTTTGAATGTGTTCAGGGACCTGGCTGAAATAAGCCCCTAGAATGCTGGCACCTCCGGCGAGGAGTTTTGTGTGCATGCGTGACCACTGACTGCTCTCTGTGTGGGCAGTTAGCCTGTGCCTCTGTGAAGCCTAACAGAGCACAGTGCTTTTCTTTCACGACTACTCAGTGAAGTAACGAGTTAGTCCATACCGCCATATCGTGCCGCCGTTGCTAGCAGCAGGTACTCATGCACGGTGGACCCCGGGCTGCGAACGCACTAATATCAATAAAAAATCTCTATTTATTTGGTGCGTTCCGCTAGCCGTAACATAATACTAGCGCCAGGGTCTGGCTAGTAAATGGCGGACATTCAGCAAACTTTGCGGTATGTCCAGGAGCTGGAGGGTAGGTTGGCGGCTCTCGAGAGCTCAACCCCAGCTGTGGATGTTACCACAGTTGCTGTACAGGCTGTTAGTGTGGCTGCAGCTACCTTGTCCACTGCCACCCCTGTTCCGACATTATCTCGCCTCCTGCTGCCAGAAAAATTTTCTGGAGACAGCAAATCTTGTAGGGGTTTCGTGAGTCAGTGCTCTATTCATCTCGAGCTCCTGGCTGCCCGTTTCCCTACTGAGCAGGCTAAGGTGGGATTTATTCTGTCTCTCTTGTCGGACAGGGCGTTGGAGTGGGCTACGCCGCTGTGGGTGCGTGGCGATCATGTGGTGCAGAGTGCTCCACAGTTCCTGAGCACTCTGAAACAGGTCTTTTTAGGACCTCGTCACCCATGACACGGCGCTCCAACTGCTGGCATTAACTCAGGGTGAGTCCATGGTCAGCCATTTTGCCATCCGATTTCGGACTCTGGCTTCTGAGCTGGAGTGGTCGGATAAAGCCCTTATCCCCATATTTTGGAGGGGCCTGGCTGATCACGTTAAGGATGCTCTGGCCACTAGGGAGATTCCTGCCACACTGGAGGAGTTAATATCGGTCTCTACTCGAATTGACCTCCGTTTTAACGAGCGGAGGTTAGAGCGAGCCCAGTGTAGGCAGAGGTTTCGGCTGGCTCCAGGGGCGGACTGGCCCGGGTTGCAGGAATGAATATGCCCCCCGGGCCGGTGCCTGAGCAGCTGCACAGGGCCGCTGGAGGACCGGCAGCGATTTTAATATATAGCGCATCTCGCCAGCCGGCCCTTTAAATCTTGTCAGTCAGGTCCTGTGTGCGCGCAATGCCCGCGCTGAGAAGTGCCGCTGCGGCCCGCACGAGCACGGCCGCATTGCTAGTTCCTGCGCGTGCTCGTCTGCTGCCTGTGCCAGCGCGGGCAAGCAGGAGACCACGCGCGCACATGGAGAGATTTGAAAAGTCCGGCGCGCATAGAGGGCGCCTCCACCTGACTGTGTGTCTGACGCTGGCCGGCCTGTACCAGCGTCAGAGAAGACTGTTCTCTTCACCGCGTATGCTGGACAGGACCCGACCCACTTAAGCTCTTCATCCTCCCGACCTCCCCCCACATCTCAGGGACCTGGGTGAGTCCCAAGATGAATTTTTTTAATGTATATACAGCAGTTGCACCTATATAATTTGTATAGATTGCTATATATACATTATATAGGTGATGCTGCTGTGTATAATCACTATACCACCTATATAATGTACGTATAGCAGTCTATATCTTATATAGGTGACACTGCTACTGATGAGTATATACCTTATATAGGAGACACTGCGGGGTGTGTGTGTATGTATGTATATATATATATATATATGTGTACATGTATACACAGCAGTATCACCTATATAACGTATATACATCAGTAGCAGTATTGCCTATATAAGATATAGACTGCTATACGTACATTATATAGGTGGTATAGTGATTATATACAGCAGTATCACCTACATAATGTGTATAGGCTGCTATATATACATTATATAGGTGATACTGCTGTATATACTCACTATACCACCTATATAATGTACGTATAGAAGTCTATATCTTAAATAGGTGAGACAGCTACTGATGTGTATATACCTTATATAGGTGACACTGCGGGGGGGTGTATATCACACCACTGTATACACAGCAGTATCACCTATATAACGTATACACATATCAGTAGCAGTATTGCCCATATAAGATACAGACTGCTATACATACATTATATAGGTGATACTGGCTGCTACTCCTGTATATAATCACAGTATCACCTATATAATGTATATACGGCAGTCTATATACATTATATAGGCAATACTGCTACTGATGTGTATATACACGTTATATAGGTGATACTGCTGAGTATATACTGTATCGTTATATAGGCGATACTGGTGTGTGTATATATACACACACACACGTACATACACTCACCGGCCACTTTATTAGGTACACCATGCTAGTAACGGGTTGGACCCCCTTTTGCCTTCAGAACTGCCTCAATTCTTCGTGGCATAGATTCAACAAGGTGCTGGAAGCATTCCTCAGAGATTTTGGTCCACATTGACATGATGGCATCACACAGTTGCCGCAGATTTGTCGGCTGCACATCCCAAAGATGCTCCATACAAGGCAGGATGGATCCATGCTTTCATGTTGTTTACGCCAAATTCTGACCCTACCATCCGAATGTCGCAGCAGAAATCGAGACTCATCAGACCAAGCAACGTTTTTCCAATCTTCTACTGTCCAATTTCGATGAGCTTGTACAAATTGTAGCCTCAGTTTCCTGTTCTTAGCTGAAAGGAGTGGTACCCGGTGTGGTCTTCTGCTGCTGTAGCCCATCTGCCTCAAAGTTCGATGCACTGTGCGTTCAGAGATGCTCTTAGGCCTACGTTGGTTGTAACGGGTGGCGATTTGAGTCACTGTTGCCTTTCTATCAGCTCGAACCAGTCTGCCCATTCTCCTCTGACCTCTGGCATCAACAAGGCATTTCCGCCCACAGAACTGCCGCTCACTGGATTTTTTTTCTTTTTCGGACCATTCTCTGTAAACCCTAGAGATGGTTGTGCGTGAAAATCCCAGTAGATCAGCAGTTTCTGAAATACTCAGACCAGCCCTTCTGGCACCAACAACCATGCCACGTTCAAAGGCACTCAAATCACCTTTCTTCCCCATACTGATGCTCGGTTTGAACTGCAGGAGATTGTCTTGACCATGTCTACATGCCTAAATGCACTGAGTTGCCGCCATGTGATTGGCTGATTAGAAATTAAGTGTTAACAAGAAGTTGGACAGGTGTACCTAAAAAAGTGGCCAGTGAGTGTATATACACAGCAGTATCACCTATATATAATGTATATACACACCAGTAGCAGCATTTCCTATATAATCTATATAGACTGCTGTATATTCACTATATAGGTGATACTATCATACACAGCAGTAGCAGTATCGCCTATATAATATGTATCCAACATTTGCAGTATCACCTGTATAATGTTGACTACTGCATATACATTATATAGGTGATACTGCTGTGTACAGTCGCACTATATATCTGTGTGTGTATGTGTGTGTATATATATATATATATAGCAGTTTCACCTAAATAATGTGTGCACAGCAGTCACAGTATCACATACAATATATAGGTGATACTACAACTATGCACATCAGTCGCAGTATCAACTATATATTGTATATACAGTAGTTTCAATGTGATATATATCCAGCAGTTGCGGTGTCTCCTATGTACATCAGCCTCGGTGTCTCTTATGTGATGTATGCATCATAATGTATGCATCATAATATAGTATAATGGTGTCTTAATTATAATATATTGAGAGAGAGGGAGAGATGTTTATATAGTGTAGAGATGTTTATATAGTGTGGTGCTATGTACATAGTGTGGAATTCACACTATATATACACTGCTGCCACATCTCTACACTATATAATATATACACCGCTCTATATTCCTTAACACGATATATAATATGCAGCTGTGTATATAATAGATTGTAGTATACTGTATATACTCGTGTATAAGCCGAGGTTTTCAGCATATTTTTTTTAGTGCTGAAAACGCCCCCCTCGGCTTATACACGAGTCATTGTCACAGAAAGATGGAGGGGGAGCAGCGGGTCACAGAGGCAGGAGCCGGCGGCTGAGGCTAAAGTCTGTGCCGCTGCTAAAGAGAAATGAATATTCACTGCGCTGGCAGTGAATATTCATTTCTCTTACAGTGTGCACAGCCACAGCCGCCAGCTTCCAGCACACATCCTACTTACCTTCCCTGCGCGCCCTCACTGAATCTCGTTCCGGGGCCAGCAGCTCTTCAGGCCGAGCGATCACGTGTCCTCCGCTCATTAAAGTAATGAGTATTCACCCCTCTACACTCCCATAGGTGTGGGTAAATATTCATTACCTTAATGAGTGGGGGACATGTGATCGCCCAGCCATAGGAGCTGCTGGCACCAGAACGAGATGCTGCGAGGGCATGCAGGGAAGGTAAGTAGGAAGTGTTTTTTTTTGTTTTGTTTTTTTTAATAGGAACCATGCATACAAGGACAGGGATAAGGAGCTATGCATACAAGGACGGGGATAAGGAGCCATGCACACAAGGACAGGGGAGCCATGCAGACAAGGATGGGGATGAGCAGCTATGCATACAAGGACAGGGATAAGGAGCTATGCATACAAGGACAGGGATAAGGAGCTATGCATACAAAGACAGGGATAAGGAGCCATGCACACAAGGACAGCGGAGCCATGCAGACAAGGATGGGGATGAGGAGCTATGCATACAAGGACAGGGATAAGGAGCTATGCATACAAGGATGGGGATAAGGAGCCATGCACACAAGGACAGGGGAGCCATGCAGACAAGGATGGGGATGAGCAGCTATGCATACAAGGACAGGGATAAGGAGCTATGCATACAAGGACAGGGATAAGGAGCTATGCATACAAGGACAGGGATAAGGAGCTATGCATACAAGGACAGGGATAAGGAGCCAGGCATACAAGGATGGGGATGAGGAGCCATGCATACAAGGACGGGGATAAGGAGCTATGCATACAAGGATGGGGATAAGGAGCCATGCAAACAAGGATGGGGATGTGGGGACAATGTATACCCGGCTTATACTCGAGTCAATAAGTTTTCGCAGTTTTTTGTGGCAAAATTAGGTGCCTTGGCTTATACTCGAGTACATACGGTATATTGGGAGCTGTGTATACTTCTGCTGTCCTGCATAAATGGTGTAATTCTCAGCATCTATTCTTACTATGTATGTGTGTATATCTATATATCTATCTATCATTCCAATTAATTGTGAGAAAACTAGCGGACTCTTTATTAGTCCATGTGGCAACGTTTCAGATCCATAACTGAACATTTCTCTGATATGGAAGTGAAATGTTGCCACATGGGCTAATAAAGTGTATAAAAAAAAAATCGGTTCCATTTTCTTCCACAACAGTGGTATGATTTTCTTCTCACATCCGATGCCATATTCTACTGTGATTCCACCCTAATGAGTACCTGTATTAAGCCCACTTTCACACTATCAGTATTTGGTCAGTATTTTACATCAGTATTTGTAGCCAAAACCAGGAGTGGAACAATCAGAGGGAAAGTATAATAGAAGCATATGCACCACTTCTGCATTTATCACCCACTCCTGGTTTTGGCTACAAATACGGATAAAAAATACTGACCAAATACTGAACATGTGGCCTTATTCTGTATATATACACTGCACAGTACCACTCCTCCTGTATATATACATTGCACGGTAGCACTCCTCCTGCATATATACACTGCACAGTACCACTCCTCCTGTCCTGTATATATACACTGCACAGCACCACTCCTCCTGTCCTGTACATATACACTGCACAGTACCACTCCTCCTGTCCTGTATATATACACTGCACAGTACCGCTCCTCCTGTCCTGTATATATACACTGCACAGTACCACCTCTCCTGTCCTGTATATATCCACTGCACAGTACCACTCCTCCTGTATATATACACTGCACAGTACCACCTCTCCTGTCCTGTATATATACACTGCACAGTACCACTCCTCCTGTCCTGTATATATACACCGCACAGTACCACTCCTCCTGTCCTGTATATATACACTGTACAGTACCACTCTTCCTGTCCTGTATATACACTGCACAGTACCGCTCCTCCTGTCCTGTATATATACACCGCACAGTACCACTCCTCCTGTCCTGTATATATACACTGCACAGTACCACCTCTCCTGTCCTGTATATATACACTGCACAGTACCACTCCTTCTGTCCTGTATATATACACTGCACAGTACCACTCCTTCTGTCCTGTATATATCCACTGCACAGTACCACTCCTCCTGTATATATACACTGCACAGTACCACTCCTCCTGTCCTGTATATATACACTGCACAGTACCACTCCTCCTGTCCTGTATATATACACTGCACAGTACCACTCCTCCTGTCCTGTATATATACACTGCACAGTACCACCTCTCCTGTCCTGTATATATCCACTGCACAGTACCACTCCTCCTGTATATATACACTGCACAGTACCACTCCTCCTGTCCTGTATATATACACTTCACAGTACCACTCCTCCTGTCCTGTATATATACACTGCACAGTACCGCTCCTCCTGTCCTGTATATATACACCGCACAGTACCACTCCTCCTGTCCTGTATATATACACTGCACAGTACCACCTCTCCTGTCCTGTATATATACACTGCACAGTACCACTTCTCCTGTCCTGTATATATACACCGCACAGTACCACTCCTCCTGTCCTGTATATATACACTGCACAGTACCACTCTTCCTGTCCTGTATATACACTGCACAGTACCACTCCTCCTGTCCTGTATATATACACTGCACAGTACCACTCCACCTGTATATATACACTGCACAGTACCACTCCTCCTGTCCTGTATATATACACTGCACAGTACCACTCCTCCTGTCCTTTATATATACACTGCACAGTACCACCTCTCCTGTCCTGTATATATACACTGCATGGTGCCATTTCTCCTGTTCTGTTGTCAGAGAGGCGACATTGGTCTTTGGGAAGGTCAATACTGGTTTATTATTTTCAGTTTTTTTATAGGAAAATTTTAAAAAATATTGGAAAATCCATTTAAATGGATTATCCCAAGTAATCTCCTATGCCGAGATCTTGGAATCGCCGGGGTCCAACCGCTGAGACCCCCATGATCCCGAGAGCTGGAGCTCTAAAGAGCACCATGCAAATGGACCTGTGGTTGATCATGCGCACTTCGGCGCCATTGACATGTGGCTCTTCAAATAACTCCTTTAAGAGGATTGTTGAAGGGCAGAACAAAGTATAGCAAAATTCACTGTTAGGGGGTGGGAAGTGTTTGAGTATGTGGACTGGTGGGGTTTTTTGTGGCAGGGCTGCTTTTTTGTCCCTGTCCGGCTGTGTGTGTGACTATACAGTGGGGCTGTGCGTGAGTGTGATTTTACAGTGGGGCTGTGCGTGTGTGTCACTATACAGTGGGGCTGTGCGTGTGTGTCACTATACAGTGGGGCTGTGCGTGTGTGTCACTATACAGTGGGGCTGTGCATGTGTGTCACTATACAGTGGGGCTGTGCGTGTGTGTCACTATACAGTGGGGCTGTGCGTGTCAATTTTACAGTGGGGCTGTGCGTGTGTGTGTCACATTATATATTGCAGTCACAAGACCACTTGTTCCCGGCGCAGGCACCGGATAATCCTCACAGCGCACAGTGCGCACGATATGAGGATTCACACATAGTGACTAGACATGTAGCTTAAGATCCGACAACCCCTTTAAGGATGGGCCGCTACTCATGGGCCACTGCTGTGTGCTTGCCCCCTAGGCTAAAATTTGCCAGCCAGCCCCTGGCTGGCTCCCACCTTCGCCAAACCTCTCGAATCTCCGGTCATGGTACCTGAGTCACATGAGGCCATGGAAGTGTCACGAGCGGGTTCTAAGTCCCGGACTGCTCGTGCACTCCAGGTTTGTCATGTTTGCCAGCAGTCAGGACATCTTGCCACCAGATGTTCTCAGCGGTCGAGGAAATGTCAGCGTCTAGTGGTAGTAGGTGGAGGTACACTAGACACGGTGACGTTTGCCTCCAAATTATTATTGGCTCATCCTCCCACTCGGTAGATCTCTGCGTGGATTCTGGGGCGGAGGGCAATTTTATGTCTTCTACCTTCGCCCAACGTCACGCAATACCCCTGGTTATGCTTGCTCAACCAGTGACTGTACGAGTGGTGAATGGGTCGACACTGCCCTCACAGATAACACACCAGACCATCCCTTTTACTCTGTCCATTTCGCCATCCCATCAGGAGATTTTATCTCTGCTCGTCATTCCTGAGGGAATTGATGAGGTCCTGTTGGGGATACCTTGGTTACGGTACCACTCTCCTCATATCGAGTGGTCCTCAGGCAGAATTTTGGGATGGGGTGAATCTTGTGGGGGTAGGTGTCAGAGGGAGTGCGCTCAGGTTGCTACTACAGAGGTACCCGCAGATCTATCCTCTCTCCCCAAGCAGTATTGGTCTTATGCGGACGTGTTCTCCAAAAAAGGTGGCGGAGACCCTTCCACCCCATCGCCCCTATGACTGTCCTATTGATCTCTTGCCTGGTGCTGAGCCTCCTCGGGGTCGAGTTTATCCATTATCTCTCCCGGAGACGGAGGCAATGTCTCAGTACATTCAAGAGAATCTGGCAAGAGGGTTCATCAGGAAGTCAGTGTCACCTGCTGGGGCTGGGTTCTTCTTCGTGCAGAAGAAGAATGGGGAACTGTGTCCATGCATAGACCACAGGGGTCTTAACGCCATCACCGTTAAGAATAAGTACCCTTTGCCCTTGATATCTGAGCTCTTCGATAGGCTTCGGGGAGCAAGGGTGTTTACTAAACTAGATCTGCGGGGTGCTTACAACCTGATTCGCATCTGAGAGGGGGACGAATGGAAGACGGCTTTTAACACCAGGGATGGGCACTATGAATATCTGGTGATGCCCTTCGGGCTCTGTAATGCCCCAGCCGTTTTCCAAGACTTTGTGAACGACATCTTCCGGGATATGCTCACCACCTCGGTCGTAGTCTATCTGGATGATATTCTCATCTACTCTCCAGATATTGACTCCCACCGGAGAGATGTTTGCAAAGTCTTCGACCTCCTACGGGCAAACTTCCTCTATGCCAAGTTGGAGAAGTGTGTGTTTGAGCAGGAGTCCTTACCTTTCCTGGGCTATATCATCTCCACCCAGGGATTGGCCATGGATCCTGCCAAACTACAGGCTGTGATTGACTGGCAGGAACCCCATTCTCTTAAAGCGGTGCAGTGCTTTATGGGGTTCATAAATTATTATCGTCAGTTTATTCCGCACTTCTCGACTTTGGTAGCTCCCTTGGTTGCCCTCACCAAGAAGGGAGCAAATCCCAAATTGTGGTCTGTGGAGGTCTCCAAGGCCTTTAACTCCATAAAGTCTCACTTCGCTAGCGCTCCCATCCTACATCGCCCCAATGTAGATAGGCCATTTATCATGGAGGTGGATGCCTCATCTGTTGGTGCTGGAGCAGTCCTCTTCCAAAAGGATGCTCAAGGTCGGAAGCATCCTTGCTTCTTCTTTTCTAAGACCTTCTCACCAGCAGAGAGGAATTATTCCATCGGGGACAGGGAGTTGCTAGCCATGAAGTTGGCCTTCTCGGAGTGGAGACATCTCTTGGAGGGAGCTCGTTTTCCCTTCCAAGTCTACACAGATCACAAAAATTTGGTGTACCTGCAGACAGCCCAGCGGTTAAATTCTCACCAGGCCAGATGGTCCTTGTTCTTCTCCCGGTTTCATTTCACCCTCCATTTCCTTTCTGGGGAGAAGAACATTCGTGCCGACGCTCTCTCTCGCTCCGTTGTGTTATCTGTGGAGGAGGAAGAGGAGCCTCGGCTTATTGTCCCCACCGAGAGCCTGAGAACTGTGGCCCCGGTTTCGCTAGAGTCTGTGCCTCCGGGCAAGACTTTTGTACCATCCGGTTTGCGACCGGAGGTTCTCTCTTGGGAACACTCATCCAGGGTGGGTGGACATTTTGGTTCCAAAATGACATCTGAGTTACTGGCGAGGACATACTGGTGGCCGCATATGGCTCGTGATGTCGCAGACTATGTTCGGGCGTGTGTCTCCTGCGCCAAAAATTAGTCTCCTTGACAACGGCCAGCTGGGTTATTATATCCTCTGCCGGTGGCAGATAGGCCCTGGGAGATGGTCGGGATAGACTTTGTGGTGGGTTTGCCTAAGTCTCGTGGCTGTACCGTCATTTGGGTTATCACCGATCATTTTTCTAAAATGGTGCACTTGGGGCCGCTTCCACGGCTACCTTCTGCACGGGCCTTGGCAGCGTTGTTTATTAAACACATCTTCCGCCTACACGGTATGCCAGACAAAATTGTCAGTGACCGGGGTCCCCAGTTTGCGTCTCGGTTCTGGAGAGAGCTTTGTCATCTTCTCAGTATTGAGTTAAATCTCTCTTCTGCTTATCATCCCGAGACGAATGGGTTGGTAGAGAGGGCCAACCAGACCTTGGTCACATATCTGCGACATTTTGTCTCAGCCAGGCAGGATGACTGGGCATCCTTGCTATCATGGGCAGAGTTTGCACTGAACAATGCTGTAGCCAACTCCACTGGACAGATGCCATTCCTCCTTAATTATGGTCAGCATCTGCGGGTACCTGTGCACATGCCCGTGTCTTCCGCCGACTCCAGGGTGGCAGACTGGGCTGTGGAGGCACAGGACATTTGGGACCGCACTCAGGATGCCATTCGGGCCTCCAAGGAGAGAATGAGGTCTTCCGCCGATGCACATCGGCGCCCCACTCCGACCTTTGCTCCCAGCGATTTAGTGTGGCTCTCCGCCCGTAACATCCGGCTGCGTGTTGAGT
Organism: Ranitomeya variabilis; assembly: GCF_051348905.1. NCBI lineage: Eukaryota > Metazoa > Chordata > Amphibia > Anura > Dendrobatidae > Ranitomeya > Ranitomeya variabilis. Next base: position 258,886,282 of record NC_135235.1, on the reverse strand, counting down.
CCACTAAGTTTGCTCCTTGCTACTTGGGTCCCTTCAAGGTCCTCGAACAGGTTAATCCTGTGGTCTACCGTCTAGCTCTTCCTCCACGCCTAGGTATCACCGACACCTTTCATGTGTCCCTCCTTAAGCCCGTATATATGTCCCGGTTTTCGGAGTCATCTGCCGGGACATCGGGTTCGTCTACGGACGATTACAAGGTGAACGGTATTTTGGGGTACAAGGTGGTTCGTGGCAAAAAATTTTATTTGGTGGACTGGAAGGGTTACGGTCCTGAGGATAGGTCCTGGGAGCCTGCTGAGCGCATTCGGGCTCCGCAGCTCATTGCTGCCTTCGAACGTAGCGAGGCCCAAGGAGGGGGGGTAATGTTAGGGGTCGAGTTCCCTCCTCTGCACAGGGGGAATCTCAGTCCATCTCCACTGCGGTCTCCCATTCTTCTCCTGCCGCAGTGGAGCCTGCTCAGCGGAGACGTCAGTCCCAGCGTCTCGCACAGTCTGACTCTGTGCTAAGAGTTACTGCTGCCTTTCCTGCTTCTGCCATTGAAGTCGGTGCTGGGCAGCGGCGAGCAGAGGCTTCTGGGTCTAAGTCCTGCTTTGCTCATTCTGAGCATGCCCAGAGTAAGATCTCTCAGTGGAGATCGAGGGTCACATGATCTGATACTGCAGCTAAGGTCATTGGCTCCTTCAGGAAGGTCCTGTAGGTGCTCACGCTCTGGTGTAGCTTCTCATTGGTCCTTCTAGGAAGGTCCTGTACGTGCTGCAGCCATTTAAGGTTCACATGACCAAACGGCCATGCGCTAGTGTTGTTCTTTGTTAAGTGCTTTACGCCAGTGTGGTCACGAGAGTATGTGTTCAGGGACCCGGCTGAAATAAGCCCCTAGAATGCTGGCACCTCCGGCGAGGAGTTTGTGTTTGAATGTGTTCAGGGACACGGCTGAAATAAGCCCCTAGAATGCTGGCACCTCCGGCGAGGAGTTTTGTGTGCATGCGTGACCACTGACTGCTCTCTGTGTGGGCAGTTAGCCAGTGCCTCTGTGAAGCCTAACAGGGCACAGTGCTTTTCTTTCACGATTACTCGGTGAAGTAACTGAGTTACTCCATACCACCATATCGTGCCGCCGCTGCTAGCAGCAGGTACTCCTGCACGGTGGACCCCGAGCTGCGCACCAATATCAATAAAAACATCTCTATTTATTTGGTGCGTTCTACTAGCCGTAACAGTACATCTGCGTCAGTCCTGTTTGTGGCATATCTGCCAGCCACTTTCTGCCACTCAAACTGTGTAGTGTAATACAGTGGGCCTGATTTTTCTGCTGTCTCCCACACATAAAAAGGTAGATTTATATTGCCACTGAGTGCATCTGCGTCAGTCCTGTTTGTGGCGTATATCTGCCAGTCACTTTCTGCCACTCAAACTGTGTAGTGTAATACAGTGGGCCTGAATATTGCAGCAGTCTCCCACACATATAGAAAGGGAGATTTAAATTCACAAGTTTACATACACCTTCTACCTTGTTTTACAGTACCATATAACGGTTGTTAGTTTGGTTACATTTTCCCAAGAATGAGGAAGTCTGGTGGAAGAGGTCGTTGCCGTGGGCGGTCATTGCCAGCTGGTAATGATGGTAGTGGTGGTGGTCGTGGAGCATCAGGTGGTCGTGGGAAAAGCAATATAGCACCTAAGTCTCGAGTTGTTGAGCCAGCGTCATCGTCTGGCTTCACAAGGTCTCGAACGCTCCCTTTTCTGGGAGTAGGATAACCGCTTTTAAAGCTGGAGCAGCAGGAAAAAGTTTTGGCTTTCCTTGCTGACTCTGCCTCTAGCTCTTTCGCCTCCTCTTCGGAAAGTGCAAAATTTAAAAGCAGCGCATCGTCAGTGGATGCTCCCGGTCAGGAACAAGTCGCTTCCTTGTGTGCTTCACCCAGAACAACAGTGAAGGATGCGTCAGGCGACACAACAGGTTACTCCATGGAGCTCTTTACACATACCGTGCCTGGGTTAGAAAGGGAAATTGTTAACAGGCCATGCCCATTACAAGATGAATCGGACATGGAGTGCACAGATGCACAGCCACAGCTAGATTATTATGCTGTTCCATTGACTCAGATCACAACATTGCCCTCGCAGTGTACTGAGCCAGAATCTGACCCTGATGAGACTATGGTGCCCGTCCCGAACGCTATAGCACCGGCTTACACGGTGACACAGAGGAAGGTGCACAGGACATAGAAGAGGAGGTGATAGATGACCCAGTTGTTGACCCCGATTGGCAGCCAATGGGGGAACAGGGTGCCCCAGGCAGTAGCTCTGAAGCGGAGGAGGAGGAGCTGCAGCAGGCATCAACATCGCAACAGCTTTCATCTGGCAGGCCCGTATCTGGCCAAAAACGTGTGTCAAAACCAAAAACAGTTGAAGGACAGCGTGGCCATCCGGTTAAAGTAGCACAGTGTGCAATGCCTGAAAAGGTATTCGATAGTAGGAAGAGTGCAGTCAGGCAATTTTTTAACCAAGATCCGAATGATCAGTGCAAAGTGATCTGTAAGAAATGCTCAAGGACCTTTAGTAGAGGTCAGAATGTCAAAAATTTAAATACAACTTGCATGCGTAGACATTTAACCACCATGCACTTGCAAGCCTGGACTAACTACCTAACGTCCCGTAACGTTGTTGCACCCGCTCACAATGAAGCTAGTCAGCAACGCTACATTTCTTCCCTCACTGTAAGCCCACCGTTTACGACACCACCTGCAGCAAATGTGGAGGTTTCATCGCAAGGCCAAAGCAGTCAGGGAATCACCAGGTTCTTGGTAGGAAACACTGTATGTAGGCCAACAGCAAGAATACCATCACCAACCCGCTCTCATTCTGCCATGTCCACCACCACCCCTGCTAGTTCCACCATATGCAGCTCTCCAGTCCAGCTCACCCTACAAGAGACTCTCATTAGGAAAAGGAAGTACTCATCCTCTCATCCGCGTACACAGGGTTTGAACGCCCACATTGCTAGACTAATCTCGTTAGAGATGATGCCCTACCGGTTGGTTGAAAGCGAAGCTTTCAAAGCCCTGATGGCCTACGCAGTGCCACGCTATGACCTACCCAGAAAAGCCATCCCAGCCCTCCACCAGCATGTCAAAGACCGCATTGTCCATGCACTCAGGCAATCTGTCAGTAGAAAGGTGCACCTCACAACAGATGCATGGACCAGTAGGCATGGCCAGGGACGTTACGTGTCCATCACGGCACACTGGGTTAATGTGGTGGATGCAGGGTCCACAGGGGACAGCCATATTGGGACAGTTCTGCCTAGCCCATGGTCTAGGAAACAGTTGGCTGTAGGCATTCGCCACCCCTCCTCCTCCTCCTCCTCGTCCTCCAGCAGAATCGAGAGCTCGTCCACAGACCGCAGTCGCACGACCACTCCATCCGCAGCTGCCAGTGTTGCACACGAGGTGTCCCATTATGGAACAGCTAGTGGTAAGCGTCAGCACGCTGTGTTAGAAATGAAGTGTTTGGGCGACAACAGACACACCGCGGAAGTTCTGTCCGAGATCTTGCAGCAAGAAACTCAGTCATGGCAGGGCAGTGTACATCTTGAGGCAGGCAAGCTAGTCAGTGATAACGGAAGGAATTTTATGGCTGCCATAGCCCTTTCACAACTGAAACACATTCCTTGCCTGGCTCACACCTTGAACCTGGTGGTGCAGTGCTTCCTGAAAAGTTATCCGGGGTTACCCGCCCAGCTCTTGAAGGTGCGAAGACTTTGCTCGCACATCCGCCGTTCGCCCATACACTCCAGCCATATACAGAACCATCAGCGATCTTTGAAGCTTCCCCAGCACCGCCTAATAGTAACATAGTTAGTAAGGCCGAAAAAAGACATTTGTCCATCCAGTTCAGCCTATATTCCATCATAATAAATCCCCAGATCTACGTCCTTCTACAGAACCTAATAATTGTATGATACAATATTGTTCTGCTCCAGGAAGACATCCAGGCCTCTCTTGAACCCCTCGACTGAGTTCTCCATCACCACCTCCACAGGCAAGCAATTCCAGATTCTCACTGCCCTAACAGTAAAGAATCCTCTTCTATGTTGGTGGAAAAACCTTCTCTCCTCCAAACGCAAAGAATGCCCCCTTGTGCCCATCACCTTCCTTGGTATAAACAGATCTTCAGCGAGAGATTTGTATTGTCCCCTTATATACTTATACATGGTTATTAGATCGCCCCTCAGTCATCTTTTTTCTAGACTAAATAATCCTAATTTCGCTAATCTATCTGGGTATTGTAGTTCTCCCATCCCCTTTATTAATTTTGTTGCCCTCCTTTGTACTCTCTCTAGTTCCATTATATCCTTCCTGAGCACCAGTGCCCAAAACTGGACACAGTACTCCATGTGCGGTCTAACTAGGGATTTGTACAGAGGCAGTATAATGCTCTCATCATGTGTATCCAGACCTCTTTTAATGCACCCCATGATCCTGTTTGCCTTGGCAGCTGCTGCCTGGCACTGGCTGCTCCAGGTAAGTTTATCATTAACTAGGATCCCCAAGTCCTTCTCCCTGTCAGATTTACCCAGTGGTTTCCCGTTCAGTGTGTAATGGTGATATTGATTCCTTCTTCCCATGTGTATAACCTTACATTTATCATTGTTAAACCTCATCTGCCACCTTTCAGCCCAAGTTTCCAACTTATCCAGATCCATCTGTAGCAGAATACTATCTTCTCTTGTATTAACTGCTTTACATAGTTTTGTATCATCTGCAAATATCAATATTTTACTGTGTAAACCTTCTACCAGATCATTAATGAATATGTTGAAGAGAACAGGCCCCAATACCGACCCCTGCGGTACCCCACTGGTCACAGCGACCCAGTTAGAGACTATACCATTTATAACCACCCTCTGCTTTCTATCACTAAGCCAGTTACTAACCCATTTACACACATTTTCCCCCAGACCAAGCATTCTCATTTTGTGTACCAACCTCTTGTGCGGCACGGTATCAAACGCTTTGGAAAAATCGAGATATACCACGTCCAATGACTCACCGTGGTCCAGCCTATAGCTTACCTCTTCATAAAAACTGATTAGATTGGTTTGACAGGAGCGATTTCTCATAAACCCATGCTGATATGGAGTTAAACAGTTATTCTCATTGAGATAGTCCAGAATAACATCCTTCAGAAACCCTTCAAATATTTTACCAAGAGGTTAGACTTACTGGCCTATAATTTCCAGGTTCACTTTTAGAGCCCTTTTTGAATATTGGCACCACATTTGCTATGCGCCAGTCCTGCGGAACAGACCCCGTCGCTATAGAGTCCCTAAAAATAAGAAATAATGGTTTATCTATTACATTACTTAGTTCTCTTAGTACTCGTGGGTGTATGCCATCCGGACCCGGAGATTTATCTATTTTAATCTTATTTAGCCGGTTTCGCACCTCTTCTTGGGTTAGATTGGTGACCCTTAATATAGGGTTTTCATTGTTTCTTGGGATTTCACCTAGCATTTCATTTTCCACCGTGAATACCGTGGAGAAGAAGGTGTTTAATATGTTAGCTTTTTCCTCGTCATCTACAACCATTCTTTCCTCACTATTTTTTAAGGGGCCTACATTTTCAGTTTTTATTCTTTTACTATTGATATAGTTGAAGAACTGTTTGGGATTAGTTTTACTCTCCTTAGCAATGTGCTTCTCTGTTTCCTTTTTGGCAGCTTTAATTAGTTTTTTAGATAAAGTATTTTTCTCCCTATAGTTTTTTAGAGCTTCAATGGTGCCATCCTGCTTTAGTAGTGCAAATGCTTTCTTTTTACTGTTAATTGCCTGTCTTACTTCTTTGTTTAGCCACATTGGGTTTTTCCTATTTCTATTTCTATCTAATAATCGACGTTGCAACAAGGTGGAACTCCACACTGCACATGCTTCAGAGGCTGTGCGAACAGAGGCGTGCTGTTATGTATTTGTGGGAGGATACACATACACGGGCAGGCAGTTGGATGGCAGACATGGAGTTGTCAGGTGTGCAGTGGTCGAAGCTACAAGACCTGTGTCAAGTCCTTCAGTGTTTTGAGGAATGCACACGCCTGGTTAGTGCAGATGACGCCATCATAAGCATGAGCATCCCCCTAATGCGTCTGCTGATGCAAAGTTTGACACACATAAAGGAGCAGACGTCTGCAGCCGAGGACGAGGGAAGCCTTGATGACAGTCAGCCATTGTCTGCTCAGGGAAGTCTCCTAGACGAGGTGGCGGACGAAGAGGAGGAGGACGAGGAGGATGATGGGGATGAATATTTATGGGAGGAGGAAGCTTCTCAGGGGGCAATAGAAACTGGTGGCATTGCAAGGTCAGGTACAGGGTTTTTGAGGGAGACAAGTGATGTTGATTTGACAGAAAGTTCTCCTCAACCCAGCACAAGCAGTGAATTGACACCTGGAACATTGGCCCACATGGCGGATTATACCTTGCGTATCCTAAAAAGGGACCCCCGCATTATCAAAATGATGACCGATGACATTTACTGGTTGGCCTGCCTCCTGGATCCACGCTATAAAGGGAAATTACAAAATATCATGCCACATGAGAACCTTGAGCAAATATTGGCTACCTGTCGGGACCACACTCAGTCGGAGCAGCCTTTGGAAGTGGGGAATCACCAGAAATAATACACAAGACACGTCTCGTATAGTATATCACTGGGAAGCCTCTGAAGCACGCCTGCCTTCAAGGTGCTATCCCCTCTTTATATAGTTGTACAGGTAGTTTCAGTGGTTATACAAGTTTTGCTTGTTTAAACAAAGAGAGAAAAGAGAAGACAAAAAAAACAGTTTCGGCTATGTGATAGTTTCACAACAAACAAAACAGTACAGTTTCGCCTAAGTGGCAGTTTCACAAACAAAAAATAGGATTTCACACTATAGCTAAAATGTCCTTGAATGGACAGGTCAATATTGATCACAAATTCTTTTTGGTTCATTGAGGTAACCATTTTTGTTCCGCTCTTCACAATCCCCCCTTTGACATATTCCATTCAAAACCTTGTCATATAGACGATTATTTTAGTCATTCTTTTTGTGATATTACAAAAAAAAACTTTATATTCTCGCATCCATTACACAAAATTTATTTGTGCATACCGAGATACCCTTGAGTACAACCTTGAATAATACATATATAATTACAATAACTATAACTGTATGTATTAGGCTTTGCATAATCCCGGTAACCCACCCACCGATCCCCCTGAACCAATTGGCCGGGTTAAGAAAAGAAAAGGTATCTGACCACCAGCTATTCTTATTTTGGTCATTGTCTTTGTCATACTGATCCCTGAGTCGTTGTACGTCTTCTAATTTAAATCTCATACTCATAGTACTATTCGGGTCTATATAATGACAGCAGGTGGGTCCGATGATTTGACACATACCCCCTTGTGAGGCAGTTAGGTAATCCAATACCAGGGTATGTTGGTTAGTGACTATTATAAGCTGATTCTGTACAGCTATACTAGTATTTAATATGTCCAATATATCCCAAATCTGGTCATCTAGATAATCCGTGGCTCTAACTAATTTATCCCACATCTGTGTTAACATAGGATAAATAAAAATGGTACTAGCAATTTTGTTGGGAATTCCCATTTGTACTATATGTGGCCTCCCCGAGGGACGTGGTGAGTTATCTGCAGCTCTTTTATACAGTGTGTGCTTGGGCACGGCTTGCATATTCACTTGTTTGTTCGAAATTATGAAAGTAGCCGGGGTTAGGCGTCCTAATGTACAAGTACCCTTTATACCTACGGGAAGCCATTTATATGCTCCTTCTCCGCATATCCAAAATGTACCCTCAGGCAGATCCCACAAAGCTGAGTGCTGCAATACCAATCTGTGAGCCAAATCCACAAAACTAGATACATTCTGAAGCATACACCAAGAGGGTTTTTGTCCCAAGGGGCTACAGTACCCGGCTGCGGGTTTCCCACATACATGCATTCCGTTGACATACTCATCGGATTCATTACAAACCAGGTTCCCCGGCTTACTTGTACAACTGTTTGCATCACCTTGGGGGAACAACTCGGAATGTTCCCATTTTCTATTATGTATGTACCTTTCCAATACTGTAGGTTTGAAAGCATCAGAGGAAGGGGTGGTTGTACTGAAACTGAGCTGTAGATTTTCAGTGGGGACCTGTCCTAAATCAGTTAATCCAGTCTTATTCCTAGGTACCCATGCTCCTCCTCTGAGTGCTAAATATTGTAAGTTGCCTATTTTTCCTGTAAGATTGCCCTGCCACCAAGGAAATTCTACCCATCCCACAACTGGTATGGCGATTGTAGTATTCCATAGTCTAGTATTGCCAGGTTGGTTGTTGGCCAGGTTGTCTGAACAATTAGGCCAAGCGAATATTTCTTCAGCTGACACGGGAACTGCTAGAAAAGGTATACTTGTGGCTGATACTGGTGAATGGGTACAGATCCAACAATCTGCCAGGGGTTGCGTATTATTTAACAAATCATGCACTAATTTTCTATGATGTTGTACGAATCTATTGTTCAAAGGGGCTAGAGAATTCAATCTTTCCCATGCCTCCATTGAGGTTAACATTATTAACATCAATATCATGAGTCTTATACTGCTTTTTTGCAATGGCTTGCATGTATCCATGATGCCTTTCCTTCAAGCTTGACTGCTGTTGGAGTTGTTAACAGGACTTGGAAAGGTCCGTCAAATCTCGGTTCCAGAGTCTTTCTGGTGTGTCTTTTCACGTAGATTTGATCACCAGGTTCCAACTTGTGGCCTCCTTCGAGATTTTCTGGATCTGGAAGGGAAGCAAAAACTTGCGATTGCACTTTAGTTAAACGTTTTTGTAATTCTTGTACATAAGCAGTTAAAGTCTCAGTATTCAACATCAGTTGTTGTGGAAAATAACAACCCAAATTTGCTGCTCTACCAAAAAGAATCTCATGTGGTGACAGCTTAGCCTTCCCCCTTGGGGCGTTTCGGATGGAATACAGGGCAAGTGGTAGACACTCGGTCCAAGGCTTTCCTGTTTCTGCCATGGCCTTCTGGATTTTTAATTTTATTGTTCCATTTAATCTTTCCACTTTACCTGAACTCTGTGGGTGATACGGAGTGTGAAACTGGTTTCCTACTCCCAACATTTTCATAACATTCTGGAATATTTCTCCAGTAAAATGGGTACCCCTATCTGACTCGATCACCTCAGGCATGCCGTAACGGGGTATCAGTTCATGTGCTATTTTAATGGCAGTAGTTTTTGCTGAGGCTTTACGAACTGGATAAGCCTCTGGCCACCCTGAGAACATGTCCACACACACAAGCACATATTCGTATCCATTGTACCTAGGAAGCTGGATGTAGTCGATCTGGAGTCTTTGAAAGGGATACAGTGGTCTTACATGATGCTTGGTTGGGGTTTTAATGGTCTGACCTGGATTGTGTGCCAGGCATATAGCGCATGCAGCACACATGTTCCGAGCGAAATTACCAAAGCCTGGAGCCAACCACCTTTCTTTTACCTTGAGCGTCATACTGTTTGCCGATACATGCGTAGGTAGGTGGAGGTCACTCGCCACTGCGGGGTACCAGGCTCTGGGTAAACATAACAAAGTTCCTTTTTTCCATAATCCTTGCTGATCTTCTGCCCCTTTTTTCTGCCACTGCCCTCGTTCTTCGTCGTCTACCTGTTTCTGAGCTTCCTTCAATCTCTCCTCATCATCTTCAGAGCTATCTAGTGTGTGGGCATGATGTAAGGGTTTACGTGCTGCCTGTTTTGCTGCTTTGTCAGCTTTATCGTTACCCCTGGCTTCCTCGGTGTCGAGTCTCACATGTGCAGCTACCTTTATCACCGCTATTTCTTTAGTTTCTTGTGCTGCCTCCAGAGTCTGTCTAATGAGGGAGGCATGTTTAACAGGTTGGCCTGAAGCAGTCATATAACCTCTGGCTCTCCATATTACGCCAAAATCGAAAATAATGCCATGTGCATATCTAGAATCAGTGTATATGTTTGCTGTCTGATCTTTGGCTATTTTTAGAGCTTCAACTAATGCCGTAAGTTCTGCTTCTTGTGCAGACTGATTAGCAGGGAGAGGTTCTGCTTTCAGCACTTCATGCTGAGTTACTACCGCATAACCTGTATGAAATTGTCCATTCATATCTGCATATCTACTGCCATCTATGAAAAGTTCAAATGTAGCATTACAGAGTGGCTTGTCACGTACATTACGTAAGCCCTGAGTCTCTTGTTCCATTAATTGAACACAATCATGCATTGACTCTGATGGGTCAAAGGAGTTGGAGAGTGCAGTTTCCTCAGGTATGGTACCCCCCTCAGACTCTAAAGGGAGCAAAGACGCGAGATTAAGAGTCTGAACCCTGGCAAAGGAAATGTTGGGCGGCAGTAGTAGGGAACATTGGAGACGGAGGTGTCTGGCCATTGAAATATGTTTAGGTTGGACCTGGTTAAGAATGCCATGTACATCATGAGTGGTCTGAACTAGAAGTGGGTGATCAAGAACAATCTCAGAAGCTTTATCTAATAACAGTGAAATTGCGGCTACTACTCTTACACAAGAAGGTGCGGCTCTAGCTACAGGGTCCAGATGAGCTGATATGTATGCCACAGGTCTCTGTTTGTTTCCATGTTTTTGTGTGAGCACCCCTGTAGCATGTGAGGATATCTCAGCTGCCATCAATTGAAAAGGTTTAGTGTAGTCTGGGAGTCCCAAAGCCGGAGCTGATACCAGTGCTGTTTTCAAAGAGGAAAATGACTGTTTAGCCTCTTCACTGAGTGAATATGGCGTGTTGGCAATACAGTCATATAAAGACTGCATGAGTTGACTTGCATGTATGATCCACTGTCTACAGTGTGAAACAATACCCAGGAAAGCACGCAGCTGTTTGTGATTCCTGGGTTCAAGCATGTTACGTATGGCTTCCGTACGTTGAGGTGTGAGGTGTCTGATGCCCTGTGATATGCAGTGACCTAAGAACACGACTATTTGTTGACAAGCCTGGAGTTTCTGTCTATTTACTTTACAGCCTTCTTGCGCTAGGAAAATTAAGAAATTAACAGTTGAGGTAACTGCCGTCTGCTCATCAGGGCAACAAATAAGTAAGTCATCTACATACTGTAGAATGACTACTCCTGGTTCTGGGGTGAAATTTTTCAGCACGGTCTGCATTGCTTCAGAGTACAAAGTTGGTGAGTGTACCATACCTTGTGGCAATCTTGTCCATGCTAATTGTTTACCCTTGAATGTAAAGGCAAACAAATGCCAACAGTTCTTATGTAGTGGCACAGAAAAAAATGCGTTTGATAAGTCAATTACCGTAAAATATGCAGCAGTGCTGGGAATTTGAGACAGTAAGGTATGAGGATTCGGTACCACAGGGGTGACCGGTGCCAAAACCTTATTGATTTCCCGTAGGTCGTGCACCATGCGATATTTCACCATAGTTTCTTTGGAGGAAACTTTCTTTTTAACAGGATATATTGTCAGGATATGGTAAAAAGTCTTGATTTAAAATGGAGGATGTTGCTCCCGTATCTATCAGAAAAGGTACATTTTTACCCTCAACCTCAACTTGTATTATTGGTCTTCTAGAAGGAAGAGAGACCTGCATAACCTTCAGTCATTCTGAGCTGTCTGTTTGATCAGGCGCTGGGTTATTTATCCTATTTTTGGGTAGAAAGGTTCCTGAATTTATATCTGCTTTTCTCTTCCTACATTCCCTTTGGAAATGTCCTGGCTTCTTACAGTAATGACAAGTAAACTTTTGATTAGCAGAGCCAGTATTAGCCTGTGCAATTCTTACTGGCTTAGAATTTTCTCTTAAGTCCATTTCTATCCCTACAGCTTTCTGTCTAGCCAGGTGTGGGTCTTCCAAGGTTCTCCAATCAGGGGTTGCGGCCTTAAGCTTTTCCTTCACTTTTGGAGACAATCCATCTATAAAGGTTTTTGTAACTAACCTCATCATTCCTGAAGCGGTTAGATCCATGCCTTCATCTCTGAAATTATTTTCTACACTTAGATAATATTCGTCTACTGATTGTCCAGATTTCTGAGCCACCACTCCCATTGTTCCTCTCTGCCTCTGTTTTTCCCTCATGAAAACCATTAAGTGATCTACAAATTGCGTACCTGATTCTATCGTTTGTAAGGCACCATCTCCTGCCTGGGGCCTATGTACCTGTAGATTTGCTAATAGCTCCTGGAAGAGTCCAGGAGTCATTTTCATTCTACATAATTCTTCTCCATCTGCCCAAACTCCAGCGTGAGTCTGCATAATTTGCTGTATATATTGTGCAAATCTAACTGGACACTGGGTGGGATCTGGTGCGTTATGCAAGAGAGACATGCCTTCAGCGGGGGACCAAGGGAAATATTGTCGAGTTTGGTGATATCTAGTTCCCATTACTCCGTCAGCACCAGGTTCCCTAAAGGGTCTTGGTACTACCCTAACAGGGGCAAGTACAGCGCCATGTCTAGGTGTACCACAGGCTAGGCAATCATTTCTCCAGTCTGGATTTTGTTGTCCACAGTGCGGACATACCCATCCTCCTGGTCCGGCTAAACTTTGAGGTGGTGTTTGGAGAAAAGATGGGGCATGTGGGTTAAGGTATGGGGGTGGGGTGTTCTTATATTCCACATTTTGTTTTTCTCCATAGCCTGCGGGTCTAATACACCACTTTTTATTCTGTTGATTATATGTCCATCCCTCTTTTTCTGCTACCCTAGAGACATCAATCAACGCTTGGATCTGATCTATCCATTTCTTGTCTCTGATTATGCCTTTTTTTTTTCCTGAATTCCTTCCCATTTTTTTCTACTAAAGGCTTCTGCCTTAGTAACTCCAAACTTACTAAAAATCTTTCTCAGCCCCTTAGTGGCATCTTCACCACTTCTCTCCTTTATGATAGTATAGATATCTAATTCTTCTGGTTCCGACTTTGTTTGCTTATTCCCCATTTTCTTATCCTGAGCTTTTTTCTTTTCTTGCCCTAGGTGGCGTTTGGGTATGAGAATACCTCGTTACCTTCTTCCTAAGGATCTAGGATGTTTAACGGCTTCTGCGTACCGTGTTGATGTAAGAAAATCCTGATTCCTACACCTATAGCAAACAACACAAATGCAACCAGACAGAGGATCAAAATACAACGTATCTTGTCCCAGGCTAATTTATCTGTCCTGGGCTCATACTATCATACACTTATCTGTCACCAGGTTTTCGTCAAAGACAGGATCAGAGATTGAACATAGGCGCGGAGGTCTCCCCGAAAGGACGCAACCACGTTGCCCAGTGGGACAGTCACTTCTTCTGTTTCAACACCCTGGGCGGCTTATAGGGCTATTCCCAACTTCCACACACCTTCTATTCACATTCACTCTCATTCAATGCCGTACTCCGTGAGGTGGTCAATTCCTAAGTAGTTCAAGAACCCGAGCTATAGGTATCCTCCTCTACTAGAACTACCCGCTAAAGGACACGACACAGAAAATCTTACGGACAGTGCAGGGCAGATATAAGAGATCTAACAGTGTCTCTTACCTGGCCAGGTTTTTATTCATCTGCCGTCCATTATCCCAGATTCTCTTTTCGTTCGTATTCTGCCGGTGTTCTTGAAGGAGTACACAGACCTCGGGTCCCTGTTCAGGCGCCAGGAAATGTCGGGACCACACTCAGTCGGAGCAGTCTTTGGAAGTGGGGAATCACCAGAAATAATACACAAGACACGTCTCGTATAGTATATCACTGGGAAGCCTCTGAAGCACGCCTGCCTTCAAGGTGCTATCCCCTCTTTATATAGTTGTACAGGTAGTTTCAGTGGTTATACAAGTTTTGTTTGTTTAAACAAAGAGAGAAAAGAGAAGACAAAAAAAACAGTTTCGGCTATGTGATAGTTTCACAACAAACAAAACAGTACAGTTTCGCCTAAGTGGCAGTTTCACAAACAAAAAATAGGATTTCACACTATAGCTAAAATGTCCTTGAATGGACAGGTCAATATTGATCACAAATTCTTTTTGGTTCATTGAGGTAACCATTTTTGTTCCGCTCTTCACACTACCAAACAAGCAACTCTTGTAGACCGCTTGGTTCAGGCATTCCCAGCACACAGCGGCGGTGATGGTTCTCAAATGAGCTGCAGGGGGCAACATGGCAGAGGTGTTAAGAGGTGCACAAATCAGAAGTGGAGTTGGACAGAGGGGTTTTATGACCAGGTTGTGGAGTGATTTCGCAATGACCGCAGACACGACAGGTACTGCAGCATCAATTCAAAGTGACAGGAGACAACATTTGTCCAGTATGGTTACTAACTATTTTTCCTCCCTTATCGATGTTCTCCCTCACACGTCATTCCCATTTGAATACTGGGCATCCAAAATAGACACCTGGCCTGAATTGGCAGAATATGCTTTACAGGAGCTTGCTTGCCCAGCTACTAGTGTGCTATCAGAACGAGTATTCAGTGCTGCTGGTTCAATACTGACCGAAAAAAGGACTAGTCTGGCTACCCAAAATGTTGATGATCTAACCTTCATTAAAATGAACCAATCATGGATTTCTAATTATTTTGCCCCACCTTTCCCTGCTGACACCTAGCTTTCCTGTAAAAAGGTCTTGCTTTTGGACTCGTCTTACTGACTGCTCCAATTTCTCCATTTGCAGCTGCTGTATGTCCACCATAGGCCATTTTTACACCTCCCTAAATGGGCTGACTCCCCCCACGGGGCCGTGGTCACCACTTGGCGCAAGTACCCGTGCGAGTGCCGTTTGGCTGAACAGGTGGGTGTGCCCAATTTTGGGCGACGGCACTGGCACAGGGTCCCTCATAGTACAATGAAGTGTCTCTGGCGGTGGTGGTGCACACCCAACGTCAGACACACCGTCGTAACATGAGGGGCCCTGGGCCAGTACAGCCGCCCACGAGAGAGTGTCCCCCCCCCAGCTCAAGCAGTGCTCTACCACTTGCAAAATTACCTCTCACTGCTCCACCACTGTTTAGTCTTTGCTGTTAAATCCTTCAATGGCACTGCCAATACCAATTTGTTGACATGATTGATGCTAGTAAAAATATTCAGGGGCCCTGTCCTACATTTACACCAGTTAATACTTTGCGCCAACTACCACTGTCTGAAAGTCAGCAGAGGAGCCCACCCCTGTACTTAGGTATGCCACCTGTTTATTTGTGAATTTTTTTTTTTGCCAGACATTAACCTCACTTTATTATTTTGGCCTACTAACTGTGTCAGACACTCCTTACAGTTGTCCTCCACTGAACAAAGCTAGGCCGCCTGCGTACTCCTGTAACCTATTTTTAACTGCATTTTGCCTATTACATTTTGGCCCTACTAACTGTGTCTGCCCCTCGGTGCAATCGTCCTCCGCTGACCACACCAATGCTGCCTGTGTACCCCTGTAACCTATTTAAACCTGCATAGAGCCTACTTTTTTATTTTAGGCCTAGTAAGTCTGTCTGCGGTCCCTCCTTGCAATCGTCCTCCGCTGACCACACCAATGCTGCCTATGTACCCCTGTAACCTATTTAAACCTGCATAGAGCCTCCTTTTTTTATTTTAGGCCTAGTAAGTCTGCGCCACTCCTTCCAATTGTCCTCCGCTGACCACACCAATGCTGCCTGTGTACCCCTGTAACCTATTTAAACCTGCATAGAGCCTCCTTTTTTTATTTTAGGCCTAGTAAGTCTGCGCCACTCCTTCCAATTGTCCTCCACTGACCACACCAATGCTGCCTGTGTACCCCAATAACCTATTTAAACCTGCATAGAGCCTACTTTTTTATTTTAGGCCTAGTAAGTCTGTCTGCGGTCCCTCCTTGCAATCGTCCTCCGCTGACCACACCAATGCTGCCTGTGTACCCCTGTAAACTTTTTTAAACTGCATTGAGCCAACTTTTTTGTTTAAGGCCTACTACCTGTGTCTGTCTGCGCCACTCAATACAGCTATCCTCCTCTGAAAAAAGCTGAGCTTCAATTGTCAGGTTTTCAGCCTATAGGAATTTGAAAACTGCATTGGGACTACTAGTTTTGTTGGGCCTACTAACGGTGTCTGCCGCTCCTTGGTCTCCTCCACTGAACAAAGATGAGCTTCAATCTTCAGGCTTTCGGCCTATATTTACAAATTTTAAACTGCATTTGGCCTACTAGTTAGGTTGGGGCCTACTAACGGTGTCTGCCGCTCCTTGGTGTTCTCCTCCACTGAACAAAGCTGAGCTTTAATCTTCAGGCTTTCGGCCTATATTTACAAATTTTAAACTGCATTTGGCCTACTAGATTGGTTGGGCCCTACTAACGGTGTCTGCCACTCCTTAGTGTTCTCCTCCACTGAACAAAGCTGAGCTTCAATCTTCAGGCTTTCGGCCTATATTTACAAATTTTAAACTGCATTTGGCCTACTTGATTGGTTGGGCCCTACTAACGGTGTCTGCCGCTCCTTGGTGTTCTCCTCCACTGAACAAAGCTGAGCTTCAATCTTCAGGCTTTCGGCCTATATTTACAAATTTTAAACTGCATTTGGCCTATTAGTTTGGTTGGGGCCCACTAACGGTGTCTGCCGCTCCTTGTTGTTCTCCTCCACTGAACAAAGCTGAGCTTCAATCTTCAGGCTTTCGGCCTATATTTATACATTTTAAACTGCATTTGGCCTACAAGTTTGGTTGGGGCCTACTAACGGTGTTTGCCGCTCCTTGGTGTTCTCCTCCACTGAACAAAGCTGAGCTTCAATCTTCAAGCTTTCGGCCTATTTCAGATATTAAACTGCATTTGGCCTACTAGTTTGATTGGGGCCTATGTCACGGGGGTACTGGGTAGACTAAGGCTGGTTACCCGGGCCCCTGCGATATCCCTCAGACTAGGGAAAACCCTGTCTGTCCCTCTCCCAGAATTTACACTAATGGTGTGCTTGTCTGGGCCACCAGGCCTGACCCTGACTCCTGTTTCAGCCCTATGCTGAAACCTCCACCCGCCACCCAGTGATTAGACCACACACCAACCTCAACAGAAAGCACAGACAGGGAAAACTAAAAACGCACCACGTCGCCGCAGACACACAGGAATACGCTATAACGTGCACAGGGCAAAACAAATGCAAATATAGGAAGGAGAAATATGACAAAGGATAATACACCACCAGATACGATATTTCTACTCCAAGACCACCACTCCAGACCGGAATCACTAGGCACGAGGCACAAGCTATAATCGGCGACGCCCAAAGTCCAGCAGAACTATTTAAAGGCAGTGGGCGAAACCCAGCCTCCAACCCGAGTACCAGCTAAATTAACCCCAGACAACCTAGATAAAATCTAGTAGGCGCCACTGAGTGTATAGTGGACGAATGCGTAATTACCGCTGTCTGACGGACGCTCTAGTGTGAATAACGTCCGACATGACAGTACCCCACCTTCTACGAGGGACCCCAGGGCCCTCACGACTTATAGGACCCGGCTTGCCGGATGGCGCCGGTGAAGCATACTGACCAGCCAGTCCACATGAATGTCCGAGGCTGGTACCCAAGACCTCTCCTCCGGCCCATAACCACGCCAGTGTACCAGGTACTGTTACGTGCAGCTCACTACACGAGAGTCAACCACCTTGGAGACTTCATATTCCAAATTACCATCCACCAAAACTGGAGATGGCGTCGGTGTCGCGTCCACGGAACCCACCACCTTTTTTAATAACGATCTGTGGAATACGTTGTGTATCTTATAAACCGTAGGAAGCTCCAATCGGTAGGCTACCGGGTTAATGATGGCGGCGACCCTAAATGGACCAATAAACCTTGGACCTAATTTCAGGGATGGTATTTTGAGTTCTATGTTTTTTGTGGACAACCACACCCAGTCACCCACACTCAGGTCCGGATCTGGCACCCGTCTACTGTCAGCCACACATTTGTACCTAGCACCCACACTCAGCAAGCGCTGTTTCACTCTCCTCCAGACAGATGACAGTTGTGCTCCTAACTGGTCCTCCTCCGGGACGCCAGCAGAGCCCCCCTGACGCAGAGTACAAAATTGAGGATGATGCCCGTAAACACAAAAGAACGGGGACTCCCCAGACGATTCCTGGCGGTGATTATTTATGGCAAACTCCGCCAACGGAAGGAACGTCGACCACTCCTCGACACAAAGTGCGTCATCTTTGAGAACCGATCAACAACCACCAAGATGACCGTGTTCCTAGCTGAGGAGGGCAGGTCTGTAATAAAATCCATGGAGATCTCCGACCATGGCCTACTTGGTACCCCTAGAGGATGTAATGTGCCAGCAGGATGGGAGCAAGGCGTCTTAGCCCTAGCACGCGTGGTACATGCTGATACGTATGAGACCACGTCCTGTCGGATTTTGGGCCACCAAAACCGACGCAACACCAACTCCAAGGTACCCCTATCCCCTAGATGGCCAGCCAGAACAGTATCATGATGCTCACCCAACACCTTTAGGCGAAGATGGAGAGGTACAAACAATCTGTTAAAGGGAAGCTCTGGTGGTACCTTCTCCTGAGCCTCGGCAATCTCAGCCTCAACCTCTGTCGTGAGAGCCGAGACCACTACACCCTTTTGGAGGATGGGTACCGGATCTTCCTGAGGTTCTCCCCCCGGAAAACACCTGGATAAAGCATCTGCCTTAGTGTTCTTAGACCCCGGTCGGTAAGTAACAAAAAAGTTGAATCGTGTGAAAAACAATGCCCAGCGAGCCTGCCTGGGGGACAGAAGCTTGGCTGACTCTAAATAAAGCAGATTTTTATGGTCGGTGATAACTGTAACCTGGTGGGCCGACCCCTCCAAGAAGTGTCGCCATTCCTCAAAAGCCAACTTGATAGCCAACAACTCCCTGTTGCCGATATCGTAGTTACGTTCGGCGGGCGACAGCTTCTTGGAAAAGTAGGCGCATGGACGCAACTCGCCCAAGGATGAGCCTTGTGACAGCACCGTCCCCACTCCAACCACAAAGGCATCGACTTCCACAGTAAATGGTTTTGATACATCCGGTTGCACCAGAATGGGGGCCGAAGCAAAACTGTTCTTCAGAAATTCGAATGCGCGCACAGCAGCCTCAGACCAGGCGGAGAAATTGGTACCCTTTTTCGTCATGTCAGTAAGCGGTTTAGCAATGGTAGAAAAATCTTTGATAAACTTTCTATAATAGTTAGAAAACCCAAGGAACCGCTGAAGCGCTTTAAGGTTATCAGGCTGTTCCCAACGCAGCATTGCTTGCACCTTAGCGGCGTCCATTTTAAACCCTGAAGCAGACACAATACAACCCAAAAAAGGCAACTCCTGAACCGAAAATACACATTTCTCAAGTTTTGCATAGAGCTAATTCTCTCTGAGTAGCTGTAACACCTGCCTCACATGCTCTAAATGAGTATCACGGTCGCATGAATAAATGAGAATGTCATCTAGGTACACAATAACGAATTTCCCCAGGACATGCGAGAACACATCATTTATGAAATGTTGAAATACTGCAGGCGCGTTTGTCAACCCAAATGGCATCACCAAATTTTCAAAATGACCCTCAGGAGTATTAAAAGCCGTCTTCCACTCATCACCTTGACAGACTCTTATGAGGTTGTACGCCCCCCTGAGGTCAAGCTTGGAGAACCACTTAGCACCAGCCACCTGGTTGAACAAGTCAGGTATCAGTGGCATAGGGTATGGATCACGAACCGTAATCTGGTTTAACTCCCTGAAATCCGAAGTCCGCCATCTTTCTTCTTAACGAAGAAGAACCCCACTGCCACAGGCGAGGACGAAGGCCTGATGTGCCCTTTGCTCAAACTCTCAGCAATGTAGTCTTTTAAAGCTTGCCTCTCAGGACCAGAGATGTTAAACATCCTTGCTTTCGGCAATTTGGCCCCTGGTTTAAACCTAATAGTACAGTCATAGGGGCGATGTGGTGGCAATTCTGAGCAACCCTTCTCTGAGAACACATCCGCGAAATCCAGCAGTGACTCAGGAATGCTAGGAGTCACAGCGGACACACACGTGGCCAGGCAATTCTCCTGGCAAAATCCGCTCCACTGGATTATGTCCTTAGTTTTCCAGTCAATCACCGGGTTGTACATAGATAACCATGGAAAACCCAAAAACATTTGTGCAGGAAGATTACTGAGTACCCTACATGTAACCTGCTCGAAATGTAGGACCCCAATATGGAGTTTCACCTCTTCCACAAACTCAGTAATCTCCCCCTGTGGGAGAGGAGTAGAATTGATGGTGACCACCCGGATAGGATGAGGCAGTTTTTCGACTGTGAACCCGGCCGTGCGCGCAAACTCCTCATCAATGTGATTAGTGGCCGAACCACTATCCACAAAAACAGTGATTGGCAGCTCTCTGCCAGCGACCATAACTTTGGCAGGAAGCATACATTGAGAGACCACAATGGAAGATATGCATAAGCTCAGATTAGCCTCTTTCCACACCCTCTGAGCTTAGTAGTTTTCCGCCGTTGCGCTTTTCTTAGATAACAGAGGACAAGCATTTACATAATGCCCATTTTTACCACAGCAAAAACAGGCTCCCTGCGAGGGGGCTCAATGATGTGACACCCCTGCGATTTGCATAGGCTCCGTGGGCTCACCTGCAGCAACCTCACGTGCACCTAGGCCCTCCCCCATAGGCGGCGTCTCTTGCACCCCCTGACGCAAACAGCGATCAATGCGGACAACAAGACTCATAGCAGACTCTAGAGAAGCAGGAGTCTCATATATCAGGAGGGCTTGTTTAACCCTTCTCGAAACCCCATGAAAAAACTGACTCCGCAGCGTGGGGTCATTCCATTGTGTGTCCACCGCCCAGCGGCGAAATTCAGAACTGTAATCCTCCGCCATTCGCTCCCCTTGGGGGAGAGCGCAAATTTTAGATTCTGCTAGAGCCATTCTGTCAGGATCATCATAAATGAGCCCAAGAGCAGAAAAAAAACTCTCCACTGAGTTAAATGCAGCTGAATCAGATGGTAAAGAAAATGCCCAAGCTTGGGGGTCTCCGTTCAGTAAGGACAATACCAGGCCCACACGCTGAGCCTCATTACCTGAGGAAATCAGGCGCATACGAAAAAATAATTTGCAAGCTTCACGAAAAACAACAAATTTACTGCGTTCCCCAGCAAACCTCTCAGGTAAAGGAATCTTTGGCTCTGCAACTCTATCTGCAGTTTCAGCTTGCACATTAGATACTACTAGACCCTGTTGCTGAACCGCCCCCTTCAACTCAGTGACCTGTAAGCACAGCGCCTCCAACTGGCGGGTTATGGAAGTCATGGGATCCATGGAATACAAAATTTTGGGGCCGATTATGTCACGGGGGTACTGGGTAGACTAAGGCTGGTTACCTGGGCCCCTGCGATTTCCCTCAGACTAGGGAAAACCCTGTCTGTCCCTCTCCCAGAATTTACACTAATGGTGTGCTTGTCTGGGCCACCAGGTCTGACCCTGACTCCTGTTTCAGCCCTATGCTGAAACCTCCACTTGCCACCCAGTGATTAGACCACACACCAACCTCAAGAGAAAGCACAGGCAGGGAAAACTAAAACGCACCACGCCACAGACACACAGGAAAACACTATAACGTGCACAGGGCAAAACAAATACAAATATAGGAAGGAGAAATATGACAAAGGATAATACACCACCAGATACGATATTTCTACTCCAAGACCACCACTCCAGACCGGAATCACTAGGCACGAGGCACAAGCTATAATCGGCGACGCCCAAAGTCCAGCAGAACTATTTAAAGGCAGTGGGCGAGACCCAGCCTCCAACCTGAGTACCAGCTAAATTAACCCCGGACAACCTAGATAAAATCTAGTAGGCGCCACTGAGCGTATAGTGGACGAATGTGGAATTACCGCTGTCTGTCGGACGCCCTAATGTGAATAGCGTCCGACACAGTGTTCTCCTCCACTGAACAAAGCTGAGCTTCAATCTTCAGGCTTTCGGAATATATTTACTGTACAAATTTTAAACTGCATTTGGCCTACTAGTTTGCTTGGGCCCTACTAAAGGTGTCTGCCGCTCCTTGGTGTTCTCCAGGTTTTTTTTCCTGAGCTTCAATCTTCAGGCTTTCGGCCTATATTTTTAATATGAAACTGCATTTGGGATACTAGTTTGGTTGGGGCCTACTAACGGTGTCTGCCGCTCCTTGGTGTTCTCCTCCACTGAACAAAGCTGAGCTTCAATCTTCAGGCTTTCGGCCTATATTTACAAATTTTAAACTGCATTTGGCCTACTAGTTTGGTTGGGGCCTACTAACGGTGTCTGCCGCTCCTTGGTGTTCTCCTCCACTGAACAAAGCTGAGCTTCAATCTTCAGGCTTTCGGCCTATATTTACAAATTTTAAACTGCATTTGGCCTACTAGTTTGGTTGGGGCCTACTAACGGTGTCTGCCGCTCCTTGGTGTTCTCCTCCACTGAACAAAGCTGAGCTTCAATCTTCAGGCTTTCGGCCTATATTTACAAATTTTAAACTGCATTTGGCCTACTAGTTTGGTTGGGCCCTACTAATGGTGTCTGCCGCTCTTTGGTGTTCTCCTCCACTAAACAAAGCAGTGCCGCCTGTTTACTCCTGTTACCAATTTTGAACTTTATTTGGCCCACTTTATTATTTGGGCCTACTAACTGTGTCTGCCTCTCATTACAGTTGTCCTCCACTGAACAAAGCAATGCCGCCTGGTTAGTCCTGTTACCAATTTTGAACTGCATTTAGCCTACTTTATTCTTTGGGACTATATCTGTGTTTCCTCCTTATCCTGCCCATTGCCCAGCCACTGCTAGATGAGTCTGCTGGTACATTGACCCAGACCACTACATTCCCCTTGCACTCTACACAGCCAGAATCTAACCCTGCTGAAAGTCAGGCTCCCCTTCCCTAAAACTATACCACCTTACACGGGGACAAAGAGGAAGGCGCAGATGAAAGTGCAGGTTCCTTCATCAGGTGGAGAGGGCATACTCGTTGGCGACGTCACTGTCACAGAGCCCCTCATAGTACGCAAAAGTGTCTCTGCCGGTGGGAGGCGCCCCGCCGTCAAACACAACGCCGTACTTTGAGGGGCCCTGTGCCAGTGCCAATGCGAATGAGTGGCCCCCCCCCCGCTTGCTCAGGATCACAGCACTTGCAAAGTTGAAATACTGACCTCTCCATGCTCCACCACCGTGACGTAGTCTGCGTTTCCTGGGCCCACGAAAAACTTGAGCCAGCCCTACCCCCCACAACTTTAGCCAAATGACCCCCAATTTTCAATGCCTAACTATTATTATAAGGTAAATTAAGATTCACAAGCTTAAGTGACATAAATTGATGTTTTTGACATTAAAATGGGCACTGTTGGTGTTTTCCTATTCTCCACTCACTCCCGACTTTGCTTCCCCATTGACTTACATTGAGTTTCGTGTTTCGGTCGATCCCGACTTTGCGCGATAATCGGCCGATTTCACTCGACTCGACTTTTGACAAAATTGGATTTCGCGAAACCCGACTCGATCCTAAAAAAGTAAAAGTCGCTCAACCCTAATAATTAGATTTCCTTATTCATGTTGATGATTTTTAAGGTATACAATATTTTGCTCCGTTACGAGCCAATTTCATAGTACTTATACATTTTATGATGAATATATATTTATATGTATATATTTGATACATTGTATCAAAATGAAAACAAAAATGGTAAATCAAAACCCCCTTTGTCACCCCCTCAGATAAAAATAGTAAAGTAAAAAAAATGTATTTTTTTTCTCCGTTTTTTTGCAGTTAGATTTGGGGCTAGGGTTATTGTTGGGATTTGGGTTGTGTTGGGGTTAGGGTTGTGTTTACTGTTGTGTTGGGGTTATGGTTGCGTTGTGGTTATGGTTGTGGTGTTGGTTACGGTTGTGGTTTTGGTTACGGTTGTGGTGTTGGTTACAGTTGTGGTGTTAGGGTTGGTAGGAATGCTCCGGGATCGTGAGTGCTGATACCACTGGAACAGCGCTGGCACAGGAGGTGAGTGTAGTTTTTTTTATTTTATTTGTTCCAAACATTTAGTTAAAGAAGGGGTTGTCCTAGGAGTAGACAACCCTTGTAACTCCTGGATTGGCGGTACTGCTATGATGCTAACACTGTATCTCCCTGCTGTCACATTAAATTGTTGTGTCATGTGACCACTGCAGTCAATCAGCAGCAGGTTATTCTGTGCAGCCATCACTATTCCGTAGATGCAAACGTCTGCTATAATGAAGGCTGCAGCCAATCTGATGTCCGCTGTGACGGAATTGTGAAGACTGCAGCGAGCACATGACATAATGTCGAGTGACGGCATGGAGAGACAGCTCCGACATAGAAGGAGCAGCACCAGTCAGGGGGTTTACAATGTTTTTATGTTACTGTCGACACTTTAGCATTTAAGCAGGGGTTGTCCTGTAGTGGCACCCACACACCCATTCTTGTATGACGTCAGGGCCGGACTGGCCATCTGGCAATGCTGGCAAATGCCAGAAGGGCCTTTGTGGTCATGGGCTGCCTTGTCTGATACATTAACAGAATCGGTGTTCTCCAGACACCCATACTGTTAAGAGTTGTGATGGAGCACAAATTCGCTGACTCCGTCACTTTCCCCAGCAGGCCACAGGTATCAATAGAAATATCGGTGTTGTAGAAAATCTTCCTTTCCTCCATCCAGAGTAAAATGAATAATATATTTCATCTAGTGCTTGGGGACGGGGACAACATGGGCCTGTGTGATTTCAAATGCCAGAGCTGAATTTCAGCCCCAGTCCGTACCTGTATGACGTTTACATTATTGTAAAGCTCTCTCTGCAGCATTTGTGTAAATGTTGTCTATTGTTATCTATAAGGCGGATAATCTCATTGTTATACTCTTCTTAAATATCCACTTTCCTCTTGAGCAACTTTCTCAGTTACTTTAACAATTAACGGAGTGTTTTATGCACTGACATTGCAATACTGCTTCAATGACTTTCTTTGTCTAGAAGTAAAGTTCTCATGTCAGCCCCCTACATATGTAACGCTGTGTGCGTATTACTTAAGTGGAGCCATGTAAAAATATTGATTGGAAAAATTACTGCAGCTCCCCTTCCCCTCGCTCTTGAAAGATTTCAACAAAGAATGTGGTGTTATGAAGCCAAGGAGAGTGTCATTGAGGAAATTGATGTCCATTAGCAATTTTACATGAAGGACTGGGGTATCTTGGGTCATTATATATGATAAGTGTGTATTATCCTGTCATATGTCTTACGCTGTCACAGTCCTATATCCCTGCTGGACGGGGAATTTAATGGTATAGGAATCTACATTAAAGGGGTTCGCCTGAGAAGTATTCTTTATATATTGCTCAGATTCGGGGGAGAGGACGTAAGGTGAAAAAAGCATCCCTGATCCCCAGTACTCCTATCCCGATGCTGCCCAGTCTCCCGCCAGTCTCTGCTCCTTGCGACAGCATTGATGTTTCATCCCTGGGATATACGAGCACAGCAGCTAATCAATGATCCGCTACAGCCAGTAGTTGGAAGTAACCTGGGATTGGTGAAGTGAAAATTGCTTTTTTTTTACCCCATTCTAAACATTTTATAAAAATACCACAAAATCATACGGACCTTCCATATTAGTTCTTTTTACGTTACAGGATGCTGGCACCTGTCTTCTGGGTCTCTGAGTGCTGCTTCTGTGTTGTCCAGTTGAATTCAGAAAATTATTATTGGGACCCAAATGATTCCAGGGCCTAACCGTCAACCACAAAGAAATGTGAAAACACTTCCTGCTGTTTACTGATCTGATCGTTTTACAAGATTTAGCACTTATGAGTCACGTATCTGGGGCCTTAAGAAAGAAGTAATTAACATCTTAGAAAATAAACTAGGACCTTATGAATTACTGTCAATGTAGTACATTAATATTTATTTATGCAACTTGCATACATTTTTAAAATGCTTAATGGCTCCATGCATTGTGGTTTTTACTGTTTTGTTAATTTCTCTGGATTGACTAACACATGGTTATTTTACTTGTTGGCTGGGTTAATACATACTTGGGAAGAATCGTTACAAAATGGTTGAGTGCTGCATCTTGAAGAGTATTGTCTGTACAGAAAATATGGGTTTACTCAATAAGAGATACGAGAAGATTTTGTTCTGTGGTTTGATAAATATATCTAGAGTCGAGAGGGATTGAGGGCTTTATAGATCCACTCCATCTGGACATAGGCACAATCCGTGACTTCAGCTGAACAGTATTGCCTAACGGGAGTCTGAGGTTGTCAGTATATGAGTTGTTAGGCCGGAGTCACACTATCGTAGAATACGGCCTACTGCTATGTGAGAAAACATCGCATAGCACTCGGCCCAGTGTTAATCTATGGGGCAGCACACATCAGCGGTTTTTTTCTCAGGTGTATTCGACGTGCATGTAAAATCGCAGCATGCTTCGATTGGCACCGAGGCTCGGCCCAGACTCGCCAATGCAAGCCTATGTGTGCGAGAAAAGAAATCGCACAGCACACATGCCAGTGCGGTCCGATTTTTACGTACTAATGTCCTTTCAAAAGGCGGCAATTCATCTGCCGCCTACAGTAAAATCACAGCGTGACCGGTTAGAATAGAATAGATAGAAAGGACATATACACATAGAATACATAGATATGTACACTGTGTTCCAAATTATTATGCACAAAGAGTTTAGGAGTGATAAGGTTAGAATTTTTTTGTTTGTCATTTAAAATCATGGATGGTGATGTGTGTCAGGGCTCTTTATATCACTGAAAGCAATTGCAGATACCTGTGTAAATTAGTTTGGCAGGTGTGTCCAAATAAAGGCAAGACTACTTAAGAAGGCTGTTCCACATTATTAAGCAGCCTACATTTTTTGCCAAAATGGGAAAGAAAAAGGTTGTGTCGGCTGCTGAGAAGCAACAAATTGTGGAGTATTTAGGTCAAGGCACGACTACAATCAACATTGCCAAGACACTTCATTGTGATCATCGCACAATCAAGAAGTATGTAGCTGATTCCCAGCACACACGTGTGCGCGCTGATAAGGAAAAATTGAGGACTCTTTCCAACAGGCAGTTGCATAAGGTTAAAAGAGCAGCTGCAAAAATGCCTTGTCATAGCAGCAGACAAGTTTTTGAAGCTGCTGGTGCCTCCAACATCCCCAGAACAACAAGATGCAGGGTCCTTCAGAGGTTTGCAACTGTGCGTAAGCCATCCTGTCGACCACCTCTATCCACACAAGCAGAAATGGCTCCAGTGGGCCATACGATACATGAAGACTGACTTCCAAACTGTTTTGTTCACCGATGAGTGCCGTGCAACGCTCGATGGTCCAGATGGATGGAGTGGAGGATGGCTGGTTGATGGACACCCCATGAAAACACGGCTAAGGCGCCAACAAGGAGGAGGTGGAGTAACGTTTTGGGCTGGAATCATAGGGAGAGAGATTGTCGGCCCCTTTATGATCCCTGAAGGAGTAAAGATAAACTCCATAATCTATGTGGAGTTTCTAAAACAACACTTCCTGCCATGGTTCAAGAGGAAGAACCGTGCTTTCCGCAGCAAGATCATTTTCATGCATGATAATGCACCGTCTCATGCTGCAAAAAACACATCTGCATCTCTGGCTGCTATGGGCATAAAAGAGGACAAACTTATGGTGTGGCCACCATCTTCCCCTGACCTCAACCCCATTGAGAACCTCTGGAGCATCTGTAGGGACCGCAGGTAAAGAAGGATGCAGGGACAAATAGGAGCCAGAAAGCAAATAGCGTTTTTAACTTTCTTTTTAACTTTCAACCAAAAAGATGACAAACGTTTTTCCACGCAGGGAACTTATATACAAGAACACAATCTCGCAGTAAATCCTAATTACTATATGACCGCCCTGAACTATACCCGTAGAACACGGCAGCGCCTCACTAGTGACTCCCTACTAAGATAAAGTCAACAACGGTCACTTATCAGTGCTGGTTCAGCGATGTAGTCCTGACGGTGAGGCTCCGACAACGCCGTAGTCCTGATGGCGGAGGAAGGAGGTGTCTTCTGGCGACGGGCCCAGGCGTAGAGTCGAGTCCAGAATGTCTTTTGCGGTGCTGCGTTCCCTCCTGCAGGCGGACGTTGATCCGAGGTAACAGCCTCCCAGTCCAGAGAAGAGTCTTTTTGAGGAGGATTAGGAGAATAATCAGTATCAGTCACAGCTGAGACGAAACCATGCGAGTCCGTAGCACTCTCTGGCAAGGTGCTCTCAGGGAGCGCGGTAATACTGTCCCTGAGCTGGTCAGCACTACCCCTCTGCCTGGGGGGTCGCTGACGACGAATGCGCCTCTTTTTGGGTGCTCTGGTAGTTGCCCGCAGTGTCTGTTGCACGTTTTCCCCCTGCTTCCAGCAAGTCTCACTGCGGCCTGCACACTCACAACAACTGCGCTGCAGTTTCCTCTCCTCAGAGATTTCCCGCGCTTCTCTGCCCCTGCTTTCGCGCGTTTTGCTTTTTATCCTCTCCTCTCCCTGCGTCACTCTTCCTCCTGTCACATGAGCCTGGCTTCCCATGCACCCCTCAAATCCGTCCCCCGGAACCCCGACTCCCGGCAACAATGGTTCCACCCGTCTGCACAGCTCACCAGGTCCCTGTCCCCTACACATCATCAAAAGGAGTGTCTATGATGGCGGGAGGCAGTTCACATCTAAGCAACAGCTCTGGGAGGGTATTCTGTCCACATGCAAAACAATTGAAGCAGAAAGCATCCAAAAACTGACAAATTCAATGGACGAGAGAGTTCAGAAGCTTCTTTCGAACAAGGGGTCCTATGTGCAAATGTAACATCACCTAGAATAAAGTGTTCACTTGAAAACTGTTTGATTTCATTTTGTAATAAGCTGATAATGCTTATAACTTCACAATTGTCCATTTTTTTGTTCAAAATTTAAAAAAAAGGTTGAAAACTCTGCTGTGCATAATAATGTGGAACGTGCATTTTGAGTGTTTATTTTTTTTTTTAAAGATACTGTTTTCATAGGCAGTTTGTTCCAAAACATTGCAATTATACTAGAATAGTAGATGACTGGAAAATAACAATGACTGCAATTCAGATAGGTAATTTAGAGAAAATATGAGGAAATATTATTTGCATAATAATTTGGAACACAGTGTAGTTTTCAGTGGCACATATATATATATATATATATATATATATATATATGTGTGTGTGTGTGTATATATATATATATATATATATTGCGTAGATAGAAGAAAAGCCAGCAATTCAGCAGCCACGTACTGTAAAATAGCTGCAGAAGCCAACAGGATAGAAGAGATGGATTACATACAGTAAATACACATAAAATAGATATACAGATGTCAGTGACATATACAATTAGTACAGTGCATGTGCAGCTTACAGTACATGTATTTAACCCCTTTCTGACATCGGACGTACTATCCCGTCGAGGTGGGGTGGGCCCGTATGACCACCGACGGGATAGTACGTCCAGCGCGATCGGCCGCGTTCACGGGGGGAGCGCGGCCAATCGCGGCCGGGTGTCAGCTGACTATTGCAGCTGACATCCGGCACTATGTTCCAGGAGCGGTCACGGACCGCCTCCGTCACATTAACCCCTGGCACACTGCGATCAAACATGATCGCAGTGTTCCGGCGGTATAGGGAAGCATCGCGCAGGGAGGGGGCTCCCTGCGTGCTTCCCTGAAACCCCCGGAGCAACGTGATGTGATCGCGTTACTCCGAGGGTCTCTTACCTCCTCCTCCCTGCAGCAGGCCTGGATCCACGATGGCCGCGGCATCCGGGTCCTGCAGGGAGGTGGCTTCACTGCGCCTGCTCAGAGCAGGCGCCGGGAAGCCTCCAGGAGCTGTGCACGTCAGATCGCCGATCTGACACAGTGCACAGCAAAGTGTCAGATCGGCGATCTTACACTATAACATGATGCCCCCCCTTTCCCCCTGGGGCAATGTTATAGTGTAAAAAAAAAAATTCCAAAAAAAAATGCAAAAAAAAAATATTGTTCCCATAAATAAATTTCATTATCTAAATAATAAAAAAAACAATAAAAGTACACATATTTAGTCCCACTAGTTAACCCCTTCAGTGAACACCGTAAAAAAAAAAAAAAAAAAACGAGGCAAAAAACAACGCTTTATTATCATACCGCCAAATAAAAAGTGGAATAACACGCGATCAAAAAGACGGATATAAATAACCATGGTACCGCTGAAAACGTCATCTTGTTCCGCAAAAAACGAGCCGCCATACAGCGTCATCAAAGAAAAAATAAAAAAGTTATGGTCCTCAGAATAAAGCGATGCAAAAATAATTATTTTTTCTATAAAATAGTTTTTATCGTATAAAAGCACCAAAACATAAAACTGCTTTATCCATTTTACCAAACGCGGAACGGTATAAACGCCTCCCCCAAAAGAAATTTATGAATAGCTGGTTTTTGGTCATTCTGCCTCACAAAAATCGGAATAAAAAGCGATCAAAAAATGTCACGTGCCCGAAAATGTTACAAATAAAAACGTCAACTCGTCCCGCAAAAAACATGACCTCACATGACTCTGTGGACCAAAATATGGAAAAATTATAGCTCTCAAAATGTGGTAACGCAGAAAATATTTTTTGCAATAAAAAGCGTCTTTCAGTGTGTGACGGCTGCCATTCATAAAAATCCGCTAAAAAACCCGCTATAAAAGTAAATCAAACCCCCCTTCATCACCCCCTTAGTTAGCGAAAAATTAAAAAATTTAAAAAAGTATTTATTTCCATTTTCCCATTAGGGTTAGGGCTAGGGTCGGGGTGAAAGCTAGGGTTAGGGTGAGGGCTAGGGTTAGGGTTAGGGCTAGGGTTAGGAGCTCTGCAAACGCAATGTGACGCCTGCAGACCAATCCATGTAAGTCTGCATTCCAAATGACACTCCTTCCCTTCCGAGCTCTGCCATGCGCTCAAATGGTGGTATCAGCGTACTCAGGACAAATTGGACAACAACTTTTGGGGTCTAATTTCAACTGTTACCCTTGGAAATATACAAAACTGGAGGCTAAAAAATAATTTTTGTGGAAAAAAAATAATTTTTATTTTCACGGCTCTGCGTTATGAACTGTAGTGAAACACTTGGGGGTTAAAAGCTCTCACAACACATCTAGATGAGTTCCTTAGGGGGTCTACTTTCCAAAATGGTGTCATTTGTGGGGGGTTTCAATGTTTAGGCACATCAGTGGCTCTCCAAACGCAACATGGCGTCCCATCTCAATTCCTGTCAATTTTGCATTGAAACGTCAAACGGCGCTCCTTCCCTTCCGAGCTCTCCCATGCGCCCAAACAGTGGTTTACCCCCACATATGGGGTATCACTGTACTCAGGACAAATTGTACAACTTTTGGGGTCCAATTTCTTCTCTTACCCTTGGGAAAATAAAAAATTGGGGGCAAAAAGATCATTTTTGTGAAAAAATATGATTTTTTATTTTTACGGCTCTGCATTATAAACTTCTGTGAATCATTTAATGGGTCAAAGTGCTCACCACACATCTAGATAAGTTCCTTAGGGGGTCTACTTTCCAAAATGGTGTCACTTGTGGGGGGTTTCAATGTTTAGGCACATCTGGGGCTCTCCAAACGCAACATGGCGTGCCATCTCAATTCCAGTCAATTTTGCATTGAAAAGTCAAATGGCGCTCCTTCGCTTCCGAGCTCTACCATGCGCCCAAACAGTGGTTTACCCCCACATATGAGGTATCGGCGTACTCAGGACAAATTGTACAACAACTTTTGTGGTCCATTTTCTCCTGTTACCCTTGGTAAAATAAAAAAATTGGAGCTGAAGTAAATTTTTTGTGAAAAAAAGTTAAATGTTCATTTTTATTTAAACATTCCAAAAATTCCTGTGAAACACCTGAAGGGTTAATAAGCTTCTTGAATGTGGTTTTGAGCACCTTGAGGGGTGCTGTTTTTAGAATGGTGTCACACTTGGATATTTTCTATCATATAGACCCCTCAAAATGACTTCAAATGAGATGTGGTCCCTAAAAAAAAAATGGTGCTGTAAAAATGAGAAATTGCTGGTCAACTTATAACCCTTATAACTCCCTAACAAAAAAAATTTTGGTTCCAAAATTGTGCTGATGTAAAGTAGACATGAGGGAAGTGTTACTTATTAAGTATTTTGTGTGACATATATCTGTGATTTTATTACATAAAAATTCAAAGTTTGAAAATTGCGAAATTTTCTAAATTTTCGCCAAATTTCTGTTTTTTTCACAAATAAATGCAGGTAATATCAAAGAAATTTTATCACTATCATGAAGTACAATATGTCCCGAGAAAACAATGTCAGAATCACTGGGATCCGTTGAAGCGTTCCAGAGTTATAACCTCATAAATGGACAGTGGTCAGAATTGTAAAAATTGGCCCGGTCATTAACGTGCAAACGACCCTTGGGGGTAAAGGGGTTAATTAATAAAAGATTATTTTTCTGAAAAATATGGCATGGGCTCCGGCATAATTTTCATAACCAGCAGAGGGAAAGCCAATGGCTGGAATCTGATGTTTATAGCCTGGGAAGGGGGTATTACCCATGGAGCTTCCCAGGCTATTAATATTTGCTCACAACTGTGTACTTAGCCTTTACTGGCTACTAAAGTGGGGGACCCTAACAAAAAAATGATGTAGGGTCCCCCTATAATTAATAACCAGCAAAGGATATGTAGACAGCTGTGGGCTGATATTAATAGCCTAGGAAGGGGCCATGTTTACTGCCCCCACAAGCTAAAAACATCAGCTCTCTGCCGCCCAAGAAAAGGTGCATTTCTAACATATGCCAATTCTGGCACTTAGCTTTGTTATTCCCACTTGCCCTGTAGCGGTGGCAAGTGGGGTGATAGTTGGGGGGGTTGATGTCACCTTTGTATCGTCAAGTGACATCAAGCCCCAAGGTTAGTAATGAAGAGGCGTCAATAAGATGCCCCAATTACTAACCCTATAGTTATATCGTATAAAAACACACACACAACCAGAAAAAAGTCCTTTAGTTTAAAGAATGACACAGACTCCTTTAATATATCTTAATTAAACCATACTTATGACATTGTTTATTTCACTGACGCCATTGTCCTCTGCAAAAGAGTAAAGAAAAACAAAACAACAATATTCCTCACCTTTCCGCAGAGAAGATGATAATCCATTTTCCCACGGTGGTCGCGCCGACGTCAGAAAGGTGAAGCGAGTTCATTGGCTGTGAACTCCCAAGACCTGCCTGATTTCTCCTTTAAAAGCTCTTTTCAACTGCTGCTCAGTTGGATCCCTACACTGATCAAATAATCTATCAGACTTTTCCTGTCTGAGCCTCTTTATCTCCCATTCCTTTACTCAAGCAGGGCAATTCTCATAATCTAGATTGCTGGACTGTACTATAGGGATTTTGCTGATCAACAGTTCAAAGTGGCTCCTAAAAGAGCATAAATTGATTATTAAAACGGGTCAGCAGCCTAGTGTTTTGAAGAGAATAAAGCAACAAAAGGTAATGAGGTATGTCACAAAAAATTATAGTTTTGCCATTTCTGGCTAATATTTAAATAAAAAAGTTTAGTTACTCTTTAAATTCATGTTGCATCCTCACTTTCTGAAAAATATGACTTCTTGTGAATACTCTCTCTCTGTGATAGGAAGTAAGCAGGTGTCCTGGATGGAGAGCCGCTATATTCATTGCTATTAAAGAGGGAACATTTCTGACAGCAGTTGACATTCAATAAGTTTCATTGGAGATATTTTCTTCTGCTGTGAGACAGATTATCCAACGTTCATTCATTTTACACTCACTAGTGTCACAATGTCATAAATATTTCATAACTGGGAGTCCTCATTTCTGTTCTTGTCCCACTTGGCATGTTCTCTGTGTTTTCAGTAAAGGACAGTTACTGGAGTATGAGAAAGGATTTCATTATCCAAACATCTTACCTACCTGTAACTTACAAACCTCAGAATATTAAGATTGCTTGGTCTCACAATTCTCATAAAGCTGCGGAAACTATTCAGTCTCCTGCTGGGTCCTGTTTCCTCCCTCCAAACTTCCATAATGCTTACCAGAGTTTAAAAACAGAGACTTTTCTCATAAATGGAAGGAAAATGGTGGCTAAAAAAATTCCAGTTAAGAAATGTAAAGTTTTATGCAACTTAGGGAAGTTTTACTCTATGTGTACATGTGTTTTTTTTTAAGCGAGTCAGCTACAAAACACTCAGAAAACCGCTTAAAAATAAACGCTTGAAAGACTTTTCCTATTCATTTCTATTGTGAACCGCTTTGCTTACATTTGTTCAAGTTTTTTTTTTGTCACTTCAGGTTGTGAAAAATACCTGGTAGAAAAAAAATGCATGTCACTTCTTAGGCCGGTGTCACACTAGCGAGTTTTACGGACGTATGAGCACAGAAAATACGTCCTGAAAATACGCATTGCACACGGCCCAATGATTCTCTATGGCCCAGCTCCTATCTGCCGTATATTACGCATGCGTAATATACGGTATGTTACGGGCGTAGAAGATCGCAGCATGCTGCGTTTGTCAGCATATTGCGCAAAAAATCCGCCAATGAAAGTCTATGGGAGCGAGAAAATTACGTATTACACACGGACCATGCATGAGACTTGCGAGAAATACGCACCGGTGTTCTATAGAAAAGCCGGCAATTCAGTGCGGTGTACAGTAAAATCACACTGACAGAAAAGAATAGAATAGATAGAATAAATGTGTACACATAGAATAGGTATATATATATATATATATATATATATATATGTCAGTGAGACACATATATATATATTTATATTTAATTCAGCGCTAGATAGCAGAAAAGCTGGTAATTCAATTGCCGGCTTTTGCTATCTCCTTCACAAACCCGACAGGATATGAGACATGGTTTACATACAGTAAACCATCTCATATCGCTTCTTTTATTACATATTCCTCTTTACTAATGTAACAAGTGTCTATGTGTAAAATTTGGGGGCTCTAGCTATTAAATTAAAGGGTTAAATCCCGGAAAAAATTGGCGTGGGCTCCCGCGCAATTTTCTCTGCCAGAGTGGGAAAGCCAGTGAATGAGGGCAGATATTAATAGCCTAGAGAGGGACCATGGTTATTGGTCCCCCCCTGGCTAAAAACATCTGCCCCCAGCCACCCCAGAAAAGGCACATCTGTAAGAACTCGAGCCTGGGAAATTTTCAGTATATTTTTTCACGCTCGAGTTCATACTAGTTCATCCAGCAGAAGGCGCATCACCGCGACTCGATGTAACTACAGTACATTCCCCTGCATTCCATTCATTCACCAAGTTTTACAGTCAGGAGCACAGCTGCTTTAGCAGAGCTCCTGGGTGTAAAATGATTTAACCCCTTCAGATTGTTACGCCGCTGCTGCCGCTCGCCGCCTCCTGCCATACTTACTTGTCCTCGGCGTCGCGGCGCGGCTGTTCCTCTGCAGCGTCCTCCTCTCAGCGTCCACTCTCCCCCACTGCTGGTCGGCTAGTGCGCACGCACGCCAGGTTCAATTCTGCGCGTGCGCACTTCTAGCTTCTCTCCTGCGCCTCCTGCTCTGTCCTCTCTATCACCTTGGAGGACTTTCACCCGGAGGTAATGCGCAGCGCACATATATATATCCACCTCTTCCTCTCTCCTGTGCCTTTGGTCGTTTGTGCTTCATATTGCCCTAGGCTCTCTCTTCGTTCCTGTGCTCAGTGCTTGTCTCTTGATCTTTTGTTTCTCTCCTTCCGTCCAGTGCCCTGTTTGTTCCTGTGTTCCAGTCCAGTTCCTGCCTGTCTGCCAGCCCTTCCGTCCGTCCAGTGCCCTGTTCGTTCCTGTGTTCCAGTCCAGTTCCTGCCTGTCTGCCAGCCCTTCCGTCTGTCCAGTGCCCTGTTCGTTCCTGTGTTCCAGTCCAGTTCCTGCCTGTCTTCACATCCGCAGTACCCTGTTTGTCCTGTTCGTTCCTGTGTTCCTGCTTCGTTCCCGCCAGCCCTTCCACCCGTCCAGTGCCCTGTTCGTTTTAGTGTTTCCAGTCCAGTCCCTGCCAGTCTCCACGCCCTCAGTATCCTTCTGTATCCTGTATTCCTGTGGTATCCCTATCCGTCTCTGTGTCCTAGCCTCCCCTGGGTTATCTTTCCTTGTCCCTGCTCCTTCCCTAGCCGCTGTCACTTCCGTCAGCTAAGAATATCTTCCTTTTATCTTGGTCCCCCAGCCCCCGTGGCAATAGTCCCTCACGGGCCTGTCCCTAACTCTCCCTGTATAGGGGGAGGTCCATCTGGTCAACTCGTCCGTGAGGGGTTCGTTGTCGCGGTCCAGAGGGTCCACTCCTTCTCGCTTTAAAGACGTCACACAGATGGATTTACAGCGTGGGACAAGACTGAACGACGGAAGGTATGGGATATTGTTGTTTGGTTTTTTTTACTTTATTTCAGGTGACAAGGGTCTTCAGGTGGATTAAGAGTATAATAAAATATTAAAACACCATGTGTCTTTATTTCATTAAAATACTTTTTAATAATGTGTGTGTGTTTTATTAACCATTTCATAATATTGGATTAATAATGGATAGGTGTCATAATTGATGCCTCTCCATTATTAACCTGGCTTAATGTCACCTTACAATAGCAAGGTGACATTATCCCTTCATTACCCCATATCCTACTGCTACAGGGGAGTGGGAAGAGAGAGGCTAAGTGCCAGAATAGGTGCATCTTACAGATGTGCCTTTTCTGGGGTGGCTGGGGGCAGATGTTTTTAGCCAGGGGGGTCCTATAACCATGGTCCCTCTCTAGGCAATTAATATATGCCCTCAGTCACTGGCTTTCCCACTCTGGCGGAGAAAATTGCGCGGGAGCCCACGCCAATTTTTTCCCGGGATTTAACCCTTTATTTTAGCAGCTACAGAGCCCAAATTTTGCACATACACACTACTAACATTAGTAGTGTGGAATATGCAAAAAAAAGGGGGATATGAGATGGTTTACTGTATGTAAACCATGTCTCATATCCTGTCGGGTTTGTGAAGGAGAAATGAAAAGCCGGCAAATGAATTACCGGCTTTTCACATATATCGCGCTGAATTAAATATAAATACAGAATATATATATATGTGCCTCAATGACATATATATATATATATATATATATATATATATATATATATATATATATATATACTGTATATATTTTTTAACGAACATTTGAGCACATAAATCCATTAGATGTCGGTTTTGCAAGCCTGCGAGAAAATATCGCAGTACGGATGCCATACGGATTACATACGGAGGATGCCATGCGCAAAATACGCTGACACGCCCTGCCTGCAGATGACATACGGACCACTATTTTGGGGACTTTTCTGCGTATTACGGCCGTAAAAAACGGACCGTATTTTTATACGCTGAGTGTGAGGCGGGCCTTAGAAGCAGCTTTTGATTGAATCTGCTCCAAACTAGATGCTGTCAAATCAGAAGGAAAAAGCACTTCAGGAAAAAAAAAAATTAAAAACGCTTTAAAAAATCTTCAAAACAAGTATATGGAACAAAAAAAAAATCTCTAAAAACAGTTTCAAAAATAAATTTGCACTAGAAAGCACATTATTTTTGAATGCCTCAGGAAAACTGTGTGGACATATCCTGAGGGTTTTAAGGCAACTTTGTCAGATTTCAAAACTGTCATCTCAGTCTCTGAAATAGAGTAATGTAGCTCTACTAGGACTGATGGATATGGATGCCTCTGTTGGCTTATGTTTGGCTTTCTCGCACTTTATGGGGTCCAACGTTCATGTAATGTAATTTCTTTGCAGTTTTACTGTTACGCATAAGATATTACGGTAATTAAAATATGGTATTGGCCAAGATGCCACAAAAGCACATATTGTATTAAGGTTGGGTGCTCCACCAATATCATCATCATCATCGTACACATTATATAAAAGCAGTTGGACAACAAAATGCAAATAGTTCATGCTTTTCTTCTAGTTTTTTGCCTCTCTTCTATTCCGTGATAAGACTTAGGGCATGTTCACACTTTGCAGATTTTGCTGCGGATTTTTCCGCAGCGGATTTTGAAAAACCGAATTGAAAAACCGCTGCTTTTTTCGCTGCGGATTTTCCTGCGGTTTCTTCTGCGGATTCCTCTGCGGGTTTTCAACAGCACTTTCCTATTGGTGCATGTTGAAAACCGCTGCGGAATCCGCAGAAAGAAGTGACATGCTCCTTCTTTTTTTCCGCAGCAAATCCGCGCGGTTTTTAAAGGGATTTTCTGCAAAGTGGGAACAGCGGATTTTGTTTTCCATAGGGTAACATTGTACTGTACCCTGCTTGGAAAACTGCGGCGGATCCGCAGCGTCAAATCCGCAGCGGATCCGCAGCAAAAACCGCAAAGTGTGAACATAGCCTTAAAGTGCCTCACTCATGCCTGACTACCACTAATGGATTCAATGGTATGGAAGAAAAATAGTAACTGGAACAAAATGCCTTCAAAATTTATTCCAAAGTTCAGTCTTGAAAAGGTTCTCTTCTATGGACAATCCTTCTTATTAGGCCGGAGACACACTGGTGCGAGATACGGCCGAGTCTCGCTGGTTAAAAGCAAGCTGTGGCACCTGCACTCCGGAGCGGAGCGTGCAGCTGCATAGCAATACATGGAGCTGCACAGCTCCGCTCTGGAGTGCCGGTGCCACAGCTTGCTTTTAACCAGCGAGACTCGGCCGTATCTCGCACCAGTGTGTCTCCGGCCTTAAAATGGTCCTGTGGAAATTAGCTGGTTAAAGGGAGACTTTCTAATGAGACCCCTGGTAATTGGTTGCAGTCTGGGAATTAACCTGGCAACATTTGATCAGAGCCACCACAGGGTAAATGTAGCAATGCATGGTGTCAATCGGTGGCTTGTCCTTGCCTCTTCAGAGAGCAATGTTGTCTGTTTTCACTTTCTGCTCTATTAGACGTAGATTCCAAAACCTCAATAAATAACCAGGAGTGTCCTTTCTTTTTAATGTT
This sequence comes from Ranitomeya variabilis, assembly GCF_051348905.1. Classification (NCBI taxonomy): domain Eukaryota; kingdom Metazoa; phylum Chordata; class Amphibia; order Anura; family Dendrobatidae; genus Ranitomeya; species Ranitomeya variabilis. The sequence continues at coordinate 258,847,218 of NC_135235.1, read as the reverse complement.
GTATTTTTGTGGGTGAAAATTTTAAACAAATATGGTATAAAAAATATTCTTGCTCAAGACTCAGATGAGTCTCGCACGGCAATAACCGGCACTGGACCTGGCACAGAGGAACGGAGCGTGCGGCTGCATGTATTCCTATGTGGCTGCATGTATTCCTATGCGGCCGCACGCTCCGATCTGAGTGCCAGCAGCAGCGCCGGGTATTGCCGTGCGAGACTCATTCGAGTCTTGCGCAAGTGAGTATGAGCCCTCTGAGTAAATATTTCAGATGATGTTGGTGGAATCTGGCCATTGAGATTGCCTTTCTAAGACCGAGTGCACACAGTCCGGAACTAGCAGCGCTTTGGACACATCGCATGTTTGCAGCTTCCAAAGCGCTGCCGTCTTTTAAACGCAGGTGAAATCCGCATGTGTTCACTGAACCGTACCGGTTCACTGAGTCCAGTATATTCTGTGGATAAAATTTATCTTGCAAAGACTCATGTCTCCACAAGAGAAATTTACATTCTGCAGTCTGGAGAGACACCCTACATGTTTGTCTCCTCAGGTACATCTGTGCACGCATAGTCTAGATGGGATTTCTTGAATTCCCATCCACTATGTAACATTTGCCTGCTGCGTGTTTGACGCTGCATACATACGTGGCATCAAACCCGCATCGATTACTGATCATGTGCACATATTCAGGTGGGTGATAATTCTCATCTGGAACTTAGGGTTGATGCTAGCTCTAGCAGGGTTTAGTGGAGACCTAGATTGTGCTACCCTGGCACAAAGCAGCAGGATCTTTGTAACCCAGTATCCCATCGTTGACTGTCGTATCCTACAGCCGGGTGGGGCAGCTCAGTTTTTATCTCATCAGAAATACGAATGTCCTTTCATGCTCACACATTCTGTACACTTGGTCTTGGTCTTTTATCTGCATATGGTCCAGCTCTGTCCCCGTTTCACCATGATGGTTTCAAGAGTGAATGTCATACGGCAGAATTTGGTTGGTGAATATTGTTTGATGTAACTGTTGTTGCATATATTTTGCGTTATTGCCTCATTTATTTTAACAAAAACATTACAAGTTATGTATTAAGGAATTCTTACTTCTCTGCTGGAATTAATTTGCAGTGAGTCTTGTGTACTAACCCTTAGCGGTCCGACATATTCTATGTTTGGTTCTGGACTTTATATGTTTTATTTTATTTTTGTGTTTAAGGCAAGGTGTTTATTTTAAATACTATTAGGAAAGTGGGTGCGGTAAAATGCCCTATTTTCCATTTACTCTTTTGTACTTTTTTTTATGCTATCTTACCGTTGTACGAATAAGGCTGCTTTCACACTAGCGTCGGCCCGACGTACCGACGCATACTGTGCAAAAAAATGCCCGACGTGGGCAGCGAAAGCAGTCTTAGGACGCTTCCGCTGCCCCATTGCAAGGTCCGGGGAGGAGGGGGCGGAGTTTCGGCCGCGCATGCGCGGTCAAAAATGGCGGTCTCGACGCACAAAAAAACATTACATGTAACTTTTTTTGTGACGGCGGTGTGCCAAAACACGACGCAACCGTCGCACAACGGTTGCGACGTGTGGCAATACGTCGCAATGCGTCGGTAATGTAAGTCTATGGGGAAAAAACGCATCCTGCAGACAACTTTGCAGGATGCGTTTTTTCTACTAAACGACGCATTGTGACGTCCGCCGAAAAACGCTAGTGTGAAAGTAGCCTAAGCTGAAAAGTATAAATGTATGCTACATAATGTAAAAGTAAAACAATAAGTTGTGACTTCAGAGATTATACAATTCTAAATATATAACATGCGGAACAAATGTGAACCAGAAAGAACTTTCTATTCCATTGTAATTCTGCTACATTTAATAAAAAACAGAAACTGTGATGACAGCATGGAGTAATATCACTTTCCACATGTTCAGGACATGTAATCTGCATCTGATCCGGTGAGTTGGAGACACAACATTTTCTTCTGAAATTTCTTCTTTGTCCGTAGCACTATTTAATATCTAGTGGAGGCTGATACTTTTTACGATTCTATCAGTGTTTCCAGAATTTAGTCTATATTGGCACCAGCAGCAAATTTCAAGGTGCATTGATTACCTGAGTGAGGTGTCTATAGTCGAGGGGTAGTGTCTTTTATATTTAAGGCACCGTGGGGCCTCTGTGACCGTGGTAGTTCCTGTGCATACAGGCAGGTTTTCTGTGCAGTCCCATACAAAGACTATGAAGAGTATCCGCAGTGTATACTGACTGGCGCTGCAGGTTTGAAAATCATGTTGCAGACCAGGGCCGGACTGGGAACAAAAAGCAGCCCTGGCACAAATAAAAATTCACCAGCCTACATACGAGTGTCGTAGAATCAAATCGTAAAGCACTGACAGGTTGTGCCGACTTTTTTGCTTTATTTGTTACACCAATCAAATGTGTTAAACCACTTTATATATGTAACCTGCAGTGGCCATAGGGGGAATAGACATCAGATCAACACAGATGGCCTCCAGACTATTATCACACTGCAGAATATGCTAAAAAATACAGCACTGATCACACTCAAGTAAGGGTACCGTTACACAAAACGATTTACCAACGATCACGACCAGCGATACGACCTGGCCGTGATCGTTGGTAAGTCGTTGTGTGGTTGCTGGAGAGCTGTCACACAGACCGCTCTCCAGCAACCAACAATGCCGAGGTCCCCGGGTAACCAGGGTAAACATCGGGTTACTAAGCGCAGGGCCGCGCTTAGTAACCTGATGTTTACCCTGGTTACCATCGTAAATGTAAAAAAAAACAAACAGTACATACTCACATTCTGGTGTCCGTCAGGTCCCTCGCCGTCTGCTTCCCACACTGACTGACTGCCGGCCGTAAAGCGAAAGCAGAGCACAGCGGTGACGTAACCGCTGTGCTCTGCTCCGGCCGGCAGTCAGTCAGAGCGGGAAGCAGACGGCAAGGGACCTGACGGACAGCGGAATGTGAGTATGTACTGTTTGTTTTTTTTTACTTTTACGATGGTAACCAGGGTAAACATCGGGTTACTAAGCGCGGCCCTGCGCTTAGTAACCCGATGTTTACCCTGGTTACAAGCGAACGCATCGTTGGATCGGTGTCACACACACCGATCCAACGATGACAGCGAGAGATCCAGCGACAAAAGAAAGTTCCAAACGATCTGCTACGACGTACGATTCTCAGCAGGGTCCCTCATCGCTGCTGCGTGTCAGACACAGCGATATTGTATGGATATCGCTGGAACGTCACGGATCGTACCGTCGTAGCGACAAAAGTGCCACTGTGAGACGGTACCCTTACACACACTACAGATACCACACGCTACAGATACAGTACCACCCACACACACACACACTACAGATACCCCACACACACACTACAGATACCACACACACACATACACACTACAGATATCACACACACACTACAGATACCACACACACACACACACACACTACAGATACCACACACACACACACTACAGATACCCCACACACACACTACAGATACCACACACACACACACACACACACTACAGATACCACACACACACACTACAGATACCACACACACACACACACACTACAGATACCACACACACACACACTACAGATACCCCACACACACACACTACAGATACCCCACACACACACTACAGATACCACACACACACACACACTACAGATACCACACACACACACACTACAGATACCCCACACACACACACTACAGATACCCCCCACACACACTACAGATACCCCACACACACACACTAGATACCCCCCCACACACACACACACACACACACTACAGATACCACACACTCCTCTGTGCTGCAGCAGAGGCCACTCTACATGTGCAGCTCCTTATGCTCACAGCAAGCACTTTCCCAGCACCTCCCCGCTCTCTCTGTCGGGGTTGTGAAAGCGAGCAGGAGAAGATGTGACCATGAGGAATTGAGCTGCTTCTCTATCTGTCCCTCGGAGCACACACAGGTAGATATGGCTGACCTTGCAGCTTGATTGCAGGCTCTTTCGTGCAGGGGAACAGGAGCACTGGCCAATCAGCTCTTCTATCAATCCGATGCTCATTGGCCAGTGTTCTTCTCCAGCATGGCACGCCCCTTTTTTGAATGGCTGAACCCGGCGCAGCAAAGAAAAAAAATAAATCAGTGTATAGAAAAATATTTGCACCCCCACCCAACCAGTGGCACCGTGAGCAGGCGGCTACCCGTCCTCTGTCCCCGTCTACACAGAAACTTACTACTGCAGTCTCCCTATGTTCTGTCACTGCTATCAGGGACATCTTCAATGTAAATACTTTCATGCCCTGTCACCGCACTAGACAGGAGAAGAAGTGGGCTTCTGATGGCCTGATCACAAGCTGTAGTGGGATGAGTGGCCGGAGCAGCACAGCGCAGCCCCCATCCTGTTCTATGTTACCTCTCACTGCAGCACTAGTGATCAGGTCTCAGGACATCAGCCGCCCACTTCCTCCTTTCTAGTGCAGCGCGATCAAGTGCGCAAGGCAAGCAAATGCCGGCTGGCGTGCTGGCTTTTGAAGTGAACTCTGGAACGCCCACTGACAATGCTGAAGGGGCGATATCTCTAGCGGCCCATTACAAGGACCAGCCCTTCTGGCATTTGCCAGAAATGCCAGATGGCCAGTCCGGCCCTGTTGCAGACTCATCCCGGGTTATAACTTATAACTTTTGTAATGCAAGAAGTGATATGAGCAGCTTTTCTGCAACAGTTCTGCAATAGAATATGCTGCATTTTATAGTAGCCGCACTCGGTATCAGATACATCTCAAGCACGCACAGTAGCAAAAAAACTGACCTGCGATATGGATTTGAAATTGATATGCTGTGATGTCACCCTATTCCGATCACCCTTTTTAATGCAAAGATTGAATTGTTCATCTCAAAGGATATAAACATCTTTTGGGAAAAAATTTTCTTTACCTAAATGAATGTATTTTTATCTTAAAAAAAAAAAAATTCAATTGTGTGGCATTAAAAATTGTGCTTCTTTTTCCTTCTATAGTTTGTTTTGTCCATTATTTACTGCAGAATAGTTAACTGAGAATCCGAAAGTGAGCTTGTTCTGATGGAAGAGTTTTTAAACTTTTATCTTTCTTTTTTTCCTGAGGTTTCGGCTCCTGTCAGCTGAATATAAGCCCAAGCTACACTAAAGCGGAGCTGAATGTTATCATTAAAAATCATCTGAGAGATGACTAGGAAAATAGAAGTATTATAAACCTAGTCAGTGCTTACGGACAGACTCTCAGTTACCTCATCTAGCAGCCAGCAATTTGCCTGTAATAGCCAAACGTTGCCACATTTTTATTGAAACCCAATTAAGAAAACGATTTTTAGTCCAAAATACATGCATTACATAAAAAAAGTTCCCCAGTGGTGTCCATATCCTTTATCCAAACTGTTTCCGCAGGGAATTCTGCTGTGGCTTTCGATGCTCCATTTCTCTTGCATGAGGTCAGAAGCAAAAATGTCTCGTGTGCATATTAAAAGACATGATCCATCGTGAACCTGACAGATTAATATGTTAATTGCCCTTTTTTTTTTTTGACTGGGGATGCCCAGGCCTGTAACACTTTTTGGCGTTTGATGGGTTAAGCATCACTGCATACCGCTAATATTTTTTTGTGATAACTTGCCTTAAATAAATAGAGAAGAATGTAATGAAAGCAAATATGGCCTGACCTTTAGTGTATTTAAGAAAAGCAAATGTAGACCGTAATTTAAGAACTGGTAAATGTCTCCTTACTACTGGATGTTCCTTAATCATTTCTACTTTTTAGCAGTATTCTTCCATTAAACCCTGGCATGTTTATGAGAACAATTTGAGGCATTTAAGGCCAGTAGTAGATCGTCCGTTAATTTATTTGGTCCGTCGGAACCCACAATTCCCAGCTACAGAAGCAAACCGACATGTGAGCAGGCGACTGTGTCTCGCTGCCTTGTTCAGACACACGACCGCCTGCCTCAGCCGAGATGTACGCAGCAGATTACCAATGTTCGAATGCTCCTGCATTTTTCGTCTATGCCTTATCAGGTGGATTTTTCTGTTTTGTTACGGTCAGACTCATTTTCCAGTGAGTTAGTTTTGAAAAGATAAAAGGGCAAAGCCTGGCTCTCCTTTCCTCTTTTCTCATTTTTTGAAGTATTCTAAAGAGCCATTGGCTGCTGCCTGAGATATTCCTGCAAGATGTGGCAATTAATTTTCTTTTAATCAAGGTCGGATGAAGTAAATTGGTGCGGCTCTGAAGCCCCTCATTTTCTGTTTTCGCAGTGATGCAAAACAAATATGATCAGATTATGCTCCTTCTCACCTTATTGAATTAAGAAGCGTGAATGATCAGGGAGAGCCGAGATGTTATAGAGGAAACTCGCCCTTCCCCCTCCCCCAAATCTATCTAGAAGACACCGCAGGCCCTTGTGTAGAGGAGACAGTTTTATCATATTGAACAGTGTAGATTTTTACAAGAAATCACCTGCGAAATGTATCAGTCAGTGAATATTTGCAATTGCCCTTCAGTGTATGTTCACATATACATCTTCATCGACTGGTGAAATACGTTTTTTCCTATTTAAAAAATATGGCTAATCCCTCGTATATTAGACAGTGGAACCTCTCTAAGACAACAACCCAAAATTGAGAATGATGGACTTATAGGTCTTCTCTAAAATGATGGTCCTCTCTAAAAAAGAACCAATATACACGTAAGAAAATCGAAAATTCATTGCAAAACACCCCCCCCCAGTCTTGGCTCTGTAATGGGGCACTGTGCCTGGCAATCTTTCAAGAAAGGAGCCATGTCTGAACTTATGGGGGCACTGTGCCTGGGAATCCTTTCAAGAGAGGAGCCATGTCTGGACTGTTTAAGGCAGCGGTCCCCAACCTTTTTGACCTTGAGAGCCACATTCAGCACTGAGAGAGGGTTGCGAGCCACATTCAGCTCTGAGAAGGGGTCACGAGCAACATCCTGCTTCTGTCCCCCTCAAAGTCGTGTCAACCAAAGCCCCCATTATGGGTATAATGATAACTGAAGGTTTTCCACAGAAATCACTCCAAAGCAGTACACTAAGATCCGGGGGTTCCCACAATACCTCCATTCAGTATTCTCCCATCAAGGACTCCCAACACACTGGTGCATCCAGCTTCAAGATCCTTCTCTAACAGGTAGTATTATCCTCCAGCGTACCATACCCAAAACATCTCTAAACCCCTAAGATCAGTATATGCTCCTCCAGATCTGCTCTTCTGTGCAGGGCTACTCAAAAATTCACCATTTTGAGATGTACTTTTCATACCTGTTTGCTAGACCTGGAGCTAATGCACCAAGCTGGCAGCCAGTCGCGTGCCACAATTCCTGGGAACGGGAGAAACATGTGGCTCCCGAGCTACAGGTTGGGGACCTCTGGTTTAAGGGATAACTAGCTCAGTTATGGGGACACTGTGCCTGGCAATCCTTTCAAGAGAGGACTGTCTCCACCTGTTCTTTTACGTTTTGCTTTTCTAATATTGAAAGATTTTGAGCAACATGGCTGCATTTACTGTGGTTATTTCTAAGAAAAAACAATACATAAATGCCAATATATATAATAATATATATATATTATATATATATAATAAGTATGTAATACAGAAATTCTAAACTTCATCTTCTGCTGATTCTACCAATAATGGTCAATTTCTGCCTTTAAGACTAAGAACAATTTATCGAAGGAGTTTTTGCCAGGCATAAAACTTCTTGAAATGGCGCTATATTTTCATTCCTCTCAAAGTTGTGCAAATCTTTTTTGCATTTTACACTAGTCCCAGTAAGCTTCGACAACTAGTATAAAAAAGTGGGCAGAGCTATCGTAATCTATGCAACAAAGGAGTACAAATTGCAGCAGAAATTTACACCATTCCCTTCCTCTTACTGGAGTAACATTTCTGGCGGTGTCATGCCTCTTAATTAACTTGACCTTTGAAATAACAGTCTTGGTAAATCTGGCAAGGAGGTTTAAAAAATGGCATTATAATTTATAGGCCAAGTTCACAGGGTTTTTTGCTGGGTTTTTGATGTGATACACATGCCAAAATCCACTGTAGTAATTCTTCAAATCTAATTTCATAATCTTTACGTTCATTTAAAGTGGAAAATATTCCTATAGTATACCTGGTGCTTTTTTTCTGCTTGTTTCCCAACAAGTCACTTGGTGTGTTTTCCACCCAGAAAAATTTTCAAATTTCCAATTAAAAATAGAAACGAATAGCCAAATGAAATAAAATAGGAAATAAAAAAAAAACGCCCATACAAAAATAATGTATCAAAATATGCATTTTTTATGCAGATTTTGTTGGCAGTATTTGGTGTTAGATCAGTATTTGGTGTTGGTAGTGAATGCAGCTTTGTTTCTGCAGACGGCGCTTCTTGAGTCTAAGCCACAACCTTGTGATAACACGCGAGATCTCACATTTTGACTCTAAATTATGCTTTAAAAGGTAGAGGTTGCTGCTCCACATGCAAAAAACCCACAACTCAGACGTTCGGACCCAATTCCAGCTGGAGACCTGGGTTATTTATTTGTTCCTTACAGACAGATTTATCCCTTTTTATAATCTGTACTAATTATGGTATTTTGATAGACAGACAGACAAGCTCTAACTTTCCTCGCCTCCCACCGCCAAGAGGAGGGGAGCTCTCATTAATTCAACAAACTCATAGCTGTGTGTCTGATCTATTCTGTTATTATTTTCTGGCTAAAAGCAGAATGGACCTGTTTCTGTAATATACTGTCATTAGGTAAGACAACATATTTAGGTGACTCATCAGCTTTTCTGCACAAAATGTAGTCGTGTTGCTCACTCTATACCTATAAGGTAGGATTCGCCTATCCATGTGTTCGGAATGGTTGCATGCAGGAGTCTGTCGTGTTCAGGTCTGGATGCCCGAGGCTAGTCCGGACATCGCGGTCCATCCTTGGACAGTGTTTCGCAGATGTCTGAATTTGGCCTAAATCATATATTTATTTTTTTTTATAATGCATCTAGCTATTTGTCACCCCATGCTTTCATGTGAGGTTATTGGTGGTCACTATGTCCAACCACTGTGTTTTTAGCCTTAACTAAGTTTTTGTATATAGATTTTTAACTACTTATGGACCATCCATAGACTTTAAACAACCAGGTTGTAGAACAGAACCATCTTGTAGAACCTGCAAATGTCATTGCAGAGTAAGCAATGCAGATTGTATAGCGGGAAGCCGGCTGCCAGATACAACTGGATAGAGAAGGCAGAGATGGATACTACCACTTCTGCCTTCCTGATAGTTGTATTTACAGAGTGGAAGGAGCAGTGTGTATACAGATTAGGAACCACTGATAGCACTTCCCCCTGGGGTCCCAGTGATCATGTGATCACCGGGTGCCACAAGGGAGCAGGCGCTGCTGTGGCCTATCAGACTCAGATCAGCTTTAGGCTGTGTGCACACGTTCCGGATTTGTCGCACTTTTTTTAGCTATAAAAACGCGATAAAAACACTTAAAATACGCATACATATGCATCCCATCATTTATAATTTTTGTGCATATGTTGCGTTTTTGTTTTCAGCAAAAAAAACGCAGCATGTTTATTAATTTTGCGGATTTTTTGCGGATTTCCCACTATATTATTGCATCCCAGAACCTCCAGAAAAATCTGCAAAAAAACACACAAAAAACACATGCGGATTTCTTGCAGAAAATGTCCGGTTTTGTTCAGGAAATTTCTGCAAGAAATCCTGACGTGCACATAGTCTTACAGTGCAGCCAAGAGGCAAAATTTACACAGTAAATGGGGCTAATATAAAGTGTGTATTATATATATATATATATATATATATATATATATATATATATATATATATATACTAGATTGTGGCCCGATTCTAACGCATCGGGTATTCTAGAATATGCATGTCCCCGTAGTATATGGACAATGATGATTCCAGAATTCGCGGCAGACTGTGCCCATCGCTGATTGGTCGAGGCAACCTTTATGACATCATCGTCGCCATGGCAACCATTATGACATCTACGTCGATACTGTGCCCGTTGCTGATTGGTCGAGGCGAATTCGCGGCAGACTGTGCCCATCGCTGATTGGTCGAGGCAACCTTTATGACATCATCGTCGCCATGGCAACCATTATGACATCTACGTCGATACTGTGCCCGTCGCTGATTGGTCGAGGCCTGGCGGCCTCGACCAATCAGAGACTTGGGATTTCCATTGTGACATCATCGTCGCCATGCTGTGCCCGTCGCTGATTGGTCGAGGCCTGGCGGCCTCGACCAATCAGAGACGCGGGATTTCCAGGACAGACAGACAGACAGACAGACAGACAGAAAGACAGACAGACAGACAGACAGACAGAAAGACAGACAGACAGACAGACAGACAGACGGAAAAACCCTTAGACAATTATATATATAGATATATATATATATATATATATATATATATATATAGTCATGGAAAAAAGAGCACAATTTTAATAGTTTTATGGTCCAAAAAAAAGTGAAAAACAGACAAGTATTTCCTTTTCTTCTCTTTATATTCCCACAAAACAATACATTTCTACTACTCTAATAACCCCATCTCAATCAGCACATTTGAACCAATAAAATAGCACTTATACTCTCCTCTGGTGCAGGCGCTATTTCATCGGTGTTTGCACTCACTCTACCGGGCATCGCGTGACATTATTGTTGTTGCAGCCAATCAGCGCTGGCCTCTCTCCCCGCCTTTGGATGAATCAGACATCAAGAGGAGGCGAGCGGTCTGCTGCAGCTCTCAATTCCTGTTAATGTGTAATTTGTCCGAAGGCGGGGAGAGTGGCCAGCGCTGATTGGCCACAGGGATTGCATGACATAATGTCACCAGGAGAGTGGGTGCTGACACCGCTGGAACGTGGTGAGTATAAGGGTAAGTTCTCACTGGGCGTTTTTTTCTGCAGCAAAACTTGGCTTCTTGGCAGAAAAGAAGCTGCTGCAAAAAAAAATCATGTTTTGGTGCGATTTTTTTCATGCATTTTTGGGGCTAACTTGTGTCTTTGCGCATGCTAATAAAGTTGAGTGCCCCCAGAGGAAAAAAAATACTTCCTGTACAAGATGTGCTTGGTCAGGGAAGCGGAAAAATAGAACAATATTTATGGGGCAGCACGGTGGCTCAGTGGTTAGCACAGCAGCCTTGCATCGCTGGAGTCCTGGGTTCAAATCCCACCAAGGAGTTTGTATGACATACTGATAGGGAATCTAGATTGTGAGCCCCATAAGGGACAGCAGTGATAATGTGTGCAAACTGTAAAGCGCTGTGGAATATGTTAGGGCTATATCAAAATAAATATTCTTATTTACAGTATTTATTCATTCACTTATATCGCATTAATTCCACAACGCTGTACAGACATCAGCAACACGGTCTTGAACTGATTAATTCGATTTAGAATTAGAACGACCAAATTCTCAATCTAACCATTCATAGGTATGTCCCTTTATGTGACATCATCCAATTGTGTAGACATTTGCTTGCTACTTGTTGCTGCTGTTCTTTCAGTGTCAGAAGGTGAGAAGGAAGCAGCTGTCATTTATAATAATAATCTTTATTTTTATATAACATATTCCGCAGCGCTTTACACACATTATCATTTGACAGCAGCTCATCGATATGTAGAGCAAGTGAGCAAATCCACTACTCCTGGTGTCTGATCTGGAATTGAATTTTTGCAGAATGAGACGTGACCACGTGGGCACAAAGGGAAATTCATTTAAATTCTCTCAGGGACCGTTCCTTTATGGCATATGGCGGACTTGTGGCACTGGTTTCTGCCACCTCTTTGTGGGGTATTTGTGGTAGATTCCCCTCTCCGGTTGGTGTCACTGCCAGACAATGCTGCCTAGATTCATCGGAATAATAGTCACAGCTGCGCCAGGGCTTTGCTTGGAGTTTGGAAGCCCAAAAGGAAAAACCTGCTCTATGCTAACAAAACAGGGAGAGTAAAAGCAAAAGAGAACAATTAATCAGTGCAAGGATAACTGCGCGTTGTCAGGACCTGTTTGTTTAGCTTCTGATGTGCACTTGTAACTCGCGCTGAACTCCTTCCATTTTCAGATTTTGAAAGAAAAGCGATTCTCTATTCTATTATCTTCTAGGGAATTCAGCACGGGATTGAACACAAAACAGAATTTTCAAATTGTTTGCAAACGACTTTATGACTGGAACACTGCTTGAAGCTCCCTTGCAATTATCCAAATCCCCTGGGTAGAGCCCACAGGCTGGCATGTTTGCTTTACAAATAGTCCTAAGCGCAGAGATCTGCTTCTTGGCTTTGGCAGCTCGTTGTTGGGTGACGTCAGCGGTGCTCTGTGGATCGTTGTTTTCTGTGGAGTTCACGCGTTTCCAAATATATCAGATTAATCACTTCGTAGTTTTACCAAAAAATAAATAACAGTTCATTTTTTGTTTGGCGCGACTTTCTTGTTCCTATCGGATGTATTCACAATTTTTCAGAATTTTCAGGGTGTGCTGTACATTTCTTCTTTATTAGCACAAGCAAGTTCCATCTCAAGAATGTGACTGAGCACCAATTCATTGGCTTCACACGTTTAGGACTGCCATTCAACATTATGGTATGCTCCTTTATAAATTGTTGTTACTGGGTCAGGATACAGGGTCTCATGGTGGCAGTGGGCACCATATAGTGGAACAAAAATCCCTTTGGGGCAGGGATGGGCAATTAATTTTCCTGAGGGGCCACATGAGAGACCTTGACTGTTGTGGAGGGCCGAACTAATAGCTTGAAATTAATTCTACTCAATATTAATTTATGAATATTAATTGTATCACTTAATATTGAGCATAATTAAGTATGCTGACATATCCCCTATATATCTTTGAACCCCCACTGACCCTTATATACAGCATGAGCCCCACACAGCCTCCCTATATACTGCATGAGCCCCACACAGCCTCCCCATAAACTGCATGAACCCCACACACGTCATCGCGTCAGCTGATTGGTGGAGGAAGTGGCTGGAGGCCCCTCCTCCACCAATACTGACTGCGGAAGACAGCGGGCGGGCACAGTGCGGCCCGCGGACCTCAGGTTTTCAGCCCCACGGCTGTCTCGGTCTGTTTGCCCGCGGGCCGCACTTTGCCCAGGTCTGCTCTGGGGCTATAATACAGAACCATAGGACTCGATGTCTCGCCATACAGGCTCCATGCACATGGCTGTGGCCTGTATACGGGTTTTAGTGTCCTACTCTAACCATTTATGAACTAAATTCCGACATAAAGACCACTTGATCTTTTTTTTTTTAATAAACTGGTTCTCCTCTTTGTTGTATATAATTTATATATTAGAAATACATAGGCTACACCACCATTGATCATTCAGCTACTACAATCCACTCGGGAGTTAAGAGATAATTCCGGTGCGATCCTTAAAAGACAAAGCAATCAAAACAGTTGAATGTGCAACATCGAAAATGTAACCACTTAATACAGAATGTCATCATTATAACCCTGTAATGTTATCTTTTATTTATAAGTCTATTCCACTGCACGGCTGGACAATGAAGATGGCAGAAACAATTTTAAGCAGATGAGCTCAGGAAGTAGTGTAATCTGTGCCCGTCCCCATGCACTAATCATGAGGAGCATGGGGTTATTGTGCGAACATGTTGTGATGCGTGTGGATATACCGTACTTTTTTTTTTTTTAAGAAATCCCACATCTAAAACAATTGCTTTAATATAAACCTTTTTTTAAACATGGCACAAGCGTTTGTATGTGTGTATTGGCTCTTTATCATTAGCAATAGTTTTGGTGAATGGTTCGCTACTTTTTTTTTTATATATATATATATATATTTTACCTTAGAGGATATATTGCTACTTTTTAACACAAAAGTGTAATTTATATAATTAAACTAAATTTAAATGTTACTCCATCCACACATGCGGTGTTAGCTCCAACGGCATTGATAAGTTCGCTTTCCTTTGAAGGAGGATGGAAAAAGACCTTGAAAGTAAATTTATGGAGACGGTAGACAACCCTTCACATCTTTCCAGACGAAGCAGAAAATGCATATCTCCCCTCATTGCTACGTGAAAAAAAACATTACCTGTGAGCGACCTCATTTATGTCCTAACAGAACATATTCACCAAATGGAAGGTTGTTGTGTGTATATACGGTATATATATATATATATATATATATATATATATATATATATATATATATATATATAATGTATTTATGCACCTAATTGTGTGATGCTCCCTGGCTTCTCTTTCCCCATTTGTGCAGTTAGCCTGCATTGTCATTTTTTAGAAGGAGAAAAAAATATTGACGAACAGAAAAAAAAAATCAAATTTGCACTCCTACACACATCCACCCTGGCATTATATCAAGTGTAATATCCATGAATTTTTAATCAATGTGTTTCTATTAGGTAATTGGGAGTCTTGAGAACTTTTTTTTTTCTCCCTTTTGTCTTTGATGATTTTCCTCGTGTATCGGCTCTGTATAGAGACCACTTAGCACGTACAGAGGTTTGGGGACGTGTGCTAGGTTTAGGTGGTGAGTGAACACATATTTCTTTGGCTTGGCAGAGCAACATTTCTGAAATTAACGATATCTATAAAGAATGAATGCCCGTATCAGCGTAACCACCCTGCTCTCTCAGCAGTTCTAATATTTGTCTCCAACACAATTCCTGGAATAAGTGCACATGAAGACTTGATTTTCTGCCATGGCTTTAAGTGGCTTGTGGGATTTTAAGTTGGGATTGACATGTACGGCTCTCAACAAATCAAGGATAGAGCTGTGTCTAAAAATCTAATGTCATACACATCAGACAGAACTTGCAATATATCTATGTATTTGTAGAGAACGTGTTCATTTTAGGTTCCACGTTAACTAAAAATAGTTCAGTTTGGTTAAAAACTTTTTTAATTAAATGTTCTTACCTGTCCGAATCAGATTTTAAGAATTTAAAGGACATACTCGCCTTTGCAAATATTTTACTATTACTCTAATGTGTAGACTATTTTTTTTTTTTTACATTTCTTGTTTTTGTATGCAGCTCCAGTGCAGAATTTTAATATACTCTACGCAGTCACGTCCTACCATCATATAGACAATCTCCCAACAGATGTACAAAAAGATAAGCAGCGCCTATTTAGCGCCACTTATCACCACTATAATCAACAGGTTCTGACATCAGAATGAGATATTAGCTGTAGACATGTTAATAGCAGATTCCCACTCATGTGTATAATGAATGAATCAAGGGCCATTATTCTCCAGATTTTAACAATATGATTCCTTTTAAGAAAGTCGATGTCTTTATTCAAAGCAGAAGAGCAAAGGTGCCGACGCGCCTTACTGTGATGACTATTATTATCATTGTTTTGATTATTGTTACCTCTGCCGCCATTAATCATGTAGTCAATAGTTCGTAATCACTTTAGCTTGTGGAAGGTTTTTTATAAATGAAACGGAAAGTAATCTTTTCTGATTTTACATGGTATTCACCAAACTAATTATTTCTTTATTTAGAAAATAATTCCCTGTAACAGAGCTCATTAACTTGTGCTTAGCAGACCCAAATATGTGTATTGTGTAGCACAAATATGTAGACGCCTGCAAAAGGAAAAAATATAGCAGTAAATTCAGAGCTTACTCTTTTATTGTCATACTTACTGCATCTAAAAAAAAAAAAAAAAAGCCTTGCGCCTATCATTTTTTTATATATGTTTTTTAATGTATGTGACTTATTGTTTTGATAAAAATAACGTAACGATAGAAAATGAAAAAAACGAGATGTATTCAATCTCATCAGTTCCGAATAGACTTAATGAATGGCGTGACCGCTATCAAATGGTTTTCAGGCAAAAACATTCCAGATTTTCCTTCTTTGTTTTGCATCTTATAATGGTCATTAAGGTCCCATTATGTTGTGTATATATTCTAGACCTCAAATTATAAATTATGTGTTCTCTCTTTGTGTATAGTTAGATATATATACCATAGAGTACAGCAGCAGCACACACTGTGCACCAGTGTAAGTGCAAACATTAAATGTATGAAATTCAAACTGCGTTGCCGTCATATAGATAATACTTATAAAATTGAGGTACTTAGCGGACAGATTAGTAAATTAGTGAGTGCCCACCAACCATGACAAGGCGCACCTATCTCTAACTATATCAGACTTAACTCTACTGATCCAGGGCCTACAAATTTAGAGGGAAGCTAGTATTCAGTTCTAATTAAAAACAGTCTTAGGCCGGTTTCACACGTTAGTGGCTCCGGTACGTGAGGTGACAGTTTCCTCACGTACCGGAGACACTGACACACGTAGACCCATTAAAATCAATGCATCTGTGCAGATGTCATTGATTTTTTGTGGACCGTGTCTCCGTGTGCCAAACACGGAGACATGTCAGTGTTCGTGGGAGCGCACGTATTACACGGACCCATAAAAGTCAATGGGTCCGTGTAAAACACGGACCACACACGGACCTTCTCCGTGTGCAGTCCGTGTGGCGTGCAGGAGACAGCGCTACAGTAAGCGCTGTCCCCCCCACATGGTGCTGAAGCCGCGATTCATATCTTCTGTGCAGCAGCGTTTGCTGCATAGAAGATATGAATAATAGTGTTTAAAAGAAAGATCTATCTGTCCGCTGCCCTCCCACCCCCTGTGCGCCCCCCGCTGTTCTGAAAATACTCACCCGCTTCCCTCGTTGGCTGTCGATGCTTCCTGTCCTGGCTGCACCTTCTACTGTATGCGGTCACGTGGGGCCGCCGATTAGAGTCATGAATATGTGGCTCCACCTCCCATAGGGGTGGAGCCGCCTATTCATGACTGTAAATGAGCGGCCCCACGTGACCGCATACAGTAGAAGGGGCGGCCAGCACAGGAAGCATCGACAGCCAACGAGGGAAGCGGGTGAGTATTTTCAGAACAGCCGGGGGGCGCACAGAGGGTGGAAGGGCGGCGGACAAATAGATCTTTATTTTAAACACTATTATTCATATCTTCTATGCAGCAAACGCTGCTGCACAGAAGATATGAATCGCGGCTTCAGCACGATGCAGTGTACCACACGCGTGGGTACCACACGCTCCGTGTGGTACCCACTCGGCACACGGGCGGCACATGTGTGCCACACGTATGGCCTACGTGAGCTCAGGGGCACACGGACACGGATAACTCCGGTAGCGATTTTTTTCCGGTACCGGAATTATCTGGACGTGTGGGACAGCCCTTAGACTGGAGGCAGTCGCCATCTCCAAATATATTCTACAAAACAAAACACCATCTGACCAGCACCTCTTACAAAATTATTCAAACATGACGAGGTGCAAACTGCAATGACTGTACTAAATACCTGTCAGACTGGGCAGCAGCACACTGTGTGCGCCAACATTGAATATATCAATTTTTAAACTGCATTGTCATCATATACACTATACTTATACATTGTAGGCACAAATTGGCAGTTAAATAGTAAGATATTTATTAATGTAGACATATTGAGAGAAACCTGATTTTTGTGCATATTCTAACTTGAAGCGGTTTTACAACGAGCAGAGTACATTTTAATTAACAGATCATGGAATATGAATAATTTCCACAATAGGATGTGTTAAATAACATGTTCCTGTGCTGAGATAATCTTATAAATGTGCCCCTGTGTACTGTGTAATGGATGTGTCTGACAAGGATATGGTCTGATCATACCACATCTCCTGGGCAGGGGGGGGAAACAAAAGAGAGTAAGCAGACATTGCATCGCAAGGTCACAGCTGAGTCTTTTTGTGAGGCAAAACATTTCACTGCCTGTTTTTAAGCAATGTTTTACCTAAAAGAATAATTTCTGATCCCGTGCTGTTATGTCTGTATACTCCTTTACTTCCCCCTTGCCTAGGAGCTGTGGTATGATCAGATCATATTCCTGTACGGTCAGACGCAGCCATTACACAGGGGCACATTTATAAGATTATCTCGGCACAGGGACATTTTTTTTAAGTACATCCAATTGTGGAACTTATTATTATTCAAATATCTATTGATTAAAATGTTGTTTAAAATTAACTTTCCGGGAAAACCGCTTTAATTCTACTGAGGCAAAATTGTAACTCTTTACTAGAGTCTCCTAGTCATCACATAGTATTTGTACTGCTACTTGTTATATTGCAGAAGACACTACTTTGGCTTACCTTAGGCACTAGGGCGGCCTCTGTACCCTCTATAGTTTAGAACATCCCACACCGCGGAGACACCATCACGTGTCTCTCAACGCAGTGATCCAGAAAACTGCCCCCATCCCTTATGGGAAATATGCAGATGCATGTAGAGTAGCTGCGGAGACACCATCACGTGTTTCTCAACGCAAGCAATGAATAGCCAGGCCTTTCTCCGGGGAGGAACAACCACGGGAAGGGCAGCATCCAATAAAGGAAAACATCCAATACAGGAAAACCACCTATGCCAAGCATGGTATCCATCCACAGACAGCTGTTTCGGGTTATTTGCCCCTCATCAGTGTGGAGTAGGAATGCCTAGTAAAAGGCTGTAAGGGTACGGATGAATGACCTCGGGGAGACCAAAACATCCCACACCGCTGAGACACCATCACGTGTCTCTCAACGCAGTGATCCAGAACACTGCCCCCATCCCTTATGGGAAATATGCAGATGCATGTAGAGTAGCTGCGGAGACACCATCACGTGTTTCTCAACGCAAGCAATGAATAGCCAGGCCTTTCTCCGGGAAGGAACAACCACGGGAAGGGCAGCATCCAATAAAGGAAAACATCCAATACAGGAAAACCACCTATGCCAAGCATGGTATCCATCCACAGACAGCTGTTTCGGGGTATGTATGTTTCAGCTACTCTACATGCATCTGCATATTTCCCATAAGGGATGGGGGCAGTGTTCTGGATCACTGCGTTGAGAGACACGTGATGGTGTCTCCGCGGTGTGGGATGTTTTAGTCTCCCTGAGGTCATTCATCCGTACCCTTACAGCGTTTTACTAGGCACTGCTCCTAATAGCCAGTTTCCTACTCCACACTGATGAGGGGCAAATACCCCGAAACAGCTGTCTGTGGATGGATATCATGCTTGGCATAGGTAGTTTTCCTGTATTGGATGTTTTCCTTTATTGGATGCTGCCCTTCCCGTGGTTGTTCCTTCCCGGAGAAAGGCCTGGCTATTCATTGCTTGCGTTGAGAAACACGTGATGGTGTCTCCTGTTGTGAAATTGGATTCTGGGCTCCCCCGGTGGCCACTGGTGGAATTGAACTTGTGTGCATCATCCTCTCTGTTCACCTGTTCCCATCAGGATGTGGGAGTCTCTATATAACCTTGCTCCTCTGTCAGTTTCATGCCGGTCAACAATGTAATCAGAAGCCTTTCTTTGCATGTTCCTGCTACTAGACAACTCCCAGCTAAGTTGGACTTTCGTCCTTGTTTGTTTTTGCATTTTGTTCCAGTTCACAGCTGCTGTTTCGTTACTGTGTCTGGAAAGCTCTTGTGATCTGAAATTGCCACTCTGGTGTTATGAGTTAATACTAGAGTCTTAAAGTAATTTCTGGATGGTGTTTTGATAGGGTTTTCAGCTGACCATGAAAGTGCCCTTTCTGTCTTCCTGCTATCTAGTAAGCGGACCTCGATTTTGCTAAACCTATTTTCATACTACGTTTGTCATTTCATCTAAAATCACCGCCAATATATGTGGGGGCCTCTGTCTGCCTTTTGGGGAAATCTCTCTAGAGGTGAGCCAGGACTGTATTTTCCTCTGCTAGGATTAGTTAGTCCTCCAGCTGGCGCTGGGCGTCTAGGGATAAAACGTAGGCACGCTACCCGGCCACTGTTAATTGTGCGGCAGGTTTAGTTCATGGTCAGTTTAGATTCCATCTTCCAAGAGCTAGTTCTTATATATGCTGGGCTATGTTCTCTCGCCATTGAGAATCATGACAGTTTGACCGGCCCAAAAGGGTTAAATTATTGGCTGAGTGTGCTCATAATTGAATCACTTGCTAGTCTGCCTATACTGAAGCCTTCCTCTCTTTCTCTCCTTCTAATCCTTGAATGGCTCTGTGTTCACCTGTTTGAAATGGATCTTCAGAGTGTAGCTACAGGTTTGAATAATCTCGCCACGAAGGTACAAAATTTGCAAGATTTTGTTGTTCATGCACCTATGTCTGAACCTAGAATTCCTTTGCCTGAATTTTTTTCAGGGAATAGATCTTGCTTTCAAAATTTTAAAAATAATTGCAAATTGTTTTTGTCCCTGAAGTCTCGCTCTGCCGGAGATCCTGCACAGCAGGTCAGGATTGTAATTTCCTTGCTCCGGGGCGACCCTCAAGATTGGGCTTTTGCATTGACACCAGGGGATCCTGCGTTGCTCAATGTGGATGCGTTTTTTCTGGCCTTGGGGTTGCTTTATGAGGAACCTCATTTAGAGCTTCAGGCGGAAAAAGCTTTGATGTCCCTATCTCAGGGGCAAGATGAAGCTGAAATATACTGCCAAAAATTCCGTAAATGGTCTGTGCTTACTCAGTGGAATGAGTGCGCCCTGGCGGCGATTTTCAGAGAAGGTCTCTCTGATGCCATTAAGGATGTTATGGTGGGGTTCCCTGTGCCTGCGGGTCTGAATGAGTCCATGACAATGGCTATTCAGATCGATAGGCGTCTGCGGGAACGCAAACCTGTGCACCATTTGGCGGTGTCTACTGAGAAGACGCCAGAAAATATGCAATGTGATAGAATTCTGTCCAGAAGCGAGCGGCAGAATTTTAGACGAAAAAATGGGTTGTGCTTCTATTGTGGTGATTCAACTCATGTTATATCAGCATGCTCTAAGCGTACTAAGAAGCTTGACAAGTCTGTTTCAATTAGCACTTTACAGTCTAAGTTTATTCTATCTGTGACCCTGATTTGTTCTTTATCATCTATTACCGCGGACGCCTATGTCGACTCTGGCGCCGCTTTGAGTCTTATGGATTGGTCCTTTGCCAAACGCTGTGGGTATGATTTGGAGCCTTTGGAAGCTCCTATACCTCTGAAGGGGATTGACTCCACCCCATTGGCTAGCAATAAACCACAATACTGGACACAAGTAACTATGCGTATTAATCCGGATCACCAGGAGATTATTCGCTTTCTGGTGCTGTATAATCTACATGATGTTTTGGTGCTAGGATTGCCATGGCTGCAATCTCATAACCCAGTCCTCGACTGGAAAGCTATGTCTGTGTTAAGCTGGGGATGTAAAGGGACTCATGGGGACGTACCTTTGGTTTCCATTTCATCATCTATTCCCTCTGAGATTCCTGAATTCTTGTCTGACTATCGTGACGTTTTTGAAGAACCCAAGCTTGGTTCACTACCTCCGCACCGGGAGTGCGATTGTGCCATAGATTTGATCCCGGGTAGTAAATACCCTAAGGGTCGTTTATTTAATCTGTCTGTGCCTGAACACGCTGCTATGCGAGAATATATAAAGGAGTCCTTGGAAAAGGGACATATTCGTCCTTCGTCATCTCCCTTAGGAGCCGGTTTTTTCTTTGTGTCTAAGAAAGATGGCTCTTTGAGGCCGTGTATTGATTATCGGCTTTTGAATAAAATCACGGTTAAATATCAATATCCGTTACCACTGCTGACTGATTTGTTTGCTCGTATAAAGGGGGCCAAGTGGTTCTCTAAGATTGATCTCCGTGGGGCGTATAATTTGGTGCGAATCAAGCAGGGGGATGAGTGGAAAACCGCATTTAATACGCCCGAGGGCCACTTTGAGTATTTGGTGATGCCTTTTGGTCTTTCAAATGCCCCTTCAGTCTTCCAGTCCTTTATGCATGACATTTTCCGCGATTATTTGGATAAATTTATGATTGTGTATCTGGATGATATTCTGATTTTTTCGGATGACTGGGACTCTCATGTCCAGCAGGTCAGGAGGGTTTTTCAGGTTTTGCGGTCTAATTCCTTGTGTGTGAAGGGTTCTAAGTGCGTTTTTGGGGTTCAAAAGATTTCCTTCTTGGGATACATTTTTTCCCCCTCTTCCATCGAGATGGATCCTGTCAAGGTTCAGGCTATTTGTGATTGGACGCAACCCTCTTCTCTTAAGAGTCTTCAGAAATTTTTGGGCTTTGCTAACTTTTATCGTCGATTTATTGCTGGTTTTTCTGATGTTGTTAAACCATTGACTGATTTGACTAAGAAGGGTGCTGATGTTGCTGATTTGTCCCTTGATGCTGTGGAGGCCTTTCGGGAGCTTAAGCGCCGCTTTTCTTCCGCCCCTGTGTTGCGTCAGCCTGATGTTGCTCTTCCTTTTCAGGTTGAGGTCGACGCTTCTGAAATCGGAGCTGGGGCGGTGTTGTCGCAGAGAAGTTCCGACTGCCCCGTGATGAGACCTTGTGCTTTTTTTTCCCGTAAATTTTCGCCCGCCGAGCGGAATTATGATATTGGGAATCGGGAGCTTTTGGCCATGAAGTGGGCTTTTGAGGAGTGGCGTCACTGGCTTGAGGGGGCCAGACATCAGGTGGTGGTATTGACTGACCACAAAAATTTAATTTACCTTGAGTCTGCCAGGCGCCTGAATCCTAGACAGGCGCGCTGGTCGTTGTTTTTCTCTCGGTTTAATTTTGTGGTGTCATACCTACCGGGTTCTAAGAATGTTAAGGCGGATGCCCTTTCTAGGAGTTTTGAGCCTGACTCCCCTGGTAATTCTGAGCCCACAGGTATCCTTAAGGATGGAGTGATATTGTCTGCCGTTTCTCCAGACCTGCGGCGGGCCTTGCAGGAGTTTCAGGCGGATAGACCGGATCGTTGCCCACCTGGTAGACTGTTTGTTCCTGATGATTGGACCAGTAGAGTCATCTCTGAGGTTCATTCTTCTGCGTTGGCAGGTCATCCTGGAATCTTTGGTACCAGGGATTTGGTGGCAAGGTCCTTCTGGTGGCCTTCCCTGTCACGAGATGTGCGAGGCTTTGTGCAGTCTTGTGACGTTTGTGCTCGGGCCAAGCCTTGTTGTTCTCGGGCTAGTGGATTGTTGTTGCCCTTGCCTATTCCGAAGAGGCCTTGGATGCACATCTCGATGGATTTTATTTCGGATCTGCCTGTTTCTCAGAAGATGTCTGTCATCTGGGTGGTGTGTGACCGTTTCTCTAAGATGGTCCATTTGGTTCCCTTGCCTAAGTTGCCTTCTTCTTCCGAGTTGGTTCCTCTGTTTTTTCAAAATGTTGTTCGTTTGCATGGTATTCCGGAGAATATCGTTTCTGACAGAGGGACCCAATTCGTGTCTAGATTTTGGCGGGCATTCTGTGCTAGGATGGGCATAGATTTGTCTTTTTCGTCTGCTTTCCATCCTCAGACTAATGGCCAGACCGAGCGGACTAATCAGACCTTGGAGACATATTTGAGGTGTTTTGTGTCTGCGGATCAGGATGATTGGGTTGCTTTTTTGCCATTGGCGGAGTTCGCCCTCAATAATCGGGCCAGCTCTGCCACCTTGGTGTCCCCGTTTTTCTGTAATTCGGGGTTTCATCCTCGATTTTCCTCCGGTCAGGTGGAATCTTCGGATTGTCCTGGAGTGGATGCTGTGGTGGAGAGGTTGCATCAGATTTGGGGGCAGGTAGTGGACAATTTGAAGTTGTCCCAGGAGAAGACTCAGCTTTTTGCCAACCGCCGTCGTCGTGTTGGTCCTCGGCTTTGTGTTGGGGACTTGGTGTGGTTGTTGTTGTGAATTTGGATTCTGGGCTCCCCCGGTGGCTACTGGTGGAATTGAACTTGTGTCATCATCTGCTCTGTTCACCTGTTCCCATCATGATGTGGGAGTCGCTATATAACCATGCTTCTCTGTTAGTCTGATGCCGGTCAACAATGTTATCAGAAGCCTTCTGTGCATGTTCCTGCTCCTAGACAACTCCTAGATAAGTTGGACTTTCGTCCATGTTTGTTTTTGTATTTTTGGTTCCAGTTCACAGCTGTAGTTTCGTTACTGTGTCTGGAAAGCTCTTGTGATACAGAAATTGCCACTCTGGTGTTATGAGTTAATGCCAGAGTCTTAAAGGAATTTCTGGATGGTATTTTGATAGGGTTTTTCAGCTGACCATGAAAGTGTCCCTTCTGTCCTTCAACTATCTAGTAAGCGGACCTCAAATTTGCTAAACCTATTTTCATGCTACGTTTGTTGTTTCATCTTGATTCACCGCCAATATATGTGGGGGTCTTCTGTCTGCCTGTCGGGGAATTTCTCTAGAGGTGAGCAAGGACTGTATTTTCCTCTGCTTAGACTATTTAGTTCTCCGGCTGGCGCTGGGCATCTAGCGATCAACGTAGGCATGCTACCTGGCCACTTCTAGTTGTGTGATAGGTTTAGTTCATGGTCAGTTTAGTTCCCATCATCCAAGAGCTAGTTCTGATATATGCTGGGCTATGTCTCTTGCCATTGAGACCATGACAGTTTGACCGGCCCACTAAAGGGTTAAATCCTTGGCTGAGAAAGGAGAGAAAAGAGAAGCTGCTGAAATTTTTTTTTTTTTTTTCCTCTAGCTCTGAGTGTGCTCATAATTGAACCACCTGCCAGTCTGTCTATACTACAGCTTTCCTTTCTTTCTCTCCTTCTAAACCTTGAATGGCTCTGTGTTCATTTGTGTAAAATGGATCTTCAGGGTGTAGCTGCAGGTTTGAGTAATCTCGCCACGAAGGTACAAAATTTGCAAGATTTTGTTATTCATGCACCTATGTCTGAGCCGAGAGTTCCTTTGCCGGAATTTTTCTCGGGAAATAGATCTGGTTTTCAGAATTTTAGAAATAATTGCAAATTGTTTTTGTCCCTGAAGTCTCGCTCTGCCGGAGACCCTGCTCAGCAGGTCAGGATTGTTATTTCCTTGCTCCGGGGCGACCCTCAAGATTGGGCTTTTTCATTGAAGCCAGGGGATCCTGCGTTGCTCAATGTGGATGCGTTTTTTCTGGCCTTGGGGTTGCTTTATGAGGAACCTCATTTGGAGCTTCAGGCAGAAAAAACTTTGATGTCCCTGTTTCAGGGGCAAGATGAAGCAGAAATATACTGCCAAAGATTCCGTAAATGGTCTGTGCTTACTCAGTGGAATGAGTGCGCCCTGGCGGCGACTTTCAGAGAGGGCCTCTCTGATGCCATTAAGGATGTTATGGTGGGGTTCCCTGTGCCTGCGGGTCTGAATGAGTCCATGACAATGGCTATTCAGATCGATAGGCGTCTACGGGAGCGCAAACCTGTGCACCATTTGGCGGTGTCCACTGAGAAGACGTCAGAAAGTATGCAGTGTGATAGAATTCTGTCCAGAAGCGAGCGGCAGAATTTTAGACGGAAAAATGGGTTGTGTTTCTATTGTGGTGATTCTACTCATGTTATATCAGCATGCTCTAAGCGCACTAAGAAGCTTGACAAGTCTGTTTCCATTGGCACTTTACAGTCTAAGTTCATTCTATCTGTGACCCTGATTTGCTCTTTGTCATCCATGACAGCGGACGCCTATGTCGACTCTGGCGCCGCTTTGAGTCTTATGGATTGGTCCTTTGCCAAACGCTGTGGGTATGATTTAGAGCCTTTGGAAACTCCTATTCCTCTGAAGGGGATTGACTCCACCCCATTGGCTAGTAATAAACCACAATACTGGACACAAGTAACTATGCGGATTAATCCGGATCATCAGGAGATTATTCGCTTTCTGGTGCTGTATAATCTACATGATGTTTTGGTGCTGGGATTGCCATGGCTGCAATCTCATAACCCAGTCCTCGACTGGAGAGCTATGTCTGTAAAAAGCTGGGGATGTAAGGGGACTCATGGGGACGCACCTTTGGTTTCCATTTCATCATCTATTCCCTCTGAAATTCCTGAGTTCTTGTCTGACTATCCTGACGTCTTTGAAGAACCCAAGCTGGGTTCATTACCTCCGCACCGCGAGTGCGATTGTGCTATAGATTTAATCCCGGGTAGTAAATACCCTAAGGGTCGGTTATTTAATCTGTCTGTGCCTGAACATGCTGCTATGCGAGAATATATAAAGGAGTCCTTGGAAAAGGGACATATTCGTCCGTCGTCATCTCCCTTGGGAGCCGGGTTTTTCTTTGTGTCTAAAAAAGATGGTTCTTTGAGGCCATGTATTGATTATCGGCTTTTGAATAAAATCACGGTCAAATATCAATACCCGTTGCCGCTGCTGACTGATTTGTTTGCTCGCATAAAGGGGGCCAAGTGGTTCTCTAAGATTGATCTCCGTGGGGCGTATAATTTGGTGCGAATTAAGCAGGGGGATGAGTGGAAAACCGCATTTAATACGCCCGAGGGCCACTTTGAGTATTTGGTGATGCCTTTTGGTCTTTCTAATGCCCCTTCAGTCTTCCAATCCTTTATGCATGACATTTTCCGCAATTATTTGGATAAATTTATGATTGTGTATCTGGATGATATTCTGATTTTTTCGGATGACTGGGACTCTCATGTCCAGCAGGTCAGGAGGGTTTTTCAGGTTTTGCGGTCTAATTCTTTGTGTGTGAAGGGTTCTAAGTGCCTTTTTGGGGTTCAAAAGATTTCCTTCTTGGGATATATTTTTTCCCCCTCTTCCATTGAGATGGATCCTGTCAAGGTTCAGGCTATTTGTGATTGGACGCAGCCCTCTTCTCTTAAGAGTCTTCAGAAATTTTTGGGCTTTGCTAACTTTTATCGCCGATTTATTGCTGGTTTTTCGGATGTTGTTAAGCCATTGACCGATTTGACTAAGAAGGGTGCTGATGTTGCTGAT
Organism: Ranitomeya variabilis; assembly: GCF_051348905.1. Lineage (NCBI taxonomy): Eukaryota > Metazoa > Chordata > Amphibia > Anura > Dendrobatidae > Ranitomeya > Ranitomeya variabilis. Next base: position 258,820,348 of record NC_135235.1, on the reverse strand, counting down.
TGGTCCCCTGATGCTGTGGAGGCCTTTCAGGAGCTTAAGCGCCGTTTTTCTTCTGCCCCTGTGTTGCGTCAGCCTGATGTTGCTCTGCCTTTTCAGGTTGAGGTTGACGCTTCTGAGATCGGAGCTGGGGCAGTGTTGTCGCAGAAAAGTTCCGACTGCTCCGTGATGAGGCCTTGTGCTTTTTTCTCCCGTAAATTTTCGCCCGCTGAGCGGAATTATGATGTTGGTAATCGGGAGCTTTTGGCCATGAAGTGGGCTTTTGAAGAGTGGCGCCACTGGCTTGAGGGGGCTAGACATCAAGTGGTGGTATTGACTGACCACAAAAATCTAATTTATCTTGAATCCGCCAGGCGCCTGAATCCTAGACAGGCGCGCTGGTCGTTGTTTTTCTCTCGGTTTGATTTTGTGGTGTCATACCTACCCGGCTCTAAGAATGTTAAAGCGGATGCCCTTTCTAGGAGTTTTGAGCCTGACTCGCCTGGTGACTCTGAGCCCACAGGTATCCTTAAAGATGGAGTGATTTTGTCAGCCGTTTCTCCAGACCTGCGGCGGGCCTTGCAGGAGTTTCAGGCGGATAGACCGGATCGTTGCCCACCTGGTAGACTGTTTGTTCCTGATGATTGGACCAGCAGAGTCATCTCTGAGGTTCATTCTTCTGCGTTGGCAGGTCATCCTGGAATCTTTGGTACCAGGGATTTGGTGGCAAGGTCCTTCTGGTGGCCTTCCCTGTCACGAGATGTGCGAGGCTTTGTGCAGTCTTGTGACGTTTGTGCTCGGGCCAAGCCTTGTTGTTCTCGGGCTAGTGGTTTGTTATTGCCCTTGCCTATTCCTAAGAGGCCTTGGACGCACATCTCGATGGATTTTATCTCGGATCTGCCTGTTTCTCAGAAGATGTCTGTCATCTGGGTAGTGTGTGACCGTTTCTCTAAGATGGTCCATTTGGTTCCCTTGCCCAAGTTGCCTTCTTCTTCCGAGTTGGTTCCTCTGTTTTTTCAAAATGTTGTTCGTTTACATGGTATTCCTGAGAATATCGTTTCTGACAGAGGAACCCAATTTGTGTCTAGATTTTGGCGGGCATTCTGTGCTAGGATGGGCATAGATTTGTCTTTTTCGTCTGCTTTCCATCCTCAGACTAATGGCCAGACCGAGCGGACTAATCAGACCCTGGAGACATATCTGAGATGTTTTGTGTCTGCGGATCAGGATGATTGGGTTGCTTTTTTGCCTTTGGCGGAGTTCGCCCTCAATAATCGGGCCAGCTCTGCCACTTTGGTGTCCCCGTTTTTCTGCAATTCGGGGTTTCATCCGCGATTTTCCTCCGGTCAGGTGGAATCTTCGGATTGTCCTGGTGTGGATGCTGTGGTGGAGAGATTGCATCAGATTTGGGGGCAGGTGATGGACAATTTGAAGTTGTCCCAGGAGAAGACTCAGCTTTTTGCCAACCGCCGTCGTCGTGTTGGTCCTCGGCTTGGTGTTGGGGATTTGGTGTGGTTGTCTTCTCGTTTTGTCCCTATGAGGGTCTCTTCTCCTAAGTTTAAGCCTCGGTTTATCGGCCCGTACAAGATATTGGAGATTCTTAACCCTGTGTCCTTCCGTTTGGACCTCCCTGCATCTTTTTCTATTCATAATGTTTTTCATCGGTCATTATTGCGCAGGTATGAGGTACCTATTGTGCCTTCCGTTGAGCCTCCTGCTCCGGTGTTGGTTGAGGGTGAGTTGGAGTACGTTGTGGAAAAAATCTTGGACTCCCGTGTTTCCAGACGGAGACTCCAGTATCTGGTCAAGTGGAAGGGATACGGCCAGGAGGATAATTCTTGGGTGACTGCCTCTGATGTTCATGCCTCTGATCTTGTTCGTGCCTTTCATAGGGCTCATCCTGATCGCCCTGGTGGGTCTGGTGAGGGTTCGGTGCCCCCTCCTTGAGGGGGGGGTACTGTTGTGAATTTGGATTCTGGGCTCCCCCGGTGGCTACTGGTGGAATTGAACTTGTGTCATCATCTGCTCTGTTCACCTGTTCCCATCATGATGTGGGAGTCGCTATATAACCATGCTTCTCTGTTAGTCTGATGCCGGTCAACAATGTTATCAGAAGCCTTCTGTGCATGTTCCTGCTCCTAGACAACTCCTAGATAAGTTGGACTTTCGTCCATGTTTGTTTTTGTATTTTTGGTTCCAGTTCACAGCTGTAGTTTCGTTACTGTGTCTGGAAAGCTCTTGTGATACAGAAATTGCCACTCTGGTGTTATGAGTTAATGCCAGAGTCTTAAAGGAATTTCTGGATGGTATTTTGATAGGGTTTTTCAGCTGACCATGAAAGTGTCCCTTCTGTCCTTCAACTATCTAGTAAGCGGACCTCAAATTTGCTAAACCTATTTTCATGCTACGTTTGTTGTTTCATCTTGATTCACCGCCAATATATGTGGGGGTCTTCTGTCTGCCTGTCGGGGAATTTCTCTAGAGGTGAGCAAGGACTGTATTTTCCTCTGCTTAGACTATTTAGTTCTCCGGCTGGCGCTGGGCATCTAGCGATCAACGTAGGCATGCTACCTGGCCACTTCTAGTTGTGTGATAGGTTTAGTTCATGGTCAGTTTAGTTCCCATCATCCAAGAGCTAGTTCTGATATATGCTGGGCTATGTCTCTTGCCATTGAGACCATGACAGGTTGTCTTCTCGTTTTGTCCCTATGAGGGTTTCTTCTCCTAAGTTTAAGCCTCGGTTCATCGGCCCGTACAAGATATTGGAGATTCTTAACCCTGTGTCCTTCCGTTTGGACCTCCCTGCATCTTTTTCTATTCATAATGTTTTTCATCGGTCATTATTGCGCAGGTATGAGGTACCGGTTGTGCCTTCCGTTGAGCCTCCTGCTCCGGTGTTGGTTGAGGGTGAGTTGGAGTACGTTGTGGAAAAGATCTTAGACTCCCGTGTTTCCAGACGGAAACTCCAGTATCTGGTCAAATGGAAGGGATACGGTCAGGAGGATAATTCTTGGGTGACTGCCTCTGATGTTCATGCCTCCGATCTTGTCCGTGCCTTTCATAGGGCTCATCCTGATCGCCCTGGTGGTTCTGGTGAGGGTTCGGTGCCCCCTCCTTGAGGGGGGGGTACTGTTGTGAAATTGGATTCTGGGCTCCCCCGGTGGCCACTGGTGGAATTGAACTTGTGTGCATCATCCTCTCTGTTCACCTGTTCCCATCAGGATGTGGGAGTCTCTATATAACCTTGCTCCTCTGTCAGTTTCATGCCGGTCAACAATGTAATCAGAAGCCTTTCTTTGCATGTTCCTGCTACTAGACAACTCCCAGCTAAGTTGGACTTTCGTCCTTGTTTGTTTTTGCATTTTGTTCCAGTTCACAGCTGCTGTTTCGTTACTGTGTCTGGAAAGCTCTTGTGATCTGAAATTGCCACTCTGGTGTTATGAGTTAATACTAGAGTCTTAAAGTAATTTCTGGATGGTGTTTTGATAGGGTTTTCAGCTGACCATGAAAGTGCCCTTTCTGTCTTCCTGCTATCTAGTAAGCGGACCTCGATTTTGCTAAACCTATTTTCATACTACGTTTGTCATTTCATCTAAAATCACCGCCAATATATGTGGGGGCCTCTGTCTGCCTTTTGGGGAAATCTCTCTAGAGGTGAGCCAGGACTGTATTTTCCTCTGCTAGGATTAGTTAGTCCTCCGGCTGGCGCTGGGCGTCTAGGGATAAAACGTAGGCACGCTACCCGGCCACTGTTAATTGTGCGGCAGGTTTAGTTCATGGTCAGTTTAGATTCCATCTTCCAAGAGCTAGTTCTTATATATGCTGGGCTATGTTCTCTCGCCATTGAGAATCATGACAGTCTCCGCAGCTACTCTTCATGCATCTGCATATTTCCCATAAGGGATGGGGGCAGTGTTCTGGATCACTGCGTTGAGAGACACGTGATGGTGTCTCCGCGGTGTGGGATGTTTTGGTCTCCCCGAGGTCATTCATCCATACCCTTACAGCCTTTTACTAGGCACTGCTCCTAATAGCCAGTTTCCTACTCCACACTGATGAGGGGCAAATACCCCGAAACAGCTGTCTGTGGATGGATACCATGCTTGGCATAGGTGGTTTTCCTGTATTGGATGTTTTCCTTTATTGGATGCTGCCCTTCCCGTGGTTGTTCCTTCCCGGAGAAAGGCCTGGCTATTCATTGCTTGCGTTGAGAAACACGTGATGGTGTCTCTGCAGCTACTCTACATGCATCTGCATATTTCCCATAAGGGATGGGGGCAGTGTTCTGGATCACTGCGTTGAGAGACACATGATGGTGTCTCCACGGTGTGGGATGTTTTGGTCTCCCCGAGGTAATTCATCCGTACCCTTACAGCCTTTTACTAGGCACTGCTCCTAATAGCCAGTTTCCTACTCCACACTGATGAGGGGCAAATACCCCGAAACAGCTGTCTGTGGATGGATACCATGCTTGCAATAGGTGGTTTTCCTGTATTGGATGTTTTCCTTTATTGGATGCTGCCCTTCCCGTGGTTGTTCCTTCCCGGAGAAAGGCCTGGCTATTCATTGCTTGCATTGAGAAACACGTGATGGTGTCTCCGCAGCTACTCTACATGCATCTGCATATTTCCCATAAGGGATGGGGGCAGTGTTCTGGATCACTGCGTTGAGAGACACGTGATGGTGTCTCCACGGTGTGGGATGTTTTGGTCTCCCCGAGGTCATTCATCCATACCCTTACAGCCTTTTACTAGGCACTGCTCCTAATAGCCAGTTTCCTACTCCACACTGATGAGGGGCAAATACCCTGAAACATCTGTCTGTGGATGGATACCATGCTTGGCATAGGTGGTTTTCCTGTATTGGATGTTTTCCTTTATTGGATGCTGCCCTTCCTGTGGTTGTTCCTTCCCGGAGAAAGGCCTGGCTATTCATTGCTTGCGTTGAGAAACACGTGATGGTGTCTCCGCAGCTACTCTACATCCCTCTATAGTTTAGGCATTGTTAAAGGTAGACATGCAAGGTGTGAACAGTGGCTTTTGGAAATCTGAGTCATAGTAGAACAATGGCAGTAATAAAAAGTCCACAACTCCTTGAGCAAGAAAATAATTAAACCTAAATCCTGTGGCAACACACCAGACCAAGCAGAGTATTTCCCAAATCACTCACCATCTCTTCTTAAAAGCCAAGGGAAAAAACGTTTCCTCTGGAATCCAGTAGCGTATTTGAGATCATGGCACTTGCAAAACATAGAAGATTGAACATGCATCAATATACTACAACCAGCAGCTCTCACTTCCTCCAAATATAAGTGATTTGTCCGAAGCCGGGAAGAGTGAAGCCAACGCTGACTGTCCGCAGGGATCGTGTGAATGTCACACGATCCACGGGAGAGTCCGTGCTGGCACCGTTCCTGCAATGTCTGCACATAAAGTGAGTATAGGTGTTATTATTGTACAAGGGAAAATTTAGGGATTGAGAATTGGTTGTCCAAGTAGTGGAAAATGACTGTAACAAAGCAGAATGTGTGTATTCCATATAATCACAAAAGTAAAATTCAAAGGAGCTTTTCTTATCAGTAAAAAAAAACTTGTGGTATGCTCCCTCTCGACAACCCTGTGTTTCTCCTCACTTTATGCTCCATCTAGAGCTGCTGTCCAGAGAAACATTGAGCTGAAGTGATTCATTGCACGATAATGAGTGAAACTACCTGCTGTGTATCAGTCAAAGGTCATTGATTCAAAAGTTATTCCAAGACTATAATGACCACATATAGATGTGCTGCTAAACGCAACATATTTGTAGTGTTACACACCATATTCGCTGTATGATCACATATAGATGTGCTGCTAAACACAACATATTTGTAGTATTACACACCGTATTCACTGTATGATCACATATAGATGTGCTGCTAAACACAACATATTTGTAGTATTACACACCATACTCGCTGTATAACCACATATAGATGTGCAGCTAAACACAACATATTTGTAATATTACACACCATATTCACTGTATGACCACATATAGATGTGCTGCTAAACACAACATATTTGTAGTATTACACACAGTATTCACTGTATAACCACATATAGATGTGCTGCTAAACACAACATATTTGTAGTATTACACACCGTATTCACTGTATAACCACATATAGATGTGCTGCTAAACACAACATATTTGTAGTATTACACACTGTATTCACTGTATAACCACATATAGATGTGCTGCTAAAACAACATATTTGTAGTGTTACACACCATATTCACTGTATGATCACATATAGATGTGCTGCTAAACACAACATATTTGTAATGTTACACACCGTATTCACTGTATGACCACATATAGATGTGCTGCTAAACACAACATATTTGTAGTGTCACACATCGTATTCACTGTATGCACACCTTGTCCAGTCACTCATATATAACATCAGTAAACATTTTTTTAATTTCTCAAAATATTTTTATTCTCCTTTTTGTCCCTTCTACTTGAACAATGTCCTTCATCTGAAAGAGGGGCCGAGCAGTGTCCCACCAGATGTGGGCTCGGTGCCACTTCATACTTTGGAGGATCATTAGCAGAAATCATTAGCTGTAACACAACCTTCTCCATAAATCTCCACTGTACCTGAATCATTTGTCTGTGCTTAATTTCCATCTCCCTAATTTTATGATTTGTTCCTCGTTTGATGAGAGTATCTTCCATTAATTGTGTAGTAAGTGAATCTCGTTTCAGCTCAGTTGAATGTTTCAGCTCTGACCCCTTCTTGCTGCACTGTCGGATTTTTTTTTTCTGCCTGGATTGAGTGCCTGTAAAATCTTTCCCTACTTTCCCGGCTCTGTCAGATAACTATGGCCACCGTGTCTCTGATAATACTGTATATACATAGTATCACTCCCATCATTCTCTATTACTGCTACAGCAGCTGAATGAGTTGTGTACAGTATCTCATGGCTGACACTTCTAGCATCCAACTTTAGTTCTATAGGACTTTATCTAGATAGTCTGATTGCAAGGTCAGGCTTATTTACCCCACCGCAAAAACTATTATTGTATGAGCTCACACATTACTATAAAGTAAAATGATTATGGATGTTCGAGCTGTGGGAAACTATTAAGGTTTACATTGTATCTTTGTATTACCTTCAATGAAACAAGAGCTACATCCTTTTACCTTTTTTTTGTTTTCCCAAAAGTTTAGAATGCTTCAAAACAACAAACTAAGTAGTAATCATCACTTTTCCATTACACCACCACTCCCATCCTGCTTGTCTGTGGCCTCCAGTGAAAATGTTTTGATATTGGCATGTAACCACTGGTCAGTTACTGGCCGAAGAACACATCACTGAGGACATAACTGCAGCCAGTATCTGGTTGGAAAAAGTTATATGTGCATTTAGAAACATCTTTGCTGGAGTGGAAGCCCCTGACTAAGCCGTGCCTACACGGCGATACGCGTGGGTTAGGGTTGGCACCCATCCTCCTGCTTGCTCCCATTGACTGCCTGACCTCCAGGGCTCTGATGGTAACGTTACGGTCCCTTTGGCGATGTTCTCATTGCTAGTTCGGTGCACATTTTACTGCACTAGCAGCATCCATTAGGACTCAGGTACACCCTCCTGGGCTATTGTTCTGGTGGGATAGCCATTTGCAGGGCATTATACGTTCACATGCACCTGGCTTCACCTGGAGGGTTGAACCCCTTGAATCCACCACACCCTTTTATTCTATATCTATGTCCGCTAACATTGTTGTTGCATAGCTGTTGGTGTTTGCTCTTCTGGTTTATCTTTGGGATGGCAGTGACTTGCTGGGAGCATGCTATTTCAGTGTCATATGTCAACTTATTTTCTTTCCGATTTACATTGTAATATTCATCTAGATCTACTCCAGAATCCAATACAAAACTATTACCCTCATCCACAAAGCACTCCATGGCTCAGCACCACCCTACATCTCCTCCCTGGTCTCAGTCTACCACCCTACCCGTGCCCTCCGCTCCGCTAATGACCTCAGGTTAGCATCCTCAATAATCAGAACCTCCCATTCCCGTCTCCAAGACTTTTCACGTGCTTCGCCAATTCTTTGGAATGCACTACCCAGGTTAATATGATTAATCCCCAATCCCCACAGTTTTAAGCGTGCCCTAAAATCGCATTTGTTCACACTAGCCTACATACTAGATTATATACTGTGTGCTAGTAATGTTTTTTGTTATTGTGATATGATCAATCGCGTGCACGTCCTTCAGTAGTACTTTTTCTCTTCTTTTCCTTGCTCATGGTTTTTACTACTGGATGAGGCACCTTTTTAAGTACATTGTAGTGCGTCCTATTCCATACTGTTGGAGGCCAAAGTGGTGGCACAAGAGCAGGAATGGGACTGATTTTTTATTAGTGTTTCCCCGAAAATAAGGCAGGGTCTTATTATTTTTTTGCTCCAGAAGATGGGTTAGGGCTTTCTTTTTTTTTTTCTTTATACAGGGGATGTCTTTTTTTTTTTTTTTCTATGAACAACAATCCACATTTATTCGTGAACACAAACCTTCACATTTATTCAAATATAATCATGTCATCACACACACTGCACATACCGGCTTGTCTCCTCTCCAGTTCTCCAACACTCCCACAGTTAAAGGACCTTTAGTGACATCATGGTCATATGACCATGATGTCACCAAAGGTCCTTAAGCAGTCTTAGCCTCAGAATAAAAATCCTAAAGGCTTTGGACAATTGCACAGTTTTTCACCCCACCTACTGCCAGCCCTGACTGTAACTAGGCCTATTTTTGGAGTAGGGTTTATATTTCAAACATAGTCCAAAAATTCTGAAAAATCATACTTGGGCTTATTTTCAGGGAAATTGTATATACCATTCTAATATATTGATTAAAAAACAGTAAAGGAGTTGTCCAGGCTCGCCACAAAAGTCTGCAGCCACTTTATGTTCATACTGTCACGATTTCCTGGTATTCTTACTGGGAGCGGGTGGTGACGTGACCACATGTATCACAATTTGCTTCTTTGAGAGAAGTATTCACATGACATGGGTATACCGCACATAGAGTGACTTTTCTGCCAAGACTGGTCAACCCCTCTCAGACATCAAGGATTTTATCTTCATTATATTTTTATTAGTGATGAACGAACGTGCTCGGATAAGGCGTTACCTGAGCATGCTCTGGTGCTAACCAAGTGACTTCAGGGTGCTCGATAAATATATTTGAGTCCCCACACCAGCATATCTCATGGCTGTTTGACAGTCGCAACACATGCAGGGGTTGCCTAACATGTGTTATTCGAGCACTCCGAAGACGGACACAAAATGTAAATCTGTTCATCCTAACCCCATAATGAAGATTCTCATCAATTTTCTTGTCTGTTTTCTCCACTAGTGTTTAGCTCCAGGTCATCCATGTTATGTCCTGATAGCCGTCATTGAATTAAACCGGAAAAGATGCTACAACACAAAAAGTGGCATATTTACCTACGGCAGCCAGTAAGATCGCTGATTTTGTTTTTCAAAGGGCAATATAATCTAATTGGCTGTCCTGGGCATGGACTGTGCATTTCCTTTGTACAAATCTAAGGGGTACCGTTTCTCCTTAGATTATTTATTTATTAGGCTTTGCTTATATAGCGCTATCATATTCCGTAGCGCTTTACAGACATTATCATCGCTGTCATCGCTGTCCCCAATGGGGCTCACAATCTAAATTCCCTATCAGTATGTCTTTGGAGTGTGAGGGGAAACCGGAGAACTCGAAGGAAACCCACGCAAAAACGGGGAGAACATACAAACTCCTTGCAGATGTTGTCCTTGGTGGGATTTGAACCCAGGACCCCAGCGCTGTAAGTGCTAACCACTGAGCCGCCATGTTGCCCTATCCCAGTCTCAGCCTCTCGCCTAGCCAGATCGGGTCTCACGCTTTGCACTCACAGGGGGCAATATGGCATTTATCCTATGTCATATTGCATGGTTCTTTAAAGGATCGATATTGACTTGTAGGATTGCTACTTTCAATAGGTGGCACTAGAGTTTAAGTCCTTTGTACTAATGTAATGCTAGATCTCTGCTTTCATTATGTCCAGCAATGTGAATGCAGAGGGTGAAACTCACTGCAGATTTGCATCAAAATGCACAACAAATCTGCATATAACTCATGCACATTTTGTTACGGATTTGCTATAACAAAATATGCATTGTTGAAAATCTGAAAAGCTGCATTCAGTGTAAACCCCGATGCAGTATTCAATTGTAGGTGTTTTTTCTATTAATTTATACATTTTATGTCAAAGTGCATTACAATTACAAACGTCTAGTAACGGTCAGTTTCTTTTTTCTTTCGCCTGTCGTTAGATCAGCCACTTGCCTTCCGATGATTCCACCACGCACGCTCTCGGTTGATGTAATGTGCACAGGGTTAGAGTGCAGCCACTCTGAGTAGCCAGTTAATTTGGCTAAATAGCGGGTCAGGTTTATTGTGGAGAATAACTCGCAAACACAAAGTGTTTCCTTCTCAGAAATTTATGATCACGCCAGGACCTTTTACACTCTCGTCACACTCTTCTGTGTTTATTTAAGCAGTGCGGGTTTTGGTACATATATCTCATGACAGCAAAACACATAACTGCTACCTACGGCTTATGCATATGCAGGCAAATTAATATAGGGCCAAAACCAACTAATTAATTTTGGCACCTGCCCTAGATAGATACATATATAAATATGAGATATATGGATCTAAGATAGATATGATATGAATGGTGATGGATAGATCGTAGATAAAAAGTTACACATTGAATAGCGAGAGGTAGAAAGATAAATGTGAGATAGATTTTTACCCCCATATGCAACAGATAAAAGTAAACCGAAACAGATATTTCGGATTGTAATGAACAATCGGCAACTGTTTTGGTGAAATGAGCAACCAATGGCCCTGTGTTCACACTAAGACTGTCTTCGGTAAGCGAGACGGGCCTCAAGCTGTCCCTGGAACTGGGACCCGAACGATCCCTGTCCCGGCGATACTCTTGAAGGCCTGTCCCACACGTCCAGATAATTCCGGTACCGGAAAAAATCGGTACCGGAATTATCCGTGTCCGTGTGCCCCTACGTTTCTGGTGTACATCAGTGTGGCACACTTGCGGCACACGTGTGCCGCCCGTGTGCCCACTGGGTACCACACGCACCGTGCTGGGTACCACACGTACCAGCATCTGGTGCTGAATCCGCGATTCATATCGTCTCTGCAGCAGCGTTTGCTGCATAGAAGATATGAATAATAGTGTTTAAAATAAAGATCTTTCTGTCCGCCGCCCTCCCACCCCCTGTGCGCCCCCCCCGCTGTTCTGAAAATACTCACCCGCCTCCCTCGCAGTGTCCTGTCCTGGCCGCGCCTTCTACTGTATGCGGTCACGTGGGGCCGCTCATTTACAGTCATGAATAGGCGGCTCCACCCCTATGGGAGGTGGAGCCACATATTCATGACTCTAATCGGCGGCCCCACGTGACCGCATACAGTAGAAGGCGCGGCCAGGACAGGAAGCAGCGACAGCCAACGAGGGAAGCGGGTGAGTATTTTCAGAACAGCAGAACAGCGGGGGGCGCACAGGGGGTGGGAGGGCGGCGGACAGATAGATCTTTATTTTAAACACTATTATTCATATATTCTATGCAGCAAACGCTGCTGCACAGAAGATATGAATCGCGGCTTCAGCACCATGTGGGGGGGACAGCGCTTACTGTAGCGCTGTCTCCTGCACGGCACAGGGACTGCACACGGAGAAAGTCCGTGTGCGGTACGTGTTTTACATGGACCCATTGACTTTAATGGGTCCGTGTAATACGTGCACTCCCACGAACACTGACATGTCTCCGTGTTTGGCACACGGAGACACGGTCCGCAAAAAATCAATGACATCTGCACAGATGCATTGATTTTAATGGGTCTACGTGTCAGTGTCTCCGGTACGTGAGGAAACTGTCACCTCACGTACCGGAGCCACTGATGTGTGAAACCGGCCGAAGGTAGAGAGGCCCGAGTCTCCGACCTTGCTATGCTCCTGTTAAACCCTAATCTGTCCCCTCCCCCACTCCATGAGGCATGGGACAGAAAAGTGAGGTAAATAAGACACAAACACAGAACAGAGATAATAGAAAACCTCTATCATACAAAAGCACTAACCAACAATAGAGGAGGAGGATAATGGACAGAGAGGATTAAACTAACTGGGAACAGGGTCCAGGAGAAAAACACAGGTACAACAGCAAAGTACAGAACACCACTACAACTCCACTCCAATCACTTAGCTGTAGCACTCAGCACAGGAAGACAAATCTTTCACTGGCAGGGACTAACCACCCAGAACCAGTATATACTGTATATAGGGAGTAAATGATAAGCAGTTGCAGTTGAGAACAACCAGGCAATATCGTCTCAGCCAACATGGAAACAGTCCTTAACCCTCTCAGCACTGAAGGAAACCAAATCCATTTAAATAGAACATTAATCACACCCTCTCTAAAGAAGACCTGTGATTCCTTACCTGACGTGACCATCTAACTCCAGGTCTTTCAGGGGGACGTGACGCCCTGAGTTTTTGTTCAAAAGACTGGGTATGTTGGATGTTTCTGGCCAATCATTGGACAACGAAATCCAACACTTCAGTGCAATCTGATATTTTTTTAACTCCATAATTAACGGCAGTCTGACCAAACAACAACCATTCCTTGGCCTCTAGGAAGATATGAGCTAAATGCATGTGTGATTGATACATACTGTACATGTAAGATTTCAGATCTCTGATGTCAGAGATGATTATAACAGATAAGGGAGAAGATGAATAGTGATATGGGCATTAAATAGATTATTATGATACGGGTAGATAGAAGATGGATCGATTAATAGATATTACATAAATAATTTTTTTATTAATTGTCTTAGCATTCACCTTGGTAAAGAAAAGTTATGATATTAGTAAGATGGAAGAATATTTTTTGCATCTTGTTTTAAGGAAGCTGTAAAACCCTACAGGGATTTTTTTTTTTATTTATTGTCCTGTGTCATTGTCCACAGGGTCATTGCTTCCACAGTGGTCAGCCCCTTTACCGAAAGCTAGGACAGCGAGAACCGAGCAGGAATGAGATATAATGGAAGCTGGCTTTACCTTTTACTAGTAACATTATCTTTTATTGGCATCCTAAAAAGAATGTCAGGCATTAGGTTTTATTTTTTTTTTTTTCATTGCCATTACAGTGCAGCATTTTTTTTTTATATGTGATCCAAGATGACGCAAGGGTGAAGAGAATATTCCGTTATCTAGTTTTATAATTGACTATCTCATGAAGTCATCTTATACTTTTATATTGATAGCCAAACTTTTAATAGACATTTTTTCCCTTTTGCATGTGATATGAAATTGGATAGGTGAGACTAAGCATTTGTCTGACATTTTAAGGCGTTTCTGTGACTTCTGCTTCTTAAAATAAAGGGGGCTAGTGAACCACTACTACTCCATTACTGATACCCATTTGAATAGAGCTAAGTCTCAAAATAAGACAAGGTTATTACTAGAGTAATGCTGCATGTTTTCACTCCTTCACCTGACTGTGAGTTTAATGTCCAAAATGGATAGCAATATTGAGTCTTAAAGGATAACACTATTTATTGCCATTACATGATTACTTCTACATTTTCACTGGTTTTCCCTTCTACAGTCTCTATCTTTTACATTTTCAGTTGACTCTTAGCTAGTAGAAGGAGACTAGCTGATACGAAGTCTCCCATACACAGCACAGAGAGAGAGATTCCTGCTCTTCATTCTTTTGTTAGCACACAGAGAGAAACAACAACATGGAGGAAATTATACAGCGGTACTGAGCAGTGTAGATATGCATCCAGCTTAGTGTGAAGTAAAAGACTTGTTGGAAAACTGAGCTCCATTTTTCTGTGCCATCTTTTGTCCTTTTTTTCAGTCTGCTTCTCTCTCCTCATCATCCCAACTCACTCCAAAGAGTAGAGGTATCACTCTGCATGGTTAGTTCCCAGTAGAACCCACTTTTTCATGTATCGCAGCTTGTAAATGCTTTTTGTAGCCAGCCAAGAGTCTTTCCAATCTTCTTTGGGGAATTCTTCCTTGTAAAATTCTTCCAGTTCTGTGAGATTCCTGGAGCGTCTTGCATCCTCTGCTATTTTGAGGTCTACCCACAGATTTTTAATGATGTTCAGATCAGGGGACATTGAGGGCCATTGTAAAACCTTCAGCTTGCGCATTTTTCATGTAGTCTAATGTGGATTTTGATGTGTGTTTTGGACCATTATCTATTTGTAGAAGCCATCCTCTTTTCCACTTCAGCTTTTTTACAGATTGTTATGTTTGCATCGTGAATTTGCAGAAATTTCAGTGAATCCATTCTTCCCTCTACACTTGAAATGTTCCCCGTGCCATTGGCTGCAGCACCCCAAAACATGATTGATCCATCCCTATGCTTAATAGTTGGTGAAATGTTCTTTTCCTGAATTTTTTTTACCCTTTTTTCCACACATACCTTTAACCAGTATGGCCAAAGATTTCTATTTTAACCTCATCGGTATATGGGACTTGTTTCCAGTATGCATCAGGCTAGTTTAGAAGTCAATTTTTCATAGTTCTGACACTGAATTTTATGGTGAGAACACAGGAGAGGTTTTCTTCTGATGAGACTTTCATGAAGGCCATATTTGTGCAGGTGTCTCTGAACACTAGAACAATGTATCACAACTCCAGAGTTTGCTAAATCTTTCTGAAGGTCTTTTGCAGTGAAGTGGGGGCTCTGATTTGCCTCCCTAGCAATCCTACGAGCATCTCTCACTGAAATTTTGCTTGGTCTTCCAGACTTTAACTTGACCTCCACAGTTTCTGTTAACTGATATTTCTTAATTACATTTCATACTGAGGAAAGGGTAACTTGAAAACGCTTTGCTAGCTTCTTATAGAATGAATAGGATGATGATGAATGATAGAATGCTAGGCAGCTGCTTAGAAGAACCCATGGCTGCTGTTTTTGGCACAAGGTTATAGGAGGCTGATTTTTTTAAAAACTGGGAAATTTGCATCACCTGGCCTTTTCTAACGATGATGGTGAACAAGCCATAACCCTAACAGGATAATTAACCCCTTAAGCCCCGAGGGTGGTTTGCATGTTAATGACCGGGCCAATTTTTACAATTCTGACCACTGTCCCTTTATGATGTTATAACTTTGGAACACTTCAACGGATCTTGGCGATTCTGACAAGGTTTTCTCAGGACATATTGTACTTCATGATAGTAGTAAAATTTCAACGATATAACTTGCGTTTATTGTGAAAAAAACAGAAATTTGGCGAAAATTTAGAATATTTTGCACTTTTCCAACTTTGAATTTTTATGCCCTTAAATCACAGAGATATGTCACAAAAAATACTTAATAAGTAACATTTCCCACATGTCTACTTTACATCAGCACAATTTTGGAACCAAAATTTTTTTTGATAGGGAGTTATAAGGGTTAAAAGTTGACCAACAATTTCTCATTTTTACAACACCATTTTTTTTAGGGACCACATCTCATTTGAAGTCATTTTGAGGGGTCTATATGATAGAAAATACCCAAGTGTGACACCATTCTAAAAACTTCACCCCTCAAGGTGCTCAAAACCACATTCAAGAAGTTCATTAACCCTTCAGGTGTTTCACAGGAATTTTTGGAATGTTTAAATAAAAATGAACATTTAACTTTTTTTCACCCAAAATTTATTTCAGCTCCAATTTGTTTTATTTTACCAAGGGTAACAGGAGAAAATGGACCCCAAAAGTTGTTGTACAATTTGTCCTGAGTATGCTGATACCCCATATGTGGGGGTAAACCACTGTTTGAGCACATGGCAGAGCTTGGAAGGGAAGGAGCGCCATTTGACTCTTCAATGCAAAATTGACTGGAATTGAGATGGGACGCCATGTTGCGTTTGGAGAGCCCCTGATGTGCCTAAACATTGAAAGCCCCCACAAGTGACACCATTTTGGAAAGTAGACCCCTTAAGGAACTTATCTAGATGTGTGGTGAGCACTTTGACCCACCAAGTGCTTCACAGAAATTTATAATGCAGAGCCGGAAAAATATAAAATCATATTTGTTCACAAAAATGATCTTTTCACCCCCAATTTTTTATTTTCCCAAGGGTAAGAGAAGAAATTGGACCACAAAAGTTGTTGTGCAATTTGTCCTGAGTATGCTGATACCTGATATGTGGGGGTAAACGACTGTTTGGGCGCATGGCAGAGCTCGGAAGGGAAGGAGCGCCGTTTGACTTTTCATTGCAAAATTGACTGGAATTGAGATGGACACCATGTCGCGTTTTGAGAGCCCCTGATGTGCCTAAACATTAAAAACCCCCACAAGTGACACGATTTTGCAAAGTTGACCCCCTAAGGAACTTATCTAGATGTGTTTTGAGAGCTTTGAACCCCCAAGTGTTTCACTACAGTTTATAACGCAGAGCTGTGAAAATAAAAATTCTTTTTTTTTCACAAAAATGATTTTTTAGCCCCCAGTTTTGTATTTTCACAATGGTAACAGGATAAATTGGACCCCAAAAGTTGCTGTTCAATTTGTCCTGAGTACGCTGATACCAGATATGTGGGGGGGAACCACCGTTTTGGCGCATGACAGCTCAGAAGGGAAGGAGCGCCATTTGGAATGCAGACTTAGATGGATTGGTCTGCAGGCGTCACGTTGCATTTGCAGAGCCTCTGATGTACCCAAACAGTAGAAACCCCCCACAAGTGACCCCATATTGGAAACTAGACCTCCCAAGGAACTTATCTAGATGTGTTGTGAGAACTTTGAACCCCCAAGTGATTCACTACAGTTTACTACGCACAGCCGTGAAAATAAAAAATATTTTTTCCCACAAAAATGATTTTTAGCCAACCAAATTGTTATTTTCCCAAGGGTAACAAGAGAACTTGGACCCCAAAAGTTGTTGTCCAATTTGTCCCGAGTACGCTGATACCCCATATGTTGGGGTAAACCCCTGTTTGGGTGCATGGGAGAGCTCGGAAGGGAAGGAGCAATGTTTTACTTTTTCAATGCAGAATTGGCTGGAATTGAGATCAGACGCCATGTCGCGTTTGGAGAGCCCCTGATGTGCCTAAACAGTGGAAACTCCCCAATTATAACTGAAACCCTAATCCAAACACATCCCTAACCCTAATCCCAACGGTAACCCTAACCACACCCCTAACCCTGACACACCCCTAACTCTAATCCCAACCGTAAATGTAATCCAAACCCTAACCCTATCTTTAGCCCCAACCCTAACTTTAGCCCTAACCCTAACTTTAGCCCCAACCCTATCCCTAACTTTAGCCCCAAACCTAGCCCCAACCCTAACCCTAGCCCTAACCCTAGCTCTAACCCTAACCCTAGCCCTAACCCTAGCTCTAACCCTAGCCCTAACCCTAACCCTAGCTCTAACCCTAGCCCTAACCCTACCCTAGCCCTAACCCTAACGGGAAAATGAAAATAAATACATTTTTTTAATTTTATTATTTTTCCCTAACTAAGGGGGTGATGAAGGGGGGTTTGATTTACTTTTATAGCTTTTTTTATAGCGGATTTTTATTTTATTTTTTATTTTATAGCAAAAAAGTTTTTGCGTCTCCACATTTTGAGACCTATAATTTTTCCATATTTTGGTCCACAGAGTCATGTGAGGTCTTGTTTTTTTGCGGGACGAGTTGACGTTTTTATTGGTAACATTTTTGGGCATGTGACATTTTTTGATCGCTTTTTATTCCGATTTTTGTGAGGCAGAATGACCAAAACCAGCTATTCATGAATTTCTTTTTGGGGGGGCATTTATACCGTTCCACTTTTGGTAAAATTGATAAAGCAGTTTTATTCTCCGGGTCAGTATGATTTCAGCGATAAATCATTTATAACATTTTTTTTATGTTTTGGCGCTTTTATACGATAAAAACTATTTTATAGAAAAAATAATTACTTTGGCATCGCTTTATTCTGAGGACTATAACTATTTTATTTTTTCACTGGTGATGTTGTATGGCGGCTCGTTTTTTGAGGGACAAGATGACATTTTCAGCGGTACCATGTTTATTTATATCCGTCTTTTTGATCGCGTGTTATTCCACTTTTTGTACCGCAGTATGATAATAAAGCGTTGTTTTTTTCCTTTTTTTTTTTTACGGTGTTTACTGAAGGGGTTAACTAGTGGGACAGTTTTATAGGTCAGGTCATTACGGGCGCGGCGATACTAAATATGTGTACTTTTATTGTTTTGGGTTTTTTTAGATAAAGAAATGTATTTATGGGAATTATAATTTTTTTTTTTATTATTTATTTAGGAATTTTTTATTTTTTTTTACACATGTGTACATTTTTTTTTAAACTTTTTTACTTTGTCCCAGGGGGGACCTCACAGATCGCTGATCTGACAGTTTGCACAGCACTCTGTCAGATCAGCGATCTGACTTACAGCGCTGCAGGCTTACCAGCGCTTGCTCTGAGCAGGCGCTTGGTAAGCCACCTCCCTGCAGGACCCGGATGCAGCCCCGCGGCCATTTTGGATCCGGGGCCTGCATGGAGAGGAGATAAGAGACGCTCGGAGCAACGCGATCACATCGCGTTGCTCCGAGGGTCTCAGGGAAGCACGCAGGGAGCCCCCTCCCTGCGCGATGCTTCCCTATACCGCCGGAACACTGCGATCATGTTTGATCGCAGTGTGCCGGGGGTTAATGTGCCGGGGGCGGTCCGTGATGCTCCTGGCACATAGTGCCGGATGTCAGCTGCGATAGTCAGCTGGTACCCGGCCGCGATCGCATATGACGTACTATCCCGTCACTGGGAATTAAGTCCCAGGTCACCTTGATGGAATAGTACGTCATATGGGATTAAGGGGTTAAGGTCTGAAGCCTGGGTCAAAGTTATCTGGCACACAAATCTCCAAGGGTGCCAAAACTTTTCCATCAGCCCATTTTCTTTTTTGTAATTTTTAAAATGTAAAAAATTGCTATTTTTTCTTTTTGCCTAAAATACATTGGAAATGTGTCATCTTTAACTTTAGCCCTTTTACAGATCATTTCATCTTCAACTTGCTTAACTATTAACAATAACAGTAATTTTGACCAGGGGTGTCCAAACTTTTACATTCCACTGTATATATTAGCTTTTACTACTGATTTATGCAAAGTGTGTTTAAAATAAAGTTCCCATTTAAGACCTGGTCAAATTAGGTCATTAAAACAGCGGTGAGGGTCAGCTATTTGGATGTAATATGTGCACAAAAAATGTACTCATATTAATCTAATGTGAAACTGGCCGCCTTCAAAGAAACAGCAGAAAATATATGGGTATGATTGGAATAATTCTGTGATCAAGACTAATTTATTCCCATTGGAGCAGTATGTTAGAGGAATAATATAGAAGTTCACCAAATAACACCTGAAAAGAAACTTTATTTAATTTGGTATGCCCATCCCAGGTATTTTTTGTTTTTGAAATTCATGGTCATCGCTTGATTTTCCATACTTGACAATGATGACGTATCCTGCTTCATGTTTTATGAAACGTTTTGCAGACCTGTCATAGCCCTCTTGTTTTTTTGCATACACAAATGTGTTTTTGGTGAACAAGTGACGTGTGATGCATTGTAGCCACTGCCACTGGTTGGCCATAAGGATTTAATTCTTGTCCCTTCCTCTCTAGCTAAGCTATGACTAAGGGTCCTCGGGTGTGAAATGTTAGTATCTTGTGCCTTGCCTTTATTAGATCTTTTTGCAAACATGTTCTCTGTGGTTTTCTGATAGATCAATGCAGTTTTCAAATTGATTGTTAATGACAGCACAATTTTGCTTGTAAAACTGTTGTTTATCTGTAAATTTGTGTGGCCATTAGCAATCAATTTGTTAATTGCATTGAATTGCGGTAAAACTGCTTCAAGTGCCCTTAGGCTAAGTTCCCATGTGTTGAAACACTGGTTTTTCTTTCTGCTACTTTTTTTTCTTAAGGTGTTTTCAGCAAAATAGCAATATGCTTAGATTATTGCGTTTTTGCTTTGCTTTCTCTATTTCTGATGTGTTTTTGTTGCAGGTTTTACTGTCAAGTACATGATATGAGAATATATATTGCTATTTGTTTTTTTTTTGCATTAAGTTTTTCTTTCTTTTGAAGTTTGTCCTTCCACTCTCCCTGTCTCTTTCTGATGTAACTTTGATGTCCGTAACACCTTCTTCCTCATTCACCATCTATCAGCCATCTTAGAAGCTCATGTGTTGCATCCCTGTTTCCGAAAAGTCTTTTTTACCTGCTATGTTTGTCCATATCTTCAAGAATTCAGCTGGAAAATAGACCTTCTTCTGGAATCTTCATACGTGCCTCCTCCTTATTTTTTGTGCGCTGATGTTTTTATTGATACCATTTTGGTGTAGATATGATCTTTTGATCGCCCATTATTGCATTTTATTGCAAACTAGCGGCGACAAAAAAACGTAATTCTGATGTTTTGATTTTTTCTCTCATTATGAAGTTTAGCGATCGGGTTAATTCTTTTTTTATGTTGATAGATCACGTGACTCTAAAATCGGCGATACCAAGTATCGCCAATTTTATTTTTTATTGTTTTATTTTGAATAGAGCGAAAGGGGGTTGATGTGAACTTATATATTTTTTATTTTTTAATATGTTTTAAAAATATATTGTCTTAACTTTTTGCATGTTTCAATAGTCTCCATGGGAGACTAGAAGCTGCAGTTGTCTGATCGCCTCTGCTGCACACATGCAATTATCAGATAGCCTGTGTGTAGCAGAAATTCTCACTTTTTATGAGCGTCAATCACCGGGCGGCGCTCATAGTAATCCGGCTATGACAAGCATAGAGGTCTGCTGGAGACCTCTGGTTGTCATGCAACCCATCAGTGACCTGCGATCATGGGCGGGATTTCCAGAACACTTCCGGTAAGCGCAAGTTAAATGCCGCTGTCAGACAGCAGCATTTAACCAGTGAACAACTGCGGGTGGATTGCGATTCCACTCATGTCTGTTAGAGGCACATGTCAGCTGTTCAAAACAGCTGACATGTGCCAGAATATGTGGGCTCATTGCTGGAGGGATCAAAGGGAGGGATTCCATTGTGGACTTACTATTACGCCTGATGTCGTAAAGGGGTTAATGTTTGAATTCTGCACTAAAAAAATGCTTTTGCATATTTTGTCTTTCAAACTCTGCATTGAAGCCTACAGGGACCCCCCCCCAAAAAAAAAAAAATATATATATACAGTATATCTATATATATAATTGTCTAAGGGTTACTTCCGTCTTTCTGTCGGCAACTTCCGTCACGGTTATTCATTCGCTGATTGGTCTCGCCAGCTGCCTGTGATGGCTGCCGCGACCAATCAGCGACGGGCACAGTCCGATTAGTCCCTCCCTACTCCCCTGCAGTCAGTGCCGGGTGGCCGTTCCATACTGCCCGCAGTGTCGGCTCACACAGGGTTAATGCCAGCGGTAGCAGACCGCGTAACGCCACAGGTAACTCAGTCCGTTACCGCCACTATTAACCCTGTGTGACCAAGTTTTTACTATTGACGCTGCCTATGCAGCGTCAATAGTAAAAGGATCTAATGTTAAAAATAATTTAAAAAAATTAAAAATCATTATATACTCACCTTCCGCCACCTTTCCCGCTCCTCGACACCCTCCGGTAACCGCTCTGTGCAAGCGGCAGGTTCCGGTAGCAAGGATCGTATGGCAGAAGGAGCTGCCATGACGTCACGGTCATGTGACCGCGACGTCATCACAGGCCCTGCGCGCCTGCGCGAGCAGGACCTGCCATGACGTCACGGTCATGTGACCGCAACGTCATCACACCCTGGGACCGGAAGCTGCCGCCTGTACCGCGCACAGGCGACAGAACTACAAGTATGGTGAGTATGTTAGAACTACAAGGGGCCCTTGGATCGGAAGGTGAGTATGTTTATTTTTTATTTTTTAACCTCTGACATACGTGGCTAGGCAATCTACTACGTAGCTGGGCAATATACTACGTGGCTGGGCAATATAGTACGTGGCTGGGCAATATACTACGTGGCTCTGTGCTGTATACTACGTCACTGGGCAATATACTACGTCACTGGGCAATATATTACGTCACTGGGCAATATACTACATGGCTGGGCAATATACTACGTCACTGGGCAATATACTACGTGGCTGGGCAATATACTACATGGCTGGGCAATATACTAAGTCACTGGGCAATATACTACATGGCTGGGCAATATACTATATCACTGGGCAATATACTACGTGGCTGGGCAATATACTACGTGGCTGGGCAATATACTACGTGGCTCTGTGCTGTATACTACGTCGCTGTGCAATATACTACGTCACTGGGCAATATACTACGTGACTGGGCAATATACTACGTGGCTCTGTGCTGTATACTATGTCACTGGGCAATATACTATGTCACTGGGCAATATACTACGTCACTGGGCAATATACTACATGGCTGGGCAATATACTACATGGCTGGGCAATATACTACGTGGCTGGGCTATATACTACGTGGCTGGGCAATATACTATGTCGCTGGGCAATATACTACGTGTCTGCCCAATATACTACGTGGGCTGTGCAATATACTACGTGGACATGCATATTCTAGAATACCCGATGCGTTAGAATTGGGCCACCATCTAGTGTATATATATATATATATATATATATATATATATAAAATAAATTTTAAAAAAAGCACAGTTCAACAGCGTTTTTAAATGCACACTGGGAAAAGGGGTTTTCATGATATCTCGTGCACTGAGCTTGATATGTTTATAGTAGACAATTTTCGGCACACAAAAAAAAAACGTTGTAACATGGCTTTATTGTTTGAGTATTGATTGATTATGGATAACAATAATCTCTAAGATGGGGCTGGGCAAATCCTTGGATCTGGGTAGGTGACAAACCCTAAAATTTGCCCCATCTCACCAAAAAGGTTTGCAATCCATAAGTTTACAGTTGGTCATTAGGACTGAGCTATTTGCACCACCAGTTTTAGGGTACGGTGACATGTAGCCATGTCCTCAATGTGTCAGAAAACGGTGCCAATTTGTACAGTAGGTTTTTAATGGAAACGCCAAATTTCAATAAACTAACAGTTTTATTTGCAAAACTGTATGACTGCTAATATTGAGAATTTATGGTCATTGTTTTTTTGTGGGTAAAACTGCTTCTGCCGCATCATGTCTGTCTCTAGTTGCAGTTGTGCCTTGTAGCTGTGAACAGGTTAATGCTCAGAATTAGAGAGAAATATTAATTTGCTAAATGGAACATTTGTGGCACTTGTGGTTTTGTGTCTGTTATGCCCAGCAGGTACTAATTAAATCATTTTTCTGCAAAATAATACGGACTTAAAATGTCCCTTGTAAATGAAAATGTAGAATACATTCCAAAATGGCAATGCTAAATATTTAAAATATTTGTTGCCTGCTGCTCATAATTTCACACTTACCACAAAAAAATGGAGGGGGTGTGAGGCTTGGCTGCAGCTGGAAAAGCTAAAACCCAGCAAATAAACCAAAATATGAGGCCCAAACCAACCATCAGCTGTCTCCGCTCCACTCTCTGCTCACTGATGGCCTCATGATTTCCTCTGTTCCCTGACAACTTTCCACATCAGTTTCTTTTATGTTATGTTTTCAAGGCCCAAATTACAACTTCATCTTTTAGCATTGGACAAAATCGTACAGGTTATATAATGTAAGTTATACATAATGTAGGTTTTGTGTTTTTTTTCACACCAGTGGGGTAAAATCCAAATAAGAGAAGTCTGAAGAGGTTTCTGACTTTGATAGTGATGGCCTATCTTTAGTATAAGGTCATTAACTTCAGATTGTGGAAGTCCGACAACCAAAATACCCCCAATAATACCCTTTTAGCAGCACCCATGACAGCCAGATGTGCACACATCTCTGAATACCAAGGCTCTGTACACTGCATAGTGGCCATTTTTGGGTACTGCAGCTCAGCTATCATTCACTTCATTGAGGGCTAAATTGCAATACCCAAGAATGGACCCTACACAGTGTTTGGAAGTGTATTTTTTTGTGTACTTATCATTGCCGAGGGACATGATACTAGGTATCGGACCCTCATAAATCTGATAATAAAAATAGGTTAACTATTTATCTCATTTAAAAGTAAAATGGTGACTTCGAAAAATTAGCTAAGAACAGAAATGAGAATTTCTCTTGGTGAACTCGCCTCTGCACCGTGAGACTTTTTCTCACTTTGCTAGCGGTAATCTCAGCAGAGGGAGGTCACCGCAGTTGAAGGGCCCGGCTGGGAACGCAGCCTCAGTGACCGGCGGTAACCTCGATGACATCACTGCTGCCGCTCATTCCTCAGTGGTTCTCAGCCTGGACGGCCGCATGTTGGCACCTTCCAGGTTGAAAACTATTTATTCCACAGACTTGGATTACGGCGTGGGACAGAACGATGGAGAGGTGAGGTTTCCTGGACTCATAAGGAAATTAATCTGAAGGGTGAGCTGAATATATCTTTTTTTCTGCATTGTTGATAACCAGCCTTGCTAAAGCTGACAGCTGAGGGTTGCAGATTGAAGAAAATAAACATCTCCATTCTGTGAGTGTATGGAAATCGGACTGCACTCAGATATCACTGAGTGCAATTCATTGCTTACCACTCACTTATTGACTTGCATGGCTAGGTGTGATCTGAATATCGGATCAAACTCAGACATACAGCAATGTTTTCCTCAGACAGACAAAAAATCGAACATGTGCACAGCCCCATAGACTAAGATTAATTCAGGTGCGATCCACTGGTTTGTCGGTACACACTCAGACTGAAAATATAGTTGTCTGCACCTGTCCTGATAAATGGAGATTGTGCAAAGTGGACAACCCCCTTAAATATAAACACTGTAAGGCTATGTGCCCTGCCGCGGGTAAAACACATGTGGGATTGGCATGCGTTTTCCCGCTAAACACTAGCGTTTTGCAAGCATAATTAGCTTGCAGAATGCTAGCGTTTTCCAAGTGATCTGTAGCATCGCTTGGAAAAATGATTGTCAGGTTGGTTACACTTGTCAAGCATAGTGTTTGACAAGTGTGACCAACTTTTTACTATTGATGCTGCCTATGCAGCATCAATAGTAAAAAGATATAATGTTAAAAAAAAATAAAAAAATCGTGATATTCTCACCTTCCGGTGGGCCCCGTAGCCTTCCCGCTCCTCACGATGCTCCCGACAGCTCCCGTTCCCAGCGATGCCTCGCGGCAATGACCCCAGATGACGTAGCATCACGCGAGACCTCTACGTCATCACAGGTCATTGTTGCAAGGCATTACTGGGAACGGGAGCTGCCGGTAGCATTGCTAAGGCCTGGGCTGGATATGGGGGGCCACCAGAAGGTGAGTATATAACTTTTTTATTTTAATTCTTTTTTCAGGACCTGGAGGAAAGTCTCCTCTTCTCCTCCCTGGGTACCATCCGCACATGATCCGCTTACTTTGCGCATGGTGGGCATAGCCCCATGCGGAAAGTAAGATGATCAATGCATTCCTATGTGTGTGGAATCGCCGCAATTCCGCACAAAGAATGAGCATGCTATGTATTTTTCTGCGATGCAATTCCGTCGTGGAAAAATACACAGCATTAGCACAGCATTGTGGAATCCCATTGAATTCAATGGGTTGTGTTGTGTATGCGTTTTCACTGCGAAAAAACGCAGCAAAAACGCATACAATCCGCAACGTGTGCACATAGCCTAAAGGTTTCTGCAATGCTACAGAACTGATAAAATTCACATTTTCACCTAATGCCAGGCTCACTAGCATTGTGTGGATCCCTGTGTTCAGCGCTAAGTCAGGTTCACTTCATTCAGGGCCGTTTAGCATGGAGGCAATCACTAATATGTATTTATATATCTAGTTTTACAGTCTAAAGTCCTCTGCTGCCAGCCGGAAGGTCACATTTCTCAAGGTTATCTTCTCTTTTTCCCTGATTCGGTAAAGTAAGAGTATTCACACTCGCTGCCTGAGAAGTGTTTCTTTTTATAGCCCCTGCAGATGACAAATAATGTCTGTTTTTGAAGTCCTTTTAAAGTCAGTAATGTTGGTTTTATCTGGATAGACTGTCTTAGTGAAAGCAGGTATTGAACAGGCCTCTAACTTTGCCTCTCGCCCCTGAGAAACTTCACAGCATTCTACAAACTCGGTTTATTTTAGGATTTGTAGCTGTAGAAATTTCCAGTCCTAAATCTGTAGGCTGCAGTAGTTCTATAAATTTAGGATATTCTTGACGCTGTACAATGAAAGTCATTAGTTTCAGCTTTTTTTCCCCAGGATAGTGAAAGAAGTGGGTGCTTTTGTGAGCTTAGTTTATTTTGTATTCA